>NC_089509.1:70633221-71378030 GCF_036850995.1 Saccopteryx leptura
AGTTTCTGAAATAATAACTATATTATTTATTTTCATATTTAAGCTAATTAAGATTTTATTTTTGTCACTGCACTAATTAAGCAATTAAGACAAGTATATGCTATTTAAACATTTGTACAAACTGATACATAATAAGATGCCTAGTAACAAAATTTTATTTTTTGTTAATAACTGCATTCAAATGAAACACTAGAGATTTTATATTTTATTAATTGGATTCTAAATTCAAACTTCACAGAGATATTTATTCATAATATTTTCATTCTGTATTAGTATAGTTTGGGTAGTTGTTTTTATTTAGAGAATATTATCTAAGCATTCAAAATGATATGTAGGATTGCAAATGGTATGTAGTTTGATGAACTTTGTAACATAACAGAAAATGAGAAACCATACTTAAGAGAAAAGAAAAAGAATAAGTTACCTAATATCACAAAACATCCTTATAAGTAAAAATAGATCTCTATAGTGAATGTACTAGCAGCATTGTTCGTAGTAGTCAAAAGTTAAATAAAACCCAAATGTCTATCAACAGATAATGAATAAACATAGTGTAGTATATACATACAATGAAATATAATTGAGCCATAAAATGAAGCTTTGATATGTTCTACAACAAGTGAAAACACTTATAAGTGAAATAAGCCTGACACAAAAGGACAAATATTTTATAATTCCAATTGTGTGAAATAATTAGACTAATCAAATTCATGTAGGCACAAAGTAAATTTAAATTTACCAGGGGCTGGTGAAATAAGGAAATTGGGTGTAATAGAAAAATATATATTTTTTTATTTATTTTTATTTTTATTCTTTAATTGAATTTATTGGAGTGACACTGGTTAATAACATAATATGCCTCAGCTGTTTCATTCTATAATACATTACTGGTACATTGCACTGCATATTCCCACCCCGAGTGAAGTCTTCTTCCATCATCATTAATTCCCCTTATACCACTTCTACCCTACCCTACCCTCCTTTTCCTCTTATAATTACCATACCATTGTCTGTTCCTATCAGCTTTTTTTTCTGATTAATCCCCTTACCTTTTTTATCCAGCCTCCAAACCCCTCCCTTCTCACAGCTGTCCCTCTGTTTTCTGTATGAAAGAGTCTGTTTCTATTTTGTTAGTTTATTTTGTTCATTAGATTCTACATACAAGTGAAATCGTATGGTATTTGTTTTTCTCTGACTGGCTTATTTCAGTGAGCATATGCTCTCCAGGTCCCTCCATGCTGTTGCAAATGGTAAAATTTCCTTGCTTTTTACAGTTGAGTAGTATTCCATTGTGTAAATGAACCACAACTTTTTTATCCACTCCTCTACTGAGAGCACTTGAGCTGCTTTTATATCTTGGTTATTGTAAATAATGCTGCAATGAACTAAGGGGTGCCTATATTCTTTTGAATTAGTGCTTCAGGGTTGTTGTGGGGGGGGTTGTTCTTTTTTTTGGGGGGGGTGCATATTATTTCAGAAGAGGAATTGCTGAGTCATAAGGCATTTTCATTTTTAGTTTTTTAAGGAACCCCATATTCCTTTCCACAGTGGCTGCACTAATCTGTGTTTCTACCAACAGTGCACAAGGGTTCCCTTTTCTTCACATCCTCACCAATATTTGCGTGTGGATTTATTGATAATAGCCATTCTGACTGGTGTGAGGTGATATCTCATTGTGGTTTTAATTTGCATTGCTCTGATGATTAGTGACATTGGACATCTTTTCATATGTCTATTGGCATCTGTATGTCCTCTTTTGAGAAATGTCTATTCAGATCTTTTGCCCATTTCTTAGTTGGATTGTTTTATTGGTGTTGAGTTTTATAAGTTCTTTATAAATTTTGTATATTAAAACCTTATCAAATCAGTAAATATGTTCTCCATTCAGTGTGTTTTTTATTCATTTTATTGATGATTTTATTTGCTGTGGAAAAACTTTCCAGTTTGATGTAGTCCCATTTGTTTTTTGTTTTGTTTCTCTTGCATGAGGCAATATATCAGATAAAAGATTGCTATGAAAAATATATGAGATTTTAGTGTTCATTTTCTTCTAAGGTATTTTATGGTTTTGAGTTTAAAATTTAAGTCTTTAAGACATTTTTAGTTTATCCTTGTGTATGTAAGAAGGTAGTCTAGTTTTTCTTTTTATTTATTTTGTATGAATTAGTCCAATTTTCAAATACCATTTATTAAATATACTATTGCATTGTATATTCTTGCCTCTTTGTCAAATATTAATTGACTATAAAGCTGTGGGTTAATCTCTAGGCTCTCTATTCTGTTTCAATGATCTATATGTCTGTTTTTATGCCAGTATTGTGCTGTTTTGATTACTATGGCCTTTTATTATAGTTTGATATCAGATAGCATAATTTCTCCTCCTCCTTTTTTTCTCAAGATCACTGCCATGAACTAACATGGCTAGTAATTCCAGGTCCTGAGGGAGAACAATGTGAAATAAAAAAATAAAATTAAAGAGAACAGGGATGGGATTGGGAGGCCTCTGCAAACTGATGGCAAATCAGAGCAAGAGAGCCCCGGGCCTGCTTTATTATATAGTATAGAGAATAAAGTCTTTAAGCCATATAAATAAGTCTCTGATACAAAGTCACTTATTTGAGGCATAAGAAGGAATCCTCATAAGAGTGCACCACCTCCACCATGCAACAGTCAAGGTTGTGGGGAAAAGCTTAGTCTTAAAAAGGATGTAGAGAAGATCTTAGTATTAGAAGGATGTGTGGAAGATCTCAAGTATTAGAATGTTATTGAGAAGATCTTAATCTTAATAGGGTGGGGAAGAGCTTAGCTTTAACTAAGCCCTAGGCTATAAGGACTTTGTCAGTTTATAGCCTGTCTCCCACAGATCACTTTTGCTATTTGGGGTATTTTGTAATTACATATATATTTTTTGAATATTTATTCTAGTTTTTTGAAATATACCATTATTTTCAAAGAAGTTACATCTATTTTACTCAGACCAGTGGTCAGCAAACTGCGGCTTGCAAGCCACATACGGCTCTTTGGCCCCTTGAGTGTGGCTCTTCCACAGAATACCACATGCGGGCGCTACCTCAATAAGAAATGTACCTACCTATATACTTTAAGTTTAAAAAATTTGGCTCTAAAAAAATTTTCAATCGTTGTACTGTTGATATTTGGCTCTATTTACTAATGACTTTGCCGACCACTGACTCAGACTATTCCAAAAAATTCAAGAGGAAGGTAGACTCCCAAGCTCATTTTATAAGGCTAGAATTGTCGCAGTCCAGCCACAATGAGCCTATTACGGGGTCTTTGAATGGGAAAAGGTATGGAATTGAAATAAATGATAGGGACTTAAAGATACATACACACACACACACACACACACACACACACACACACACACACACACAGGTTCAGGAGGACACCACGGTAAACAGTCTCTACTGTTCCTTAGCCTTAATGTGCCTGCTCCCAGAAACACATCCACTTTTATTCATAGAAAAAAATGTGGTCCATCAGCAATTCAATTAAGTTTCCAAGGCAACTCAAAGACAATCCCTACCATAACATCCAAATCTACTTTACACTAATAAGAAACTAGCTTCCAACCTCCTCCGGAGAACATGGGTGAGACAAATGAGAATCAGGTGTAGCTCTTTGTTAACTAGGCTAATGAGGTGGGGTTTGGGCCCAGCACCTCTGTCCAGATTGCAAAAATACTCTGTTTATTTATTTATTCGGTGCCCAACATAGAATTATCCTAATTTCAAATCTAGATAAAAACATTACAAAGAAAGAAAGTTATAAGCCAATATCCCATATAAAGAAAGATGCTAAAATTCTCAACAAAATTAGAAAATGGGGTCCTGCAATACATTATAAAATCATATGCCATGGATCAAGAGAGATTTATTCTAGGGATGCAATGTTGGTACAATATTCACAAAGCAATAAATGTGCTACACCACATCAACAAAATGAAGGATAAAAGGAAAACTAATTTTTAGTTTAACTTTTAAGATTTTTTTATTGCAGGAAGATTGTGCTGATACACACTAGTTCCTCATAGACAGAAAAAGAAAATAAGTTCAATGAGGATTTATGAATTTAAGAGAGATTTGTCCTTTTATTTTCACTTTTAAATTTAAATTATTTTTAGGGAAACCTGACTAGGCTGTGGTGCAGTGGATAGAACATCAGACCAGGATGTGGAGGACCCAGGTTTGAAGCCCCGAGGTCGCCAGCTTGAGCGCAGGCTCATCTGGTTTGAGCAAAGCTCACCAGCTTCAGCCCAAGGTTGCTGCCTTGAGCAAGGGGTTACTCGGTCTGCTGTAGCGCCTTGGTCAAAACATATATGAGAAAACAATCAATGAACTACTAAATTGCCACTGAGGAAGGAGGGGCAGCCCCTTCTTCCCTGAGAAGGAAGAAATGAAAAGAATACAAGGGAAAGGAGTCAGCAGGGGTAACCAAGTCAGCCAGTAATAAATTAACTATATTCCCTAGTTACAATATAAAGCAAGAATAGCAAGTCCTGTATGTAACTATGGCCAGTGATCTGGAAAACCCTTGCTTACCCCACCGAAGTTTTCCCTCCCCTCTCCTTGAGTCCTGGGAAACCTTCAACAAAAAAGAATCACATACCCATTGCTTAGATACTGTACAGGTACATAACCTGTAAGAAAATCAACTTCAGGGAGCCCGTGTTTTGGAGCTACAAACCCCACATGCTACGTGGGCTTTAATAAATCCTACTCCTTCATCAAGTTGTCTGGGCATTTTTGTCCTCCTTTGATTCCTGTAATACCATAATGAAGAATTGATGCTTCTCATCTTTCTCCCTTCCTGTCTGTCTGTCTTTCCCTATCTGTCCTTCTCTCTGTCTCTTCTGTCACACACACACACACACACACACATACCCTGTGGCAGTAAAATATTTTGGGGGAAAAAATTTTGTTAAACTTTTAAACTTAAGACTAATAGCAATGTAAAATAAAAAAGGTTAGATTACGTAGTCCTTTTAGATATAAGCTTCTTGAAGACAAGGGAACATACTTATTTACCATTTTATCTCCTGAGCCTTGAAGCATTTTGGAACTTTTACTGACCCTTAAAAAATATTAGTTAGATGAGCAGATGGATGATTACTATTCATGAATGCCCATTATCTGGTTTCAATTTTATAAAATAACATGTTATTGAATACAGCCGTTGTTATCTTTATTATATGCAGCTTAAGTGTCTGTTTGTCGCCGATAGCTTATTGGTTGCTTGCGTAACTGTACTAGCCAATGGGGTGAAGTTGATGGCTGAATGCAAATTGAGCGGGTCAGGGGGAAGGTGAACATTTGTTTGCATTGGCAATCATCTGCTTTTGAAACAATTTAAGGCTGAACGCAAATTGAGCATGTCAGGGGGAAGGTGAACATTTGCTTGCATGGCAATCATCTGTTTTACATAAAAACTACGTCTTAACATTATTTCTTTTAAGAATGCCTCCTAGAAAATACAGCACTGAAGAGGAGAGAAAAGGAGCTAAAGCTGCATAAAAACGGCTTTCTCGACAAAAAGAAACCACTGAGCAGAGAAAGACAAGGCTTGCTTCAGTCGCAGAGCAAATGCGTCTTTCTCGGCAAAATGAGACTGATGAGCATAGAGAAACAAGGCTTGCCTCAGATGCAAGACAAAAAAGCTTGTCTCGACAAAATGAGTCCGTTGAACAAAGGCAGGAGAGAAATGCAAAAAAATGACAGAGTAATGCTGACCGAAATGCAAAAAGGATTAAAACAGTTTCAAACGGAGAAACTTTATTTTTTTATTTATTTATTTTTTTTGATGGGCCATTATCTTTAATCCTAGCTTTCACCCAGCGGGCAAGAAATACACACAGTGGGAAAACACTTCCCTTTTCATTCAGGACTCCCAAATCCACTGATTTATCCGAGTTTCCTAGAATCAAAGTTTCTACCTCACCAGCTTTATTCACCTCTGTTCCCCATCTTCTCTCTGCACAAACTGCACAAACTGGCTTCTCCTTCAGCACTCCACCATCTTGGCTGCTTCTCCTCTCCTCCACATGGCCTTTTCTCTGCTCTCCTCAGAAACTTTAATTTTTGAGCATTCTTCTGGTGTAGAAGGGGGAAACCCCATGGGGCACTAAGCAAAGGGGTGTCCTCGCTGGCTGCCCTGGGTAATTCAGTTTAAATTAGCAGACACCTTTGCACAAATCATTTTAATTACAATTTATAATATCTAGAACAGCGGTCATTTCGTATGACCGCCAGGCTTTCTAGTTTATACATCTATTGTCTGAGTCTGCTTTCATTGTACAATGGCAGTGTTGAGTAGTTTGTGGCAGAAACTATATAGCCTGGAAAGCTTAAAATTTTTACTCACCGATCCTTCACAGAAAAAGTTGTCAAATCCCATCTTTGTATGTTTCATTATGTCCTGAATATACTTACCTGCCATGATTTTGTCACACTCATTTCTATCTTTCAAAAGATAAGTTCAACAAGACCACCCCAAAATGTGCCACTTGACATACTAATTATTTTGAATTAAAGTTACTTGAGAGACAGTCCAGGAAGGACATTCCAACCCTCCTCTCTTTCCCCTTAAAAGCAGGAAATAGATTACCCATATGAAAGGTACCTTGCCTACATGGAGCTATAGAAACATCTTTATTGCCAGAAATAGGGAGTCCAGGGCTGACAAGTTTATGTAAACAAACTCTTCTTAGCTTCTTCACTAATTAGTACCCAACCCTAAGTTTCTTTGTTTTGTCAGTTCTATATACATTTATTGGTTGTTTAAAGGTATATAAACAGTTCACTCTGGTTGTTTCTTAAGCCCCATATCTATGGGACTTTGATACATAGGAAATTAAATTTATTTTATTTCCTTCTGTTAATCTGTCTTGTGTCAATTTAATTAAACCAGCCAAAAGAAGCTAGGGTAGAGTAAAAATTTTTCTTCCTGACACTATCATTCCACAAAGTATTTTTATTCAGTTCCATTTTCCTAATTGTAATTAACCTTTTATTTCTTTTGTTCATTTCTTATCACACTTTATATTTTTATTTTATACTTATTCCAGTCCCTTGCTATTCATCTTTTTCTTCCCTATTGCAAATTAGTTAAGGTCAGCATCAGGGTGCATTTATCTGGCAAAGGCACTCAGTCAAGTAATTTGCCTATAGTTGACACTCAATTCTGATACTCAAATAAATGAATGTGGTACGCTAAAATTTTTTTGAGCCTTTGCTTTGAATTTTGTAAGTTTGGTAATAAATTTTGCTAAAAGAATACTTATTTTAATAACATTTTATAAGAAAATTATTTTATATTAAAGGAATCAAGTATTACTAAAAAGTTTTTTTTGAAAATAGAAACAGTATATACACATCTTAACATGTCTGATATCTTCCACTTACTGTTTTATCAGTAAAAGCTACATCTCTCTAAACCCATTCCTCTGTAGAGATTTTCCCTTTTCCCTCAAAATAGAGTGAGCATTTCAAAGGCTATCTATATTTGTATACTGCCAAATACATTTTTTGTTGTTTTTATGCCCCAGTTTTTAGAACTGTTGTGTGTGTATGTGTGTGTGTAGATGTTTCTTCAGATACTAACACTAATTTTTTTTAAAATTTTACTTATTCATTGTAGAGAGAGAGAAAAAAAAGAAAGAGAGAGTAAAGGGTGGGAGGAGCAGGAAGCAATCAACATTATGGAAAAAATGACACGTACATTTTTAAAGCATCAGTTCATATGGTTATATTACCATATATATATATACATATACATTAAATTTGAAAAAAGAGTTATTGACTTATCGCTCCACTTGACTTTATTTGATCTTTTGGAAGAGGTTGTCTAAAGAGAACAGTATGTGATTCTAGCTCAGAAATCATGGAATGGGCCCAGCCTAGACTCTGTTGGACACCAAGTCTCCTGCACTCTTCTTCTGACAGCATATAATAGGTTTGGAATATTTGTTTGGAAAGTTCTCTCGGTAACATGACATGCTGGTACTCACTGTGCTCATAGAAGTATTTGTCTTAGTAGTAGATCTACTTCTGGGCCCTCCTGCCCGCAGGTAAGGGGCATGGAGAGGGAGCAATGGGGTGGGAACAGCAGGCCCAAGGACCAGCCCTCCATGATGTGCTGAGGAAACCACTCAACTACAAAAGGACCTACCACAAGCCAAATGATCTGTTTGAATATGACAGCTCACCACTAATGAATTTTTTTTAAGTGAAGGTGTTGAAGTTATCTACCATCTCTACCCAGAATTCTATACTTTTATTAGCTTTACCCATCTGAAAGTGAAAGTGGACTTAAAACTTCTCAAAAAAAGCTTGGTGCTTTCCAGTTATGAAATAAAATGAAAGTTGTGATGTAATTATATTACAGTAGACATTTAAGTAGAAGGTGAATAATCTACTCATTCATTCCACAAATATATATTGCTTCTTTGGTCTGTACTACAATGCTAATTATAAAGAATTGACAAGACTAGGTTCCAGTCTCCTGCCATTAAAGGGAAATACATCGACATGATAGTGCTACCATGGAACAAAAGAATTAGAAACAGATTTCTAAGGAGTTTTATTAAAGCAAAGGCATGGGCATCTAACCAGGGTGTGAGAAAGCGGTATCAGGATCTGCAAATTTTATTTTGACTTAATACACACCATGCTCTCCTTTAGGTACAAAATAAATTATCTAATACACTTAAAAATGAACAATAGATTAGTGGTTAAATCACAGCTACAAAGGCAAACTGCTTTGGTATAAATCTCAACTTTGCCTATTAACTAGTTTTGAGCATGGACAGGTTAATTAACTTCTTTACCTTTCAGCTTCTCTATTAGTAAAAAGGTGCTAATAGAAACTTCCAGGGTTGTTAGAATATTTGGAAGACAGTTCTATTTAAGTGATACCTTTTGTTCTTAAGTAACTCAAATATTTGCATCAAGGAAAATAATACAAAGTGAGAGAAACAAACCATGACTTTAAATTAATATCAATAAATTCAAAATTCCTCTTAATGGTCTTTGTATCATAGTTCTAATATCCCCATAAATAGCCTTATATTTGGAATGGTCTAGATAGATAGGTATGAGAACATTCATGCAAAAAGAGACAAGGACATGGCATAATTCTTACTTTCTTAGAATTCTAGAGCAATTTAGTAGAAATTATACTCTATTAGTAACTATAAATTGTTCGCTTTTGGTTAAATGGTGTTATTTTAGGATTTCGATTTACTTCCTTACCAGTCAATAATGTAAATGAATTTTAGTTAATCATACAGGGTTATGCATCATATACTGACATCCATATGGCTCACTTCAAATTTCTATAATAATTTCATTTTAAGTTTTACATTTTTCAACTGTCTAGGGTAACAGATGAACACTTCTCTGACACAAATCTTCTGAAATTGTTCTAGGCTGACATGCCCTTTTGTCCAGTTGTCTGATTAGATAGCATATGAATCTGTAGCTGGGCTTGGCTAATTAGTGCATTGTACTGAGTCAAGGCCAACTTTCCACGTGAGGGCTCTTGGTTCTGCTCTGATTCACATCAGCAAGCTGCAATCTGCCCCACTAGGAGTCTGACAAATGGTATATTACTGGTCAAAGAGAGCCCTGGCAAAGCACAGTGAGTACATTAGTACAAATCTGTCACCGTTACCGAGGGGGGGGGGAACCACCACCCATAACTACTACTAGTATATGATTACTCTCATCTTTATAAAGGCAGCATGTTTGGGCCTATATCCAACAATTAATATTCTTCAGTTTCATTTTAAATCACTGACTCAAAACATAATAAACTTATGTTCTCACTTCTCTATAAAGGGGTGAGAGAATATTGGTCTAACAATCATCTATTCAATTCTCAATCTAGAGGTAGTGGCAGATGCTGCGTCCACAATGAAGAAAAGCCTTTCCCTTAGTCCTTTGATCTTTTAGAGAATACCAGATCTCATGGAGATAGACTGACTTTCAATTGCCCAGGCCTCTGAAGTATTCTTCTTCAGGGAGATGTGTATACTCATATTGGATTGAGATAGTTGGAATCTCCCCATTCTTCCCAGATTATATTTTTACTCACACACACATGCACATATCATAGAATAAATGTAACTGTATGTAGAATAGATACAGTGGATATGGTCTTCATTTACCCACATGGGAACTATGGAGACTAAGAAAACCTCTTTGTATTTGTAAATCTTTTTTTTTTTTTTTTAATTTTTTTTATTTATTGATTTTTAGAGAGAGAAGAGAGAGAGAGAGAGAGAGAGAGAGAGAGAAGGAAGCATCAACTCCCGTATGTGCCTTGACCAGGCAAGCCCAAGGTTTCAAACTGGCGACCTCAGTGTTCCAGGCTGACGCTTTATCCCACTGCGCCACCACAGGTCAGGCTGTAAATCTTTTTATGACTGAAAACTAGTCTTACATTAAGCAAACAACTTGCAGAAATAATATATCGCAGCTTAACTGCCACCAATACAACCTTTTTAAAAAGGAAAGTAGTATTAATTTTACTAAAATTAATTTTTTCACATATAGTAAACAATGTCATGTTTTAATATAATGGTTTGCAGTATTAGTAACCCACCTCAAATACAGTGACTTCATTGAACATTTACTGCTAAGCAAACAGATGCTGTTGAATGTGTCTCTAACATAAGTTGAGAAGTGGTAATTGCATCCTTATTTAGAACTAAAATTTTATATTGGTATTCTTTTAAAATAAATACTGCTCTTGTTTTTTGTTGTTTTATTAAATTTTTAAAAAATTTTAATAAATAAATTTTTATTAATTTTAATGGGGTGACATCAATAAATCAGGGTACATATATTCAAAGAAAACATGTCCAGGTTATCTTGTCATTCAATTCTGTTGCATACTCATCACCCAAAGTCAAATTGTCCTCTGTCACCTTCTATCTAGTTTTCTTTGTGCCCCTCCCCCTTCTCCTCTCCCTTCCCTCCCCGCCCCCCATAACCACCACATTCTTGTCCATGTCTCTTAGTCTCGTTTTTATGTCCCACCAATGTATGAAATCCTGCAGTTCTTGTTTTTTTCTGATTTACTTATTTCACTCTGTATAATGTTATCAAGATCCCATCATTTTGTTGTAAGTGATCCAATGTCATCATTTCTTATGGCTGAATAATATACCATGGTGTATATGTGCCACATCTTCTTTATCCAGTCTTCTATTTTTTTTACATTAATTAAAAACTTCAAGCAAATACAGCAAGAATCCATAAAAGTGTAGTGTCCTTAACATGTTCACCAAGTCCAAGTTGGCCCAACACCATGCCAAATCCCTGGAAAATGCAACCCAACCCCAGTTCAGTCTGTTAGGAGCTGTCCCAAGGAGCAGGAGTCCAGGAAAAGTCCACATCCAGGAAAAGTCCGCATGGCACTGGAATTGTTGTCACAATTCTATACTTTGCAACTCACGTCCAAGTCCCAATGACCGCTGCTTCTAGCTGGTAATGATTCAGGTAAACTGGAAAAGCCATCTGCAGCATGTGTGGAGATGGAGCTTCTGTTCTCCTCTGCCTGGAGAGATGAGACCAGGTTGCTTTTCCCTGGAGCTCTGCGACTGTGGCATGGTAAAGAGAACCTTGGGATACACTAAGCAGTCTCGGTGTGGCTTCTTCAGTGTTCCTTGGTTGAAGAGTCCTCTTAGTTTAGTCCAAAGTTGGTTTTTCCAGATGATAGTTCTTAAAATTATTTTGTAATCCACTTTGGTTCTGGGAGGTAGATGTTGGTCCATCCTCCTACTCCAGCACCATCTTGTCTTCTCCTTAAATTTTTTTAAATTCATTTTTAGAGAAGGTGGGGGGAGAGAGAGAAGGGAGGGAGAGGCAGGAAGCATCAGGAGTTGTCCCATATGTGCCTTGACAAGGCAAACCCAGGATTTTGAACTAGGCAACCTCAGCATTCCAGGTTAATGCTTTATCCACTGCACCACCATAGGTAAGGTGATACTGTTGTTGCTTAAGATAAGTTCTTCATGGGCTCTATTAGAAGAATCAGAAACAAAACAAAGCCAAAAACAAAAAACAAAACACCACTTTCATTTATAGAGATATTAACAAGTGTATTGTCTGATATCTTGATCCTCAAGGATTAAATATGATGCCAGAATGTTCAACTAAAGAAATGTTACCTCAGACAGTCAAAGGGTGCTGGGGAGTCTCGCCAGTTGGCCAAGATGGCATGCAAGAAGGGGGAAAGGGTTGATTTTTATTCTGAGGGCACCAAAAGCTAGCAAAAGCTAGCAAGATAACTGTGTAGAAAAAAAGCCCTTCTCTCACTCTCCTGGCAAGAACCTATGGATCAGTTGAGCAAGAATGAGGTATGTTCTTTGAGACAAGAGTCAATCACTCTCCAGGTGGCAGCACCTAGACAAATATTTTCCCTTTTGCATCAGCACTTTTACTAATTTGGCTTTCCTCAATGCAGGTAGTCGGACTTGTGTTTTCAGTAATAGGAAGACAATATGTTACACTGTGTCCAGGGCTATATTTAGATTATCACTGAAAATACAGTAGATCTGGTATTAAATAATTGGTTTCAACAATCATGACAAATAAATTGCCAAATGTGACCTAGCTAGTTAAAAAGTCAGATGGTGTTATATTCAGTGGGATAGTTGAATTCATGTTAACACAATAAATTAAAATTAATTAAAAAAAGAAAGAAATGTTTACCTGGAAAAAAAAAGTCAGCTGTCCAGCTTTTTATCTAGCTGGTTCACGTTTGGCAATTCATTTAACTCTCTGAAACTTAGTTTCTGTTAAAGTGTTTTCATGTGTTTGTGTGTATTCTCTTTTGACAAGGCCTTAAAAATGTTTAGGAGTGTGAACTATGGAGGTAGATATCTGAGTTCAAAACATGTTTTCTATCTTTTAGCTCTGGACCTTGGGTAAGTGATAAACGTTTTGTGCCTCATTTTATTTACTTGTACAATGAAGATAATAATAGTACTTATTGAGATATAGACATACAGGAAGTTGGAAGGAAGATGAATGGGTAGGCTAATTTATTTTATCCTCTGAACTTCTGAGAGAATGATAAGAAGGTATACATCATGGATCTTTATTCCTGTGCTTTCTAGGAACTAGTAGCCTGTCTCCTAGACTCCAGGGGGTCTGTTTCACCATCTTTCTCAGTAGATCTCCAAGGTCATATGGAGACCCACTGAGAGAACACTGTTCTAATCCAGAATTTCTCCCTGTGTTGCAGGCCTAAGAGACATTATAACTTTATTACCATGGCTTTCAAAAATCATAGAGACTTTCCATGAGGTAGATTTGGTCACAGCCTACCATGTAGCATTAAAAGGACCTTGACATAATGATTGCTTCTCTCCCTCATTCTAACCTCACATACTGTACCATAAGCCCTCTTATTCTAGCTTGTTTACAAATGATTTCTATTTCCTTAAATGCCATATGCTGTCATGCATCTATAACATTTCACAAGTTTCATATGCATGGTATCCCCTTCCAAATTCACTCTTTACCTTTTATCTTCTCCTAATATGAAGATCAAAACTCATAATCTCCCAACATTTCTGACCTTAAAGTTATCTCAGTGTCCAGTGTATATCCATAGCATGAACTAGCTAATGACTCATTTGTTTAGCTTTTAGCCTACAATATTTTCTGCCTTTAAATCTTCTTTTTTTTATATCTATCATTCCAGGCTTATTTTTACTATAAAACATAGAATTGGTTCTCAATAATAAAAAGTGTGGGCCCGGCCGGAATGTCTATGAAAACTCCTAGCTCTGACCATTAATAGCTGTGTAACTTCAGCCAGTTCTTTAAGCACTCGGCCTCAGTTCCATGTAGGTAAAGTTGTGGTAAGACTAATGAGTTTAAATATGTAAAGAACTTAGAATAGTGTCTGACACTTTGTACAATCATTATAAAAGTTTACTATTATTATTACTGTTACTAAATAGCTAATCCTATTAGGATGAAGATCAAGTATATATGCAAAAATGTAAAACTACTGTACTTGGAAGAAAACCATCAGGGCTGGGTAAAATACAGTTTGTCTTATAAGAAGTGTAGTCAGCACATGATGCATTATGACTATAAACTTGAAATATAAATCAAATAAAAATTTTAAGTTAATTTATGACAACCTGATTTATAATGGACTATTAAGTATAATTTTCAATTGTCAAAAATTATGTTCATCTGCACTACCATTGATAGAAAAATACATAGCATATCAGGCTTAATTGTTCATTGGTATGACTTAACATAACATTTCTTCTGTTTTATTGTGTCATGGCGGTGGTGTAGCTGCTATGACACTTTAGATTTAGATTATTTCAAGAACATCTAGAGGGTAGAATGTCACCTAATGAATCATTAATACTGCTGTAGCAGCATGATTTTCCATTATACTTTCTTCCTGAATGGTAACCTGACTTGACCTTAATGAGTTCTGGGAACTAATGGAATCATAGTTCATCTGGCTGTACATATGATAATAGAGATAGATGTACATAGACCATTTCTTCCATTTCATCAGCAGTGGAATGGATCCATTTGGTAACAGCCATTACGATGAGCAGATATATACTATACCCAATCCCTCATGGGACTCCACACAACTTCTTTCCTTGGTTACCTTTCTGTGAACTAGGTGGTTCCTTCACAACAGAAAACACGTTAGTTTTTTCTTGTTATTCAGTATAACGAGACAAAAAAAAAGCTGTGCAGAAACAAAGATAAGTTAAATCTTTCTAATTTATTTTTTAGATTGCTAAAACTGCTATTTTGTCAATTATGTTTTTTCATTTATGAGAAATCTGGCCCCTTGGAGACAATTTTAATATGGATCACCACTAAAAACAGTTAAGCAAACTAACTGAACATATGAAATAAAGTATAGCAAGTACAATAAAATAATAAAATAATATGTGCCTATTGATTATAGCAGCTAGGCTTTCCAAAACCTGGTTGTATATCACACTATAGCTAAACTATATCTGATTATTTAATTGGGCTGAAAAATGGGAAGAAAAAGAAAATAAATCTAGCAATTTTATAATAATTCAGAATTAATGTCCTTTTTCTCTAGCTGGTAGAGAGGGTTGATAGACACATGTACCTTCTGGAGTAAAACAACTGACCCCAAACCAGAAACACTTGTAATAAGAATATGGAATGAAAGCAATTTAGCTTAAAATAGGAAAACAGTTTTCAAAGCTGAATCCTTCATATTTATTCTTAGGTATTTGTCTAATGAAAATAATTTTCTACATAACTAAAATGGCTTTCCTACTTTCCCAATTTCAAAAAATTAATTATATAATTAATATATATGGTTATTGCAAAATTAATCTAAAAATGAGGTAAAATGTAAAAATAATACATAATCTGATTTCAAGATGTAACTATTATTATTTTGATTTATAAATATCTACACTATATTTCTTTTTTTTTTAAAGATTTTATTTATTCATTATGGGGGGGAGAGAGAGAGAGAGAGAGAGAGAGAGAGAAAGAGAGAGAAGGGGGGAGGAGCAGGAAGCATCAACTCCCATATGTGCCTTGACCAGGCAAGCCCAGGGTTTTGAACCGGCAACCTCAGCGTTTCCAGGTTGACGCTTTATCCACTGTGCCACCACAGGTCAGGCTACACTATATTTCCATGTGCATATACACACATACACACATTTCTGTGTGCATAATATATGTCTCTGTGCCTATGTGTGATTTGTACAAAGAATAATTATATTAATGGTTATATTATGTAAACAGACATTTCAACGTACTACATCAGACAGTTTTCTCAGTAAATAAATATATAAATGCCCCGATATATTGTATATATCCATTTTCAATTGTTTATAATTTTTATTCATTTGTATTTTTTTCTGTAGTTTTCTAAATGTTATTGTTACCAATGCTGTGAAAAAGATTTTTATATTTATATCTTACCTGATTTCATATATTTTTCCTCATAATAAATTTCTAAATGTAACCAGATTTACTTATGTGTTTGCAATATTTTAAGATTCTTTTTATTTATTGATTTTAGAGAGAAGAGAGAGAGAGAGGAGAGGAGGAATGGGTAGGAGTAGTGGGAAGCACCAACTCATAGTTGCTTTTTCTATGTGCTTTGACTAGGCAAGCCCAGGGTTTTGAAACGTCAATCTCAGCATTCCAGGTCGACACTTTATCCACTATACCACCACAGGTCAGGCTACATATTTTAAATTGACCATAAGAAAGTTTCCACTTTTTTACCCTCAATGCTAGTGAAAAAGAATGTTTATTTCTTCTATCATTTTTGTTTGAGTCTTCTAGTTCTTATTAGATCTTCTATCCTGTATTTCTAAGCAAAGAAAAGGTAGATGGAGAGAACACCCATCCCTATTCCACCTCCCCATTACTATAATTTTCATTGCTTTATGTCTTATGTCAAACATCTTTGAAATGTTTATGAGTTACTGCATTTCACCATTAATATATTTATATACTTTGCCCATTTTTTAATTGCGGTTTTGTCTTTATCTTAATTATTTTTTATTTTATTTATATATTAATGGTATTAAATCATTGATATGATGCTTCTTTGTATATTTAATTTTCTAGTCATCTGCCTTAATTTTGTTTAAGGCATTCATAATGTTTATCATTTATTTTGGTCATAAATAATTTTTTATCTTTTTATGTAGTCAAGTATCAGTATGTTTTTAAAATAATTTCTGGCTTTGCAGTATGCCTAGAAAGGTTTCTGCTTCTGGTTTTCTGTTCAAGATGGACATTAGAACATATGATTATTTAACATTTCTTTAAAATTATCATTGAAATGGCAGAAGGATATAAAAATAAGAGCAAATATATTGTAACAGTCTAAGGAAAGCTTTAACTACCCATTAAAATATTAAAGGATTTCTTGAAAATTTCAATCTAATAAAATCAGATTAACATGAGATGAAACAGAGATGAAGAATCAACAATATAAAAGCTAAAGAAACATCTCTCAACTGCCATAAAAAAATCTTCCAGTAAAAACTTTCGTATGATGCTGAGATTAGACAGAGCAAAGATTAGAATCAAGTATAGTTTGGGACATCAATGGAATATTTTGTCAAATGTTCATAGAACAATTGCCTTGTACTTAAATGAATATTTTAATACTGAAGGATAGTTCTCTCAATAAATTTGAGCATGTGCAGAGAGCATTAGAATGAACACTGGGGCCTCAGAGAAAAAAGAGTAATTTCCATGTAAATTTCAACCTGAAACATAGTCAAGAAGGCCCTGAATCCAAAATGCAGATCTCTTTCCAATAGGAAACAATTGGCAAGGAAATCTAGATGAGTTTACAACAAACAAGATCCTTACAAAAAGTGTATTCATTTAAGGGATAAAGAACAGTAAAATTCACATATCGAGGAAACTTATCCAAGTTACTAGTGCTGTTGAATCTATGCTCTATATGAATCATCAAGAATCCAGTTTTTTTAAGAAAATCAACACTATAAAATAGCAAACCTAGGCTGCAGAAACAGTGGATCTAGAATACAATATATTTTTGAAATATGTATTTGAAATCAGATAGACTTTTAGAGGCTATCAAATCCAAATACAGGCAATACAGAAAGAATCAAAGATTTTAAGAATTATTATTTTAAATATCTGTATTTCCTGTTTGCTTTTTATATTTTAACATGTCAATTTTTAATAACTAACATTTGAATTAAAGTATGAGATCTCCATCTAATTGTATTTTATTTTAATTGTTAACTCATTATAATGCTTTCTACATTTATATTCTGCTCCAGTTATTGCCCATATGTTTTTATGCCAGTATGCTAGTGTTTTAATTATTGTCGCAATGTTTTACTATCTGTTACAAAGAATGCTTTATAATTGCTCTGTTTTACTAAAATACAAGGTGTGGCAAAAGCAGGTTTACAGTTGTGAGTATGCAAAACAGTTTATTCTTGTATTATTAATTATTGTATTATTTTCCATACAAACAACTATAAACCTACTTTTTCCCACCCTGTATATCTTCTTCTAATTGCCTTATACATATTTATGTACATACACGTTATATCATTCATATATATTACATATATGTATATTATTAGATTTCAAACAAAATATGTAAACCTACCCTTTAGATATTTAATATATGAATACTAAATTTTTTATAAGTATCAGTTGAACAGAGGCATATTTTAATATTAAATATTTTAAATCAGTAATATGACCTCTTTATTCAAATATTCATACATGTAACCCAAAAAAATGTTTTTAAGTTTATAATTTTTAGATTACTGCTATTACTTGAATATTTATTTTTAATCTTTTGAATTGCATATTTTCTAATATATCCAAATACTGGTATTTAAGGATATATAAACCTTAGAAACAATGACAAAATTTAATAATACAGTACATTAGAGGATTTCGTTATAGTCTTCTTGAGGAGTTTTAGATTTAATAGTATTATTTATAATGTTTACAATGATTTTTCTTCTTTTTCAATAGATATGTAGTCCTTTTTGTTTTTCTAATTAAAATTTGTAATTGGTGTCATTGTCCAGCAAAACACCTATAATTCAATGATTTTCAGATTTTCTTTGATTCAGTAAACCTAATCTGATAGCTATGGAATTTTTCCCAAAGAAATATACATAAATATTGGAATTCATGTTCTCCATTAAACCAATAGTAAGAAGCCTACTTTAATGTTTCATTATTTGCTGTTAAGTTCAGATAGTTCCCTCTGTTACAGTAAATAATTATCTTTGTAATGCTTTCTTAATAAATGAGCAACCATTAGGATAGAAATATAGACATTTATAAATGACTTTGTTTTTCTTTATTGAGTGGGAAGCAGGGAGGCAGAGACACACTCCCACATGAGCTTGATGGAGATCCACTGGCAAGCCCCCCACAGGGCGGTGCCATGCCCATTTGGGGCCCTGCTCCCTTTCTCAGCAACTGAGCTACTTTAGCACGTCAGGTGAGGCTATGGAGCCACCCACAGTGCACAGAGCAAAACTGGGGAACCACACCATTCGAGCCATGGCTGTGGGAGAGAGGAGGGGAGAGAGAGAAAAGAGGTAGGGTTAAGGGTGCAGAAACAGATGGTAGCTTCTATGTGCCTAACTAGGAATAGAACCTGGACTTCTAACAGTCTTGCTAACATTCTACTACTGAGCCAACTGGCCAGGACAACATTTATAAATAGATTTTTTTTTGTAAATATTGAAATGTGATTGTTTTCTTTCACCTGTAATTGAACTAGTACAATAAATTGCCCTCATATCCAATCTATTATTGATCTATCCTTACATTCTAATAACTGCACATAATCCTCACATGATGGTTTTTACTATACTGTTGAAGTGAACATGCTTCTGTAGTTTTTAGGATATTTGGACTTGTCAGCTTTGGATATCAGGTTTTATATAGATTAGTAAAATATTCAGTTTTTATATTTCTTATGTACTGCATATTACATGGACCTCATTTTCTTTTCCTAATTTTTCATTGATCTATCAGTGTCTAGCCCATTGTGGTGAGAAGGATCAGGTTGTTTTTTAATATGTTTACAATTTTTCACATGGTTAGGCATAATTTCAAGTTCTTTGTGTCTTGTTAGTCAATATTCTTCATGTATACCTCCCAGTAGTCATCACAAATGTAGTCCTAAGTCTGAGGAGGAGCGCTATCAGATCCTTCTCTGCTCTAGTCCTCCTGTTCAGTAGTTCTCATCTGCAGTTCTTGCAGATGCCTTTTCATTCTTAACAAGACTGTAACTCTTACATAGTTTACTGTGAGACAGAAAATTTTTACTATTACACTTACTGGTTGTTGTTTTTTAAATTATTTATTTATTTTTTGTGACAGAGACAGAAAGAGAGACAGAGAGGGGGATAGATAGGAATAGACAGACAGGAAGGGAGAGAGATGAGAAGCATTGATTCTTCCTTGTGGCTCCTTAGTCTTCTTAGTTATTCACTGATTGCTTTCTCATATGTGCCTTGACGAGGGGGGGAGGGGCTGCAGCAAAGCGAGTGATCCCTTGCACAAGTCAGTGACCTTGTGCTCAAGCCAGTGACTTTGGGCGTCAAGTCAGCGACCTTTGGGCTCAGGCAGCGACCATGGGGTCATGGTTATGATCCCATGCTCAAGCCAGCAACCCTGCACTCAAGCTGGCGACCTCAGGATTTGAAACCTGGGTCCTCCGTGTCCCAGTCCAATTCTCTATTCACTGTGCCACTACCTGGTCAGGCCTGGGTTTTTAAGAGAGTTATTGAGAAAGGGCTAACAAAAATTAGACTTAGAGAATCTTGATTCTTCTGTAAATTTGTTGCTTTCAAATAAAAATCAGATTCCAGCTGTGTATAATGTCACCTAATTGTATCATGCAAGGTCTCATATTTCTTGGATAAAAATACCCTCATTATTTAAAAAAACCAAACCAAAACAAAACTCTTCAACTGACTTGAAAGTTTGCAAACTATTACAAGGAATTAAATTGTGCTGTAAATATCAGAAATACAGAAGGCACAAACTGACTGTAAATCAACATAGAGCTTTGGATTTTGTCCAAGGAATTAGTCCCCCAGATAGGGTCACCATGTGGATGGACCACATGGTCTATTCCAGCTCTGGAATTGTATTCTTTTAGGCATTCTCTCCACTCTCAATAACTCCTTGCAAAACTTTAATCATTTTTTATTTTAAATCATTAATTTAATAATAAAATAAATAGTATCTTTATGGTCAGATAGTCCTCTTTCTTTAAAAATATTCAGTTTTAAATAATAGAAGATATATATATAATTGTTTTCTTTTTTTTTTACAGAGACAGAGAGAGAGTCAGAGAGAAGGATAGACAGGGGACTGACAGACAGGAAACGAGGAGAGAAGCATCAATCATCATTTTTTCGTTGTGACAACCTTAGTTGTTCATTGATTGCTTCCTCATAGGTCGCTTGTACCATGGGCCTTCAGCAGACCAAGTAAACCCTCTTGCTCAAGCCAGGTGACCTGGGTCCAAGCTGGGTGAGCTTTGCTAAAACCAGGTGAGCCTGAGCTCAAACTGGGCAACCCTTGGGGTCTCGAACCTCAGGTCCTTGCAGCCCAGTCTGATGCTTCTTATCCACTCTGCACCACTGCCTGGTCAGACTGTAATTTTTTTTGTAGCTTCACCATCCTCCTGAAATTGATTAAGTTGGCATTAACTATAAAAATTAATCTTAGAAAAATCACTAAATTCATTTAATACTTCATATTTATTTCCATATATGTCTTTCTCTTGAATAAAAGATCATATTCCACTTATTTTCAATTTGCTTCCTCTGTTCATTTGTGTTCTCTATGTCTTAATTCATTTTGATCTTTGACTGATATGACCTTGCTATGCTAATGATGGAGCCTTTCTTTTAATCAGTTTTAATTATTAAATGTTGTGTTTGAAAGAAAAAAAATCTGGGTACTTTTTCTTTCTTTTAATATTCTAAGAAATGTGAATTATCAATGAAGATGGTAGTTTATACTCTATCCCTTCAACTTAACGGGCAGGTATGTTATATACATCCCTTAGCTGAAATTTAATGCTTGAGTGGGTTTTTATTAGGATGAGTTCTCAGAGTTTCTAATTCAGATGTCAGAGGTTGGCCAGCAATATCAATAATAAACCATCAGCAGACTCCTTATTCCTAATTTTTCATCCTGACATGTTTACAAAAATAAGCATGATAATTTTATGGCTTCTTTTTCTGTCTAAAATGTAACTACATTAATCTGAAAGACAGCTGAATTTTTCAAGGTCAAAAGTGCTTAGTTACAAATTGATAGCTATAATGTTGTCTGTGGTTTTCTTGATGGCGCTGTATTAATAATACGCATGCAGAACAGGCCATAAAAATTCATTTAAAGGTAGGAAGGCATACTGGGACATTTAATCAGGTTAAAATTCCTGTCAGTTGGCTCCAGGCACGGATGTTGTTCAGTCAGTGATTAACAAAGGTGTGGAATATGAAGATGCATGTCTATTACATGAGTTCAGATTTCACTGAAATGACTTTTGTTTTGTTTTGTTTTCTGCATCTAATAAATGATTCAACTAAAATGCATGGCAGTGATACTCATTGTTTTAAGTAGCTCCTGCTGTCTCCCAGCCTGTATTATTTTGATTAGAAAACTGAGAGATAAACTTGTAAAGGCGTTGACATTTTTCCAGGTAGGAAAAAAGACACTCAGTTGATAAAATGTTTTAATATAATCACATTAGTAAGCTTTCTTTTGTATCATGTAAAAGCTATCTCACCATGTGTGCACTAATGCTCTATAAAGCCAAAAATGATTAAATGAGAAGAAAAACTGTCAAAAGGATTCTTCTAAAAGCCTCTTACAGTATACCTTACAAGTTCAAGGAGAAGGTTAAGATAGAGGATTATAATGTAGATAGAAATGACAGTCTGCAGGAGTATCTGCATATTTATAACACATTTTTCAGATAAATAAAAGAATGAATGTTCTATAGCCTATGAAATCTTCTCTCACTCTTTTTCAAATAGTGGTTAAAGAGGAAAATTACAGAAGTACAGTTTCTAAGAACATCTTTATGTAACAAGCAAATGGGCTGATTAATCAAGTACCATTATGAAGCTGTATAAAATTTACTCTTCCATTTGTTAATTTGTGTTAGGTAGAATTCATAATTTGTCTTTAATATATGTATTTGTATATCCACTTGAACAAATAGGAAATATTTTATGTACTAAAGTAATTGATTATTTTTTAAAAAAAACTGAGATATTATCTGAACTACCTTATCCTGAAACTGAAGAGAATGAGATTTATTTAGAGAAACAAATCATAGTGTGTTTTTAATCCCTTAAAAATTCAAGTTCTCTAACAACCTCATACAGTGATTTTTTTTTTTTTTTTTTTTTTTTTTTGCTTTTAAATGAATAGACTATTTTTATGGCAGTTTGGGGGGTTTACAAAAATTTGAGTAGAAAGTACATGTGCCATTAGCTCCCCTCTCCCTACTAACATCCTGTATTGTTGTGGTACTTGTCTTACAATTGATGAGCCAGTACTGGTACATTATTGAATAAGAGTCTATAATGACATTAAGGTTCATGTTTTGTGTTGTTCAAGTCTATGATTTTAGAACAAATGCATAACATCATGTACCCATCATGACAGTGTCATACGTAATAGTTTAGTTTCACTGCCCTAAAACATGCCCTGTGCTCCACCTGTTTCATGACATTCACAACCATCTGCCATGAACCATCATGGCTAGTAATTCCAGGTCCTGAGGGAGAACGATGTGGAATTAAGAAATAAAATTAAAGAGAAAAAGGATGGGATCGGGAGGCTTTCTGCAAACTGATGGCAAGTCAGAGAGTGAGAGCCCCAGTCTATTTTAGTTTATAGTTAGAAAATTAAAGCCTTTAAGCCATAGGCAAATAAAGAAGTCTCTGATACAAACCACTTATCTGAGGCATAAATGGAATTCCTCATAAGAGTGTAAGAGTGCACCGCCACCTATCATGCAACAGTCAGGGGTGTGGGGAAAAAGCTTAGTGTTTGAGAAGATCTTAGTATTAGAAGGATGTTGAAAAGATTTTAGTGTTTAAAAGGTGGGGAAGAGCTTAGACTTAAGCTAATTCTTAGGTTATAAGGACCTTTACCAGCTTACAGCCTGTCTCCCAACACACCTCCAGTCCCTAACTCATGCAACCACTGTTCTTTTTAACTCTCTCTGTATATATATGTTTTTTACCTTTTCCAGAAGGGCATATACTCATAATTATATAGTATATAGCCCTTTCAGACTGTCTTCTTTCATGTGGAAATGTGCATTTAAGGGACCTCACATCTTTTTATTTTGTTTTAGGCCTAAAATTATATACTTTTGTGTGGATAGTTACCACAGATTATCGATCCATTAGTCTGTTGAAAGATATTTTGGATGTTCCCAAATTTGGGCAATTACAAATAAAGCTGCTATATAATATTTGTGTGTGTGCAGGTTTTGAGGGTGGGTGTAAAATGTCAATTCATGGCCCTGGCCGGTTGGCTCAGTGGTAGACATCGGCCTGGTGTGGCAGGAGTCCCGGGTTCGGATTCCCAGCCAGGGCACACAGGAGAAGCACCCATCTGCTTCTTCACCCCTCCCCCTCTCCTTCCTCTCTGTCTCTCTCTTCCCCTCTCTGCAGCCAGGGCTCCATTGAGCAAACTTGGGCCTGGGGTGCTGAGAATGGGCTCTATGACCGTCTGCCTCAGCACTAGAATGCAGATGCCCCAGATGGGCAGGAGCATTGCCCCCTGGTGGGCATGCCAGTGGATCCCGGTTGGGGTGCATGCGGGAGTCTGTCTGACTGCCTCCCCATTTCCAACTTCAGAAAAATACACACACACAACACACAAAAAAAAGATGTCAACTCATTAGGGTAAATACCTATTGTATAATTACTGAAAGCATTATTGAATTTTCTAGATCCTAGAATAGCAACACATTTTATTTGAAGAGTTTTCATTGCTAAATGGAGTCAGATTATAATGAAAACATAATTTTCAAATTAAATTATTTTCCTCTTATAAAATTATTTTCAAATATCACAAGCAACTTAGCTTTTCAAAATAATATAAGTTCTATGAAAAAGTATACTTTTTTATAATTAACTAAAGGTTATATTCTATATAATGTTATTTCTTCCTATAAAAACCCATGATTTGTTATTAGGTTTATCTTAAAAAAAAATGTTTAGAGCCTTTAAAGCATTTTAAAACATTCATTAAACTATCACATTTTCACTTGGACATGATGCTAATTATTTAACAAATTTGGGTCTGAATGCTGAAGCCTACCTACATAAATGATACTTTTACATTATTTAATTCCATTAAAAATGATAGAATTAATCAATACTATTTCCTCTTTTTTGGTTGTTTTTGGTACCAAATTACAGAATCCCAAATGTGAGAGTGAATAGAAAATGGGTTATAGTGCAAATGGTCATTTTAGTTGGCTTCCTTAAAACTGAAACCTCAGAGGATTTCGATCTTTAGATCTCACCGATGCATTTCTTCAGGAAGTGGATGAATGAATCAGTGTGTCCCACAAAAAGGAAAATAAAAGCAACGTTACAATAAAATGCCTAAACTTTTTATGTGAATTATATCTATAGCAGAATTAGTAATGTTTACTTAAAAATTATAGAAATTACAAAAGATTTTATGGAATGAACTATTTTACTTCCCTATGAAAGCAGATATTTTCTCCACAATATCAGTAGTTTGAAATGCTAAAATTATCTCTGATAATTTATTGTATAATTCAAACTTCAATAAAATTCTTCTCTATTAATATTTTATCACTTTTAATATTTTAATATGTTTTGCTATATTCAATAACATTTTATGATGTGAATAACTTTTAGTGTTAAATGATAAGAAAATTATATTAAGATCTAAAGTCCTAGATTTTTATTTTGATATATTAAGCTAGTTAAAATCTGAAGGCAACAGTTATATTTGGTTATCATAAAATTTCAATAGCACATTTGAGTTCCAAGTTGACTAAAGTATTACAAAGATTTAAGTACTTCAGAAAAATAATGCAATTTTATAAGTTATAGAAGATTGCAAAAGAGATGCAGTCATAATCAATCATTTTCAGAAACTTTACATATATAATTTGAGCCCTAGCTGATTGGCTCAGTGGCTGGAGTGTTGGCAGGGGGTGCAGAAATCCTGGGTTTGATCTCAGTCATGACACACATGAGAAGTGACCATCTGCTTTCTCTTCTCCTCCTGGCAGCCAGTAGCTAAATTGGTTTGAGCATGACTCCAGGAGCTGAGGATACCTTAGTAGATTCAAGCATCAGCCCCAGACAGGGGTCACGGGGTTGATCCTGGTCAGGGGTGCCTGTGGGAGTTTGTCTCACTATCTCACTTCTCAAAAAGAAAAAAAATATATAATATATATATTTTAATTTAGTTATATAAATTATATATATATTATATATGTATATATATATTCCATGGACATTGTTTCAGTCATCTTATTTACCTAAAGTGGTCCTTACGTTTATCATAGAGTAAATATTATAAATATTTCAGAATACTTATAAACAATAAATTCAAAGAGGAAAAAACATTTTTAGACAACTAGTTAAATAAAATGTGCAGTAAATATAAGGTAAAAGGGTGTTCCTGAAAAATATCAAGCTCAGGATTTCAGAGTAAACAAATAAAAAAGGTAATTAAGGTAGATAGAGCATGACCTGGGATGCTGAAGACCCAGGTTCCAAAACCCTGAGATTGCCGGCTTAAGTGTGGGATCATAGATATGACCCCATGGTCACTGGCTTGAGCCCAGAGGTCACTGCCTTAAAGCCCAAGGTTTGCGTGGCTGAAAGCCTAAGATCACTGGCTTGAGCAAGGGCTCACTGGCTCAGCTGGAGCCCTCCCAATCATCAAAACACGAATAAGAAAAACATCAATAAACAACTATAGTGACTCAACTATGAGTTGCTCCTTCTCATCTCTCTCCCTTCCTGTCTGTCTATCCTTGTCTATCCTTCTCTCTGTCCTTCTCTCTCTCACAAAGGAAAAAAGGATATAATTACAGAATTTAGAGGATCCTTACAATCTTTTTATTCCAAACACCTATGTTAAATTTCTTCTTAAATATTTCTTCCTCAATTGATACAAGCTATAAGTATAAATTTATATGAATTCATATGTATCTTTGGCTTTTATCTCAATTACATATATTGGCTGCTCTATTTGAGCACTTAACTTTATCTAGTTTAACAAAGATAATATTAACTCTATCATAAAGAGTGAAAATATCTGTTATCATATGGGTGCCTGACTTATACTGTGCTTTTTATCTGTTACTCAAAATCTGTTCTAAAAATCTGAGCAAAAAAGTCATATTAGAATAGTTGATGATGAAATGGAGAATGGATCACAAAAAAATGTAAGCATATAACACAAGGCTATGTAGCAAGAATGCCCAAGTCAAAATTAAGATGCTCTCTGCATAATAAAAAATAACATCTAATATTCGATGAAAACTTACTATGTGTCAGGTCTTATTCTAATTATTTTGCAGGAGGATTTTTTTTTATCACTGCAGAAATCCCTTGTGGCTGTGAGTGCAATTATCATCATTCCTAAAAGAAACTGAGACTGAGATATTAAGTAACTTGCTCAAGGCCACTAAGCTTGTAAATGATGAAGCTGTAATGGTATCCAAGAAAGCAGATTTCAAGAGCTTTTAACTACTCTATAACACATTATACTTTTTACTCTAAACATCTTATTCTCTATAATTTATGCATTTTCTAATGCAGATCACCTTACATTCTGCTTTCTGTATCTTATGCTCTCTAATATCATATTGTAAGATACCAGAAGAATGTGGAAGGAGTAGTAAGGAGTGTAGATAATAATTGGTGCAACTTTTACCAGTCTCCTGCTTCTATGCTAATAACCTATTACAATGTGTCCAAAATCCAATTTGATGATGTGGTTGACAGCTAGCAAACATATATGATTTGAAGATAAATATAGTTTTTTCAGAATCACAGAGCCCTGATACGTGATTATAACAATGAGAATGGAAAAGTGGAGATAATAATTCACTTTCTAAATATAAAGTAAGTATAATGGCTTAGTACGTGTCTCTCTCTCTCTCTCTTTTTTCTTCCTCTCACCTTCTCTTCCTTCCATAAGCATTTATCAAATGTTTCTACTATATGCTAGACACTATGGTACATAACAGCACAAAGTAAATGGCACACAGCTCTTACTAGAAGAGATAATCTGCTAGAATAGAAGAAAATTTTAATTTCTAATATTTAAAATTACTTAAACATTTGTTAATCAAAATTAATTATAAAAGAAAGCAACTCTGATATTAAAACAAAGACACTAATTTGTGATTTCAGGCCTTTGTCTATATGTATTGTGTGCATAGGATTTACTGATGGAGTATAAGAATAACTCATGATTACAGTGTTGCATAATGTTTTTAAAAATTAGAAAAATGTGTTGCACTGCATCAACAGTGTCAATGCTGTATCTTTTCAGTTGTATAATTTAGAAGAAATTTGAGAATCCTTTAAATATTAGGAAAAGTCAGTAAAGGAAGATCTGTAAGGAAGGGGAATGTGCAAATAAGCCTGTGTTGTGCATTAAAAAAATATAGTAGTATTTATAACACAATTTTGTAGTAATGCTTCACAAGGATATATGCCTTCCTGTGGAGAAATTGGAGAAAAGCTGAAAAAGGTGAACTATGGACTCAGTCTCAAACAGAAAGAGAGTCGACAGGTGGAAGAATGCTCTCCAAGCAGAGGGCAGAGACATGCAAAGCATGTTAAAGGCTGTGACCAATGAGGCAATGGTGAGTATTTATTGGTGTCTGGGCTGAGGGATTCCGGTATGGAGTGTGGAGTTTTGGGTTGAAAATGTAGATTGGAACAAATTTTAAAAAACCCATAGTTCAAACTATAACAAGAATTATAAGAAGAAAGATTTGTGTTGTAAAATAGGGACTGAGATAAATGATGAAAATTGTTTTAACAACATAATTCTATTAGCTGTTGGGAAGATGGCCTGTAGAGGAGGGGAACTGGCTATAGAGAGGGCAATTAGGAGACAATTATGGTGATCCAGGGAAGAAATAATGAAGCCTTAGATCAAATCAGTGGATGTGCAGAACAGGGAAGAGGCTGGGGTTTGAAGTAAATGCATAACAAATTGTTGTAATTGAATAGGTTGATCTCCTTTCTCTTTAAACTATTTAACCTAGGATTTTAAGAAATTAATGTATCATTATGCAAGGGTATTAATATTTTTTATTAATCTGAAATTAAGTTTTGTTACCTTTAAAAATTCAAATGATAAAGTTAGAAATTCAATATAATATTCTGACATGCTATTTTATGTAATTTATTTCTGTCAACATTAAATATTAAAAATTATCCAAATATAAGAGAACAAAGTCATGTTTAGTTATCTCTGTAATAAAGATGATAATAAACTGCTCACAAAATTAAGGGATATTTCAAGATGAATATTAAGCAATAAAATATTCCTTAATTTTTGTGAGTGGTATATTATCTACCATTTACTGATTTTTTTTTTAAATATGAAAAACTAGTCTATGGTCTTTCCAATAATTATTATGCCTCTTTCAAGTAAAGAAAATCAGGCTCAGAGAAGTGATTTAAATTCATTCGAGTGACACTGTGAGTTTTCTTCAGAAATGGGATGCAAATGCAGGTTTCTCTGCTAACAAAGTTATGTTCTTCTTAATATGGTTTGCCTTGAAAGTTCTTTTGGATTAAAATATGCTTTTTAAAATAATAACTTTATTTTTAAAAATAGCTTTGTTAATTTAGTTTTTATTTTTATTATTATTATTTTTTTAATTTTTCCAAAGTGAGAAGTGGGGGGCAGGCAGGCAGGCAGACTTACACATGTGCCTGACCATGATCCACCCAGCATGCCCACCAGGGGGCGATGCTCTGACTATCTAGGGGGGCGTTTCTCCGCTCCTATCTGAGCCATTCTAGCACCTGAGGCAGAGGCCATGGAGCCATCCTCAGCACCTGGGCCAACTTTGTTCCAATGGAACCTTGGCTGTGGGAGGGGGAGAGATAGAGAGAAAGGAGAGGGGGATGGGTGCTTCTCCTGTGTGCCTTGCCTGGGAGTTGAATGCAGGACTTCCACATGCCAGGCCTACACTTTACCGCTGAGCCAACCGGCCAGGGCCAATTTAGTTTTTCTATATTTTTTGTTAACCAGTTATACCTTTCTTCATGGGCCTTAAATATAATCTTGTCAAAAAGATATTTAATATGTCATTAGTAGTGACTAAAATGTCTATGTAGCATTAACACTGGCATTCTATTTTCATTATGTAAAAGTGGAATTTATTTTTTGCCTACCTTCATCCATAGCTGTTAAACATGAAACCTCTCTCATTTCTAAACACTGCCTCCAGGTTTGTCTAGTTTGAGTTGATTTTAGAAAATGTTACTTCTATTATTATTTTCTTTAGTTATGGGAGAAAAATTGTATAGTGAGTCATACTAATTGCATGTTTTCAATATTAACATTAAATTTTCAATAGAAAATCTCTATTATACATTCTGTTTCACAATTTTTATATATCAATAAAATGACATTGTTTTTTCATTTATTAATATTATTTTACCTAATGTTTTCTCTCCCAAGTTATGTCATATATTTTTATTGCATTGATAATTATTATGTGTTGTCAAAGTTTAATCACTTATTTGGAGACATTTTAATTCCAAGCTATTCCTATTTTCACTATTTAAGAGAAAATTTTAAGAATTTTTTTTAGTCTAATCAACAGTTTATAAAAAAAAACAATAAATTTTTATGAGCAATTTATTTGAAAGCTGTGCAGGAAATGTCGTGGCAAAGTTTAGATAATTGTTTTGTTCAACAAAATGTAATTTTCACTTATAGAATAAGGCTGCTTCATGTACTAAACATTTATAGTAAATGTCATCAATTCTTCTTAAATAATTTAAAGGTGACTTGTCTTTTATTGATAAGGTCAGTCCAGATAAATAATGTCAACATTTATTTATGATAAGTGCATTAATTAAAAAACTTGGAACAGTGCAGTGATGGGAGACGTGTAAATGATTGTAATTAATTTATTAATATATGTTTCAAGCAATTTTAATAAGAAACTATGGGCTTTCATTCTTCTTTTACTTTTCTATTAGTATTTATCATTCTTCTCATTGCATTATCACTTAGAGTAATTTTCTAAAACAGAGGCTTCTTAAAACACATGTGATCTAGGTGGATAATAAAAATTGAAGTCATATAGTTTCAAAAAACTATTTACTGAAAGCAGCAGCAGAATTCAGAAAGAATGAATTTACTGACCTTATGGAACATTCTTTTTTCCTTTGTAACGAACATGTAAAATTGTGTTAAAGAGACCACATGCATATGTAAAAGATTACAATAAAGAAATATTCTATTTCAATTCTGGCTATCCCATAGGCTAAAATAAATTTTCTTTTCTTTATTATGCATCTTATTATTTGTCTTATAATTTATTAACAATATATTATGATCAGAAATAAACAATTTTGATCACTCAAATTATTTCTTGTAGCTTAAAAATGTATTTTAAATTTCAGTGAGACATTACAAAAATCTGTTTTCTTTGCTCCCATGGCATATGGTTATCTAAGATACCTTTTAAAATAATGTTTAACTTTTAGCAGTATAGAAATGACAAATGCACAGCAGCATCTTGTGAGGACTGCTCAATTCAGGGGGTTAAGACAAGACAGAGTGGGAGAAAGAGCCTCAGTGGTCACCAAAACTGAGACCTTATTTTTAAAAGACAGAAAGCTAGTGAAGAGCCACAGTTCAGGCTCCAGAGTGAGGTGATGGTAGCATTTCGCAAAGCTGTAGCATTCACACTCTTGATTGGAGCAGCTGTGAATGGATTTAGCCGTATTCTTAAGTGATTTATAAGGCATTCTTGCTGCTAAGGACATTTCATAGTCTGATTCTCCACAACAGTATTACTTTATAATGATATTAAAGATTGAATTGCATTGTTTCTTTCTATCACTTAGGTTGCTTAAGATCTGATTTTCATTTAGTGCTGAAATTTTCATGGGACTTTCCATGCTATATTTTGGAAATACTCTGTTTTTTTTGTTTCTGGAAAAGTGGAAGTTTTATAAGATTTTGAAAACACTCTGCTTCCTACAGCATCCTTAGGTTAAGGTGTATGAAAGTTGATGATATACATTTCAACTAATAGATGACCAAGAATAAAATAAACACTATTCAATAAACATGTTAATACATAAGACCTAAGCTAAATACTATAGGATAAACCTTGAAGGATTGAGAAAGGAGACATTCAGACACGAGCTAGATTCTACCCTCTGGCTTTGGTTTTCACTCAGTCTCCCATATGATTGGGCGGCAAATATATGAAAAGATATCAATATGTGTAAGGCCAGTAGCCGTGGCTACTGTCACAGCCGCCTGGCCTGTGCAGGTTTAGGTTTGCATTTAATTTGGACAGATCATAAAGAAACTGCAGAGCCAAAAACTGGTGGTCCATTTTTCTTTATTCTAGACTTGCTCTCGGCAAGTGAATAAAAATACACAGCAGGGAAAACACTTCCCTTTCCATTCAGGGCTCCCAACATCACTGACTTATCTGAGTTTTCCTAGAATCAAAGGCTTCCACCTCACCAGCCTTATACACCTCTGTTCCCTGTCTCCTTCTCCTGCACAAACTGGCTTCTTTTTCAGCATTCCACTATTTTGGATGCCTCCTCCATGTGGCCTCCCTGCCCTGCACTGCACAGGCTCCTCCTTCCTACAACAACGTGGGCACTCTCCCTCAAGATGGCCTCCTAGCCCCTCCATTTAAAACTTTTCCCTGGGACAACCCCTTCCCCCAGCACATGCTAGCATAACCAAGCCCCTTTCCAAGCAAGAAGGGCAATTAGGTGTATCATGTGAGAACATCACCACGTGAGAGCAGCGGCCATCTTTAACAGAGTGAGCGAAAAATAACTTAACTGACAATATGCAACTGTAAGACTGTAAAGAGTGATTTTACTATAGCACTAGCACCGAAGAGACATTTTTTAAGTCGAAAGTGATCTCTGGGCCAACCAGTGCTATCAATATTTAGAGAGGTGAATCAATGTATCAACAAAGCTACAGAAGAGTTCTTGCTGAACAGAAGCAGCACCTAGTAATTTACACTCTTTTGGAGAACATTTTCTCTGTAAAACTCTCATGTTCACCATATAAGTGGTGATAATAATTTGGATAAATAAAATTTTAGTTACTTTTAGTATTAATGCTTTATCTTTCTTGCTTGATTTATTTTTCTTGATTCTTATTATATGTTCATATTCCTTGAATGGCTTTAGAACCCACCTCAAAATAGTCCCCTACTCCAAAATTAAGCATGGTAGCAAGATTTAATTCCTTTTGTATTTTTTACAACCAAGGGACTTTAAGAATATCAATAAGTCATATGATTTACATATCTTCCTCAGCATAACATGCATTTCTTCATTGTGTTTTGTTTTCATATAGGAAGACAGCGTCTCAAAATCTGAAAAAAAGCACATTTTTTTTAATGAACATAGACCTCATGGAATATTGACCTTTTCTTCCTAAACAAAATAAAGGTGGCATTTATTAATAATTATTTATTAAGAACTTATAAATTATAAAAGTAGATATATAAAACTACAAAAAGAAATAGCCCTTATCATTATAGTTTTTTATTATAATGAATGTTATAGTTTAGGATACAATATATATGCATATACATGATAATTATATTTATATATACTTTTTATGCATACACATGATCATTATTTGTATATATATACATACGTATACATACATATACAGAGATATATGCTGACTATTCTATTATTCACAATAATTTATGGTCAAAAAAGAACAACAGATTTTATAAAATGATATATTTTGTGACAGGATGTGAGTAAGAATGAGAAAGAGGAAAAGTTTGAAAATATTTATTGAGAAATTTCTAAACTTTTTATATTTCAAATTTATATTCTTTCTTAAATTATAAATTTAAATTCTTTTGATTAGTTTTATTTTGTGATAATATTGTACCAGTTTAGAGATGTATTATTACTGTCAATTTAAAGATGTTTTTTAAACTTTATATTTTCTATTAAATTAAAAGTTACTGTTTCAACAATATATTTTCATTGAAGTATAGATTAACTAAATATATTAATTAGTTTTTGATGGAATACTCATATTTATACTAAAGAGGGATAATAAGATTTTAATTATTGACATATAGTTGAAAATATTCATCACTTTATTAAAATATTATTTTTTAAAAACCTATGCACAAAATTACAGAAAAGCAAAAAAATTAAATTTATGATGTAAATGACAATACTAAGTACCAAGAAAAAAAGTTAATAAATAAGAAACATCCTGTTTTTCAAACAATTTCATATAGATCACTTAAAACATTTTTTTCCTGAATACTGTATTATTTGAAAATTAAAAGTCAAAATTGTACCAATATACTATAGTATTTCTGGCTACACAAGTGTGTAGTTTTATTTATAGACTCCAAATCATATGTTGTATAGAACTAAATATTGCATTATCATAATTCTATAAGGAAGGCACATAAAAGTATCTCACATAGAAGAAGATAATTTAAAATTATGTTTCTTTATTAACCTTTCAAATGCACATTTAATTCTAATTCTTCTCATTGCCTTCCTTAAAGATCTAAGAACTCAGTTTTGAGGAAAAATATACTAAGGGTATAATTGTCTTTATTGATTGCTAAAACTACAGCAGCAAACAGAACAAAAATAAAAACTTAGACTTAATATTTTAAATGTGATCAAGCTTCCAGAACTACGTAATGAATGTGAATTCAAGGTGTCTGATCTTGATTATTTTGCTGAAAATATTACTTAATTGTAGCACCATTGCTCAGAATCACCATTGAATTTTTCCTTCTTTATTTTGCCTCATTCCCTCTACATGTTTAAGTGAGAGTTTTTTTTCTTTATATTATGAGATATTTGTGCAAATACTTATGAAAACATGTTCTAAAATTATTTCAATATGTCTGATGCTTTTGGTAATGCAAACAATACTGAGGAACACTGTTGAATTATGATTTTAAAAATTACAAGAGAATTAAAACAAAGACATTTATTTGTAATTTCAACCCTTTGTCTAAAGCTACTATGTGCACAAGATTTACAAATAAAAGGGACTATTACCAGACAGCAGACAATAGAGTTGGGTATATAAAGTTACCTCATGTTCACAGCATTGCATGATTTTTTCAAAAATAATTAGAGAAAATGTGTTGCACTGCATCAACTGTTACAACATTACATCTTCCCAGTTGTAGTTCAAAGGAAGGCTGGAAATTCTACAACAATTAGGAAAAAAATCAATAAAAGAACATCAAGTTGAAGAAATCATGGTTAATTTGGGAGCTGCCTCTCAAAATGTATAAGGCACGACACAGCTAAACTTTCTAAAAAAAACTTAAAAGAACATTAAAAAATAATAATAAAATAATGAACTATTATATGATTACTTTGGTTGTATTGGTGATATAGTTTTAATTTAACATATTAATGCCTTATAATCTATTTTTTGTGGTAATTTTAAGAAACACTTTAGGCATTCAATGTGATCTATAATAGAGAAAATGAATAAAAGATTGAGGGAGACTAATAGATACAAAAACTAAATTACACAAACATGTAATTTATAAAAATAAATGTAAATTTTATACTTTCATTAGAAAAATACTGAAGTGAACCTAAAGAAATGTGGACGTTAAAATTATATTCTTTACAAGAGATTTTATATTCAAACAGAATTCTTCTGAACTTAGAGGATATAAAAAATTATTAGTTTTAGAGTAATGTTTTTGTTTTTAACTAATTTTTCCAATTATATAATATCTACTGTTTTATGTTATAAAAATGAACAAATTAAAAACACACTGTTGCTTTATTCTATCTCTCTGTTGTTCTGCCAAATTTTGTTATTCATATCTTTAATTTTACATTTTAAATATTTATAATTATGGTATACATTAGTACTGTTCATAAATATTTCTGGCTTTCTGCTTTCCAAGCATATGGTAAAATTGTACTTTCTATCTGTGTCGTAGTCTGCTCAGGCTGGCATAACTAAATGTCATAGACTGTTGGCTTAAACAACAAAAATTTATTTTCTCACAGTTCTAGAGGATGGAAGTCTAAGATCAGGGAGGCATTGTCGTGTTCTTGCGAGAGCTCTTTGCCTGGCTTACACCCAGCTGCCTTCTTGCTATGTTCTCATATGAGATTTCCTCGGTGTATGTGCTTGGATAGAGATAGAAATCTCTCACTGTCTCTTTCTCTTTTGATAAGGCTTCCAGACCTCCCTATGAGCTCATTTAGTCTTAATTACTTCCTAAGACCCTTAGTTCTAAACACATCACATTAGGGGTTAGGGCTTCAATATGTGACTTGGGGGGCAGGCTGAACCCAATTCAGTTCTTAGAAATCGCCAAATTTAATGTAGCCTTTTGACTTCTGGCCAAAAAACATGTATCATTTTAAAAAAATAAAAAAGAAATAACCCTGTGTGATTTCTGGAATCCCATTTCACTGCTACAGTGAGAATGTAAACTACTGAGATGATAACAGCACCCCACTGCTGAAAAATGTAATTATTGGGTTCATTTTAGTTTTATAAATTCTGAAAACATCTCCACTCTCTTTTTTTCATTGAGCTCTGCTCTAGAGAGGTCTGAGAACAGTCTGATATTTTGCCTCATATGTTTAACATTTTTTAAAGATGGAAATAGCTTAAATGCTTAAATTCTTTTTTATTAACAAATATAACATATAGAAAAGTACCCCATATAAATTATGACTGAATACATAATTATGCGTTAAACTTCTAGGTCAAAAGATAAAACTTCAAACATGCTAATTCAAACCTTCACTAGTGTAGCATGAGAATCCCTGTTATTATTATCTCCATCGATGTTTGTTGATTTCAGGCTTATAAAATGTAGCCAATGTGGTGAGCATACATAGGCATTTCATTATGATTTAACTAGACTTTTCTTTGTCAGATAAATGTGTTAAAAGTGCATTTATAATTTTGTAATAGAAAACTTCTATTTCTTCAGAATTGTGGTCATTGGATTACTTTGTATAGTACTGTATAAAGGTATGTGTTTGATTTAGTACTCTCTTCACCTCCAAAATTTCTGATATCATCATAGAAAGGTGAACAAGAACCCACAAGTGAATTGCTGAGTTTTCACCATTTGTACGGGGAAGGAAGGAAATCTGCTAGCATATGGCTCTTATTATTCTCTCTAGGTGGAAATGGGGAGATCACTAGTATCCTGAAAGCTGAAATATTTTTCAACCTCAAAGGTAAACACTTTTAAAATGAGATATTGTCAGTGATAGCAAATATTACATTAATTTATGAACTATGACTAGACTTCGAGTGTGTGTCAGTCTTTACGCTAGAATCCTAGGGCTATAGAAATGAATGAGATGTTCCCCATCCTCAAGGAACTTACAGTCTATGTAGGGATATCAGGTATACAATTAAAAAAATGTGTAAAAGAGCAGTATATAAATTGTTCAAGAATGTAGTGTCATTTGATACATATAGGTACTTGAGCAAAGACTGGGCCTGAAAGTGAAAGGGAAAATTGAAATGAATAGAAAGAAGTTTTCAGCAGAAGTAAGAGGAGAAAAGTTGTAGAGGTGGAGATAGAGAGGAGGGCTTAGGAAAAGTAACGTGACTAAATAGACTATATAAGAGACTAACAGGAAAAGGAGTAAGTCAAATATAGAGAATAGTTGACAATCAGAGTGTGAATCATCTTTACTGCAGATCTAAAAAGCTCTTACTGTATTCTTTGGCCTAGAGTGCCGACAAAGAATTTTACAATAGTGAGCGTGGGGTAGGGAGAGATTATGAGAAAAGTGATATTTTAATAAGTTTAACGTGGCAATTTTGTACTGAAGAAACTACGGAAGTAGATAGGTAGAAGGAAGAAAATGGCATGGTGAGTTTATTTGTTATCTGTCAATGGAAAAAAGAGAAAAAATTAGTTGTTAAAAACTTAATGTTGAAAAATCAGTTACTCTTCATGAAACTCTGAATAAGTGATAAGATTTATAGGAAACACTTTAAAATAACTCATGTTTTGTTGTCAATTATATTGGGAGAGTATTGGTACCACTCCATCTTGCTATTGTTTTTTAAAATTTTTATATTGCTTTTATTGTAATGCTTCTCTTAAGCATTTGGGGACCAAAGGATTAAAAAAAAAACTAGCCTTAAAACAGAAGGTAGCCCTGGCCGGTTGGCTCAGCGGTAGAGCGTCGGCCTAGCGTGCGGAGGACCGGGGTTCAATTCCGGCCAGGGCACACAGGAGAAGCGCCCACTTGCTTCTCCACCCCTCCGCCGCGCCTTCCTCTCTGTCTCTCTCTTCCCCTCCCGCAGCCAAGGCTCCATTGGAGCAAAGATGGCCCCGGGGGCTGGGGATGGCCCTGTGGCCTCTGCCTCAGGCACTAGAGTGGCTCTGGTCGCAACATGGCGACGCCCAGGATGAGCAGAGCATCGCCCCCTGGTGGGCAGAGCGTCACCCCTGGTGGGTGTGCCGGGTGGATCCCGGTCGGGCGCATGCGGGAATCTGTCTGACTGCATCTCCCTGTTTCCAGCTTCAGAAAGAAAAAAAAAAAAAAAATCAGAAGGTATATATATTCTCTCATGGATAAATATGAAACTTTCCAAAGTTTATATTTTTTTCTATAAAAATTTTTCTGTAACAATTTGAAATATCCAGACAAACACTACTAAAAGAAAAAAAAAAGATTGTATGGTTTATTTTTATTTGAAGTATAATATAATACTTCTCCTTATTTTAAGAATAAGGAACATTTTGCCATTCAATTTATTTAACATCATCCTTTGATAAAAAATGCAACTACTTAATAGTGTTGTTTTTTTCTGGAAGACTAGCACCATATATTTATAAACAATCTGAAAATATTTTTTCTACTTTTTGTGGATTTTTTGAAGTAAAAAATAGACTATAATTATTACAAGAAAAAGGTTTTGGAATATACTAATCAAAGTTGTTTGGCATATTGGGTTTTTTTTTCAATGTGAGTAAGAACCAAATAGGGAAACTACAATAAATTCTTCAGATGTATTTGGGACTTGACACTGTGATCACAGAAATGGTGGTATAGGCTCTTAAGAGATGGTTAATGTTTACTCTGTAATTAAAATTATGATTGTGTGTTTATATGTCACATAGGTTCATTATGAATCATTTCTGAAAGACATTTTAATTATAATGTTGACGAATTACATCTATTCTTACTTGTTCTACTCTTCTAGAACATACTAGATTTCTTTTTAAAAGAGTACTTTACAGATTTTCCTCACATTTACTACCTAGTGCCTTGAAAGTTTTCTTCTCTCTCTGACCTTTACAACAGCACAAATTTAAAGTATAAAATAGTGAATGTTAGAGTGATTTCCTGGAGGCATGAAGAATACACTCATAGTATAGTTATTACACAACTCACATACCTTTAAAGAGTTTCTGCTCTAGGAAATAAAAGGTTAAACATGCTTCTCATAATTTAAAAGCCAAACAGTGACAAATGGAAGGACCTGTGTTTTAACCTTTTTAAAAAATTATCTTTAATGTTTAAGAAATGCTTCAGTGAATAAAACATTTTAAATAGAAAATTATATTCAAAGGATTATGACAGGCTATCATGACATTTTTGTTCCAGTACCACAGAAACAAACTTGGAAATCATTCTAACAGTTAAGACCAGGGTAATGGAATTTTAATTATGGAACAATATTTTGATATGAAGGATAAATGTAACATCTTAGTCAATTTTAAAATGAACAAATAGACTCCCCACTGCTAAGCATATATAATACTTACCTATTGTATATATTACATGCATTTCAGCATTCAGATTCTGTCTTCCATTTGTATGTAGCCTTTGGTAACTAAATTCTTTCTTCCACCATTGAAAATTTTTTATCCTTTCTTTCTTTATTTATTTTAATTTTTTTAAAAATATTTTACCTATTGATTTTTTAGAGAGAAGAGAGAGAGGGGGTAGACAGGGTTGAGGAGCAGGAATCATCAATTCTCTCATATGTGCCTTGACTAGCAAGCCCAGGACCTCAAACCAGCATCCTCAGCATTCAAGGTCAGTGTTTTATCCACTGCACCACCACAGGTCAGGCAATGAGTAAACATAGCTTTTTCTTTTCTTTTCTTTTTTCTTTTCCTGTCATTTCTTTTCTTATTTTGTCTTTTCTTTCTTTTTTCTTTTTTCTCCTTTTTTTTGTTCTCTCTCTCTCTCTCTCTCTCTCTCTCTCTCTTTTTGAGAGAAGTAGGGAGAGAGACAGAAACATGGAGCTGCTCCTGTATATGATCTGACTGGGGAATCTAACCAACAATGTCTGTCCTCTGGGATGATGCTCCAACCAACTAAGCTATCTGGCCAGGCCTGAAAATTTCAATTCTAAATAACTGTTTTCATATTAGAATACTCAGAATTTTTCTACTCAAATATTATAGTAGCTTATGTTTCATTCATCTCTAAGAAAAAAATCCCTTTAGAAGTATAAAGACAGAAGTGTTGACTATGACTCAATATGTCTGATTCTTGGAAGCTCTAGCAATAGTTCTGAGAAACCAGCTTGGAAACTGTTTATAGACTACTTGTAAAGAGTATGCAGCATCAAATGTGGATCACTAAGGAAATTAAACTAGGTCTGAATTATTGGTGATTTCTCTGGACTTTCTGTGGCTGTGAAGAAAAAGTATAATTATCAATAGTTTGTTAAAAACAGGGACATGTAGGCCCTGGCTGGTTGACTCTGCGGTAGAGTATCAGCCTGGCGTGTGAAAGTTCTGGGTTTGATTCTTGGCCAAGGCACACAGGAGAAGTGCCCATCTGCTTCTCCACCCTTCCCCCTCTCCTTTCTCTCTATCTCTCTCTTCTTGTCCAGCAGCCAAGGCTCCACTGGAGCAAAGTTGGCCCGGGCACTGAGGATGGCTTTATGGCCTCCACCTCAGGTGCTAGAATGGCTCTAGTTGCAATGGAGGAATGCCCCAGGTGGACAAAGCATCACCCCTTATTAAGCATGCCGGGTGGATCTAGGTCGGGCGCATGTGGAAGTCTGTCTCTTGCCTCCCTGCTTCTCACTTCAGAAAAAACAAAAAAACAGAGATATCTAAATAGAATAATTCAAAAATACTAAAACAAAATTTAAAAAAATCAGTCAAAATGACAGAGAGAGAGGGGAAATAAATCAATTTGCCATTCCACTTCCCCATGAATTTACTGGTAGATTCTTGTACATGTCCTAGAAGGCGATCGAACCTGCAACATTGACATATTGGGACAACACTTCAACTAGCTGAGCTACTCTGCCAGGGCCAGAACACTTTATCTTTGCATAGATTTTGTTGTGTAGAAAATAATATGTTTATTTAAATCACATTATTTATAGCATTGTAATCATCACTATGGATAAATGGTGTTTTGAGGTTAGCTCATTAGCTAAACAAGATCTAACAGTAACAACTAAACAGTCCATTCACTACATAGGGATTATTTTCTATTAAGTAATGTACTTAAGGGGAAAGCTTTCAGTGAAAAATTTATATATGAAAAACTTCTGCTGTATATAGACATAATTTAATTAACAAACCAATACATGCATATATATATATTCTCATTTCAGATGCATATGTTATCCAAATTCCTGGCACTAAAGTCTCTCTCGGACATGCTATGCTAGTTAACACAATGTTAGATATGTACACATGTAAAATAGATGCTAGATTTCAAAACAGTACAAATAAAAAAACATGAAATACCTCATTAATAGTTATTCAGTTGATTATACATTAACATGCTACTTTGAATGTTAATTTCATCATTTTGAGGGGGTCTTTTAAATATGTTACTAGAAAATTTAAAATTACATATGTGATTCAAATTATTATATTAATCAATGTGGCCCTCTGATATTGAAGAATTATTTTTATTTTTTATAATTTTGTAATCCCTTTTAGCTTATTGAGGAGATTGACCAGGTGTCTCCAGCTAGTACCATATTTTCAAAATGGTTCTGAAAACTGATTGATGAAGATGATCACATTCTTCTTCTGTAAATAATTCACCCCTCTTTTTCCTTTGGGAAGATCCTGCTTTTTTCCAGAGATCTTCCTGTCTATAAATTAGTATATTGATAGTTTCTAAAATAAATAGTTAATCCAAAGAACCTTAAATACAACAAAAGATTCCAACCAAATGTTAAAATGTTGACATGAATTGGTTAGTTTTAAACATTTAAAACTTCAGTATAGTTGTAGCAAGTGGTGGGATTCAGCTGGTTCAAACTGGTTCAGCAGAATCAATACCTAATTTTTCGTTGAGTTCAGCAAACCAGTTTTTAAAAGGACACTTGTAATCAGGATTCTCTCTAAGGTGAATGCCTGGGCAGCCACCCAATGTTAAAGTCACAAATTTACATCCCTTACTCTTTTTAACTATGGAACAGCATATTCTAAGTGCCCATAGTAATGTTCTTTCTGTCTGTAAGTGAAAAAAACTGCAGGTGAGGATGCCAATCAAGAAGCATTATGAAAATATTTTAAATAATAGTTTTATTGTTTTTTGTCAGGTCTTATTTAAATATTTTTCCTTAATATTTTAAATTCTTTCTTATAACATAATCTAGTTCTGTGTACCTCTTTTACTGTTCTTATTTGAGTATCAAATACATGAAATAATAAACTACTGTTAGGTATATCTTTGTTTATACTTAAAGTGGTCATTAGGGTAGAGAACTGATTGTTAAATTATTTGAATAGCAACACTGGTTATAGCTTCTTTTATTGAATATTTTCAGATAAAATAAAATATATTGAAACTCTCAAAAATTATGTTGACATTTGTGAATGCGATTTTATAAATCAAACAGTTTGTTTACTGTTATAGGTTTTCTAAAAATGTGCCTAAATCACAATCTGTTTTATCTGAAAATTCTATAATTAGTACTACATAGTATGAAATACTTTTCTGTATTATATATTTAGAATATATAAATATGTTTTTAACTATTCTAAAACCACATTGTGTTAGAGATCTGTGTTATCAGCTGGACTAGGAAGGTTGAAAAAATATGAACAACTTTGGTAAAAATATTTTCTTTTCAGTACTACTATAAGTCTATGGTCTTAAGTCAGATTTACAAAAATTAAATAAAATTTTATAACTGTTTTCATATATTATTTTTGTGCCTAAACACTATTTTGAAAGGCAAGAAAATATCCAGTCTTAAAGCATTTTTCTTTATTTGATTCTTCTTTCTAATGGTTCACTTCAGGTTTTTTAGTAGTATAGGTATATACATTTTTTCTTATGCTTTAGTAATTGTTAAATACACTCTTTGAGTGTATAATGCTCTCCATAATATAATTTTACTAGTTTTAGGGAACTAGACATGATTTGAATCCATAAAATGCAAATAAAACTGTAGGTGATCTCTCTCACATATATCTTTTCTTTTTAACTTTTATTAATTTTAATGGGGTGACATCAATAAATCAGGGTACATATATTCAAAGAAAACATGTCCAGGTTATCTTGTCATTCAATTATGTTGCATACCCATCACCCAAAGTCAGAATGTCTTCCATCACCTTCTATCTAGTTTTCTTTGTGCCCCTCCCCTCCCCCCTCCTTCCCTCCCCAAACCCCCTCCTTTCCCCTCCCCCACCCCCCATAACCACCACACTCTTGTCCATGTCTCTTAGTCTTATTTTTATGTCCCACCAATGTGTGGAATCCTGCAGTTTTTGTTTTTTTCTGATTTACTTATTTCACTTCATATAATTTTATCAAGATCCCACCATTTTGTTATAAGTGATCCGATGTCATCATTTCTTATGGCTGAATAATATACCATGGTGTATATGTGCCACATCTTCTCTATTCAGTCTTCTATTTTTTTTTACAGTGATTAAAGCCTTTAAGCAAACTCTTGGCCAATACAGCAAGAATCCATAAAAGAGTAGTGTCCTTAACATGTTCACCAAGTCCAAGTTGGCCCCAACACCATGCCAAATCCCTGAAAAATGCAACCCAACCCCAGTTCAGTCTGTTAGAAGCTGTCCCAAGGAGCAGGAGTCCAGGAAAAGTCCACATTCAGGAAAAGTCCACATGGCACTGGAATTGTTGTCACAATTCTATACTTTGCAGCTCACGTCCAAGTCCCAATGACCGCTGCTTCTAGCTGGTAATGATTTAGGTAGACTGGAAAAGCCATCTGCAGCATGTGTGGAGATGGAGCTTCTGTTCTCCTCTACCTGGAGAGGTGAGACCAGGTTGCTTTTCTTTGGAGCTCTGCAACTGTGACTTGGTAAAGAGAATCTTGGGATACACTAAGCTGGGTGGCAAAGGTAGATTCATAATAGAAGTTGGCAAAAGGGGGAAAGAGAGCTCTAAATTAGGAGTAGGTCCCAGCCTGAAATATGAGTGGGGCATTGAGGTAGGAGGAATAAAGGAAACACTATATATTAAACAAAGCAGCAGAAAATAGGACTATCAACACCCACAACAGAGATCTTTGAGGGAAGAATAAAAAACCTGACTATTCAGGCAAGACATAGTTACGTGGCCCTTGTGCAAATGAGATCAGTTTACCTGCTTCTTGGAAGAAATACCCTAGGCTCGTCCACAGTGTCGTAGATGGGGCTGACGGCCCTGGGCACCTTCAGCCTTCAGTGGCAAACTCCAGCATTCTGGGCAAGGTTAGGTCATAGGTGGCTGGAGCAGGGCTGGAAGAGACTGAGCCCTTTCTTAGAGGAGCGAGGGGGAAGCTTACCTTCCAGTGTCCCTGTTTCCTCACAGCAGAGGCATATAAGTCTGGCAGGCTTTAGCTCAATGACCTTCCTTTCCACTATTGAAGCAGGACCCAGATGGCATCCTATGAGACCCCTTGGGGTGTTGGAACCTTTAAGGGCGTATCCTAAAAGGTGGTAGTTACCCTGATCTCTATTGGGCTTTTTCTGCCTCTTGGTATCTTAAAAGCCATGCTCAGAAGATCTTGCTGAGGAGTTTGAGGATCCCCATCCATCTATATAAATCTTTTCCATATATCTGGAGCTATTTGGAAAAAGACAAAACAGTGTTATTAGCTGGCTCAAATAAAGAAGGTAGTAGTTTTCAGGAGAAAAAGATTTGGCATCTCCTGTTCATCAACATTCAAAAGAAATTTAAAATTTTTTAAGTAGAAAGCATGGTATGGTAGACCCATAGGAGTTCCAGGATATGACTCCCCCCTTTTAAATTTTTTTAAATTGACCTTAAAATATTTGCTGGGTACATGTTAATAATACCTTGACTTTAAAGATTGTAAGAAATACACATAATTTGAAAAGTTTGACAAAATACAGTAAATGCTTTTGCTCCATATGCAGGAGCATTGTCAGTTTAACCAGTTTAGGAAATCCAATAATAGAACAATGCATACAATGACCTATAACATGCTTAGCAGCCTCTCCTGTTCTGACAGAGGTTATTATAAATCCAGAATATGTATCCACTGTAATGTGGACATAGGACTGTTTGCCAAATAAAGGTATATGAGTAACATCCATTTGCCAAAGTTGTCCTGGTAGGGGCCCTTGAGGGTTAACTCCAAATTAAGGGATAGCTTATAGTATAGGACCCCTTGGACAGGATTTCCCAATCTGCCGTGCTGCTTCCCAAGAAAGTTGAAACTGTTTACACAGGGCTGCAGCGTTCTTCTGATGAATAGTATGAGATTGAATTGCTCGATCTGTCATGGTTGCTCCAAATAATTTTTTTGGGGGTAGCTTGATCAACAAGGGCATTCCCTTGTGCTAAAAAGCTCTAGGGAGCATGGAGTGAGCTCAAGTATGTCCTATAAAACATGGAGCTCTATGTTGACATACAAGTCTTTGAAGATGGAGTAAGTGCTGAAACAGTTCATCAGCATTTGTCCCTAAGACCGCAGTCTTTATAGTGGAAACACCATAAGTAAATATTTGCTGTCTGTCTATAGATTAAAGGGGGAATATGGCAAATGCTGAAAAGCCATGATAATGGCATATAATTCTAGTCTTTGAGCTGATTTTAAATTGACAGTTTCAGTATAAAGTTGTCCATTGATTTGCAAGAGCAATTTGTCATTTAGTGGAAGTTTTCCAGAGCCATTGTTGTTGATCCTTTGAAAAAAGGAACAACAATAATTTTGAGGCTCAAAACCTATAAACTGTAAGGGTCGTCTATGCCCCTTGATAATCCAGGAGGCAACAAGATCAAAATATGGAAATGTATTCCATGGGCTATTAGATGGTTCAATGTGCCCAAGCTGTAGCTACTCTTGTACCAATTGAGCAGCTGCCCTAAGTTTCTCCTGAGAAAGGAGCCGTTGGTCTACCCATACAAGATTATCTGATTTCCAAATAATTGGGTCTGCACAATGCACTATTGAGGTAGCAGGAGCTACCAAGGCCCCTATACTAAATTTTGATATCCTAATCCACACCTTCTGGTATTGGGTGCCATTTCTATGGGGGTGAGAATTCCTTGCTGTTCTTTCCCTAGTCCCTTGGTGGGCAAAAATCCCCAATCAAGCATCTGAGTACTTACTAAACCATTAGGACTGACAAGCAACACTCCCATATTTTTCAAAACATCTCTACCCCACAAATTAACTGGCCATCCAGGGAGCACATAAGGCTTAAAAAATCCAGAATGACCTTCTTAATCTTCCCAATTTAGAAAACTAGAACTTTGTAGAGGGGATTTACTCTGCCCTATACCTTGTAATTCTGTGGCTGCTGCATGAGTGGGCCAGGAAGGAGGCCAGTGTAGCTTAGCAATAACATATACATCGGCTCCAGAATCTAAAAGTCCTTTAAATTTATGCTCATGAATTGTTAGTTCCATTTCAGGGCGTTCCTGGCCTATTTTTTTTTTAATCCAATTGGCAAAATCAGAGGAGCCAAATCACCAATTTGCTTGGGGCCCCATTTGCAGGATGTGGCCTGAGAAGCAGAATTAGCATACTTACACTATTCTTCTAACTGCCTGAATTAGCCCTGAGACAAATTTTTTTTTTGATTAATTTTAATGGGGTAACATTGATAAAATTATCTTCCGTCACCTTCTAACTGGTTTTCTTTGCGCCCTTCCCCTCCCCCAGCCCCCTCTCTCTCCTCCCCCCACCCTGTAACCCCAACACTGTTGTCCATGTCTCTGAGTCTCATTTTTATGTCCCACCTATGTATGGAATCATATAGTTCTTAGTTTTTTCTGATTTTCTTATTTTGCTCAGTATACTGTTATCAAGGTCCATCCATGTTGTTGTAAAAGATCCGATGTCATCATTTCTTATGGCTGAGTAGTATTCCATAGTATATATATACCAAAGCTTTTTAATCCACTCGTCCTCTGACAGACACTTGGGCTGTTTCCAGATCTTTGCTATTGTGAACAATGCTGCCATAAACATGGGGGTGCATTTCTTCTTTTCAAACAGTACTATGGTGTTCTTGGGATATATTCCTAACAGTGGTATAGCTGGGTCAAAAGGCAGTTTGATTTTTAATTTCTTGAGGAATCTCCATACTGTTTTCCACAGTGGCTGCACCAGTCTGCATTCCCACCAGCAGTGCGGGAGGGTTCCCTTTTCTCCACATCCTCACCAGCACTTATTCTGTGTTGTTTTATTGATGAGCACCATTCTGACTGGTGTGAGGTGATATCTCATTGTGGTTTTAATTTGCCTTTCTCTAATGATTAGTGATGTTGAGCATTTTTTCATCTGCCTATTGGCCATCTGTATGTCCTCTTTGGAGAAGTGTCTATTCATTTCTCTTGACCATTTTTGGATTGGATTGTTTTTCTTCCTGGTATTAAGTTTTACAAGTTCTTTATAAATTTTGGATATTATCCCCTTATCAGACGCAATGTCAAATATATTCTCCCATTGTGTAGTTTGTCTTTTTATTCTGTTCTTATTGTCTTTAGCTGTGCAGAAGCTTTTTAGTTTGATAAAGTCCCATTTGTTTATCCTGTCTTTTGTTTCACTTGCCTGTGGAGACAAATCAGCAAATATATTCCTGCGACAGATGTCAGAGAGCTTACTGCCTATGTTTTCTTCTAAGATGCTTATGGTTTTACATTTAAGTCTTTTATCAATTTTGACTTTATTTTTGTGAATTGTGTAAGTTGGTGGTCTAGTTTCTTTTTTTTTGCAGGTAGCTGTCCAATTTTCCCAACACCATTTGTTGAAGAGGCTGTCTTTACTCCAATGTATGCTCTTACCTCCTTTGTCAAATATCAGTTGTCCATAAAAGTGTGGCTTTATTTCTGGGTTCTCAATTCTGTTCCTTTGATCTATGCCCGTTCTTATGCCAGTACCAGGCTGTTTTGAGTACATTGGCCTTATAACATAACTTGATATCCGGAAGTGTGATACCTCCCACTTTATTTTCCTTTTCAAGATTGCTGAGGCTATTCGTGTTCTCTTTTGGTTCCATATAAATTTTTGGAATATGTATTCTATATCTTTGAAGTAAGTCATTGGTATTTTAATCGGTATTACATTGAATTTATAAATTACTTTGGGTAATATAGACATTTTAATGATGTTTATTCTTCCTATCCATGAACACTGTATATGCCTCCACTTGTTTGTATCTTCCCTGATTTCTTTTATCAATGTTTTATAATTTTTGGAGAACAAGTCTTTAACCTCCCTGGTTAAATTTATTCCTAGGTACTTTATTTTTTTGGTTGCAATGGTAAAGGGGATTGATTCCTTAATTTCTCTTTCTGACAGTTCATTGTTAGTGTATAAAAATGCCTTCGATTTCTGAGTATTGATTTTACATCCTGCCACCTTGCTGAATTCATTTATGAGGTCTAGCAGTTTTTTGACTGTGACTTTAGGATTTTCTATATACAATATCATATCATCTGGAAATAATGATAGTTTTACTTTTTCCTTTCCAATTTGGATGCCTTTTATTTCTTTTTCTGGTCTGATTGCTGTGGCTAGGACTTCCAGAACTATGCTTAATAAAAGTGGTGAAATGGGACACCCCTGCCTTGTTCCTGATCTTAAAGAGATTGCTTTTAATTTTTGCCCATTGAGTATGATATTGGCTGTGGGTTTGTCATAGATGGCCTTTATTATGTTGAGGTATGTTCCCTGTATTCCCACCTTGCTGAGAGTTTTGATCATGAATGGGTGCTGGATTCTATCAAATGCTTTTTCTGCATCTATTGAAATTATCATGTGGTTTTTCTCCTTCCTCTTGTTTATGTGATGAATCACATTGATTGATTTGTGAATATTGTACCAGCCTTGCCTCCCAAGAATAAATCCCACTTGATCATGGTGTATGATTGTTTTCATATATTGCTGGATCCAGTTTGCTAATATTTTCTTGAGGATTTTAGCATCTAAATTCATCAGGGATATTGGCCTATACTTTTCTTTCTTTGTGTTGTCTTTGCCTGGTTTTGGAATCAGAACTATGCTCGCCTCATAAAAGGAGCTTGGAAGTCTTCTTTCCTCTTGAATTTTTTGAAATAGCTTGAGAAGGATAGGAGTTAGTTCTTCTTTGAATATTTGGTAGAATTCACTTGTGAAGCCATCAGACCCAGGACTTTTCTTTTTTGGGAGTTTTTTGATAACTATTTCAATCTCATTTGTTGTAATTGGTCTGTTTAGGTTTTCTGATTCTTCCAGATTAATTTTTGGAGGATTATATGATTCAAGGAATTTGTCCATTTCATATAGGATGTCTAGTTTTTTGGCGTACAGTTCTTCATAGTATTTTTTTACAATATTCTGTATTTCTCTTGTGTCAGTTGTTATTTCTCCACTCTTGTTTCTAATTTTATTTATTTGAGTCCTCTCTCTTTTTTTCTTGGTGAGTCAGGGTAAAGGTTCATTGATCTTGTTTACCTTTTCAAAGAACCAGCTCCTGGTTTCATTGATCCTCTCTATTGTTTCTTTAGCCTCTATGTCATTTATTTCTGCTCTGATCTTTATTATTTCCTTCCTTCTACTAGCTCTGGGCTTTACTTGCTGTTCTTTTTCTAGTTCTTTTAGATGTAGGGTCAAGTTGTTTATTTGAGCTTTTTCTAGCTTCTTGAGGTATGCCTGTAATACTATAAACTTCCCTCTCAAGACTGCTTTTGCTGTTTCCCATAAATTTTGAGTTGATGTATGCTCACTATCGTTTGTTTCTAGGAATTTTTTAATTTCTTCTTTGATCTCATTGTTTACCCATTTGTTATTTAATAACATGCTATTTAGTTTCCAAGTGTTTGAGTATTTTTCAGTTTTTCTGTTGTGGTTGATTTCTAGTTTAATGCCCTTGTGATCAGAGAAAGTGCTCAATATAATTTCAATCTTCTTAAATTTGTTGAGACCGTTTTTGTGCCCTAACAAGTGGTCTATTCTAGAGAATATACCATGAGTGCTTGAAAAGAATGTATATTCTGCTGTTTTAGGGTGAAAGGTTCTGAAGATATCTATTAAATCAAGGTGATCTAATATGTCTTTTAAGTCTGCTGTTTCTTTGTTAATTTGCTTTCTTGAGGATCTATCTAATGATGTTAATGGGGTACTGAAATCCCCTACTATTATAGTATTGCTGTTGATCTCGCCCTTTAAATCCATCAAAGTCTGCTTTATATATTTAGGTGCTCCTATATTAGGTGTGTAGATATTTATAATGGTTATATCTTCCTTTTGGATTGCTCCCTTTATCATTATGTAGTGACCTTCTTTATCTCTAAGTATAGTGTCTGTTTTAAAGTCCATTTTGTCTGATATAAGTATTGCTACTTCAGCTTTTTTTTCATTTCCATTTGCGTGAAATATTTTTTTTCCATCCTTTTATTTTCAGTCTATGTGCATCTTTTGATTTAAGGTATGTCTCTTCTAGACAGCATATGTATGGGTCTTGTTTTCTTATCCATGCAGCTACCCTATGTCTTTTGATTGGATCATAATTTATTTACATTTAAGGTTATTATCGATATGTAATTGTTTATTGCCATTTTATTCTTTCAAACTGTATTCCTCTTTTGCTATATTCTTTTTCTCCTTTGATCTGTTTACAACAGATCCCTTAACATTTATTGCAGCCTTGGTTTGGTTGTAGTGAATTCCTTGACGTTTTTTTTGTCTGGAAAACTTTTTATTTCTCCTTCAATTTTTTTTTTTTAATAAATTTTTATTAATGTTAATGGGATGACATTAATAATTCAGGGTACATATATTCAAAGAAAACATGTCTAGGTTATCTTGTCATTAAATTATGTTGCATACTCCTCGCCCAGAGTCAGATTGTCCTCCGTCACCCTCTATCTAGTTTTCTCTGTGCCCCTCCCCCTCCCCCTAAATCTCTCCCTCCCTCCCTCCTGCGTCCTCCCTCCCCCCACCCCTGGTAACCACCACACTCTTGTCCATGTCTCTTAGTCTCGTTTTTATGTTCCACCAATGTATGGAATCATGTAGTTCTTGTTTTTTTCTGATTTACTTATTTCACTCCGTATAATGTTATCAAGATCCCACCATTTTGCTATAAATGATCTAATGTCATCATTTCTTATGGCTGAGTAGTATTCCATAGTGTATATGTGCCACATCTTCTTTATCCAATCTTCTATTGAAGGGCTTTTTGGTTGTTTCCATGTCTTGGCCACTGTGAACAGAGCTGCTATGAACATGGGGCTACATGTGTCTTTACGTATCAATGATTCTGAGGTTTTGGGGTATATACCCAGTAGAGGGATTGCTGGGTCATAAGGTAGTTCTATTTGCAGTTTTTTGAGGAACCACCATACTTTCCTCCATAGCGGTTGTACTACTTTACATTCCCACCAACAGTGTATGAGGGTTCCTTTTTCTCCACAGCCTCTCCAACATTCGTTATTACCCGTCTTGTTGATAATAGCTAATCTAACAGGGGTGAGGTGGTATCTCATTGTAGTTTTGATTTGCATTTCTCTAATAACTAATGAAGCTGAGCATCTTTTCATATATCTGTTGGCCATTTGTATTTCTTCCTGGGAGAAGTGTCTGTTCATGTCCTCTTCCCATTTTTTTATTGGATTGTTTGTTTGTTTGTTGTTGAGTTTTATGAGTTCTTTGTAAATTTTGGATATTAGGCCCTTATCTGAGCTGTCATTTGAAAATATCAGTTCCCATTTAGTTGGCTGTCTGTTTATTTTGATATCAGTTTCTCTTGCTGAGCAAAAACTTTTAATTCTGATGTAGTCCCATTCATTTATCTTTGCCTTCACTTCTCTTGCCATTGGAGTCAAGTTCATAAAATGTTCTTTAAAACCCAGATCCATGAGTTTAGTACCTATGTCTTCTTCTATGTACTTTATTGTTTCAGATCTTATATTTAGGTCTTTGATCCATTTTGAATTAATTTTAGTACACGGGGACAGGCTGTAGTCGAGTTTCATTCTTTTGCATGTGGTTTTCCAGTTTTCCCAACACCATTTGTTGAAGAGGCTTTCTTTTCTCCATTTTGTGTTGTTGGCCCCTTTATCAAAGATTATTTGACCATATATATGTGGTTTTATTTCTGGGCTTTCTATTCTGTTCCATTGGTCTGAGTGTCTATTTTTCTGCCAATACCATGCAGTTTTGATTATTGTGGCCCTATAATATAGTATAAAGTCAGGTATTGTAATGCCCCCAGCTTCATTCTTTTTCCTTAGGATTGCTTTGGCTATTTGGGGTTTTTTATAGTTCCATATAAATCTGATGATTTTTTGTTCCATTTCTTTAAAAAATGTCATAGGAATTTTGATGGGAATTGCATTAAATTTATATATTACTTTGGGTAATATGGCCATTTTAATTATATTTATTCTTCCTATCCAAGAACAAGGAATATTTTTCCATCTCATTGTGTCTTTTTCTATTTCTCTTAGCAATGCCTTGTAGTTTTCTTTATAAAAGTCCTTTACATTCTTTGTTATGTTTATTCCTAGGTATTTTATTTTTTTTGTTGCAATCGTGAAGGGGATTATTTTTTTGAGTTCGTTTTCTAATATTTCATTGTTGGCATATAGAAAGGACTTCTGTATGTTAATTTTGTATCCTGCGACCTTACTGTATTGGTTTATTGTTTCTAGTAATCTTTTTTGTGGAGTCCTTTGGGTTTTCGATGTATAGGATCATATCATCAGCAAAAAGTGATACCTTTACTTCTTCTTTTCCGATATGGATGCCTTTTATTTCTTTGTCTTGTCTGATTGCTCTGGCCAGAACTTCTAGCACCACGTTAAATAAGAGTGGAGAGAGTGGACACCCCTGTCGTGTTCCTGATTTAAGGTGGAAAGTCCTCAGTTTTACGCCATTTAATATGATGTTGGCTGATGGTTTATCATATATGGCCTTTATTATGTTTCTCCTTCAACTTTAAATGATAGCCTTGCTGGATAAAGTAGTCTTGGTTGTAGGCTCTTGTTCTGCATTATTTTGAATATTTCTTGCCATTTCCTTCTGGCCTCAATTGTTTCTGTTGAGAAGTCACAAGTCATCCTTATGGGGGTTTTTTTGCAGGTGATAGTCTTTTTTTGTCTAGCAGCTTTTAATATTTTCTCTTTATCACTTAGCTTTGGTATTTTAATTATGATGTGTCTTGGTGTTGATTTCTTTGGGTTTCTCCTTAAGGGAGTTCTCTGTGCTTCCTGAACATGTGAGATGTTTTCCTGTCTTAATTGAGGGAAGTTTTCAGCTATAATATGCTTGAACAAAGCCTCTATCCCTTGTTCTTTCTCTTCTTCTTCAGGAACCCCTATGATGCAGATGTTATTTCTCTTCATGTTGTCACAAAGCTCTCTTAGAGTTTCCTCAGACTTTTCGAGTCTCTTTTCTTTTTCTGCTCTGCTTCTGTGCCTTTGTTTATCATGTCCTCTAACTCGCTGATTCGATTCTCTGCTTCATCCATCGTGCTTTTAATTCCTTCCATTGTGATCTTTATTTTAGATACTGTATTTGTCATTTCTGACTGATTGTTTTTTATTATTTCAATGTCCTTTTTTATATTTGCTATCTCTTTATTTAGGTGTTTGTAATGACCATCTATTGTTGTTCTAATATCTTTGAGCATCCTAACAATCGTTATTTTAAACTCTGCATCTGGTAATTTGGTTATATCTGATTCATTTACGTCCTTTTCTGGGGATTTCTCTTGGTTCATTTGTGTTTCATTTCTCTGCCTCCACATTTTCTCTGTGTAGAGGAAGGTTTGACCACTGGAATCCACTGGGTTTGGCCTTCGTCTCCTAGGTATGGTCTGTCTGCAGGCCCGCCACTCACTTTTCTGTTGCTGCCTAGGGCTTTTGGGTTTGGGCGTTGCCAGTGCCTGCCCACTGGGGCTGTTGCTGTGGTTTCTGCCTTTGCTTCATGGCGTGGCTGTGATCACATGCTCGGGTGCACAAGCCTTGTTGGCCTTGGCCTTTGCCCTGCCCCCATGGGTGGTGTTATGCTCAGCCCTGAGGGCAATGGCGAGCACCTTTGCTCAGCTGTGGGTCTCTGCCTGTTTCCAGGCTTTCACCCCACCCTTGCAGGAGGAACCCCCTCATGGAATGGCTGCTAGCCTTGGCTCTACCGGCCAGGCAGGACTGCGTGCCCATGCTCAGCTCAATAGTGGAACTCTGCCTGTTCTGGGCTTTTGGCTCCACCCCCATGGGAGGAGCTGGCTCCCAAGTCAGGCCATAAGCCTCGGTTCCACGGGCAGGGAAAAGCTGTGCTCCTACAACTTTGCTCAAGGGCTGGTCTCCACCCCTTAAGGGGTTCCCACCCTTCTCCCACAGGCTGGATTACAGGCTGCCGGCAGCTGGGCTTGACCACTTTTGCACGCCTAATCCTCCCCAGGCGCGCAAAACTGAGCTCACACATGAACCCAGTGGCAGCCAGCAGGCTTCCGCCCCTGCCGACAGAACCGTGCCTCTGTGTCCTGCCGCCACCCGCCCTCCGGTGAGCCCTCAGCCGTGTGGGGTGCAGGCGCTGCAGCTCAGACCCTAACACTCACTACTGTAGACCCAATATCTCCCTCCTTCTAAGCAACTCTGCTCTGAGTGCCGCAGGAGAGCTTGTTTTGCTGGTGTCCTGCTTCCCTTTGTTGGTATTGCTATTTCCGGGGGAAATATTCACTTCAGATTTGGGGAGTGACTTGTCCCAGGGGTTAGGGTGGCTGTCTCCCAAAATGTTTCTCCCTGTGCCTCCTAGATTACATTCTCTTCCTGCTACTCCGGTACTCTCCTCTCTCTTCATTCCCCGGAGCCCCAGGTGAGTGGTTGTGAAAGAGGTTTTCTGTGCGGCCCCTTTAAGAAGAATCCTGGGTCTGAGAAATCAGACTCTTTCTCACAAACAGTATCCTGACTTGTTTCCAGCTAAATACTGTCCTTATGTGTCTTCTGGGCTTTGGGGTGGTAGGCTGAGGCTTTGTTCCTGGTACTCAGGACCCTCCCCTCTCTCTGCTTAACTCACTTCCCACCACACAAGTCTCTCCCAGTTGCCGTTCACTTTAGGGAGCTGGGCAGCTGTCTCTGCATTTCCACTTTTCCTACCAGTCTCCGTGTGGCTTCTTCAGTGTTCCTTGGTTGAAGAGTCCTCTTAGTTTAGTCCAAAGTTGGTTTTTCCAGATGATAGTTCTTAAAATTATTTTGTAATCCACTTTGGTTCTAGGAGGTGGATGTTGGTACGTCGCCTACTCCAGCGCCATCTTGTCTTCTCCCTCCCACATATATCTTATAATTGTCATATGATTCGATAATTATATAACACAATTCCTATATTATTGTAGAAAATCAAAACCATAGAAGTATGCATGTAATCTTTATTGGTATTTTGTTATTTGACCTCTATTTTTTTGTTTTTTAATACAGTGGCCAAAATAAAGGGCAGTAATGAGGATTGTTTATCATTAATGAGTAATGAATATTATATACTTTGAGTAATCATATGAATACATAATGAATTACTCGGTTCAAAGATTAAAGTCTCCAACCATCATCATCTACACAAAATATGAGAGTTTATATAAACAGAAGAGAGTTTTGGAGAACTTGCTGTTTTTTTATATTGCTACTTTACATATTTCTTAAGTAAGGAAATTAGACTAAAAGTTTGGATAAATATAGAATATGAATGATTGAAGCAATCTACCCCCTTAGTTTCTGGAATGTAAAACTTTATTATTTAAAGTTTCAAAGGTGGGATTGAAAATGATGTTGCCCTGAAGCTGCTTTTTGGGATATTGATTTGAAGCAGTCTATTAAGAAAAAAAGTACTGGGAACTTTTGACCTCATCCCCACCCTCACCTTTTCCTGCCTAAGAAATTCAAACAGAAAAATTGGCTTTGGGAAGGAGAACTTTGCATGCTGCTTTAACCTAATTTGAATTAAGTAGGGTAGAACAAGAAGACTTCAGACAAGTGCTTCTTGGCTGGATTTATGAGTCACCTAAGGGACTGTCCTGCCACCTCTGTTCCCCTCTTCCTCAACTACTAGTAAATTGCCCACTCTTACTTCTGAAACCTAAGACCCTGTCACCCACTCATTTCTTTGTCCAAAATGTCTTCTATACCCAAAATAGAATATATCCCCTCCTTTTGGTTTTAAAGAGACATGAAAATTTTCTTTAGAGAAAGGCCTAATATAAAACGCTCTTATTTTTCCCTGACAGGTACAATGATTTATTTATACTTTAATCTCCATTGTTTTATTGATATAAAGTTAATTAGGGCTTAAATTTATGACTTTTGCATATTTTTTATGAGGTCATAAAGAAAAGAGACACAGTGTGCTTTCTTTTCTTGAAAGAGTGGAACTTTGATTAGGTAAGCATTCTATTTCTTGAGACATGCACAATGCAATGTAAATAACCAAAACGTATATAGTCTTTACAGATTAAACAAATGTTCTCTGCCATGACACAAGGCACTTGCTTTTAAAAAAATCACTGCAAGGATGAATATTAACTTTAAGAAATTTTTTATGAACTTTATAGCTTTTGTAGTAATGAGAAGTACAGTTGAGGAGAGAATTCAACCTCCACTAGAATGCCTCTGTACTTTTTAAAAACATGGTAAAAAAAAAAACAGAAAAAAAATAAAAGAATAAAAACATGGTGAGGGGAGGCAGAAGAGGATAAAGGGGAAATTAATTGTGATGGAGGAGACTCAACTTGAGGTGGTGAACGCACAATACGATTTATTATAGAACTGTATACCTGAAACCTATATAATTTGATTTACCAATGTCACCCAATAAGTTTAATAAAAAGCTAATCCCCAATACTCTTTTTTTTTTTAATTTTTCTGAAGTGAAGAAGCAGGGAGGCAGAGAGACAGACTCTCCCAATGTCTCATTTCTTTAGGTGAGCTGTAAACTGGCAGAGACTGTCCTTTATTTTGATCGAGTGCACATTTTGAGGTTTTGCTTGTTTGCTTGTACTCCTGCCACACATACACATAAATGTGATGCTTAATTTGAGATGAAAATATCTGTCAATTGCTCTAAACGTGGAGAAATAACCCAGCTGATTTATTTTCTATTAATTACCAAAAATATCATCTTTATATCTTTTCCATTACCCCTGATCTTGAGATTTTTCCTTGACTACACCAGGAAGACTCACTGTGGAGTTCCAAGCACTTATTCCAAACAATTGGTATGCAAATTAAATGTAATAATGTACATAGGGCTTAGCCTATTAATACTGAATGCATATATTTGTTATTGTAGTTGAAGTTTTATGACTATTATATTATTGGCTAAAGAAAGGCACAGTAAAAATATTAGTTTCACATACAAGGTGAGTCATTCCACCATTTAGTAACTCGAAAGCAAGGACTCAGAACATACCTGAAAATGGTAAAATCACTGTTGTTGGTATGCAGAAACAAATGATTTACCTTTGGCAAAAAACATAATGTCAATCTGGGTTTAAACACATTCACTTTTCTGTAAAGAAAACAGCACAAAGTTGTATACTCACATTCCATGGACACACACTTCAAATTTGCCTTTTTGGAGCAAGTATAAGGAAGCAATCTTTGATAATGAGAGTTTTTATTTGGTAGTCATTCTTTTTCTTATTAAAACAAACTTTTATTTTTGGTAGGTTTACTTTTTGATTTCATTTTCTTCAAACAGTGTTTGAAGTTTTCATTTAAAAAAATATATCGATTATAAAAAAATCTTTATTTTTCTTTCAGGCCCTCCAAATGTTTGTTCTTGGTGTATGATTTATATTAATTTTACTGGAGGCAAATGCAACAACCAAAGAAGAAGTTAGAGAAAAGAATTCAGCTCCATATCTATTTTTAGTTTGAACTGCAGCTGTAATTAAAAAAACAACAACAAAGAAATGTAACTTGGAAATATTAATGTCTAAACTTCTAAATTTATTTTTTATGTAAAATACTTTTACTCAATTGAGCTGATTTTTTCGATCAACATAGGTGCACATATGAGGAAAGAGAGAATCTAAATTAACTCATCTATAAATCATCAGTTTTACTAATTTTATTTCTGCTTATATGAAAGACTGCAAATCAAATAATTATTCTAAATAGTGTGTGTTAAAAGCCTACCAACAGCTATTCTATATTCCTTATTTTTACAAGGTAATTAAAATATAATTTATATTCAACTAAAAAAATAACTAAACAATTTAAGTTTACAATCCAATGAATTTTAGACAATTCATAAGATTGAACAACTATAATTATAACCCTGCTTTAGAATAATTGAATCGCTCTCCAAAAGGCCCTCTCAACCCTTAACTTGCAATCTCCAATCCCACCACCAGCTCCAGTAAAACACTGATCTCCTATTGATTTTTTAATTGAACCCTTTTAGTAGATAGAGATAACTTGCTTTTATTTCTAGTGCTGAGATCTTTTATCATAAATGGATGCTAGGTTTTGTAGAACATTTTTTTTCTCTATCAAGATTATCATATGGTTTTTGTCCCTATTCTTTATTTTGGTGTATTATATTTATTTATTTTAAAATATTAATCCAAATTGCATTTTCAAAATAAATCTCACTTAGTTTTGATATATAATCCTTTCTTTATATGATTGGGTTTTCTTGTCTAGTATTTTGCTTAGTGTTTTTGCATCTATGTTTATGAGAAAACTGCTGAGTTTTTTGCTTTTGTTTTGTATTATTTTATCAGGCTTTAGAATTGGGTAATATTGCTCAAGAGAAAAAGTTGGAATATTTACTCCACATCTCTATTTTCTGACAAAATTATGAGTATCAATGATATCATTTCTTCATTAAGTATTTGATAGATTTTGCCTGTGAAGTTTTATGTGCCAAGCCTTGACTTTGTACTAAGAATTTTTTTTTTTGTATTTTGTATTTTTCTGAAGTGAAAAGTGGGGAGCAGCAGACAGACAGACTCATGACCACCAGTGGGCGATGCTCAGTCCATCTGGGTCATTGCTCCGTTGCGGCCGGAGCCATATTTTTTAGCAACTGAGGAAGAGGCCGTAGAGCTATCCTCAGTGCTTGGGGCCGACTCGCTCTTATAGAGCCTTGACTGCAGGAGGGGAGGAGATGAGAGAGAGAAGAGAGGAAGAGAAAGAGGAAGACAGAGAAAAGTGAGAGGGGGGTGGAGAAGCAGATGGGCACTTCTCCTGTGTGCGCTGACAGGGAATTGAACCCAGGACATCCACATGCTGGGCTGATGCTCTACCACTGAACCAACTGGACAAGGTCTGTCTTTTCTTTTTTAGTGTATTAAGCTATGAAGTTTCCTTGTAAACTTTACTTTAACTGTTTTTATTCCATGTGTTTAAAATTTCATTTTAATTTTTTCCAAATTTTTTTATAATTTCTCTGTGATTTCTTCTTTGACACAGAATATTTAGAAGTATGTTACTTAATTTTCACATTTTTATTTCCATATTTGTTATTGATTTCTAATTCCATTGTGCTTAGAAAGCCTACTATGTTTAAAGTTAATGTTTTGAAAATGCATTGAAAGTTTTTATGAAGACGTTATTATATGGTCTATACCAGAGAGTTTTCTAGGTGCATTGAAAAGAATGTGTATTCCGTTCTATTATGTGGAGTTTATAATAAACATCAATTCAGTCAATTTAGTTAATAATGTTGCTTAGTTGTCCACAGTCTTACTGGTTTTCTCCATTAAAATTCTGTCATATTCAGTACACCATTTGGGAGTTCTATTGATTTATTGTCATTATTAAATATCTCTCATTGTATGTTGAAATATTCCTGTCCTAAAGTTTATTTTGTCTGATATTAACACATTCACTCCAGCTTGCTTGTGTAAATTTAAAATTTTATTTTATTTTTAATTGAATTTAATGGGGTGACATTGGTTAATAAAACCATACACATTTCTGCCCTGGCTGGTTGGCTCAGTGGTAGAGCATCGGCCTGGCATGCGGGAGTCCAGGGTTCGATTCCCGGCCAGGGCACACAGGAGAAGCGCCCATCTGCTTCTCCACCCCTCCCCCTCTCCTTCCTCTCTGTCTCTCTCTTCCCCTCCTGCAGCCAAGGCTCCATTGGAGCAGAGTTGGCCCGGGCACTGAGGATGGCTCTGTGGGCTCTGCCTCAGGTGCTGGAATGACTCTGGTTGCAGCAGAGCAATGCCCCAGATGGGCAGAGCATCGCCCCCTGGTGGGCATGCCGGGTGGATCCCTGTCGGGCGCGTGTGGGAGTCTGTCAGACTGCCTCCCTGTTTCCAACTTCAGAAAAATACAAAAAAACAAACAACAACAAAAAAAACCATACACGTTTCAAGTGTACAGATCTGTAACACATCATCTGCATGCTTCATTGTGTATTTACCACCCAAAGTCAAGTCTCTTTACACCCCAGTACTTATTATTATGATTGATTGCTTTGAATATCTTCTCTTTGCCTCTACCCTCAAACTATTTTTTACACTGAAATTAAATTGTTTTCTATTATATAGTCTAAAGTTGTAATTTACCTTTTTAGTTAGTTCAACAATCTCTGCCTTTTATTTAGAGTTATTGGTATATTTATGTTCAAGATATATGATAATTTTTGCAAGTCTTACCATTTTAATTTGTTCTCTGCATGACATATCCTTTTTATTCCATTTCTTTTGTTTTTTTCTTTATGTATTCTTTTATGTTAAACGAATATTTTTAGTATATCATTTTGTTTCCTCTTTTACTTTTAACTACATCTTTGAGTATTTTATAACCATTCATTTAGGAATTATGATCTGTATCTTTGATTTAGTTATAGTTTATTTTGGGTTAACATGCTCTTAAGTCTCATAAATTATAGCAATTATATATATATATATATATATATATATATATATATATATATATATATATATAACATAGTTCTGTTTTATCCTTGTTTCTCTGTACTATGACTGTTGTATATATTTCATCTAAATATGTTAAAAACTCAAAGATGTGCTATAATTTTTACTTTAAACAATTATGTTGTTTATACAAATTAAGAAATAAGAAAAAGTGTGCACATACTTTTTGGGGGGTTTTTATTTTAATGAATTTGGTTTTGACAGTTGGTCAATATAGATAATATATTCTAGCAATTTTGGATTCTGTATTACTTTTCTGTGGTTGCCCAGACTTAAACCATAAAATTATGTCTTTCATAATTTTCTGATCCTTGATATCTCTGTTAAGTTTTAATACAATTTTTACTTTACTCCTAGTTTCCACAGGTGACACTTGTATCTATGTATTTAGTGGTAAAGCAATGGTTTGGGGAATTTTTGATAAGACATCTCATTTTTCCTAGCTTGAGCTACTATAGCAAATAACATAGATAGGGTGCATTAAATAATAGAAATTTATTTCTCACGGTTTTGGATGCTAGAAACCTTCTTACAATATCCTTCTTACAATATCTCTCCTTAAGAGAGAGTATTTTGGCCTCCCCCTCTTCTTATATTGATGGTAATTCTATTATGAGGGTATACCTTCATGACCTCATGTAAACCTAATTACCTTCCAAAGGCCCCATCTTTAAATACTATCACATTAAGTATTAGGGCTTTGACATATAAATTTTGTAGGGACACACTCAGTCCATAGTATCATGCTTCTGAGGCTTTCATCTTCTGCCAGAGCATCTGTATATATAATGTATGGAGAACTGTATTCAAAGTTGCAGCAAGAGTTCTCAGGTCTCTATTGGCTCTCTTTTTTTTTTACCAAAATACCTCAGTTCTACCTCATATATGTAAATTTTAAGTGAGTTGGTTATGTATAGAAAGTTTGTTTTAGAAATTCTATGATGCTCCCACTTCCAGGATCTCTATATTAAGTTTTTAGTTGTTTTGCTCTTTGTTTTGATGTGGTACCTAAACTATGGGTTCTGAGCTGATTTTTTTCTGTTGAGCCACAAGGCCATAGATCACCAACATCTATTTTTAAATCAATTACTCCATCAGTCATAAACAGGTAAAGCTACAGTTTTCACAGGGAGAATTGGGAGTGAGGAAAATGGAGGTAGTCTCAAGCAATAAGTACAAAGAATTCTTTCTTCCCTAATGCTGTAACAATTTTTCAAGAGAGAATGCTCTTCATTATCTTTACCAATTTTTGTTTAAATTTCATTGAAATGGTTGTTTTTGAAAACAGTTTAAAATTCTGACCTCATGAGTTGTTTAATGTTCATATACTATTGTCAAGTTAACAATGAACCAATGGGTTGCATCAAAAGGGAGGAAACAGCCTGACCTGTGGTGGCGCAGTGGATAAAGCGTCAACCTGGAAATGCTGAGGTTGCCGGTTCAAAACCCTGGGCTAGCCTGGTCAAGGCACATATGGGAGTTGATGCTTCTTGCTCCTCCCCCTTCTCTCTCTCTCTCTCTCTCTCTCTCTCTCTCTCTTTCTCTCTCACTCTCTCCCCTCTCTATAATGAATAAATAAAATCTTTAAATAAATAAATAAATAAATAAATGTTAAAAAAAAAAGGGAGGAAACACTTGAAAAAAGGTAACTTGAATGGAATTTTAGCTTTTAGGTTTTATAGTGTCCTGAGAGCTATTGATCTTTTGAGCAACCACAGAAAAGAATAATTGTGTGCTAAGGTTCAAATACTTAATGAAGGCAACATCAGAAATCAGCAATGGGCCCTGGCTGGTTGGCTCAACAATAGACCATCAACCTAGTGTTTGTAAGTCCCAGGTTCAATTTCTGGTCAGGGCACATAGGAACACCTACCATTTGCTTTTCCACCCCTACCCCTTATCTCTCTCTCTCTCTTATTTGTCTTCCTGCAGCCAAGGCTCAAATGAGCAAGTTGGCCCTGGAACTGAGGATGGCTCTGTGGGCTCGTCTTAGGCATTAAGAATACTAGGTTGCCCAGCAATGGAGCAGCAGCCCCAGATTGGCATAGCATCAACCCCAGACATGAGTTTCAGCATAGATCCCAGTAAGGGCAGCAGTCTGTCTCTTCACCTCCCAGCCTCACACTTGAAAAGAAAAAAACAAAATCACCAGTGGGTCCATCAGTAAGACAGCTACAAGAAGTATGTGTCAACAAAAAGAACTTTAATTTGAATTACAATAAAGACTTAATTTAGGAGACCTTAATATTCAAAAGTGCTGATCTCTGCATCATCTCATCTTTAAAAGAGAACATTGAGGGTCTCCATTATCCAATTACTATAGAGATGAATGTAAATTCCTGACCTTTGTGCTGCTATTAATAAGTATAAATGATTAATTTTAATGATAAAATTTAAAAAACGTTTTTTATGAATTTCAAATAAAATAACAAATACTGTAGTTTAAAAACCATGTAATTTTAAAGTTGATGTAGCCTAAGGAGATAAATTAAAAACGATTTTGAAACAAAATGAAAATTACACAAGGCATTTGTGGTGCTGGTCTCAGTTTGTGCTGAATTAATACAATGCTGGGGAAAAAAGATTGAAATGGACTTGTATCTGACAATTGAAAGAAAAATGGAAGTAGATCAGAGAAATGTCAGTTCTTAGATAAGTAATGTAAAAATGAGGTAACTAAAAATTTGTCCTATGATCAAAACTTGTCTTAAATGAGCAAGCTAGATTAGCTTGTTTGAATTCTGTTAAGCATGACTCCCTAAAGCAGTTTTATACTTAGAGCACCATACCACATTTTGTGAAACTAAAAAAAATGATATAGCCAATTTTTTGATAAGATCAATGTAAAATTATTTTGTTCATTATAATTTGAAGTTAAATAAGATAAATCTAGTTGTTCTTATGACATCATATAAACATACACTTTTTAAAGGAGAAAAGTCATTTTTCATGAGATGCTTGTTTGGGCAAAGTATGTGGATAATGAGATAAATTAAAATTGCTAGCTCTCATTTTTTTAGTTAAATGGGATTTCATTCTTTTGTATTGAAAGTAAAATCAAAATTAATTAAATTACTCAAAATTATTTTTATATTTGGTAGTATTGGCTAAATTGGAACAAGCGAGGCCTGGACATAGTCATAGTTCTGATCATTAGTAGCTTTATTTTTCAGCAATTCATTTAACTTTATTACATCTTTGTTTCCTAATATATAATAAGTGAATAAAAGTACTTACCTTCAGAAATTATTACAGCCATTATTGAAATAATTTATTTGGTTCACAAACTATATTTTATGGTTTTAAAAAGTGTTGGTTCACTTCTCCTTCCCCCTTTACTACTAAGAATCCAGAACTATGAAAAAGTTAGTCAAATATTTAGTGAGATGACTTATTTTTAATTATTAGAAATGCTTATATCCAAACTTCTGGGATTCAGGAAAAGCAGAATTAAAAGGGACATTTATTATCATTAGAGGCCTATCCCAATAAACAAGAGAAATCCTAAGTAAAAAACTTAATATTAAAAAAACAAAAAACAAAAACTTAATATTACATCTTAAAGAATTAGAAAGAACAAAAGCAACCCAAAGTAAGCAGAGAAAGAAAATAATAAAAACAAGCAAAATGAAAGGAAAGAGTAAATGAAAGGACTATACAAAATATTAATACAACGAAGAGCTGTTTTTTCAAAAAGTTTAATAGAATTGACAAACCCCTGGCCAGACTCCCTAAAAAAGAGAAGAGATTCATGTAAACAAAATAAAATGAAAGAGGAGAAGTTATCACAGATACTGCAGCTATACAAAGGATCATACTAGAATACTATAAAACAGTGGTCCCCAACCTTTTTTGGGCCACAGATCAGTTTAATGTCAGAAAATATTTTCGCAGACCGGCCTTTAGGGTGGGACGAATAAATGAATCACGTGATCAAGACAAGCGTCAAGAGTAAGTTTTAGACGGATGTAAGAGAGGGAATCTGGTCATTTTTAAAAAATAAAACATTGTTTAGACTTAAATATAAATAAAACAGAAATAATGTAAGTTATTTATTCTTTCTCTGCGGACTGGTAGCAAATGGCCCACGGACCGGTACCAGTCCGTGGCCCGGGGTTTGGGGACCACTGCTATAAAACACTATATGCCACCAAATTTAATAACCTAGAAGAAATGGATAAGTTACTAGAAATACATAATCTTTCTAAACTGAATAATGAAGAATTAGAAAATATAAATAGACTGATGAACACTTGGAATTTGAAATAATCATTACAAACCTCTCAAAATATAAAAGTCCAGGACCAGATGGCTTCGCTAAGTGTATTCTACCATTTAAAAAATATTGAGCCCTGGCCGGTTGGCTCAGCGGTAGAGCGTCGGCCTGGCATGCGGGCGACCTGGGTTTGATTCCTGGCCAGGGCACATAGGAGAAGCGCCCATTTGCTTCTCCACCCCCCCCCTCCTTCCTCTCTGTCTCTCTCTTCCCCTCCCACAACCAAGGCTCCATTGGAGCAAAGATGGCCCGGGCGCTGGGGATGGCTCCTTGGCCTCTGCCCCAGGTGCTAGAGTGGCTCTGGTCACGGCAGAGCGACACCCCGGAGGGGCAGAGCATCGCCCCCTGGTGGGCAGAGCGTCGCCCCTGGTGGGCGTGCCGGGTGGATCCCGGTCGGGCGCATGCGGGAGTCTGTCTGACTGTCTCTCCCCGTTTCCAGCTTCAGAAAAATACAATATATATATAATACCTATCTTTTATAAATTATTTCAAAAAAATTGAAGAAGAGGCAATACTTCCTAGCACATTTTATGAGGCCAATATAACCATGATACCAAAACCTGTAAAGAATAACACATAAAAAAGAAAACTACAGACAAATTTCTCTGATGAATACAGGTGCAAAAAAGTCTTAAACAAAATACTAGCAAACCAAATAAAATATTACATTAAAAAAATAATACTTCATGAACAAGGCGGTTCATTCCAAGGGTACAAGAATGGTTTAATATATACAAATTTATCAATGTATTATGCCACATTAATAAAACAAAGGATAAATATCATATGATCTTATCAATAGATGCAGAAAAATGATTTGATAAGATACAAGATTCATAAATGATTCTATTACTCAAAATGAGTATGGAAGGAAAGCACTTCAACATATTCAAGGCCATATATGACTAAATTTCTACCAATATCATACTCAGTGGTGAAAAACTGGAAAAATGTTTTTATAAATCAGGAACAAAACACAGATGGCCACTCTCACTACTACTGTTCAACATATTTCAAGAAGTCTTAGCCAGAGTAGTCAGGCAGGAGAAAGAAGTAAAAGGCATCCAAACTGGAAAGGAAGAAGTAAAAGTGTCACTTTTTTCAGATGACATGATTCTGCATATAGAAACCCCAAGACTCCAACAACAAAAAGAAACTATTAGAAAAAATAAACAAATACAGAAAACTTGCCAGATACAAAGCCAATGTACAGAAATCCAGTGCTTTTCTATAGACTAACAAAAATTTTCAGAAAAAGAAAAAAATTTCCATTTGCAATTGCAACCAAAATAATAAAATACTTGAGAATAAGCTTAACAAAGAATGTGAAGGACCTATATACTGAAAACTACAAAACATCATTAAAAGATATTTAAAAATACACAATAAAATGAAAAGATATTCCATGTTCATGGATTAGAAGAATCAATATATTTAAAATGGCTATATAACCCAAAGCTATATATACATTTAATGCAATCCCCATCAAAATCCTAATGTAATTTTTAAAGAAATAGGACAAAGAAATCATCTGATTTATATGGAACCACAAAAGACCCTGAATAAACAAATAAATCCTGAACAAAAATAATGAAGCTGTAAGTATCACACAACCTGACTTCAGATTGTACTATAGAGCTGTGATAATCAAAACAGCATGATTTTGGCAGAAAAACAGACACACAGAGCAGTGGAACAGAATTGAAAACACAGAAATAAAACCACATGTACATGGGCAAATAACTTTGAGAAGGGAGCTGAAAACACACAATGGAGAAAAGAAAACCTCTTTAAAAAAAGCTACATGCAAAAGAAGAAAATTAAGTTACAGTTCCCATGTACAAAAATAATTCAAAATAAATCAAAGACCTAAATATAAGATCTGAAGCAATAATTTACATAGTAGAAAATGTAAGTACTAAACTTATAGAACTTAGTCTTAGAGAACATTTCATGAATTCAACCCCAAAGGCAAGGGGGAAGAAAAGGCAAAAAGAAATGAATGGGACTGTATTAAACTATAAAGCTTCTACACAGAAAAACAAACAAACAAACAAAAAAACCTGAAAACAGAACAAAAATACAACCAACCTAATGCGAGATACTATTTCCAAACAACAATTCTGACAAAAGGTTAATATCCAAAGTATATAAAGAACTCCTACAACTCAACATTAAACAAACAAACAATACAATTGAAAAATGGGCAGAGGACCTGAACTTTCATTTCTTTCAAGAAGACATACAAACAAGCCAACAGATATATGAAAAGATATTCAATTTCACTAGCTATTAGGGAAATGCAAATCAAAACTACAATGAGATACCACATCACACCTATTAGATTGGCTGTTATCAACAAGACAGGTAATAACAAGTGTTATAGAATTGTCAAGAAAAAGGAACTCTCATTTACTGCTTATGGGAATATAAACTGATACAGCCATTATAATAGACAGTATAATGTTTCCTCAAAAAATTAAGAAATAGGCCATGGCCGGTTGGCTCAGTGGTAGAGCGTTGGCCTGGCGTGCAGAAGCCCCAGGTTTGATTCCCAGCCAGGGCACACAGGAGAAGCACCCATCTGCTTCTCCACCCCTCCCCCTCTCCTTCCTCTCTGTCTCTCTCTTCCCCTCCCACAACAAGGCTCCATTGGAGCAAAGATGGCCCGGGCGCTTAGGATGGCTCCTTGGCCTCTGCCCCAGGCACTAGAGTGGCTCTGGTCACAACAGAGCGACGCCCCGGAGGGGCAGAGCATCGCCCCCTCGTGGGCGTACCGGGTGGATCCCGGTTGGGCGCATGCGGGAGTCTGTCTGACTGTCTCTCCCCAGTTTCCAGCTTCAGAAAAATACAAAAAAAAAAAAAATAAGAAGAAGAAGAAATAGACTTACATATGACCCAGGAATCCCTCTTATGGATATCTACCAGAAAAACTAGAAAATATTTATTCACAAGGATATATGCACCCATATGTTCAGTGCCGCATTATTCACAGTGGCCAAGACAGGGAGACAACTAAGGTGTCCTTTGACAGAGGATTGGATAAAGAAGATGTTGTACATATATACTATAGAATAATACTCGGCCATAACAAATGATGAAATATTGCCATTTGTGAGAGCATAGATGAACCTTGAGAATATTATACTAAGCAAAATAAATCAGTCAGAAAAAGTTAAGAACCATATGATTTCATTCATATGTGGGATATAAAACTGAAGCTCATAGACACAGACAACAGTATGGTGATTACCAAAGGAAAGGGGGTGAGGATAGTAAAAGGTAAAGGGGGCCTAATACATGGTGACAAAAGATTATCGGACTTTGGGTGGTGGCACACAATGCAGTACACAGATCATGCATTATAGAAATGTACACTTGAAACCACCTCTATGATCCTATTAACCAATCCCATTCCAATGTAGTAAAAAAGAAACAGAAATGCTCAAATAAGACAAAATTAAAGTGATCAACAGTCTGCAAAATGTGACTGGAATTATTGAAAATCTACTTGCATGAAACTGCTAAGACCTCATATGGTCTTACATGGAGTTAAAGTGATTAAAGTTTTATAAGTAGCTATGCGATCTTCATGCAGGCAGGGGCATATCAATCAAGTTCTTAACTATGTCAGCAGAGGCTGGTACACAAAGCTTTTAAGATTTATTTTACTGATTGATTGATTGGTGGTGTCCTTCCTTTGTTTCTAAGTAATTTAAGGTGACATAAAAAATTACATTAGATCTTTTTTAACATTAAATTGTGTGAGGCAGTTGAAATATACAGCAAATAATTATAAAGATATTATTATTCACACTGAAGACTTGTTAAAAAGGGACCTGTTTGTAGCATTTTAGTAAGGTGCTGGACACAAGAAAAATGAAATTTAATATATTTTTGTTCTTTCAGAGTCTCTAGGGAACTTCAAAAGATGCCTATTACCATTTCTCCTTATGAAAATGTGAAGCGGACAGTTCAGTCTCTCAGAATTAACACAGACAATTTCAATGACCAATTTACTGTGACATAATCTCTTACCTTGTATAGACTCAATCCTAAATAAACTCAGTGCTCCACACTAACAGTCAAAACTTACACACACATATTTTAATACACACAGCTACACCCATGTGTAAATATGCTATTTTTGGTTTCCTTTTTCAGTGGAAAACGTATGAACATATATGGGCAACATTAAATTTATCTATAAAATAAAATAGAGATTTGTTGACTGTACTGTTAATCTGATAAATAAAAAACCCCAAAGCTAATAACCTAATAACTTAAGAAAATAAAATGTTCAGAATAGATGAATTTGAAACATCTATTTTTCCATAAGGCAGTATGAAATAGTAACACATTTGTCTAACCAGAGTGAGAAATAGTCACTGAGCACAATTAGCTCTTAACAGTGATTATTCATCAGTACAGATGAATATGCAAAGGTGTTAATAATGAGCTTCTAATGTAATTTTCACACTTGAACATTCTTTCCTACAAGCATAAATTTTATGGCCATAAAGATTTTTGAAATATAATGAGTAATCAGATTTACTGATGTTTTAGAACTGTTAGATAAAATATTTTGTTCTTCAGCCACTTCAAACACTATCAATCAACCTGAGAAAACATATTTGAGAATAGAAGCCATCATATAAAATATGGAAACTATGAGTGGCCATGTATGTTTAAATGAAATGATATCTTCATCACTTATTTTTTCATATAATTTAGCTATTGAACTACAAATAACATTGATTTAAACCATAAGTTGTTTTAATTAATACAGGTTCATGATTCTTTTTAAAGAATATTATTCTTAATTAAAAGATAAAGGGATAAACAGTATTTGATTCATTATCTTGGTTTAATAGGCTTTATTTTTCATTAAATGCTATTTTCTGGACCATTAAGTAGTCTTTCTTTATTATGATTTACCGTTTATTTTTTCATATGTCTCAAACCAACTATATTACCTATATTACACCCATTCCCCAAAACAAGTCTTATTATCAGTTCAGTCAGATGAAAACAAAAATGTGGTCTAGAAGTGCTCTGATGTTGGGATAAGACAGCTAAGGGTTTGATTTCTGCCTTAGTCAATTACTATCTGTATACTGAAAAAATTACTATACTTTTTAATCTGAAGTTTCTCATCTTGAAACTAAAGATAATAGGGTTGTTGTTATAAAACAGAATGTTCAGAGAGAACCTATCATTATTGTAAAAAGTATTAAATAAATCATTGCTGCTGTTATTACTCTAATGTTTGTATCATTATTATATTTGAATACATAACATTTCAAATATCATTTTTTACCAACTATAAATCAAAAATAAGATATACTGTCTTAATTCCTGGTTCTCATTTGTAAGTAAGTCACATTGATTATTTTAAAAGCACATTAACAATTGTTATTAATGTTTCTAGAAATAAGTTTGGATAGCAAATAAAAAATGACTATGCCATGTATGAAATACAATGCACATATTTACACATTCCAATTTTTTTTTTACTATTTATTACTGATGGCCTCTAATGTATTTTGTCTAAATTATGGTTTATAAAGATTTATAAATCCTTTGGAATATTGAATACTATTACTAATTAAAGCCATAATGAATTCTATGAAACTAGTAATAAGCATAGAGGGTTGTGTTCTGAAATTAAAGGGTTTAGCATTATTAGAAAAGTTGTCTGATATTTAAAAAAAAACAAAACTCAAAAGTAGTTTGTGACATTTTGTCACATTTAAGCTGTTAGCTTTCTTCATTCCTGTGGAGAAATATCATTAAGGACTTAGTATTCTCTGTTGTTAATAGAAGATTGATTGGCATTATATGTCAGGAATGAATTGTTCATAAAAATGATTCATTTGCATATGCAGAAATACATTTTAAAAAATAAATGCATACATTCAAGTCTATCTTACATATCTCTTTATAAACTAGGAGATAAGGTTACTAACCAAATTCTTTGTTGAGTTTCTGTTTAAGTCTAAGATCTTAAAATGTCCTATTCCTTCTGCATTACTCAAATTGAACTATTTTAACACTGAACTTTCATTGTTGGCTTATTTTATTTTATTTTAAGCAGTAACTATGCACACTGACTTAGCAATAGTTCAGACTTTTAGAATACAGGGGGTCCTTGGGTTACAACACAGTTTTGTTCCTATGATAGTGTGGTAAGCCAAATTTTGGTATAAGTTGAAACACAACCTAGCCTAGGTCACTTACCTGTCATAACACAGTTGTACAATAAAATCATAATCTATAACATAAAACCACAATTAAGCCACAGAAAAAAAGAAAAAGACATAAATATACTGTACTGTACAGTATAACAGAAAAAATGACAAAACATGAGTAAGCTGAAACACTCATGTCTCAATTTTTTTAAGTTTTTTTGTGAGCAAGTGTCATAAACTCGAGACATCATATGTTGAGACTGTTGTAAACCAAGGTCTCTCTGTACATCTCTTTAACAACACTAGATGGTTGTTTATTCATTATTTCTCTATCATTTTTATTTTTGTGACAGAGACAGAGAGGGACAGGCAGACAGAAAGGGAGAAAGATGAGAAGCATCACTTCTTTGTTATGGCAACTTAGTTGTTCACTGATTGCTTTCTCATATGTACCTTGACCAGAGGGCTACAGCAGACCAAGGGACCCCTTGCTCAAGCCAGCGAGCGACCTTGGACTCAAGCTGGTGAGCCTTGCTCAAACCAGATGAGCCTGCGCTCAGTCTGGCGACCTCAGGGTTTTGAATCTGGGTCCTCCCTGCTCTATCCACTGTGTCACTGCCTGGTCAGGCTCATTATTTCTCCATCATTATTAACTTCATACAAGCAATATAATAGTACTTAAGATTTTCTAACTTTTCAAAAAATACAAAAATTTTCATAAATAATAAGAAAGTTTCCAGATTGTTTTATACAAGAATGTGCAGATGAAGATACTAAAACTTTTATATTTTATAAATACCAGTAAGATACAACAATGAATATAAAGTTTTTGTCAACAGACCCGGTTAAGAAAATGTATCTTCACTCTTTTTGCACTAACTGAAACATTATATATTTAGGCTACTAATACTTTTATAGATCTTGGTAGTCATTAAGGATAATTAATAGTATTATATTCTGCTTTGTATTTTGTCTTAAAACATACATTAAGTAAACTGTTTTTAAAACTACCCAATAGGTAAAACGTTAGGAAAAACTACAAAACAATCTACTTGCTATCTCTTGTAAGATAAAAAAAAATGTAAATTGCATATATTAAATAAACTATATATTAAATATATTTATAAACAGAAAAACACATATAAAAGAACCTCTGCATATACAGAAATTGTCTCTCTTGTAACAAAGAACTTTTAGTTATCTTGGAATCAAAATAATAAAGAGCTGAGCAAAACATTGTGCAAAAGCTCAAAGGCCTGATGAAATTCACAAGAAAAATGCTTAATTAAAAGTATAATATTTATAAAATTTTACTGGGTATAAATATCTATTCAAAAAGGCAGTTTACAAATAGCCCTTGTTTTTTATATATCAACAATAAACAAGAGGAATTTAAAATAAATAACCAATACTATATATATATTTGTATATATAAATACAAATAAAATACTTAAGTATAAATCTAACAAAATATATACAAGAGCTGTGTAAAATTATCTAAAACTTTGATGAATGAACTCAACTAGAGTTCATGTTTATACATAGGAAGATTCAATATTGTTGATATGTCAGAACTTCCCAACTTGATGTATGGATTCAACCAGTGCAATACCAATCAAAATCCCAACAAGCTATTTAATGGGTATTGGCACATTGATTATAAAATTTATGTGGAGAGGCAATAGACCCAGAATACCCAATAAAATATTAGAGAAGAAGAACAAAATTGGAGGACTAATCCCACTCAACTTCAAGTCAATGATGTATTGGTGAAATAATAGACAAATGAATCAATGCAAATACACACATACACACACACACACACAGTACAGAAATGGATTTCATAAATATAGTAAACTGATTGTGACCCTCCAAAAAGCAAAATAAAATAAAATAAAATAAAAATTGAACAAAGAGAACCTTTTGATAAATGAGGCTTATACAACTAGACATCCATGTGAAAAAAAGTGAATCCAGACATGCACATTGCACCTTTCACAAAATTAATTGAAAGTGTGTCATGGAACTAAATATAAAACATAAAACTTTAAAACTCCTAGAAGATAACATAAGAGAAAAGCATAGATGACCTTGAGTATGGGGATGCCTTTTTAAATATAACAACAAAGATACAACTCATAAAAGAAATAAATTGGCAGACTTCCTTGCAATTAAAAAAACTTCTACTCTGCAAAAGACAATATCAAGAGAATTACAAGACAGAATTACAGACTGGGAGAAAATATATGCAAAAACCATAATTTGTAAAATATTATTATCCAAAATATACAAAGAACACTTATAAATCAACAAGGAACCAAAACACCTGAATAATAATGAGCCAAAAACTTTAATAGACATCTCACCAGAGAAGATATACAGAAAATACATACGCAGATGAAAAGATGTTCCACATCATATGTTATCAGGGAAGCGCAAATAAAAACAGCATGATATCACTACATACCTTTTAGAATGGCCAAAATACCAAATGTTAACAATGATGTAGAGCAGCAGGAATTCTAATTCATTGTGGTGGGAATGCAAAATGATACTGCCACTTTGGAAGACAATTTGACAGGTTTCTTACAAAATTGAACACACTTTCACTACACCATCAATCAATCTGCTACATGGTATTTGTCCAAAGGAGTTGTTAAAAGGTTACATTTATACAAACACCTGCACATGGAAGTTTATAATGGCTTTGTTTGTATCTGGCAAAACTTGGAAGCAACTGAGATGTTCAGACAATATATTATACTGTACTAAAAATAAATGTAATACTAAGCTATGAAAAGACATGGAGAAAATTTAAATGCATATTACTAAGTGAAAAAGACAATCTGAAAAGGCTACATACTGTAGGATTTTATCTATATCACATTCTGAAAAAGCAAGCTATGGAGACAGAGCAAAGATCAGTGGTCGCCAGCATTGAGGGTAGGAGTAGAGATGAATAGGGAGAGCACAAAGAGCTTTTAATGTAACAGAAATATTCCATATGATATTATAAAGATGGATAAATGTCATTATACTTTTATTCAAACCCGTCAAATGTATAATAACAAGAATGAACTCAGAGGTAAACTATGGGCTTTAGGTGATTACTATGTGCTGATCCTCATTAAAAATGCTGATAGTACCATTCTGTTGATAACGGATGAGTGATGTTGATAACGGGGAGGCTCTGAAAGTCTGGAGACAGGGGTATATAAAAAAATTCTGTACCTCCTTTTCAATTTTGCTATAAACCTAAAAATGTTCTAAAAAATAAAGTCATTAAAATAAAATAGACTTCTATGGTCCCATTAACTCTAGTTATCATAGAAAAATTAGTGTCTTTACATGGCCAATATTCACTGTAACATTATGATTAGTCTATTTTTTTTCCTGTTTTTAGTTTTTATTGAATATATTGAAGTGACATTGGTTAATAAAATAGGTTTTAGGTCTACAACTACATAATACATTATCTGTATATTTTATTGTGTGTTCACCACCCAAAGACAAATCTTCTTATGCCACCACTTATCACCCTTTGTCCTCTTGTACCTACCTAGACCCCTCCTTTTCTCCTGGTAATCACCATTCTGTTATCTGGGTCTTTTTTTTTTTTTTGCTTAATCTGTTCACATTTTGCATTCAACCCCTCAACCCTTTCCTCTGACAGCTGTCAGTCTGTGCTCTATACAAATGAGTCTGTTTCTATTTTGTTTGTTAGTTTATTTTGTTCATTAGATTCCATACGTAAGTGAAATCATATGGTACCAGAGTTTCTCTGACTGGCTTACTTCATTTAGCATAATGATCTCCAGGTCCACCCAGGCTGTCACAAAAAGTAACATTACCTTCTTGTCTTATATCCAAGCATTATTTTATTGTGTAAATGTACCAGAGCTTTTTTATCCACTCATTTAATGCTTGGCATTTGGGTTCCTTCCGGATCTTGGTTATTGCAAATAACACTGCAATGAACATTAGAGGCACATATATTCTTCTGAAATAATGTTTTATGTTTCTTTGGCTACATTCACAGCTGTGGAATTGCTCGGTCATAAGGCAGTCTCATTTTTATTTTTTTAAAGAAACTTCATACAGTTTTCCACAGTAGCTGCACTAATATGATTCTAAACAAAGGTGCGCAGGGGTTCCTTTTTCTCCACATCCTCACCAACACTTATTTGTTAATTCATTGATGAGCGCCATCCTGACAGGTGTAAGGTGATATCTCATTGTGGTTTTAACTTGCATTTTTCTGATAATTAGTGACACTGACTATCTTTTCTTATGTCTGTTGGCCATCTGTATCTCTTCTTTGGAGAAGTGACTATTCAAGTTTTTTGGGTTTATTTGGGATCTCTTTTTCTCCCTCTCTCTGATGAGTCTGGTTAAAGTTCTGTCAATCTGGTCTATTTTTTTTAAAGAACCAGCTCTTGGTTTCATTGATCTTTTGTATTGTTTTTTAGACTACTTTGTTTATTTCTGCTCTGACTTTTTAATTTCTTTTCTTCTATTTAGTTTGGGCTTTGTTTGTCATTCTTTTTCAAGTTTTTTTAAGTGTGAATTTAGATAATTTACTTAAGATGTTCACTGTTTCTTGAGGTAGGACGGTAATGCTATGAATTTCCTTAAGAATGCTTTCGTTGCATCCAATAGATTTTGGGTCGTGTTCTTGTTTTCATTTGTTTCAAGGTATCTTTTGATATTTTCCTTGATCCCATTGCTTACCCATTAATTATTTAGTAACATGTTATTTAGCCTCTATGTGATTGTGTGATTTTTCAGTTTTTTCTTGTGATTGATATCTAGTTTCAAACCACTGTAGTCAGAAAAGTTACTTGATGTGATTTCAATCTTCCTAAATTTGTTGAGACTTGTTTTGTGTTTAACAAATAGTCTGTCCTAGAAAATGTTTCATATGCACTTGAGAAGAATGTATGTTCTGCTGCTTTGGGGAGAAATGCTCTGAAGATATCAGTTGAAGTCATCTGATGTACTGTGTTATTTAAGGCCACTATTTTCTTGTTAATTTTCTATCTGGACTGTTTTCTTGTTTTGTTTTTTGTTTGTTTGTTTTTTAAGAGAGAGAGAGGAACACACAGATAGGAAGAGAAGGATCAACTGGTAGATGTGGAACCTTAGTTGTTTATTGATTGCTGTCTTTTTAATTTATTTTTTTTGAAGTGAGAGGCAGGGAAGCAGAGTGACAGACTCCTTAATGAGCCCGGACAAGGATCCACTTGGCAAGCCCATTACCAGGGCAATGTCCTGCCCATCTGGGGCTGCTGCTCCATTGCTCAGCAACTGAACTATTTTAGCACCTGAGGTGAGGCCATTGTTCCATCTCAGATCTGAGACCAGCTTGCCTGAACTTTTTGAGCAATGGCTGCAGGAGAGAAAGAGAGAAGAAGATAAAGAGAGAGAAAAAGGGGGAGAAGAGTAAGGGTGAGGGGTGGAGAAACAGATGGTCACCTGTCCTGTGTGTCCTGACAAGAAATCAAACCTAGGACTTCAACATGCTGGGCCGATGCTCTACTGTTGAGCCAACTGGTCAGGGCCTGATTGCTTTCTTATATGTGCTTTGACTGGGGGACTTCAGCCAAGTCAGTGATCCCTTGCTCACACAAGCAACCTTGGACTCAAGCCAGAGACCTTGGGTTCAAGCCAGCAATTTGGGTTTTAAGTTAGCAACCTTTGGGCTCCAGCCGGTAATCATGGGGCATGTCTGTGATCCCATGCTCAAGCCAACAACCCTGCACTCAAGCTGATGAGCCTACACTCAAGCCAAATGAACACATGTTCAAGCCTGACACTCTATCCACTACACCACTGCCTGGTCAGGCTGGACTAAGTTCTTGAATATTTTCTGTTAGGTTGTCACTTGCAACTCAGTCCTCCTCTAGCCTACTATATGCAATTTTTTGTTTTGAATTAGGATAAAAAGAAGTGAATACTTTTGTAGTTAATACATTAATAATACTAATGGACATTTATCATCATTTAATGACTATATAATGTAGAACCACATTGCTGCCTATTGTTTTAGATTTAGCAATCAAACTACCTTCATTTTTTTCTATTTTCTTAGCCTAATAGATTATTTCTCTATTCATGCAACCTTTCCTTTAAAATGTAGATTCAAACATCATCTGAAACTTACCCAAGCTTTCTACCCAACCCCAACAAGTCATATGTCATTATAATTCTCTCATGGTTAAGACTTGATATTCTAGATCTTTGACTATGCTTGGCTCAAGAATTCCATTATACACCATCAGTTTGCTATGATTCCCCACTTCTACCTAATAAGGAAAGCTTTCCTACTAGCTATGACATCATGTTCTTTTCATCTCTTATTCCTCCTTAATTTTCTTATTCTGTGCCCAAGAAATTCCTGGTCTAAACCTGTGAGATGGAGATAGGGAAGAAGAAGCTATATCTACTTTTTCCATGCTAAGAGTTGTTTTTTTTTTTTCACTTAAACCAGAAGTGACAATTTTTTATAGCTATTGCTGAGTAAACACAAAAGAGATAAAACAAGATTGAGCTCTGACTCTTGAACTTAATAGTCTTCCAGTTGTAATGTGACCTTATATTCTCATCTGGCTGAGATAGATCTAGTGAAATCCAGCTATCCTTATTTAATTATTAATAGTTCCTTTCTTCACTCACAGTGTTGCCCCAACTAAAGAGATAAATTATGTGATCACCTTAGCCAGAGTGTAAACTTCAGTAAATAAGAAGAGAATATAATTGCTTAAGTCATGACTAGAAAGGGAGCAGATAAAAGGCAGACATCATAAAATAAGAGGTATAATCATAATAGGCAGATTATAGAGAAAATGTCTAATAAGTATTTATGATCCATTTACTTGAAATCAGAAAAGACAAGAAAAGTCAAAGAAATAGGTTCCAATAAGGGTAGTGTAATTACAGAATATAGCTATTAAAGAAGAAATTGACTAGAAAAAGAAGAGTAAAATAGGAATATGATTCTTAATATTGAGGAATAAGGGTATAATTAATGATAAAAGTAAAGTATAAATATAGAGGAGATATTTCAGGGAAGAGAACAAACTTTTAGAAACCTATAGAAATTATTTAAAATGCAATAAAAAAGGAGCAGAGGTAAAAAAATAAAGATGTTGAAAATGTTGGATAAATTTATTAGCAAGTGAAATTTTAGTGAAAAAATTACATGTACTATAGAGCAATAAGATTATATTTGATTTGAAATTTTACTTTTTAGATAAAAGCTATAATGCCTATTTAAATATTTCATCAATACAAAGTATTTAGATTTATTTTCAATACTGATGTTCATGCGTAAACATTTTCAGTTTTTAGAAACATATGAAATTTTCAAGTGTAAGAAATCAATAAGAAGATACATAATATTAGCTTAATGAATTCAATTTAGTGGCCAGTTACTCCAGAGAAGGAGTAACTGCTCTTCATAAGCCAATCTTTAATGATTAGGTCAGAAAAAAACCCTTATATAGGATTATAATGTATCATGATAGAATTTGGTTACTTTTGAGGGAAAAAAGAAAAGAAAAGATTAATATCCTTAAATATTTTGATAGAAAGAGAAAAGAGCAGGTTGGCAGGAACTTCTATCTTAAAATTTCACTACAATAGCCTTAACTGGAAAATGTAATTAGCAGAAAATAAACTATTTGAAATAAAAAGTAAAAAAGAAAATTATCTAACATAACTTTTATATGGCTTTATAGAAACATTGTTTTTAAACTTTTATGGTAAAAATTCTCTCTCTCTTTTTATAGATATATAGCTATATCCATAAACCAAATATGAGATAATTTATCCTATGGAAATCAGTACAATTATCTGGTGTCATTTGTTCTTCAGTATCAACTTTATTAGTTCATTATCTAGAAGAACATTTTCTAAGAAAGAAACTGTAAACCATGGCTTTATTGAGCTTGGGTACAAAGGTACCTCCCATGGTGCTTTACAATAATTACAGAATCCATAAACATATAGTATTTAGAGACCAACAGAGATGTGGCATTTATTTCCTGAGGGAACTTGTAGAAAAATCAGTCAAATTGATTAGTTTATAATGATGCTGAATGTTAATGCTAAATGAGTACAGGGAAAATAATAAAAAAGAATGAGACATGACTGTGTGTGATTATAATGACATATGGACTATTTGTAATTAAAATGATTACAAAGAGTAGGCAAATGCTGGAGTCAACAAGAGTTGGTCTAAGGTAGAAATATAGATGAAATAAACTTCATAAGGACAATGTTCTGTAAAAAATGCTATTTACCTGATATACCATCATGCCTTTAAAAAGTGCTGCTCACCAGTCTCTGTGCTTGACACTGCAGCATCACTGTTGTTACCAGAATAAGAATTCTTCAAATAAACTTTATTTTAAGTGGCCACAGGTTCAGAAGTGAAATCTAGCCTGACTAGGTGGTGGCACAGTGGATACAGCGTCAGACTGGGATACAGAGGACCCAGGTTTGAAACCTCAAGGACTCCAGCTTGAGTGCAGGTTCATAGGCATGATCCAGTGGTCGTTGGCTTGATCCTAAAGGTCGCTGGCTTGAAGCCCAAGGTTGCTGGCTTGAGCAAGTGGTCACTCACTCTTCTGTAGCCCTCCAGTCAAGGCACATATGAGAAAAACAGTTGATGAGCAACTAAGGTGCCGTAACAATGAATTGATGCTTCTCATCTCTCTCCCTTCCTGTCTGTCTGTTCCTATCTGTTCCTTTCTCTGGCTCTCTCTGTGTTTCTGTCACAACCTTCTCTCTGGTTCTCTCTCTGTCTCTGTCACACACAAAAAAAATGTTGAAAAAAAATAACAGACAAGATATAGATAACAATTGCATAATATATACATACATATTATACATTATACTACATGTATATTATAAATACAGTTGTATTCAATGGCCTATATATTTAATTCATGATCTAGCATGACAATTTCATTACTTCCTCACTAAGGAGTAATGAGATACTCCTTTACCACAGGGTCTAGAAATCTTTGATGTTACTCACTCATTTTCAGTGAATAACCTAATGGTTGTTTTCATACAAACTGGATTGTTACTTTCTTGCTTTAGAGAACTTATCAATAAATACAAAGAGACTTAGTTTGCTGAATCTCAGATTGTTTTATTATCTTTCACACTCTTTTTTAAATTACATATATTAAAAAAAAAAGATGTTTAGTTTCTCCAAATAAACTAACAAGAACATTTTGACAGAAGCTTATTCTTTCTTTTATTAATTCTTATTTTTTTATTAAATGCGTTGGGGTGACATCTGTTAATGCTATTATATTTGTTTCGAGTGTATAATTCTATAATACATCATCAGTATATTGCAATGTGTAGCTCTCTTACTTATTTTTTTAATGCAAGTGCTCACCATATGTGGCTGCTTCTGCATAATGACTACAAACCTAGTAATTTCATTTCTGAAAACATTCTGTTTGAGGGTCTAGAGGCAGATTTGGGTAGCTATGAGTAGAGAAAGATCAGTCTCCTGACAACCTCTCATATCCTTTCATTTTCTCCCATATTTTTTTGTCTATTCCATGGGGTGTAATCTCAGTCATGCATGAGAAAGAAAATGATAATTTTCAAGTCAAATTTAATTTTTAATTCTAGCATGCCTGAGGGCTCTCGTTTCCCTTGGTGAACATAGGTCTAGATGGGTGGGAGATAAACATTTTTTTTCTTTAGAATAGTAAGATGTTGAAGGAGAGAAGTTAAAATAATTTCATTTAAAAACCTACTTTCCAATTTACAATCTTAATATAAGCCAGTGTCTGCACTAAGAGTGGGTCCTGACATTTGCTGGTGGCTTTTTCTTTCCTTAGGTGAAAAGAGATACTACAACCTCACATTTTCATTTGCTTAATCCTCATTCTACATGTGAGTTACATATTGTTAAGAAGATAAAAAAGATACAGTTAAAAGCATAAACATATACAGTTCAAATGCATGTGTCCATAAATCATCACACAATTTTCAAAAGAGAAGAAAGCTGAAAGATAATGTTTACATTTGAGGAGAAAATTATGCATCAGTTATAAACTGTGATGACTGTTGAAGAATATTATTTGGAATATGTCATCTGTCTCAAATAGGAGTTTATTTTTCCCCATGAAAGCAATTTCTGTGTTTATAAACAAAAGCAAATGCTATCTATATTTTACATGTAACAAGAGAGAAATTTGCAAGAAGATGATATATATTATTGTTTGGTTTGTTTTTATTTTTACTTACTTTTTTAACAAAGTTATATGACTTTATCTCATCAAGATCGGAATTCTCTATGATGTGATAGAACTGAAGCTTTTTACTATGTGTATAATCTTCTATATTTTGGACTAATGTGGTCAATTAGAAAAAAAAACTTTAAAAAAAGGTTGAAACCATACAATTTTTAACTGATTTATTTTATTTATAAATTATATTGAATGACATCGATCAATAAGAATACAGGGCAATCTCGGGTTATAACACAGTTCCATTCCTACGACAGAATATAACTTGAATTTTGGTGTAAGTCGAAACACAGGCTAGCCTAAATTACTTACCTATTCTAACACAGTTGTAAAATCATAACCTAGAACATAAAAACACAACTAAGCCACAAAAAAAGGAAAAGGACATAAATATACTGTACTGTACACAGTATGGTAGTAACAGAAAAAATGAGTGTAAAAAAATGTATGGCACTAATGGCATAAGCCGAAACACTCACATCTCAATTTTTTTTAGAGTTTTTATGGGAGTGAGCATCATAAACTCAAAACATCATATGTCGGAACTGTCATAACCCAAGGACCCCATGTATATCAGTTTCAGGTGAACATCTCCATGGCATTTGAACTGTTGATTACGTTGTGTGTCCATCATGCAAAGTCAGCTCATTTTCTGTCACCATATATTTGACTCCCCTTATTTTAAAGGAGATATTTGTTTATTTTTATTTTTTATTTATTTATTTATTTATTTATTTATTTATTTATTTATTTGCATTTTTCTGAAGCTGGAAACAGGGAGAGACAGTCAAACAGACTCCCGCATGCGCCCGACCGGGATCCACCTGGCACGCCCACCAGGGGACGACACTCTGTCCACCAGGGGGCGATGCTCTGCCTATCCTGGGCCTCGCCATGTTGCGACCAGAGCCACTCTAGCGCCTGAGGCAGAGGCCACAGAGCCATCCCCAGCGCCCGGGCCATCTTTGCTCCAATGGAGCCTTGGCTGCGGGAGGGGAAGAGAGAGACAGAGAGGAAGGCGCGGCAGAGGGGTGGAGAAGCAAATGGGCGCTTCTCCTATGTGCCCTGGCTGGGAATCGAACCCGGGTCCTCCGCACGCTAGGCCGACGCTCTACCGCTGAGCCAACTGGCCAGGGCCTAAAGGTGATATTTGATTCAATGATAAGAAAGATAAAAACATAAATGGAAATAATAAAATCAAGCTACAGAATTATTGTTTCAAATTGTAGGCTATATTTTTACATGAACATTGTCAAAATACTAGAAAAATGTTAAAAAACAATAGTGAAAAAGTAAAATAAATGTAATATTCTCAGGCCCTGGCCGGTTGGCTCAGTGGTAGAGCATCGGCCTAGCGTGCAGGAGTCCCGTGTTTGATTCCCGGCCAGAGCACACAGGAGAAGTGCCCATCTGCTTCTCCACCTCTCCCCCTCTCCTTCCTCTCTCTCTCTTCCCCTCCTGTAGCCAAGGCTCCATTGGAGCAAAAGTTTGCCCGGGCGCTGTGGATGGCTCTGTGGCCTCTGCCTCAGGCGCTAGAATGGCTCTGACTGCGGCAGAGCGACACCCCAAGATGGGCAGAGCATCACCCCCTGGTGGGCGTGCCGGGGTGTATCCCCGTCTGGTGCATGTGGGAGTCTGTTGACTGCCTGCCCATTTCCAACTTCAGAAAAACAAAAAAATAAAATAAAAAATTAAAAAATTAAAAAAAAATGTAATATTCTCCCTAAACAGAGTTAATCACCTCAGTCAACTGAACTCTGACTTTGTCCCATTTATTTATATGCTATTTGCATATACCATATAATTATATGGTCTCTGCCTAGAAAGTTTGATAAAGAAAAAAAAGTCAAGACATCCCCACAACTAGAACTCCCACTTGACTCGCCTGCACACACATGCCACCTTATCAGCAAAGTCTTCCCAACTACCTTACCTAAAGTAAAACAGCTCTTCCTCTGACTCAATGTGCTGTTTCCTCACCGTTTTATTGTTCTTCTTGGCAATTATGGCCAATAGCAATTTCCTTATATTTTTTATTGTCCTTTTACTTTTGATCCCCACCTTCAACCTGAGACTTTATTCACTGCAAAATACATAGATCATAGAACAGAACCTCCTACATAATAAGCATCTACATAAATATTTGTAAATTAAGCAATAAATGACTAAATAATCTATCACAAGAGCTTCACAAAGAGTCTCCTCCCCATCCTCTTCCCCCAAGTATTTCTGACAGTCCTCCAAGTGCTTTCTCAGGGAAAAAAAAATCTATACATTCTGCTTAGCTAACTACTGCTTCTGAACATAGATTGGTCTGTATTTGGACAGAACTTACTCTATTTCTGAATACAGTTGGCTGCTGCTACTATTGCACCAATGTCAGAGTGGGGATGTCCCATTGGTACTTCAGTCACTGTCAATTCTTTCTTTAAGTCTAAAAACAGAATAGAGACCAGACTATGACATCTAACATTAGTTTATACTAAAGGTTGCATGATAATCACCAAGACATGTGATATAGCGAATACTAATAAATTAGACTATAGTCAGACTGAAAATTAATCAATATTGTTTTTAATGCTAGCTATACATTCTTATATTATTTTTGAGGTTACTTATAATATTTGCTATATAATAGAGTATAAATAAATACATTTATCACTTCCTTATCAATGCTAGGATATAACAGCTTAGATTTACTTACCACCCTTTTGACTTTGTAATTTTTTTCAAGTATTTTAATTCTATATAGATTTGATAATAAAAATGTTATTATTAATGCTTTAAATAAACATATTCATTTACATTCACCCTAATAATTATCCTTCTAATTGTTATTTTCTTTTTTGCAACTGGGATGTAGTCTGATTAAATTAATTTAATATTGTTTTTATTACTGGTTTACTGGTAATATATTTCTTTTCCTCTTTCTGTAAACCTGTATTTTGCTTAGTTTTGGTAAATTATACTTTCTTTGGGGCTAAAATAATGGGTGAGCTTTTAAGTTTACTCTAGCAATTAAAGATTATCTTTTGGCTCTCATAATTTATATTAAAAAGTCAGCTTTTGGGTTTTTTTCTTTTTGAAAATAATTTGCCTTTTAACTTTGGATATTTAAATATTTTTTAATCTTTGTTTTTTAGTAGTTTTACTAGATGAAGTTTAATGTAATAAAGTGTAGTAGTTTTACGACATGAAATTTAATGAAGTTAAATGCTTGTTTCTTTGATTTTACACTGCTTGACATTTGTAATGTTTTCAACTGGCTTGAAGTCTATTTTGAAAAATTGAAGCTAATATTTACACAAAATTGCTGTTTCCTTCTTTCCTTTTTATTGAGACTCTAAATTTACATATATGTTTGAGCTTTTTACTTTATTTCATATGTCAATTCTTCCCTTTTTATAATTTCCATCTTTTATATCTTTCTGTAATTTAACCTGTTTTTTGTCTTCTTCCAGTTCCCTCATTCTCTCTTCTCTTGTGTGATCTATTATTTATAGTCTATTTTGTTGTTATCTGTATCATACAATTTAGTTTATGAAGATCCATTGGATTTACTTTTATAGATTCCACATATCTGGTTAAATTTTCCACCTTTTCTGCTTTCTTTCTTTCTTTTTTTTTTTTTTTTTTTTTTTTTTTTTTTTTTTTTTGTATTTTTCGGAAGCTGGAAACAGGGAGGCAGCCAGACAGATTCCTGCATGTGCCCGGATCCACCCGGCATGCCCACCAGGGGGCGATGCTCCACCCATCTGGGGTGTCGCTCTGTTGCAACCAGAGCCCCAGAACCATTCTACCGCCTGAGGGAGAGGCCACAGAGCCATCCTCAGCGCCAGGGCAAACTTTGCTCTAATGGAGCCTTGGCTGCGGAAGGGGAAGAGAGAGACAGAGAGGAAGGAGAGGGGGAGGGGTGGAGAAGCAGATGGGCGCTTTTCCTGTGTGCCCTGGCTGGCAATCGAACCCGGGACTCCTGCACACCAGTCCGACGCTCTACCACTAATCCAACCAGCCAGGGCCCTTTTCTGCTTTCTTAAACATATCAATCATGGTGATTTTAAATCATAGAAGTCTGATAACTCCAGTACTTACATCTTCTAGGATTTTCTTTTTCTACTTATTCCTTGGATTTTGGTCATTTAATACTATTTTCCACATACAGTGATATGTATAATTTTAACTTCAAACAGTCTGTATGAGAAATTTGGAAAACTCTGAACGATGGTCTATTTCTCCAGAAAGAATTTAATTTCTCATGAAGTTAGATTACTGTCAGGTCATTTTATCCACTTGGGCTGGATATTGATTTTGAGGGATAATCTTTTTCTGGTTTGTGTGCAACTGTGAAAAGTTCTCACCTGGAAGACTAGGCTTCTTCGAAGGATTCAACTTTTTCAGGCTCTGAACTTCAATCTCTGACACTTTAGCATTTGTACAGTGCAGAAATTTCTGCTCAGACCCTTAGCACCTTGCCAGCTTCTTATTTGTTTTTTTGTCACAGAACACTTAAGAGTTGGCAATCACCTTGACAAATAATTGCAGGCAAAATGTTAAGTGGAGCTGCTGTGATATTTTTCTTTATAGTTGGTTACATACTTAAAACACTTTTTTGCTTTTTGCCCATAGAACTCTAAATTCTGCCTCACCATCCAGAAACCTAAGCCATTCCTTTTGGTTAGCCTCTATCCTCAGCACAGTATATTGGATTATGTCCTGAAGGGACATTTCAAACGTAAATGTTAATTTTAATGTGCTTCTTTTCTCTTCAGGATTTTAGTATCCATTTCTGGCTGTATTCTTTATCCTCACATTTTCAAACAGCTTTTTCTGTGTGTGTGTGTTGGTTGGTTGGTTGGTTGGTTGGTTTTGTATTTTATTGAAAGTTCATTGTGTTTCTCTCTAGGAGGGTTGCTCTGATACAAGGTAGTCTTTTATTGCCAGACATGATTTGGTTTTAAATAGCATTTTACATAGGTCATCAAATTTCCAGTCCACGTTTTTTCTGGAGAAATAACTATTGTGGTATGACATAGCTCTGTTAAAGCAGACCTACTGGACAATTAGTTTAAACATTTTTATTTTTCATTTATTTTTTTAATAATTTTATTTTTTTAATGGGGCGACATCAATAAATCAGGATACATATATTCAAACATAACAAGTCCAGGTTATCTTGACGTTCACTTATGTTGCATTCTTATCACCCAAAGTCAGATTGCCCTCTGTCACCTTCTATCTAGTTTTCTTTGTGCCCCTCTCCTTCCCCCTTTCCCTCTCCCTCTCCCCCTTCCCCCATAACCACCACACTCTTATCAATGTCTCTTAGGTTCACTTTTATATCCCACCTACGTATGGAATAATGCAGTTCCTGGTTTTTCTGATTTACTTATTTCACTTCGTATAATGTTATCAAGATCCCACCATTTTGCTGTAAATGATCCGATGTCATCATTTCTTATGGCTGAGTAGTATTCCATAGTGTATATGTGCCACATCTTCTTTATCCAGTCATCTATTGACGGGCTTTTTGGTTGTTTCCATGTCCTGGCCACTGTGAACAATGCTGCAACGAACATGGGGCTGCATGTGTCTTTATGTATCAATGTTTCTGAATTTTGGGGGTATATAAAGGGATTGCTGGGTCATAAGGGAAATCCCAGTAAAGGGATTGCTGGGTCATAAGGTAGTTCTATTTTCAGTTTTTTGAGGAACCACCATACTTTCTTCCATAATGGTTGTACTACTTTACATTCCCACCAACAGTGTATGAGGGTTCCTTTTTCTCCACAGCCTCTCCAACATTTGCTATTACCTGTCTTGTTAATAATAGCTAATCTAACAGGTGTGAGGTGGTATTTCATTGCAGTTTTGATTTGCATTTCTCTAATAACTAAAGAAGATGAGCATCTTTTCATATATCTGTAGGCCATTTGTATTTCTTCCTGGGAGAAGTGTCTGTTCATGTCCTCTTCCCATTTTTTTATTGGATTGTTTGTTTGTTTGTTGTTGAGTTTTATGAGTTCTTTGTATATTTTGGATATTAGGCCCTTATCTGAGCTGTTGTTTGAAAATATCATTTCCCATTTAGTTGGCTGTCTGTTTATTTTGTTATCAGTTTCTCTTGCTGAGCACAAACTTCTTAGTCTGATATAGTCCCATTCATTAATTTTTGCCTTCACTTCTCTTGCCTTTGGAGTCAAATTCATAAAATGCTCTTTAAAACCCAGGTCCATGAGTTTAGTACCTATGTCTTCTTCTATGTACTTTATTTTTTCAAGTCTTATGTTTAGATCTTTGATTCATATTGAGTTAATTTTAGTACAAGGGGACAAACTGTAGTCCAGTTTCATTCTTTTGCATGTGGCTTTCCAGAACCATTTATTGAAGAGGCATTCTTTTCTCCATTGTGAGTTGTTGGCCCCTTTATCAAAAATTATTTGACTATATATATGTGGCTTTATTTCTGGGTTTTCTATTCTGTTCCATTGGTCTGAGTGTCTATCTTTCTGCCAATACCATGCTGTTTTGATTGTCGTGGCCCTATAATATAGTTTGAAGTCAGGTATTGTAATGCCCCCAGCTTCATTCTTTTTCTTTAGGATTGCTTTGGCTATTCAGGGTTTTTTATAGCTCCATATAAATCTGATGATTTTTTACTCTATTTCTTTAAAAAATGTCATTGGAATTTTGATGGGAATTGCATTAAATTTGTATATTGCTTTGGGTAATATAGCCATCTTGATTATATTTATTCTCCCTAAACAAGAACAAGGTATATTCTTCCATCTCATTATACCTTTTTCGATTTCCCTTAACAATGGTTTATAGTTTTCATTATATAAGTCCTTTACATTCTTTGTTATGTTTATTCCTAGGTATTTTATTTTTTTTGTTGCAATCGTGAAGGGGATTATTCTTTTGAGTTCGTTCTCAAATGTTTCATTGTTGGCATATAGAAAGGCTATTGACTTCTGTATGTTAATTTTGTATCCTGCGACCTTACTGTATTGGCTTATTGTTTCTAGTAGTCTTTTTGTGGATTCTTTGGGGGTTTTCGATGTATAGGATCATATCATCTGCAAAAAGTGATACCTTTACTTCTTCTTTTCCGATATGGATGCCTTTATTTCTTTGTCTTGTCTGATTGCTCTGGCTAGAACCTCTAGTACCACATTAAATAAGAGTGGAGAGAGTGGACAACCCTGTCTTGTTCCTGATTTAAGGGGGAAAGCCTTCAGTTTAGTGCCATTTAATATGTTAGCTGATGGTTTATCATATATGGCCTTTATCATGTTGAGATATTTTCCTTCTATACCCATTTTGTTGAGAGTCTTAAACATAAAATTGTGTTGTATTTTATCGAAAGCCTTTTCTGTGTCTATTGATAAGATCATGTGGTTTTTGTTCTTTGTTTTGTTGATATGGTGTATTACGTTAACCGTTTTACATATGTTGAACCATCCTTGAGATTCTGGGATGAATCCCACTTGATCATGATGTATTACTTTAATATGTTGTTGTATTCGATTTGCTAGTATTTTGTTTAGTATTTTAGCATCTGTATTTATTAGAGATATTGGTCTGTAGTTTTCTTTTTTTGTGCCATCCTTGCCTGGTTTTGGTATGAGGGTTATGTTGGCCTCATAAAATGTGTTTGGAAGTATTGCTTCTTCTTCAATTTTTTGGAATACTTTCATACAATAGGAACCAAGTCTTCTTGGAATGTTTGATAAAATTTGCTGGTATAGCCGTCTGGGCCTGGACTTTTATTTTTGGGGAGGTTTTTAATGGTTTTTTCTATTTCTTCTCTACTAATAGGTCTGTTTAGGCTTTCTGCTTCTTCTTGACTCAGTCTAGGAAGGCTGTATTGTTCTAGGAATTTATCCATTTCTTCTAGGTTGTTGAATTTAGTGGCATAAAGTTTTTCATAGTATTCTACAATAATTCTTTGTATATCTACGGTGTCTGTGGTGATTTCTCATCTTTCATTTTGGATTTTGTTTATATGAGTTCCTTCTCTTTTTTTCTTGGTAAGTCTGCCAAAATTTGTCAATATTGTTGATCTTTTCAAAGAACCAGCTCCTTGTTCTATTAATTTTTTCTATAGCTTTTCTGTTCTTTATTTCATTTATTTCTGCTCTGATTTTTATTATCTTCTTTCTTCGGCTGGTTTTGGGTTGTCTTTGTTCTTCTTTTTCTAGTTCCTTAGGTGTGAAGTTAAGTGGTTCACTTGGGCTTTATCTTGTTTGTTCATATATGCCTGAAGTGATATGAACTTCCCTCTTATCACTGCTTTTGCTGCATCCTATAGATTCTGATATGTCATATTGTCATTTTCATTAGTCTGTATATATCTTTTGATCTCTGCACTTATTTCTTCTTTGACCCATTCATTTTTTAAAAGTATGTTGTTTAGTTTCCACATTTTTGTGGGATTTTTTTCCTCTTTTTTGCAGTTGAATTCTAGTTTCAAGGCTTTATGATCAGAAAATATGCTTGGTACAACTTCGATTTTTCTGAATTTGCTGATGTTGTTTTTGTGGCCCAACATATGGTCAATTCTTGAGAATGATCCATGTACAATGGAGAAAAATGTATACTCAGTCACTTTGGGATGAAATGTACTGTAGATGTCTATCATATCCAGGAGCTCTAGTGTTTTGTTTAAGGCCACTATATCTTTGTTGATTCTCTGTTTGGATGACTGATCTAGAGCCGTCAGCGGTATATTGAGGTCTCCAAGTATGATTGTATTTTTGTCAGTTTTTGTTTTAAGGTCAATAAGTAGCTGTCTTATATATTTTGGTGCTCCTTGGTTTGGTGCATATATATTAAGAATTGTTATGTCTTCTTGATTCAGTGTTCCCTTAGCCATTATGAAATGGCCATTTTTGTCTCTGAGTGCTTTTGCTGTCTTGTAGTCAGCATTATCAGATATGAGTATTGCTACGCGTGCTTTTTTTGGATGCTATTTGCTTGGAGTATTGTTTTCTAGCCTTTCACTTTGAATTTGTTTTTATCCTTGTTAGATGAGTTTCTTGTCAGCAGCATACAGTTGGATTTTCTTTTTTAATCCATTCTGCTACTCTGTGCCTTTTTATTGGTGAGTTTAATCTGTTTACATTTAGTATAATTATTGACACTTGTGAGTTCCCTATAGCCATTTTATATCTTGCTTTCTGTTACTTTTGTGTCTTGTTTGATCCTTCTCTTTTGTTTTTCTTTTGTTTTTCTTTGGTTGTATCGATACATTTTTCCTCTGTTTCTATCTTTTTTAAATCATGTGCTTCTGTGGTGGTTTTTTCAATGGGGGTTACCTTTAAGTAATGAAAAGGGTTCTACACTATTCTTAATATATATGCACTATTTTGTGAGAACTTTTGCACTCCATCGTCCTTTGCTACTGTTAATCTCCATCCTCCCCCCCCCCCTTTCTTTTTGTTGTTGTCACAGTTTAAATTTGGTTTTATTGTGTTCTTCTTGGAGCTTTTACTTGTGGCTTTGTTTTTTTTTTTTGTTCTTTGTATCTGATTGGAGAACCCCCTTTAGTAATTCCTGGAGTGGGGGTTTTCTGATAATAAATTCCCTCATCTTTTCTGTATCTGTGAATGTTTTTATTTCTCCTTCATATTTGAAGGATAGCTTTGATGGGTATAGTATTCATGGCTGAAAGTTCCTCTCTTTCAGAACTTTAAATATTGGGGTCCACTCTCTTCTAGCTTGTAGAGTTTCTATTGAGAAATCAGATGATAATCTAATGGGCCTTCCTTTATATGTTGTATTCTTCTTTTCCCCAAGAATTCTCTGCCTTGAGAATTTTTTCTTTGCCGTTGGTTTGTGCCAATTTCATTATGATGTGCTTTGGAGTAGGTTTGTTGGGGTTAAGAAAACTAGGTGTTCTGTTTGCTTCTTGAATTTGAGGCTTTAGTTTTTTCCACAGGCTTGGGAAGTTCTCATCTATTATTTATTTGAGTATGTTCTCCATTCCATTTTCTCTCTCTTCTCCCTCTGATATACCTATTATTCTTATGTTATTCTTTTTGATGGAGTCAGATAATTCCTGTAGGGCTATCTTATTTTTTTTTTAATTTTTGAGTCTCTTTCTTCTTCTCTCTGTTGTGCCTCAAGTTGCTTGTCTTCTATTTCACTAACCCTCTCTTCTATCTGGCCTGTTCTATTAGCTAAGCTTGTTACCTCATTTTTCAGCTCATGAATTGAGATTTTCATCTCTGTTTGATTTGTTTTTATAGTTACAATTTCCTTGGAAATATATTCTTTGTGTTCATTGAGTTGTTTTCTGAGCTCCCTAAATTGCCTTTCTGTGTTTTCTTGTATATCTTGGAGTATTTTTAGGATTTATATTTTAAATTCTCTGTCGTTTAACTCCAAGGTTTCCAATATATTAATTTTTTTCTCCATAGATTTTTTCCTAATCTCTCTGTCTTACTTCTCTTTATTTTGTATTCATGATATTTGATTTTCTCTTCCTTAATGGAATCTGAGGGTAGTTTTGTTGATAGTATTAATGAGATTTAATAAAGAATAAAAATTTAAAAAAATAAAAAATCTAAAAGAGTTGTTTTTTTAAAAAAAATTAATAATGAAATAAAAAATAAAATAAAATAAAAAATTAAAGAAAGGAAATTATTCCCCCCTTCCCTTTTTTCTCTCCTCTCATCTCCCCTCTTTCTTGAGAAAATCTTGTGGTGAACTTTGAATTATATTGTACTAAATAGAACAATGCCTCTAATGGAGGGCCTGAATTGGGGAGAAGTAATAAAGGGGCAAAAAAAAAAAAAGAAAGAAAAAAAATAGGGGGTATGGACCCACAAAAAGCAAATAAGGAAAAAATTTGGGTCAAGAATAAAATGATTTTCTTTTAGGTGTTGGTTGACTAAGAGTTATGATGAGAGGAATAAGAGGGAAACAGGAAAATGGGGGGTGCAAATAAAAAATTACTATTGTATTTAGTGGAACAAGAACTAGATAAAATGGAGAGCCAGGGATGGGAGCACTGCCAGTGAGTTAAAAATGTGAAGTAAAAACCCCCCAAAATGCCACAAACATAAGTTTGAGTCCCAGATAAGATAATTTGTTCGTTATTGAGGTTTGAATGAGAGGAGATGTAAAGGAGAAAGGAAGAAACTAATATAGAGGGAGAAAAGAAAGAGAGAGAGAAAAGAAAGAGGAATCCACTAAAAGAAGAAAACAGAAAAGAGAGGAGAGAGAGAGAGAGAGAGTTAAGGGTTTTGGAGTGCAACCCTCATAGAGAGAAAGCAAGAGGAAAGAAAAGATAATGGGAGATGTAACACTTATGGGTAGTGTAGTTCAAGGAGAGGAGAGAGTAAGACTGGAAGAGAGTTAAATGACCAAATTGAAGGAGAAAAAAAAATCAAGAATGAAGATAAGAGAAACAAACGAACAAATATAATAAAATGGGATAGGTTATAAAGTCTGCAGATTATTCTTGATTTTGAGAGGTTATCTTCTTGCTTTTTCTTTTCTCTCCCTCTTCCTGGTCGGTGACTCTGTACCCCAGGTTCTGCCCCTTTGGCATGCTCAGGTAGAGGTTTGCAGTTGATAAGTCTCTATGGCGATGTCATGTTTTGTGCTTCAGTCTCGTTGGCAGTCGAGGCTCATTAGCATTTATAGGCTCTGACAGTGAGAGAGTCCGTGTTCCTGGAGCCTCTCTCCTAGCCTTTCCTTCCTCAATTAGTAGCCTGAGAATCCAGCTATGGGGTTGCTGCTGCCTCTGCCTGGATAGTAAGGGGCTCAAAGAGCTGGCAACTCCCCACTCTATTTCCACTCAGCACAGGGCTCTGGGTAAGGCTCAGTCAGTCAGAGCTGCTAGCATAATCAGGCGGGGCTTCCACCCACTCAAAGACCTCTGGCTCTGCCACTCTGTCTGGTAACAAGGGCGGGCGCCCACTCCTGGGGTGCTTGGAGGAAAGTCTCGCTCACTATCTGTGCACAGACCAGGATATCAGGCCGGCAGTCTCACACTCTGAGTGAAACCCCCGCCCGCACGGAAAAGTTCCAGCGTTGGAATTGGCTCTCGCTCCTTCCCCATGCGTGTCTTTTTCAGGGCACTGGGGCGCCCCGAGATTCCGCTTTTGGCCCACACAAAGGCCCCTGACTCTGCCCCTCTGTAGGATAACACTGGGGCCCACTGCCGAGGCACTCGGAGTAATCTCTCACTCACTATCTGCGTGCGGAGACCAGGATATCAGGCTGGCTGCCTCACCCTCTGAGTGAAACGTTCACCTGCACGGAAAAAAATTCCAGCGTTGGAATTGGCTCTCGCTCCCTCCCCGTGTGTGGCTTTTTCAGGGCGCTGGGGCGGCCTGAGATTCCACTTTTGGCCCATACAAAGGCCCCTGACTCTGCCCCTCTGTGAGGTAACACGGGTGCCCACTCCTGAGGTGCTTGGAGGAATCTCTTGCCCACTCTCTGTGTGCGCAGACCAGGATATCAGGCCGGCCATCTCTCACCCTCTGAGTGAAACCCCTGCCCGCACGGAAAAGTTCCAGCATTGGAATTAATTCTAGCTCACTCCCTCCCCGTGTGTGGCTTTTTCAGGGTGCTGGGGCGGCCCGAAGATTCCGCTTTTGGCCCACACAAAGGCCTCTGACTCTGCCTCTCTGTGGGATAACATGGGTGCCCACTCCCGGGGCTTTCAAAGAAATCTCTCACCCACTATCTGCGCGCTCCAACCAGGAGATCGGGGAAAATGGCTGCCCCACTTGTCTTTCTTTGTCTGGGTTTGGTGCAAGTGTTAGCTTGTATTGCCTGGGTTGCCACAGGAACTGTTTTTCCTCGGTTTGGATCTCTGTGCCACAGCCTGGTTCAGCCATTTGTGCTGGGGCCTTAGTTTCTATACTCTCCGTTCCAGTGAAAGCAGCCCTATTTAGGTTAGTGACGAAGGCGGAGCATTTCTTACTCCCTATTTCCTTCGGGGTTTGATTATATATTTAGCCAATTTTTCACTCGACCATACCTTCGGGTTTATTGCGAAACATCTGGAGACTCCAAGGATAGGTTTTTCTGTTTCTGGTTGAAGATCTTGTTGAGTTTTGGGGGAGATTTATCAGTATCGCTTCCTACCGCACCATTACTCTGACAAACTTTTATTTTTTTAAACTTCCATATTGATAAATTTTTATATTTGTGTTGTTAAATAATCTAATACTGTATAGTGGTTTTGTCTGATATATAAAATAGAAGAATTCTGTAGACAAAGAGTACTATATACAATTTCAAATTAGTAGTTTTCTTATCTTATATTTTTCAAGACTTTGAAATTTGTGGGGGCAATCTTATCCAAAGCACCTGCTTGCCATATATATATTTGGCTATCTATACTTATAATCCATATTTTTCTTCTCTTTTCACTGATACGGTTTCTTCATAGAATTTAGTGAAAGAGTTTCCACACTTACAGAGTCTCTTCCACTCTATTTCCCCCCCTAACTTAAAGCTATCTCTTATTTTGGAACAAAGGTCAGGCTTGAGAATGTTGAACTAATCTTTAGTATGACTTTCTCTCCGCATGACTACCAGCTACTAGGGAGGAAAAAAAGCAAAGCACCAAAGCAGGTCAATGGCATTGGATATGAAAAGAAAATCCTTTTTGCAGATTCCCGAGAAAATCAGACACTATGTCAGGATTAACTTGATACCTGACAAAGGAGAAAGTTATTGAAGTGAGCTTTCCATGTAATATGTTTTTCTCACCTTTTGATTTCACTTTCTTCCCTAAAATAATAAAATAGAATTTCAGCTAAATAAAATTTCTTGACTTGCTAAAAAATTATGAGTCAAAGTAAATAAATCTTATGTAAGAATGACAGAGGAAGTACTGATAATGATTAATACCTGGTTTTAGAATTATATTTCTTAAATCAAAACCCTCAATTTGAATGTACTAACAATTTGCAAACTAATAGTATATTTATTAAACATTTCTCTCTAAATTTTAATATTCTTCTCTCTAAAGTGGGCATAAAAAAATCTACACATAAAGTTTTACATTGTTTAAATAAGTGAAGTCCAAAACAGTATATCTGGTACATAATAAACTCTAAATGAATGTTATCGTTTTCATTATAAACTTAATGCACAGTACTAGTTATTGCAAGGGATATAAGTGGTATAATATAAATTCCCAATACTTAAAAATTTAAAGATAATTCTTATACTTTAAGCTCTTTTTACATTCTATTTCTCAATTAAGAGTGTTGTGTTAGATTTAATTGACATACTCAATCCTGTTTTTTTTTTAAATCAATGCAATATAAATAACATTTGATTTAAACAATTTTTATACTTAGGAATTTATTTCTAAAGAACAAAATGAATTCCTATAAACATCTTATACTTCTATGGGAAGAAGGATGCTCCACAAACATGGGAAGTCATACATTGGCCTTCCAACAAAATTGATAATTATCAAGCATGAAATAAACTCAACTGCACTTCTGTCAGTAATAGCAAAGTAAGACCCTACCAAACCAACTCACAGAGAGAAAGCAAAAGTCTATAAAAATCTGAGTATATTAAAGATGTAGTCTATCAAAACTTTGTTTTCTTTTTGCTGATGCATTGACCAAAATTATCTTGTCAGATGTCACTAAAGGCAGTGACAAGGTGTTAATAAAGCTTTACAAGTTTAAAATAAATCTCTTTATTTATTACCAAGCCTGTGAATTCTGGAGCTCTTAATCAAGTGTGAAATTACTATAAAGAATAGCTGAGAAATATAAAATCTAATGTTAAAAAATCTGAAAATCAAAGCACTATTTTTTCAAAGACATGATGTTATTTAGGTAGAATAAATAATGCCTTCCCATACCCAGTAAAAGAAACAGCATGTAGTACTTGCTGAATGCTTAATTGTAAGATTTAAATTAAACCAGATATCGGGCAGATGAAGCTGAGGACATGGGTGACAATAGAAGAGATGTAAATGAAAAGATTACAAAATGATGTAAATATTTAAACAAAATGGCTTAGGTTAAGCATAGGTATCGATCTCAGTGTGCTCAATTACAATAACTAGGTGCAGGAAAGATATAGCTGTGCAAGTAAGGAAGCATAGGTGGTAGTAATAGCAGCGTTCATTTAAAAAATCATATTATTTATTTTCTGCCCTTTTTAAATTCTCTGCCATTGATGAATATGGGGAGTCCTAGATCCATTGTTACTGAAGTTGTATTAAAAAATAAACACCTAAAGATTAATTTTGATTAAGGCAGAAACAGAGAGGCTAATATTATCTCACATATAAGCTCACCTTAACTGGCAGGAAAAATCTAATGTGTCTAACTCCTGGTTAAAATTCTTAGAAAATCCTTTTTGTTTTATTTCTCTGTTCTTTTGTTACATGACTTAATACTGCTTTTGGATTAGATATATGAAGTATTTTTATTTTTCTGATGACAAGAATCAGAATACCAGACTTAGGCTACAGGCACTGGCTGGTAGTTCAGTAGATAGAGTGTCGGCCTGGTGTATGAATGTCCTGGTTCAATTCCCAGACAGGGCACACAGGAGAAGCAACCATCTGCTTCTCTCCCCCTTCTTCTTCCCCTTCTCTTCCTCTGTCCCTCTCACATCCGGTAGGTCTATTAGTTTGAACATCAGCCCTGGGCACTGAGGATAGGTCAGTTGGTGTGAGTGCATCAGCCTCAGGTGCTCAAAAGCTCTGTTTATTCAAGCTTTGGCCCCAGATGGGGTTGCCATGTGGATCCCCGTTGGGGTGCATGCAGGAGTCCACCTCATTATCTCACCTCCTCTCTCCTAATAAAGACAAATAAACAAGAAAATAAAAACAAATTTAGGCTACAAGAAAAATTTCAATTAACTGAGACAGAAAACACTCTACTCTATAATTTTGAGACTTTAAAAATTATAATTAATAACTGTATAGAGGAGATAGAATATCAAATGATAAGATCTCTTCTGGTTCCTTGCAACTAATTTGTCAATAAAAACTCTTAATAAAGTGAAAAAATGTATAATTTTCTTCAAAACACTAAACATAGGCTGATACTAAATAAACAGAATTAATTAAACTTTTGAATGTATTTATTATATTAGACATCACTTTCTATACTTAAAGGAATTTTAATCATGTTTACACAAGTAAATTCATTTTACTTAATAGAAAATTGAATAAAAAGAAGCTATACAATAAAATAAAAAGACCATTTTCCCAAAACCGTTAGAATGATAAAGATTTAGTATAAAATATCTTATTCATTGCTTCATTTCTAATGTTATAAAAATTATTATTTAAATAAATAAAATAAACAGTATCAAAGGGTTTTAAATTAAATTTTAGAAACTGGCTTCTTACTTATATTGTGTCTTTTGAGTGAATTAAAGAATTTTGAAACATCTAATTAATTTCCAAAATATTTATCTTTATAATGTTGTTCTCAACTTATGGACAGTGATAGATGAGGAAAGAAAGTACTTTAGCAAATATAAATCTTAAAAGAATCCTGGCTTATGTCACTGAACCATTCTATACAATGCAAAAGAGAAGGCAACAATTTAAGGTCAATGACTGCAACAAAAAATAGATATGTTTTGAAATAATAACCATTTAAAATAATACTTTAAAGTGAGAAAGAAGCATCCATAAATGCTGAATAACTAGATATATCATGCAAACTAGATATATTGATAACAGAAAATACATATTGTTTCTTTGTGGGGTTTTTTGTTTTGTTTTTTTAATTTTTGTATTTTTCTGAAGTTAGAAATGGGAAAGCAGAGAGAGACTCCCGCTTGCGCCCGACCAGGATCCATTCGGCATGCCCACCAGGGGGCGATGCTCTGCCCATCTGGGCCATTGCTCCATTGCAACCGGAGCCATTCTAGCACCTGAGGCGGAGGCCATGGAGCTGTCCTCAGCACCCGGGCCAACTTTGCTCCAATGGAGGCTTGGCCGTGGGAGGGGAAGAGAGAGATAAGAGAGAAAGGAGAGGGGGAAGGGTGGAGAAGCAGATGGACGTTTCTCCTGTGTGCCCTGGCTGGGAATTGAACCTGGGATTTCCACATGCTGGGCCAACACTCTACCGCTGAGCTAGCTGGTCAGGGCCAGAAAATACGTACTTATTTATTAAAGACAGAAGGCTTTCAACAATGTCATCTCCAAAATCCTGTGATGTAATTTTTATTGTTCTCATTTAAATTTTTTAAATTTATTGATTTGATTTTTTTTTTTGAGAGATAGAAAAGGAGATAAAAGAGAGAAAGGGAGAGAAAAACATTGATTTGTTGTTCCACTTATTTATACATTCATTGGTTTATTCTTACTGTACCCTGACCAGGGGGCCAACCCACAACCTTGGCATATTAGGACGGTGCTCTAACCAACTGAGCTACCTAACCAGGGCCTATTTTCATTTTAAATATAAGGAAAGGTTAAGTGGTCTGCTCATTTACACAGCTAATAAGTAGGGAAACTGATATACCTAAGCTTGTTATTTACTTATTTATTTATAACAAACTTAATCTTTTAGAGCAATTTTGGAATCACAGCTGAACTAAGTGAAAAGTGGAGTTTGTTTGCATTTACCCTGTCTTTATAGTTGCATAGATTTCCAATTATAATTGATGAACATACATTAACACTTCATAATCACTCAGTCCATAGATTACATTAGGGTTCAGTCTTGGTCTTGTGCACTCCACAGGTTTAGAAAAGTATGTAATAAAATGTACCTACCATTATAATATTATACAGACTATTTTCACTGCCCTAAAAAATCTTCTCTATTCCACCTTCTCATTCCTCTCTACTCCCTAACTCATTGCAACCACTGATTATTTTGTTGTCTCCACAATTTTGCCTTTTTCAGGATGTCATATAGTTAGAATCATATAGTGTATAGCCTTTCCAGGTTATCTTTTTCACTTAGTATAATATTATGAATTTAAGGCTTCTCCATGTCTTTCAATGGCTTGATAAATTATTTCTTTTTAGCTCTGAATAATATTATATAGTCTGGATATACTATAATTTATTTCTCTATTCACTTACCAAGGTACATCTTGGTTGCGTCTAAGTTTGAGCAATTATAAATAAAGCTATTATAAACATCTGTGTGCAAGTATTTTGGGGAAATAAATTTTCAACTCCTTTGTGAAAATTCCAAGGCCATTTATTTTGTAAGAAATAACACATTTTCTTTTGTGATAAATTGCCAAACTGTCTTTCAAAGTGACCACCCTTTTTTTGCATTCCCACTGGAATGAATGAGAGTTCCTGTTGCTCCATATCCTTGTCCACATTTGATATTATCATTGTTCTTGATTTTAAATATTCTAAATGGTTTTTAGTGATATTTCATGTTTTTTTATTTGCATTTTCCTGATGGTAAGTGATACGGAGTATTTTTAATATATATATATATATATTTTGTATTTTTCTGAAGCTGGAAATGGGGAGAGACAGTCAGACAGACTCCCGCATGCGCCCAACCGGGATCCACTCGGCACGCCCACCAGGGGTGGGCGACGCTCTGCTTACCAGGGGGCGATGCTCTGTCCCTCCAGGGCGTCGCTCTGTCGCGACCAGAGCCACTCTAGCGCCTGGGACAGAGGCCAAGGAGCCATCCCCAGCGCCTGGGCCATCTTTGCTCCAATGGAGCCTCGGCTGTGGGAGGGGAAGAGAGAGACAGAGAGGAAGGAGAGGGGGAGGGGTGGAGAAGCAGATGGGCGCTTCTCCTGTGTGCCCTGGCCGGGAATCGAACCCAAGATTCTTGCACGCCAGGCCGACGCTCTACCACTGAGCCAACCGGCCAGAGCCTAATATATTTATTTGACACCTGTATTTTGTTTTTGGTGGCATGTCCCTTACTGCCTTTGGCCTATTTTTTATTCATTTTGTTTGTTTGTTTGTTTTCTTATTGTTGAGTATTTTTAAATATTTTATTTATTAATTTTAGAAAGAGGAGAGAGACAGAGAAAGAGGAGGCAAGTAGAGGAAAACATCAACTCATAGTAGTTGCTTTCTATATGTGCCTTGACCCGGTAAGCCCAGGGTTGTAAACTAGCCACTTCAGCATTCTGTCAACACTTTATCCACTGTGCCACCATAGGTTAGGCTCCTTATTGTTGAGTTTTAAATGTTCTTCATATATTTTAGATTATAGGCCCTTATTAGATACGTCTTTTGCAAATATTTACTCCCACGGCTTCTGTAATTTTCTTATAAGTAATATTTTCTCCAAATGCCTGGCGAAGTCAAACAACAACTCTGAAATGACAAAACATCACTTTCTAATTTTGATTATCTTAAAACTACCATTGATAGGGTCTCTCCTTTAGTTTTCCATTGTTGCTGTTACAAATTACCTCAAATTTGGTGGTATAAAACAACACATTTATTCTCTTACATTACTGGAGATTTGAAGTCCAGAGTGAATCTTACAGGAATTAAGTCAAGGTATCAGCAGGGCTATTTTCTCCTGATGTTCTAGAAAATAACAATTTGCATAACTTTATTGGCTCCTAAAATCTGCCTGCATTTCTTAGCTCATGCCACTTGATTCTGTTGTCATATCTCTTCTTGCTCACTCTGTTCTTCTACCCCCCTCTTAAAAGGACCCTAGTGATTACACTGAGTCCACCTGGAAAATTCAAGAAAATCTTTCAATATCTTTGACTTAATCATATTTCTAAATTATATTTGCCATATAAAGTAACACTCAAAGAACTAGGATGTGGACATCTTTGGGAGGTGCGTTTGACAGCCTATCAAAGTCTCTTTTGTGGTAACAGAGACTTACTGAGATTATCCCCTAAAATTGGAGAAAGTTTTAAAGATAGGTATTAACCAATAAAATAGAAGAGAACAGGGCTCTAAGTAACAGAACTAGACTATTGAAAACCAGGAATCATAGTTTAGCTTCAAGATGCTAACAATAGACATTCTTATAGAATCCAAGGCAGCTCTGTATAACCTGTATAGCTCTATATTTAAAGTTTGTGGAATCTTCACTTTAGACTACATTGACACTGTCCATATTCCTTCTGTTTTTGTCTCTGTCCTTTCTCTTTGACTACCATTTTCTTCTTTATACTAATCTTTTATCTAGCTCATGGTTCCTGGTTATTCATTATTTATCTATTTAACAATAATGACTTCTCCTTCCCTGTGGCTCTCACTTACTGTTGACCCTTTTGCTCATGTTAACAGCTACACAATTTTCTCTAGGTTTTTTTGGAAGTATTGTTTCCCAGAGTGTGATTCATAAAAAAGTTTGTGTTAGAATTTACAAGCATGAGTATTAAAGATACAGAGTTCTGGAACTATCCTACTGAATTAGCGATCAGAGGCTGGGGACAGGATCTGAATTTTTAACAAGCTCCCCAAATAATACTTATACCCAGAAAAAAAGGGGTTAAAACCTTTGTCTTGGAGAGAAGTTGACTCACCAGCTATTCTTATTATTCTTGTTTAAACTACCTTGTTTTTGAATAACCAATTGATTTTTAAATAAGCAAAAATTGAGTGCCTGCCTAGCTCCTATATTTATTGTTCTTAAATCAGTGTGAAGAAAAATCAATATGCACAAAGATTCTAGAATTTTTAGAAGCAAATTTATTAAAAACTTCATTTAAATATTTGGTCTATATCTAATCTATATCTATATTTATCTATTTATATGTATATTATTTATATTTATAAGCTAGCTACATATATATTACTATATATAGCTATTTTTCAGGATCAATTCTCTATGTTTTGGAAGCATCAGGGAACAACCCAATGCTAGGAGACCATAAGCAAATCCAATTGCAGTTAAGAGCTATGATATATTTGAGGAACAATGATCATGGCAGTAGAAAGATACTAAATCAATGGGCTGGGCCTTTAACAGAGAAGGAAGGTTATTGAAATGTAGCACTTATGTATGGTTCCACATAATGGATTACAGATCCTGTCCAACTCAGGTATCTGGGGATTTATCCAGAGGATTACTATATGATTAAATTCAGAGAACTTGGCCAATTTTGTCATGAAATATACATGGTATACTATGAGAAAGGCTATTCTTTCTCCACCAAGCAGCCATGAAAGTGTATGAAATATGTCTGAAATAGGAGTCAGTCTTAGCTGTAAAATGTCAAGAGATATAAGACAGAGCTGTGCCCTGACACCAGTAGAAGTGACAGAGAGCAATTTAGCGATGTATGGGTTTCAGCTTAACACCAAACTGTGGCTGTGTTAGCATATTCTAAGCACCCAGCCATCTACCGTGATTATAGAACTTATCAATGAGCAAATGAGAGTTTTAGCTATGTCAAAGTGAAGTGGGGAAATTCATATTTTGATTATACATAAGCATGTTGGGTATTTCTAGACATAGCAGAGGAGAAACACTGGGCATGCATGCCCCTACTTTCCACCCTTATTGCACTCTATATTTAATATTCCTTCTCTTATTTTGAGTCTTATAATAGAAGAAATCTTTCCCGTTTTGAACATCATTATTTCTGATATCTATCTATCTATCTATCTATCTATCTATCTATCTATCTATCTATCTCATCACCATCTATTACCCGATGGTTGCAGAATAAGTTAATTAAAATATATTCATTCAACCTAATATCATTTAATTTTTTCTAAAATTAAAAAAAATTCTGGTTGGCTTTTTATATTCAGTTTTGTACATGGAACTCGATGATATGTGTTCATAGAATCAAAGCCTTCCTCATATATGAGTATTAATTGCCATATCAAATTATACATTTAAAAATAACACAAGACTGGGCATAACACCCCTATAACACAAACTTTACTGATTCAGCCAAAACTCATCATTTCTAAAAAACAATATGTATAGTAAATCCAAAACTTGTTTTATTATCCACATGCATAGTTATTTTAGGTACATGTGAAAAACTGAATGTGATTTTTACTATTCACTATTTCATCAATTTTTTGTTTATGAATGAAGTAGCAAAAAAAGTGAGAATGCCACAATAAAAAGTTAATTTTTTTCTTTAAAATTGTTCTTTGGGGAATAGATTCTAATTAGTTCTGTTTCTTTATTCAAAATTAAAATGATTTTCTTTAATAGTAATGTGTATGTTGTTAAAATTTGATTTTTTAAAGTCATATACTCAGTTTAATCTAAGGTATTCCAAAAAAGTGAAGAAATAGGTAACAAGAGTAGACTAGATCTTTAATTAAAGTTAAGTGGTTACATTTAAAATTACATGTTTAACTATATTTTAAAATATTTTATTAACAAAAATTTAAAAAATTTTTCATGACATGTTCAAGTTTGATCATTTTAAGAAATTTTATCTTCAGTTTAATATTAATACTATACAAAATATAAAATGTCAAAATCACTACTACAAAAAGTATTTTTGAGAAAAATTTTCATTATTGGTACATATTCATAAACTAATCATTGAGAATACTAAAAGGAAAAATCAATACTCTAGTGTTTATATGCTTTTACATGGGAAGCATTGGTCTATAAGGTCTTTCTTCCATGAAATATGTAAGTCACATACCTATCTGATATTCTAAAATCCAAAAGCTCTGAAAACTGAAAGTTTTGTGAAAATATGTGATGACCTCTAGTCATCTAAATCGTATTACACTGATGAGAAACACAATCCATATTGATATTATTTAAAGTAATGTTTTATATGTCTTTATATAGAAATACTGATGTTCTGGTTATAATATTGCATCAGATTCTACTATGGATTTTTGCAATTTTGATACACACACACACACACACACACACACATATATATATATATATTTCTAAATATTGGAATTTGTAATAGAACCGGCCCAAAGGGCTTATGGATCTATACTGGATATTGAACATCTAAACAATCTGTAAAACTTTACCACAACACTAATCAATAATCAGTTTTGTAGTGAGCCTCATTTTTAAATTCCATTTAAAATAGTGCAAAAAATACTTTTATAACAATTATTATTGAGTCACAACAATAAAAATATGATCCATGAAATTCAATAAAATGCTAAATTGATGATCAAATATTCCTACTTTTAGAAGAAAATTCAATGTGTATTTTTTGTGTGTGTGTCTGTGAGACTATGTGTGTGTGATGTTTACTCACATGGGTTATAATACTGGTAAGATAGATGAAAACATACAAAGTGTTACTAAATCAGTAAAAGAGAATTTGGAACAAGTAGATAAAAAGACTTGCCAAAATATCCATATTACAATAGATAAGAAATTTGACATGAGAAAAGAGCTCTATAATGTGAAGTTGGTCTGAGATATGAATGGGGAAAAACACGATGAGATACATTGGAATAAACTCAATAATATAAAGGGAAATTTAAAATAAAAATTTAACTGTGCTGATTGCTTATATTTAACATAGCGGAGTCAGTTAAAATTAGTGGGGCTTAAATTACAAGGTATAGAAGAGCATGCCTGAGTCTTTTTTTTAATTAATTTATTGTGTTTACATAGATTCTAGTGTCCCCCCAAATATATCCTCCCCCCCATGTTCCCCAGTACATCCCCCTGTCCCCCTCCCTGTAACTACCTCGCCCCTTCCCTCCAGGGTTTGTTTTTCTGCTCTCATCCCATCCTATCAGCCTATCATCTCCTTTCCCTCTGTCCTCTTTCCTTCTGGATCCTTTGATCCCGCCTCTTTCTCTATTCCGCTCCTCAGTTCATATTGTTCATCGGATTCCTCAAATGAGTGAGGTCATATGCGCCTGAGTCTTATTAAAGGAAGAAACTATAGCCAGTATTTTTCTAATCCTGTAATAACAGATGTTAACATTATAATATTTTGCTTCATTAAGATTTAATGTATTATTATAAGTAGAGTGTCAAAAGGTTTTTATTTCTTTAAATGTTTATGTCATCTTTACTGTAATATTATGCATTTTGAGAAAATAATTAACAAATGATTTTTTTATTTACCTGTAAAAAAATTAGTTTCTTTATTATAAATTTTTAATGATATCAATCAGACCTTTTGAACACATTCTGTTAGCTACATATAGGCTGATTTTAATTACAGCAGGAATCATTTACAGTTGTCATGGAACTTGTGATAATTATTTGCAACTTTGATGTTTTTTGTGAAAAATGAATTGCTTTTGCCTGTTCTACTGTTGCTTTTTGAGTTAACACATAATTTACAGAAGTTCCTCCCACAATTATTTTTCTAGTAGTATAATCTAATTCCTAATGCATTTTTATTTGTCCGGTGACTTTTTAGCTCTTACCTCAAACTAAATGAGACCATTATAAAAGCATACCTTCTCTTAATCAATTTTTCACATTGCCAACTGTTTCTTAAATGAGGGAGTCACCTTTGTTTCTTCTTGTGGTTATGTGGCTTTATCACTCATATGTTTTTATACCTATTTATTAGAACATGCCCCATATAGGTAAGTAAAACAGAACATACTGAAAAAAAGTTCATGTTTAAAATATAGGGTTTTAGTGTTTTGGGAAATAGTCAATAGTCAATGTGGTAAGATCAATTCTCATAGGTATCCTGGATATTATTATTTATTATTGTCAATGTCAAATCTTCTTTAATTTTAGAAGAAATCCCTTATAATCTATATTTTACAATACAAGAGGGTATTTGACCTTTTATAGTATCTGAAAATATCTTTTAAATATCTGCATTTCTGGCAAGTTGACTAAAACACTGAGGAATGCAAACTTCAAACAATAAGCCCTTAAGTTAATTGCTATTCCAGGCTATTCTATTACTCCAGTGAAGTTTTGGGATAAGAATAGTATAAAGTCCTCTAATCTAGAATGGAACACTTCAACTTTAATGTGAATATGAAACACGTGTGTGCCAAGTTAAAGACCAGTTTCTAATTTAGTAGGTATAAATTTGGACCTGAAAGTCTGTTTCTAACTTTCTCACGTGATCCTAATGTTGCCAGCCTGTGGACATCACTGGCGTGTAGGCAATGTGAGCGCTGAATCTCAGACTCTAATGGCTGAGCTCGTGGATGCCAATGATATATCCCTAAAACTTCTTCAGGAAATACACTCTATAATCTTCATACAACATCAGGGTGGTTAACTCACTGATGGGCACAAAATTTCTGGCAAACTGACACCTGTGTGGGGCCAGCAGTTGAAAAACACTGATCTAATGGGCAACTAAGGGTTGAGGAACAGTGTTCAAGAGCAGTGCAATGATTAGAAGATCTGATGACTAAAATGTCAAACGTCACCTACTTCAAGGCTCTGGAGGCCTGGAACTAATTTACCTTTCATGATTGTCATGCAAACAAGACCCAACTACAGTCTTGAAATAAAAGCCCATTTTGGACAAATACTATTTTTAATTGAGACAAATTACCTTAGGATCAAGTTATTAATGCTCATTGTCCCTTCTCTATCATTAGCAGACATCAGTGGGTGGAGTGACATAAGAGTAGCAAATGAATACATTGTGTGGTAATAACTGTGCTAACTCTATTTCTTGAAACCATTTGCATAACTTTAATGTACCTGTGATTTAGTCATCTCCTTTAAGTGAAATTTTAAACTGTTGCTCCCTCAGTTTAGAAACCTGTATGTGGTTATTATCCACTTAGTTTAAATTGATTTTTTCCCTATGTACCCAATTAGCAATTATGGTTCTTAGAGCCTAAAGGGGAAAAATGTATGTTGGTGGTAGAGAATCAAAGTCATTACATATAAAAACACAACAAAAATAAAATGAAAAAGAAACCGACTTATCAGTCACATGGGAAATCCTACTGCAAACATTTTTGGTTAAATTATTCTAACCTTTTGTGTTTTTTTATATAGTAAGTTCATCTATGAGTACAAATTTTATACTTGACAATGTCGATCAACAGTGAGATCATTAATTCTGTCCTTAATACAAATTTCACTCCCTTTACTTTCTCTTAGCTCAGTGGTCCTTGTGTTTCCTCCCACCAGGAAGCTGAAACTTGATCATGCTTCTCATGTTCTAAGCCCTATTTTCTGGTTAATTGTAAAATTGCTACCTATAAAGTATGCCATCTAGAGAATGCTATACCTTTTTCTATTATTAGAATTTAGTCTCTTTCAAACTCAAGCCAAACAAATTACCCAATGTGTATAAACTGAAGCATCATTAAGGGTCATGGAAACCTTCTGGCATAGAGTGAACTTTTAACATTATTGATCTCCTACTTAATCGAAGCACCAAGCTGGATCCAGCGGTGGTCCATATTTAACACACTTATTTTACAGAAAACTTGCGTATTACCATATGGCTGAATTTTTGTATTTTCAATACCAGTTTTCTTTTCCTCTTCTCCCAACATAAAAATGTAGAGCTGAGCAGCCTCTGTCACAGGGTAGTTGGAGTCGAGTCTAGAAAATGAGTGCTAAAAGAAATGGAGCAGAAATATATATATATCAATTTCTGTGGCAGCTGTAACAAGGTGCCCCAGACTAGATGACTAAAAGCAAGAGGAAGTTATTGTCTCATACTTCTGGAGGCTAGGAGTCTGAAATCAAAGTATTGGCAGAGGTGATTCCTCTTGAGGGCTATGAGGTTCCATGCCTTTCTCTGGTTTCCCAGCACTCCTTGGTGTTCCTTGGCTTATAGATGCATCACTCAGGTCCCTGCCACAATGTTCATATGGAGCTATCCCCAAGTGTGTTTGTCTCCAAACTTCTTCCTTTCATAAGAACACCAGTCATTTTTAGATTAGGGCAAACACCAGTGAACTCATTTTAACTTGACTATCTTTATAAAACTCCTGTTTCTAAATAAGGTCACATTCCTAAGTACTAGGGGTTAGGACTTCAAAAATACATTTTGGAAAGACATTTTCAACTTCAAACACAAAGCAAACTGTTTGAGGTCCTCCTCTGCACCTAATGCTGAGCTGGGTGAAAATTCAGTTACAACAGCAGAAGACTTAGAATCCCTGATTTCATTAAGAGAATGGTAAATACCTGCCTTCCACTGGCACCTTGATCAACAAGATTTACTATTAACTAACAGCCTTCAAAAACTTGCTGTATGGTAGTTATTCTTATAAATGTTTTTTCATCATTGATCCACACAGCCACACTCAGAGCTCATTATAAAGAGGCGAAAACTAAGACAAAGAGAAGTTATGAAATTTGCCTAGGATCACAGAATAGGAGGAAAGGTCTGCATTCAAATCTAAATAATTTGATTTGGAGGCTCCATTCTTAGCCACAATGAGAGACTGCAGTGAATCCATCTGCCTCCCAGGAAGGAGACTCCATATTAATTGAGCAATGAATGGTTTCAAAGGTTTCCTGCTAAAGCTGTGGTATATTTACACAATGAAATACTATGTGGCCATAACAAAGAAGGAAATCTTACCTTTTGTGACAACATAGATGGACCTGGAGATCATTATGCTAAGTGAAATAAGGCAGTCAGAGAAACACAAGTATCATATGATTTCACTTATATATGGAATATAATGAAAATAGAAAATTAACTTGCACAATACAGACAGACTTATACATGGATAACAGGAGGACAGCTGTGGGAAGGGGCAGGTAAGGGAACTGGAGAGATAGAGCAAAAAAGGATGACCCCCCCATGGACATGGACAGCAGTGTGGTGATTGCCGATGTGGGGGAAGTGGAGGAGGGAGTAGGAGGAATAAATGGTGATGGATGAGTGACTTGGGTGAGTGGTGAACACACAATACAGTGTGCAGAGATGTGTTGTAGAATTGGTTACCTAAAACCTATATAATTATGTTAACTACTAAATACATTCAATTAAAAAATAAAAGTAAAAACTGTTCATTGCAAATACTGACAACACAAAATAAAAAGGTTTCTTGAGATTATGGTCCACTACTTTTATGTTTACTAGGAGGTTTTCCTACTGTTTAACAGGAACTAAATCTTAAACACTAATGAAATTCTCTTTTCAGTTCAAAGTATATGTAGATTTTGCCTGATTTATTTAGACCCTTAGTTATACCAGTTAATTAAAGTGAAAGTAAATTGTGAATAACCTAGAGAACTCTAAGAAGCCACTAACTAAAGAAAGTGCTTAAAAAACATTCCCATAGTCTTGAATTTAAAAGTGCATTGAAGTTGAGAAGAAAACAAAGATATTCAGTCTCTGTAGAGAACACAGGTGACCATGAAATTAATTAAAGGGGTGTTTAAACCACTTTCCTTTGGTGTGAGGGCAGCAGACTCAGGGCAAGAGCACATACCCAGCAGGATCTTTGCTGGTTGTGAGAAGAATTCTTTTCCTTGCTGCACTGACAATATTTTCTTCCCTACTGTCTGTAGTTCATTTGGGATCAGTCATGCAGAGATCAAAGAGGGCACTGTGCATATAATAAAGAGATATTTGAAGACATTTCTTCAGAGCCAGGGAAGCTCAAGACAGAATAAAAGATGAGTTTCTAATGAAAGGGAGTTGGGAATTACCTAATTAGTGCCTTTCCACAGAGGTGGCAAATGTGACACTAGGGCCCTTTGGAAATCCAGGACTGAAAAGGAACACACAGCTTCATTAGAAAGACCAGTGAGAGATGTGAACAACCAGAGCAGCACAAGTAGAAAAATAATTAGGTAAATCCATAGAGTAATAATAACTTATTTTTTTATCTTGTCCCAAGTAGTTCATTCTTTTCACCTTCTCTTAAACAATATTTGTTATAAACACTTATGTTAATTCCTGCATGGTGGTGGTGGTGGTGGTGGTGGTGGTGGTGGTGGTCTGTTTTTTCCTTACTCAGGTCAAAGAATGTGCATTGGAACTTGGCATCACAGTGTTCACAAACACTAGTGAGAAGAGGTCAGAAGCACAGTCTAAATAAAAAAAAAATGTTAGTAGATAAAGTATGGGAGCCTAGGGAGGAAACCAGTTGGTCTTAGGTGGGCAAGCTGGTAACAAATTCCACACAGGAAGGTTCAGGTTGTTTCATGGTCACAGATCACAAAACCCTGCAAATAGAGAAAACTGCTTTGTCAAGTAGTCAGGCAAACAGTAACCTGAAGATCTATCAGCAATAAAGGAACTAGGCAAAGCAGCAGGAGGAAACAAAGCCTCACCATTAGCAGAGAAAGTACTTGTAAATGAGGCAAAGGTCTGCCTCAGCCCACAACTTGCATTGGTTTCCTGTGGATCAAGACTGATCTACAAAAACAGCTGGCCTAAGGCTTGTAGGTTGAGAGAATTAAAAATATTACATTAGCAAAAACACTTGAGAAAAATATCTGTTGTAAACATTTTTTTAAACAATAAGTAGAACACATTCCTTCTGATATATTAGGTTCTCTTATCTATCCAAGCTATGATGTGAGAAGAAAAAAAAAGATTACATAGTTTTAAAAGACTATGTGTAATTTAGACATTTGTTTTATGGGAAATATATTCTCAAACAAAGAAAAAAACACTGAAATATATAAGACTCCATCCTTTCCTCTTTAACTCTTTCCCCTGGTGGACCCCAGAAACAGCATGCTACATATTGGGTGGCTCTCTCAGCCTGAACCACAATGTGAGACAATTCAGGATTCACTGGAACTACATTCATTTTTATATATGTTATTGTTGAGCAAATGAGTTTGTAAAATTTGTATTTTTTGAGTTTGCTCACTTTTAGTGTTAAAAAATGGCGCTGGGCAGCGACAGGTATGTGATCTGTGAAATTGCAAATTACTGTACCTTCCTGCTTGAGAAGGGCCATTGTCTTATTAATGTTTGCTAGAGGAGAGATTTTCCCAACAGAAAGTATTGAAAAGAGAAGAGAGAAGCCATGATGGCAGGGAATGAGAGAGAAGCCCGTTTTGCAGAGAAGGAAGCCATGTTTTTGTAGAGTTTGTGCAAAGAAAAGGAAGAACAGATAGAAAGAGGGTGTGCAGATGAGGAACAGAGGTGAGAGGCTTTTGTGAACTCTGCCGAGATTGGTGAGACCTTTGATTCTTGGAAAAACCAAAGAAGATTCTCCTGGTTGTAGAACCAGAGAATGTGTCAGTGGCTTTGGGAGCCCTGTGTGTTTGCTTGTCGGCCAGTGTGAGTCTTGAATAAAGGAATGGTCCACCATTTTTTGGTTCTACTGTTTCTTTACCATCTGCCCAAATCCAATGTGAACCTTCATGAGCATGGCCGCAATGGCCACAACTACTGGCCAAATAGTTATCTTTAGTCACTAAGAAGTTGTCACACTAAAGTAAGAAACTCATTCATTGTAGTATGCTTATGTTGGTCAAATAAGTATGTAAATATGATATATATGTTTGCTCCCTTATATTTTGCATTGTGTGTGGGAGACAGGCTGTAAGCAGGCAGGGTTGTTATAGCCTAAGGCAGGGGTCCCCAAACTATGGCCCGCGGGTCGCATGCGGCCCCCTGAGGCCATTTATCCACCCCCACCGCACTTCTGGAAGGGGCACCTCTTTCATTGGTGGTCAGTGAGAGGATGCATAGTTCCCATTGAAATACTGGTCAGTTTGTTGATTTACATTTACTTGTTCTTTATTTTAAATATTGTATTTGTTCCCGTTTTGTTTTTTTACTTTAAAGTAAGATATGTGCAGTGTGCATAGGGATTTGTTCATAGTTTTTTTTATAGTCCGGCCCTCCAACGGTATGAGGGACAGTGAACTGGCCCCCTGTGTAAAAAGTTTGGGGACCCCTGGCCTAAGGATTAGTTTCAAAACTAAGCTTTTCCCCACACCCTTGACTGTTGCATGATGTGGGGTACTGTACTTTCATGAGGAATCCCATTATGTCTCAGATAAGTGACTTTGTATCGGAGACTTTCTTGTTTGTATATTGGATTAAAGGTTTTGATTTCTATACTATAAAATGGGGCAGAGGAGCCCATGCTAGAAGAGAGCAGAGAAAGGCCACATGGAGGAGAGGAGAAGCAGCCAAGATGGCAGAATGCTAAAGGAGAGGCCAGTTTGTGCAGAGTTTGTGCAGAGAGAAGGAAATGGGAAACAGAGGTGAATAGGCTAGTGAGATAAAAACCTTTAATCCTAGGAAAACTTGGATAAGTCCGTGGCTTTGGGAGCCCTGAATGGAAAGGGAAGTGTTTTCCCACTGTGTGTATTTCTTGCCCACTGGGTGCAAGCTAGAATTAAAGCTAATGGCCCACCAGTTCTTGGCTCCATTGTTTCATTACCGTCTGTCTGAATCAAATGCGAATCTGCATGGGCCAGGCAGCTGTGATGGTGGCTGTGGCTACTGGCCTTACACTTATATAGAGGGGAGAGATATCTGATGATAATTTTGTGAAAGTAAAGTACCAATGGATACTGATTCCAAAAATAGAAAATTGTAAGTCATTCTGAGGCTAGGGATCATGAGTTGAGTGTTTTCACAGTCTGGCATCAACATACCCCTCCATTCTGATAATTGGTTATTCATTTAACTAATTCAGCAATAACTAGGGCTCTTACAGAAACAAAATGAATATTCTGCCCTGTTGCCATTTATGGTGAACATACAAATCTTATCCCACAGCTAAGGCCAGTTGTGCCTTGTAACCTGAAGTGAACAATAACTACAACAAAAATAAGTCACTTGGGCTTATTCTCACTTGAAAAAAATGACCATGTTGGTGTTGGGCAGATAAAATATATTATGCTCACTTTGTTATAGATGGCGCTGCCCACACGGAAGCACATTGCCCAGGTGATAACATTAGTTGCCCTTCTTGCTTGGGATGGGCATGATTATACTAATGTGTGTTGGGGGAAGGCTTTCGTGCCAAAAGGTTTTAAAAAGAAGAGAGATCACGTTGTTCCGGGAAAAGAGTGATTACGTTCCAGGAGGAGCCCATGCTGGGTGAAAGCAGAAAAAGGCCACGTGGAGGAGAGGAGAGTCAGCCAAGATGTTGGAGTGCTGAAAGAGAAACCTGGTTGTACAGAGTTTGTGTAGAGAGAAGGAGATGGTAACAGAGGTGAATAAGGCTGGTGAGCTAGAAATCTTTGATTCTAGGAAACTTGGAGAAGTCAGTAGCTCTGTGAGTGCTGAATGAGTGGGTTTTGGAGCCCAGTGTGTGTTTTATTTGCCCACTGGGTGCAAGCTAGGATTAAAGCTAATGGCCCACCAGTTCTTGGCTTTGTCGTTTCATTATCAACTGTCCGAATCCAATGCGAACCTGCATGGGCCAGGCAGCTGTGATGGTGGCTGTGGGGACTGGCTTTACATTGGTATTTACCATGGGTTGTTGATTACCCACCAAAACCACATTTCTCTCTGCCTTTTCAGTTGCTAAGATGTAAAGAGAGACAATGAGCTTTGTGAATAGTCATGTGAGAAAATTCCTGTTTTTCCAACATGAGACGCTATAGACTGCAACAGTGATAGTATTGTGTTTCTTGCCCTTTAACCAAGTATTTTTTTAAAATTTGGCAAGTTAATTTCTTGTTGCAATTTTTAAAATAAATGCATTGTTTCTGACACTGAGATCTTCTTGAACATTATTCTGTTTCTCCTGGGTTCCTTGTGCATGATCCATACTTTCTTACCTCTGTGTTAGCTTATTCCAGGGGTCCCCAAACTTTTTACACAGTGGGCCAGTTCACTGTCCCTCAGACCGTTGGAGGGCAGGACTATAAAAAAACTATGAACAAATCCCTATACACACTGCACATATCTTATTTTAAAGTAAAAAAACAAAACGGGGAAAAATACAATATTTAAAATAAAGAACAAGTAAATTTAAATCAACAAACTGACCAGTATTTCAATGGAAACTATGGGCCTGCTTTTGGCTAATGAGATAGTCAATGTCCAGTTCCATATTTGTCACTGCTAGCTGTAACAAGTGATATGATGTGCTTCTGGAGCCGTGAGGCGTGTGTTCACGTCACCGGAAGTAGTACTGTACATGAGCGATGCCGTGCTTCACTGACCACCAATGAAAGAGGTGTCCCTTCCGGAAGTGCAGAAGTGCGGTGGGGCCAGATAAATGGCCTCAGCGGGCCACATGTGGCCTGCGGGCCGTATTTTGGGGACCCCTGGCTTATACTGTTCATTTTTCTTGGATGTTTTCCTCTGCTTTTTTTTTTTTTTTAATCAATGTACTGCCAGTAGCCACAGCCACCTGGCTCTTGCAGGTTTTCATTGAATTCGGGCAGATGGTAAGGAAACAGCAAAGTCGAAGGATGGTGGGCCATTCTGTTTATTGGTGTCTCACCAAGAGAGGCAAGCCACAAGAAAAGCCAAGGGAAAAGCAGAAAACCTGCTTTTCCCATGGAGCGGAAGGGATCAGAGAGGAGAGAAAAAAGAAATCTTCCTGCACCTCTTGGTGGTGGGGGGAAAATCTCTCTTCCAGTAAACATTAGCAAGACAATGGCCCCTCCCAATCAGGAATGCAACCTGCAACCTCACAGACCACTATATTTGGCATTGCCCAGCCCCCAATGCAAACTACAATATAATCTAGCAAACATATACATCATATTGACAAACTTATTTGACCAACTATCAAGAAATGACTATACTTTCTTCATAGCTCAGATTAAATCTTGCCATTTCTATAAAAGTTTGATGTTGCCTTATATTAATCTCTTTCACTATGTTCCAACACTATTTTGTTAAACCTATCTTATTTTACAACTATTCAGCGATTACTTCATTAATATCTATGTCCTGGGATTGTACATGGAAACTAACAGTTATTGATAAATATGAATAAATACTAATCAATGGTTACATGAGAAACACTTTGGCAGACTCCATCAAATTTAACATTTAATAATCACATATTCTGCCTATATATTAGTCTGGTCTCTCTCAATTTATATAGTCCACATGAGATTATCTTCAAAGTAAAATATATACGTGAAAAGTAAATATTTTAAATATATTAATATTGCCTTTGTTTAGCCTAAAAACATAAACTTCTAAAAATATTGTAATATACTAAATATTTTATCATCTTTTACTCAATCAGAGAGAGTCCTGATATATGCCAACAGTTTCTTTTTATTTTCTTACTAGCTGTACCCAGCCACACATTGCTATGGCTCAGTCTGGTTAAATGGAAAAGAAAGAAAAGAGAATGCACATGTTTCTAATATGTTTAATTTCACAATGCTTGTGAGTATACAATATTTTTTGTTGTTCTATTGTCTGTACAGATATAGAGATATTCTGGTTGCTGACTCTAGAACATGCAACATTTAATTGTACATGTGAGAAGCAATCCGTGTCTAGATTTAAACCACACAATTCTAAAGATTGGCCATGAGCTTTGTTGATGGTGAATGCAAACGCCAATCAAATTGGGAACTGCAATCTCTTAAATTGAAATGGCATATCCATTGGAATCATAGGAATGCAAGGAATGAGGACATCTTCCTTGAAAGGTCCTGTCAAGATTGTTGCTTCTACGACGTTGCTCATTAATTTTTTTACTGCAAGCTGTGTGTCATTGCAAAGCTTTGGTTGGTTGATATTTTGCAACATGATAATTGGCACTCTGATTTTCAATTGCAGTACATGCGGTGGCATCCCTGGCAGATCTAGTGAATTAAAAATTCTGTTGGATAATTAACCACTTCATCTGCTTCCACAACAGTGTCGATGGACTTGTATGTGACTGCCTCGCTTTTTGAATAATATTAAGTTCGTAGACATCTTTGTTCTTGGCCGCAAGAATAGCTCATTCACTCAGCCAATTGTGATTCTTATAATTGGTTTGAATATTGGGAAATACTTTTTCAACCAATTCTTCTTTTGACATCACTAAATTGCAGAAGTTATGAGGCAATGAAATTTGTCCTGAGGTCAGATCAACCAGCAACTTTCCGTTCCCAACTGCCAGCAATTGATGTGAGAATATCTCAGCTGATCGATTGTTTTGCAGCTGGACATGCATATTTGTAGTTAATTTTAACATCTTTACATGTCGCCACAAAGTAGAGTATTTCAGGCAAGCATTTATTTCATCTGCTGGTGTCGATCGAGGAATTACAGGTAATGGTCGCCTGAAATCTCCTGCAAGCAATATTAATGCGTTCCCAAATGGTCTGATGTTTCCACACAAATCTTGCAATGATCAATCAAAAGCCTCGAGTGATTTTTTTGTGTGCCATTGTGCATTCATCCCAAACAATAAGTTTGCATTTCTACAATACTTTTCCCATGCCAGATGCTTTGGAAATGTTGCACATGGGAGTTTCAATGAATTGCATGTTCACTGGCAATTTCAAAGTGGAATGAGCAGTTCTTCCACCTGTTAGTAATGTCGCAGCTATTCTGGATGACGCAAGAGCTAAGGCTATGTCATTTTGGGATCGAATTGCTGCCAGAATCAATCTAATTAAAAATGTTTTACCAGTTCCTCCTGGCACATCTAAGAAGAAAATTTCTCCAATCCCATTATTGACAGTTTGCATTATTTGATCGTAAATGCCTTTTTGCTCAAGCGTTAGCTTAGGAATATTTTATTGCACATACGACAAAAGATCACCCGTGTTCTCATTTTGTTCCCGACGCAATTCTACATCAAATGAAGCGACAGCAGATTGATTCGGTGATGGCATTCCCAATTGATTGAGAACTTTGTGATTTCTAAACACAAATCTTCAATTCATCTTTGTTGTAGATTTCTGCTGTGAAATCCATGTTTATATTTGAATTTTCCTTGCGTATTTGATGGAAAATATCTTTAGCCATGTGTGATTTATATTTCTCCCATAACATTAAAATGGAATCATAAAATATTTAGTATAGCGTGTGTTGCTTTTACATCCAACAGATGGCGCTGTTTTTTAAAAAAGCATGTTTTTACCTGTCACAGGTGTAACATCTATATAATAGTAGGTATACAAAAACATAAAAATGCACGTATTTGAATGAAATGTTGTGTCAAAATTTCAAAGTAATCGGTGAAGAACTTTTGGAGATTTAAGATTTTGAACAAACAAACATTTACATTTTTATTTACATAGATTTTAAAAATTTATTTCCAGAGAGAGAGGAAGAGAGAGACACACACACACAGAGAGATATGGAAATAATTAAATTTGTTGTTCCACTTATTCAAGCCATCATTTGTTGTTTAATTTTTGTGCCTTGACTCAGAATGGGACTCACAACCTCAGCATGTTGGGATGATGCTCTAACCAACTGAGCTACCCAGACTGGGTTTAGCTACCAGTTTCAATAGTTAAAATAGTCTAATTAAATTTGGTATCATAATTATTTGCTACATTTTATTTGTATGCCTGAGATGGGTAGGCCAGTTTACAAAACACTAAGGACCTGGAAAATAAATTCATTTCTAATAGAGAAATTTGGAGTGCATGCTTAATAATTATATAAATATGAACATTCACTAAAATATATAAAGAACATTTGACTAACACATATTCCATAATTTTCTTGGTGGTAAACATATTGTTTCTATTTATAAAGATAAAGAAATAACCCTATCCAACTGAGAGTAAGAATAAAGCAGTTGGAAAAAATATTTTGCCTCATAAAAGCATTGAGTGGTTATATTCAGGGCCAGTGTCAGACTTTCTGCATCCAAATAGAAATTTTATTTCTTACAAGGTACCTGACCTCAGTCAGTGATTAAGATTTGTTTGGTTTTATATTATTCTGAGAAGAATTAGAGAGAAGAGAAGTATCTGGAACAAATGAAGTCTTCAATGTTAGCTATTACTATTTTAATCAATAAAGTCACAGAATGCTTACAACAGAATGTTCACAGAGAGGATCCCTGCTTTGCTTACTATTTAATTTTAATAGTGATAATCTCCCAAAGCTTCCTTTTAGCCACAAATTATTGCAATACTTATGACTAAAAGTTTGGTTTTGTTTATTATAGAAACTTTTGTTATAGTATGCATTAAAATTTTTCTATAACATTAATAGGAAATTAAATAATTTAGTGTCTGAAATTCACTGAGCAACTATTAATTCCATGCAAACTTACAATCTGTAATTCAGTGCAGTGAATTTTAGACTATCTCTAGGCTAATTGATAATGTGTTTAATTCTAATCTTGCTTTAAAATACTCTTATATTATTTCACAAAATGCTAATAAGTCTGACCATTTAAAATTTTCAAACTTGATCATAAAAAAGTAAAGTATATTTACAACAATTATCTTTATTTATATCTATCATAAAATAACACACACTCACTTAGAAAACCATTCATGTCAATGATTCATATTTTCAAATTTGTTAGTTATTATATTTTTCCTTTTTAAGAATTTGAAAAAAATCAGAAAAAAAGCACTAACAAAAATTAGCACTAGTGAAACTGGTAATAGTTTAGAACAGTAAGGTTCAAGGTCATGTATTATATAGACAGAACTACCATGAAAACCAACAATGGGCATGTGTACTTTTACTTAAGGCTCTGCCAGTCTATCCAGAAACACAACTTTGGTTAAATGACTTCCTATTAGAATTGTGAATTGCCCGTGGCAGTATCTGTTGCCATAATGTTTCAAATACATAACAAACACTTGAGCATCAAACATGTATGCAGGCGCATGTGCACAGTTAGACAGACAGACAGACACATACACATACACACACATATCCTAAGAAATTTCATGTGTTTAGTTATTCTTCATACAAGATAATGTCCAAGTTGTTAGACTTTTGATTTCTGCTGGTGGATTATGATGTCTGTTTATATGGAAAGGGACTATTTCTAGTTTAGTTTAATAAAATACTATTCATGTTAATGTTACTTGAGAAGGCATATGACACTTTGCACTAATATGAAAAGTTTGATTTACTAAATTTAGCTAGCGGTCATAGTCATCCCAGATATGCCAAAAAAGATGGCCTGTAACATTTTTTTTTTCAATTTTGGCTCTAGACTCCACTTGAAGGCTGTCAGAATGTTTCTATGCTGGGCCTTAAAAAACAAAAGGCTTTTAAAAAATATTTAACAAATTGGCCAGAGATAAAGAGCATCAAATAATAATTAATTTTTAAAACAAAATGAGGTAGAAGCTAAATCCAAATTAGTGTTTTGGCATATATGATAGTATTGAATGGAAAATTTATTTGAGTATAATATGGTCTACACAGGCAATGTATTGACCCTGGGAATATAATTGTTACTCTAGAGCATTTACTCAAGAAAGAAAACTAAACTAGAATCTAAGAAAAATGTTGAGTCTGATGAGAGAGCAATGTATTTCAGAATTCACTGAATCCAGTTTTTTCATCTATTTCAAAAGAGAAAAACCTAATTTTTTTTCCTGAGAGTTTTTCTTTGTTTGATGTATTTATTCCAAATGGAACCAGCCATTTTTGTTATCCCTCAAGTAGTATTGGCTTAATACTAAAAGTAATATATAGTCTAAGACTTGTTTGGCAAAGGCCAAATATATATGTTTTAAGCTGAAGTATAACTCTATGCCATCCCAGTTCTTCAGTCTAGTCAGAACTTTACTAGAAAAAAAATAATCTGAATAAAATACTTTATATCATGATATAGCAGGATTAACGGCTTATTTATCTATTAAGATTATAAACATCTAGAATAGAAAATATAGAAAAAGCAAGAAGACAAGTAACATCAGTTTAAAATATATACAACAAAGTATGTCCCCTAAATGCTCAGTTCACATTGTTCATTGGATTCCTCAAATGAGTGAGGTCATATGATATATTTCTTTCTCTGCCTGGCTTATTTCACTTAGCATGATAGTTTCCAGGTCTATCCATGTTGTTACGAAAGGTAAGATTTCCTTCTTCCTCATGGCTGCATATTGTGTATATCTACCACAGCTTTTTAATCCACTTGTCCACTGATGGACACTTGGGTTGTTTCCAGATCTTGGCTATTGTAAACAATGCTGCAATAAACATGGGGGTGCATTTCTTCTTTTGAATCAGTGATTTGGTATTCTTAGGATATATTCCTAAAAGTGAGATAGCTGGGTCAAAGGGAAGTTCCATTTTAAATTTTTTGAGGAGTCTTTATACTGTTTTCCACAGCAGATACACCAGTCTGCATCCCCACTAGCAGTGCAGAAGGGTTCCTTTTTCTCCTAACCCTCTCCAACATTTATTATGTGTTCTACTTGTGCAACATTTTTAAAATGCTTTCTGTTATTTTGAGAGAGAGAGAGAGAGAAAAGGGGAAAGGGAGAGAGAGAGAGAGAGAGAGAGAGAGAGAGAGAGAAGCAACAACTTGTTTTTCCCTCAAATATGAAATTCTTAAAGAAGGCCTAACAATGGGTTCTGGAACTTGGCCATATCCCTTTTGTGTGGTGCTGATTTGAGATAAGGGAATTAGACTTTATAGCCATTTTTTGATTATTCATTAATGGACTGCTTCTGGAAAAAGATGTGACATTAGGTAAGGCAGATATCTTTAGCTATGACAATTTTTGAAGAAGGCTGACTGCTGAAAACAATGTTCTGGAAAGACTTCCAACACCTGAGGCAATGTCATTATTCCTGAAGGAGGATCTGAGTGACTCATCACCACAGTCCATGCCTTGTGTGGTGCAGATCATATATTGATATATATATATAATATCTATATATATATATTGATATATAATAAATATATATATAAATTATGCAAGTATCAACTTCAGACTTCTGGTGAGTATCATTTCCAGAGAGAAACTTTCGAGAAGAAATTTAGTGGGTCCAACAACAACCCCTGCCAGTAAAGGTGGTCTCAAGTATGTAAATAAAATGCTGTCTCCCCTTCTACCTTTTCTAGGTTTTCCTCATCCTCAGCTAGTACTCTGTTCATCTCTGTTACCAGGAGCTATAAATCAGATCCTCTTTCCTGAAATTTTAGCCATTATCAGACCATAATCAGGTCTGGATTGCTGCCATTGTCTATATACAGTAAAAATTGAAAAGGAATGTCACTGTGTTCTTACAGATCAAGAAGGTGCTAAACAATGCCTCTCTACCTCCATATGCAATAGAGGTCTTAACACCTTTTAAAGACAAGAGAAGTTTTCTCTGCCAAGATGGTCCTTTCTCTTCTTGCTTGCTGTTTTGTTGGCATGAGGAATCTAAAGTACTCATGTGGATGTTATAGTCTTCAGTTCAATAAGACTCTTGATAGTTCTAGTAAAAGTGTTTCTGCTGTGTTAGCCAGAACCTCTAAATCAGCAGAGCCCAGAGTGGCAAAAACAGAAACATAAATTCTGCAAAGTAGGTCACTGTTTGTGATGGTAAGCAGAGCCATTCTTGTGTCCATGATTTGATTTGGGTTTTCTTCCTACTGAGGATGTAGCATTATATAAAATTCTTTAAAATGTACACTGCCGTGTCCTAGAGAATGGTGCTCCATCTTATGACTTCCTTCAACAATGTGTTTCATAATTGTATCAGGCCATTTATGTGTGGTGCTATATGTGATGTAAAAGCGAGTATCATGTCTTACTCAATGTTGTATGGAGTCCACGTTAAACATTTTGTAAGCCCTCTGAGATGGATGCTCTCTGGTGGGCATTCACATGTGATTCAAAGACGTTCACACTCAGTACTGGTTCTCCTGTGTCCACCCACATACAATTACCCAGATTTCCTTGTCTCCAATCTAACAATCTTTTCACTTCCAGGTTCCTGACTATTCTGATTGTTCTTGTCTAAAACTGTGTATATACTCTAACCACCTCTTCCACTCAGGGTGGATCACCAAGTAAAATGCTTCAAGTTCTGTTCATTAGGAGAATTTTCCTTCACTGTCCTCTTTCAAGGCCATCCACGAGCAGGGATATAGAACAACTCTTACTGATTTTAATTTGTTCCCACATATAGCAGCAACCTGTTTGTGAAGTAGCCTGGGGGATTTCCTCTTCTCTCATCTGGTCCTATGTGGTCTCCCACTTGTGTTCAGAGCTGTAGGGGATGAGACAGGACCTGGTTCTTCAGTGGTAGAGGATGTGGGGATCTGATCTATATACTTATAGAACTTCTTAGCTTTCTCGGATCTTCAAGCTATACAAAGATGAAAGGTCTGAGAAAAAAAAATGAAAGGTCTAGTAAACAAAAAGTATTTCTTTAAGAATTGGTACCAATTAAAAAAATTGATACCAATTGATTAAAAAGAGCTTCAGTCCCCAAGAGGAAGGACCTTTTATAACCATATATGATATGTCAGCCCAGTAAAATTTGGTTGTATTAAAAGCAAGCAAATTTTTTTAAAAAGCCAAACAGAATAGATAAAATGGAGTAAAAAGTGTAGAAGAAATGGGTCTCAAAACTGGGAGTGAGGAGGAGTATATTAGAAGGAAGAAAATACTCAAATTTTCTCTCTGTGACCATGTTGTCATTTGTCATCTCATTGAAAATCTTGTCTTCTCTCATAACATTCCTATTCATTTAAACCAATATATATATATTAAAGCTTCCTGCTAACCCTGGATGGTATTAAGAACCAGTAGACTTTTATTTATATTTTCAAAAAAAATGTAGGCCCTTTCAAGTAGCAGAAATGGCACAGATAAATTTTTTACATAACATTTTGTTCTTTTCTGACTACTAAAGACTGGTACACAGAAGAGCATACATAAATTATATTATTGTTCTGCCCTGAAAGGGAATCAAAAAAGGCAAGGAGCGTTACTATGGAAAAATTCACCTCTATTCTTCCAAAATCCTTAGAGATTATATACAACTTCTTTCTTTTCTTACCACAGGAAAGCAATGAGAACATGTAAAATCATTATCCACATTATAAAAATTAATAAACTTTACATTTTCTTTTTATGAGAAATTATATAAATAATACACTAAAATGGCACCAGCTATTGTTTTACCATTTTACAATGGAAATTGATACAATTTTTTTTTCACTTCTAACTCAGGATGGGATAAGTGTACCAGATGTCAAAAACAAAGGAAGGAAATTTGCAGAAGGGGTTTTTTCTTGTATTAAAAGAATCCCTTAGAAAACATTTCTTCAAACTATATGCTATTGTTTGATCAATGGAAACAGTTAGTTTTAATAGTAACATATTTTATAAAATAAATATCTTGCCTTTCTGGTTAATTCCAGGATACTAGGGCATTTTTGAATATACATATAACAGATTTTATCTCAGAAGTGCTTATTAGTTAAACAAAGTTACAATAATCCTTAGCTATAAGCCTATCAGGGAGCTTTATACTCACCAAGAGACTTGCAAAATATTTTGAGTATTATCTGTGTTTTTCAGATGCTCTTAAGCCACAGAGAAAATTACTTAATAGGAAAACTATATCCCATAAAGGATTGTGCAGCTAAGAGACTAGATTGCATGACTGACCACAGATGGAGGTAAAATCTGAGCAAAACCCCATTTGTGTATGATCACTGCCACTCCAGCGGGGAATGAGTGCATTTCTATAAATTCCCTATCCCTACTGACTGGGGTGTTTCATCTGATGGACATATGTAGGTCCCATAGAGCCCAATCCTAAGGGCCTGGCTGGAAGGAAAGATAAAGACAAAATGAATATTTAAGTTTTGAAAGCAGTCTTGAATTGGATCTCTGGCATGTTGGATTAAATTCATTAACTATTGATAGAATAAATTATTTCTCAGAAACATAATCTTGACTCTTTTTTCAAAGACAGCTCAAGTTATAGCAAAGAAGATAATGCAACTACTCCTACCAGAGTACATAAACATAGAAGACAGAAAATATTTCCAAAACTCTACTAAATCAACATTTTTCCTACTGTGGTCTTTAGTTATAATTAGAGAGTACACAGTTTTTCCACATAATTAAAAATATGCTTTTATTAAAATGGGTATGTATATATTTGAAGAATTAAAAGCATATAAAATAAAACACAAATCTTTTGTGTACTTAGGTTAAGATCGTCTGAGAACACTGTTTTAATATGTAGAATTCAAACTCTAGAAATTACACTAACTTATTTTATAGTGCTGAGAAACAAAAGCCACATATTGGAAGGTGATAAAAAACACCAATAATGTTCACTATAACATAATTATTATGTACTTGACAATTTATAGTGTATGAACCATCACTTATTCGTTAATTTGCACTATAGTCATTGTTTTATGATTTTATGTAATTATCTAAAATAATGTTTTACCATCCTTAAAACTAACTCAAGCATAGATAAAAAAAATGAGCTATGCTGTATATTCAAGGTTTCTTATCTTATTGTTTAGTTTAGGTTCTGGGCTCCTTTAAATCCAGAGCCTCTTTAAAACTTAAATTCCCCTCACTCAGCTCTCTCAACTTCCCCCTAGGTCTCAAAACAGAACTTTTCTCATCCCCAACTGTGAGGGTGTAGTTAATTTGCTTGCTATTCTCTTTCTTAATGGCTTCCTGGCCTTCACTTTGAAATGTAGCAAAAAGTTTATCTTTGCAGAAATGTCAAGGAAAGCTTACACTGGGGAAGGACCTGACAATTAGAGGAGTTTAAACAGTGCAAACTCTTGGGAAGAAGGGGGACTGGTTTGCCTGAAGCTTGGGCCTGGAACCTTTGAACCACCCCAGGCCTTCTTTTTCCAACTGATTCTGATAATAGACAGTTGAGCAGAAATGTAAACAATTTGGAGGAGCTGTGGCACCACTCCAATCTACATATGAAGAAATATAGCCTTGTACCTGTAGAAGCAGCAACAGCAGCCACTTTTTCCAAGACCCCTGACTAACCTATATAAACCCTGCCCTATCCCTCCCTCGGAGCAGACACAGCTTAGTCTGTCTCGGCCAGTCTGCACCCAGGCGTTTTAAATAAATTTTTATTTTGGAACATACTAACCTTGTATTTTTGGTTTGCTTCCCCCCAGTGCCCACTCATAAACAAGGGGCTTAGCTTGTCAGCTATCTCATAGGGGATAAGTCGATCCAGCTGGAGATCTCTTCAGATCTGACCTGCCACTTGCTTAAAGAAGCTGAAAGGTGGCTTCCCCCTTCCCCACAACCACCTTCCATTCGGAAGCAAGGGGGAAGCAAGGGGTTTTGCCTGTCAGCTCTCCCGTATGGGATAAAGCAGTCCAACAGGAGTCCCTCCAGGTCTGATGTAGTTGGGGGTTTATATTGACCAGCCAGTTGCTAAGGGAGACTGGAAATAGGCTTTTCCCCCTCCCCAGTGGACCAGCCCCTAGTTTCAACCTTTCACTATGTCAGAAACTTGTGGGAGGAGAAGTAGGGAAGGTAAGGACAGCATAGAGCAAATATGCAATGCAAATTAGACATTTAATCTCAGCCTAATAAATCAATTAAGCCAGGCAATTTATTAAAAAAGATTTTTCATTTATAGAGTGAACATGTGTTTCTGATTTCATAAATTCTGTCTTAAACAAATTTGATTCCACACACTCTTAGTTCCTTTGCTAGTAGTTTTATCTCAAATATATTTATTTTTTAACTTTACTATTTATTTTAATTAATTTGATTAGTTTAACTTTATAACTGGTTCAAATTGAGTAAAATTATGTCAAGATTTCTCCTTCAATTAGGCACATTATTATTGCCATTTAATTATGCAAAATTTCTTAATAATCCTTCCAGGAAGATTCATACATGTATCAGTCAAGGTCCCAACAGAAGGCAGCACACTCAAAATAGATTATTAGATGATCTTTGTTAACAAGGGACTATTTATAAAGGTGTAACCTCAGGAGATCTGGGATAAAAATAATCCAGAGCAATAATTTATGGTCTGTCCTCACCCCTATGCCTGACAGGAGAGAAAGAGAAATTGTCAGATATTGGAAAAAGACTTGTGTAGAGATGGCCTTTATAGGTAAACCACATTATTCTTCTAGGGCAAAGTCAGCCCATGGGACACCACAGAAAAGGACTGAAATAAATACCATGATTCATAATCTCTTTTGGTCTTTATTACATCTTTACTCTTTCAGTTTCCTTTTGATTACTTCTAACTTAAGAAAAAAAATCATTCAAAATATAAGAATAAAGCAAGGGGAAGATTGCTGATCTTTTTAATGTCATATCAAGGTACTACTAAACAAGCCCTATGAAGAATTATTTATATCTCAGGAGCATGGAGCAGTCTTTGACCTTGCTATTTATTATTAATTGTGGACTGAGGCTATTTGATCCTGCATGTTAAATTGCAGGTTTTTGTTTGGTAGAGATTAAATTATGATATTTCTGTCTGATAGAAAAGGTAACCTATATTGTATGACCCTGTAGGATATGCTTATTGGCTTTCACTTTAATTAAACAAGTTGAAAATATCATTGACACCTTTTCTATCTATTCTGTATGAGTCTTATTTTTAATTGAACCTATTTCGAAATTAGAGTACAGCAGAGTTCTATTAATTAAATCCCTACAGGTCAATTTTGGGGCAAAAAGTAAAGTGGAGAAGGATAGATCATAAATCTCAAGGAGCAAACGGAAGATATTCTACTCAATTAGTATCTTTAATCTTATATGATATCTTATTTCTTTCCCAATATGAGTAGTCAAATCATGGATACATTTTAAATTACTGTGGATATATATGTACTTTATATCAAATAGGACACTCTTGTACAAAGAAGTCATGGATACAAACCATCAAAGCCATGTAAGTCAGATACAAACTAGAATTTCTTGGAGGAAATCTTTACAAATAGAGGACAGTAGAATCTCTCTTATAATATAATAATGCAAGTTCTTCACATGTTCAAATGTGAGAAATTTGTGTTATGAAACCTTTTAGAGGACAGACGAAGTCTTCCTGAAGGATATTTGTCTGTAACAGAGTACCCTTTCCCTATCCACATCCTTGATTTGCGCCTGGGATCTAAATGACTAGCTTATTGAACATAATGCAAACTATCTGTCTTTTGTCTAGAGTCCTAATTCTACAAGGATCCTAGAACCACCATTTTGTAATCATAGCAATAACTATAGTAGAAAAGGGCAGACAGTGCTATCTGACATAGTGTCCAAGTTCATGTCTCTCTATGTGTCCTCTTTCTGAACAACAGGTTTATCTATTTCTGAGCTCATAAGAGTTGTCCATTAGTAAACTACAATAAAAGCAGGCATTATATGAACTATTTATCCATTCCTGAGCCCAAAGCAGACAAGAAAAATAGTAGGTAAATGTAAATATACTGTTACTCTTAAAAAAAAAAAAAGAGGGTGTGTGTGTGTGAAAAATGTTTCTTCTTAAATCTTCTGATACCATGATTCCTGGAAACTCAGCCAAGGCAGAAATAGTTATGGCCAAGTAATCTTCTCTAATTTTTAATTTTTAAAAATTTTTTTAGGTTATTAGTAGTTTCTTTATGTATGGAAAAGAAGATTTTATTGGGCAGTCAAAACTTGTGATTCCATTGCCATAGAGGTATTAAAGACGAATATAGTAAGCTATAATGAAAATGATTTGCATGGTCTTGATGGGTATTGTTAGTTCAATGTTTCCCTTTAGAAGTGCTTGCTTCATATGGGCATGCACATAAGCAACATAACATTTAAATTATTGCACCACTTTTAGAATTTTTTCCATAGGGAATTGCTCTCTATGTATGCATATTTCTAATCCATTCGTGTGTAGCCCAAAAGCCTACAAGGAGAACACACAGTTAAGACACAGTGCTGATTCATGAGTCTGTGTAAATGTGTATTTCACAATGTGTATTTCATATGCTTCAGAAGCACCCACCATCAAGTATCCAAATACTGTGTTTTATCAGTCATGTATTATCATCATTATAAATGAATGCAGCATTCTATTGGATTTGTCCACATTGGGAACAAACAGCTTGATCAGTGAACCATAGATGCCAAATTCTGCAAGTGAGGCCACCATTGGGCCACTAGCCTGGCTAAGGAGTAGATGATACTATCTCTTTGTCTAATAAGTGAACACTTGGAAGTAGCAAAAGTATCGTACCAGAAACGTAGGATGATTATAATTGGAGGTGCCGTTTGTATTTTTCAGTGAGTTTATTGAATAGTCTCATCTCATTAGATTTTTTTTTATTTTTTAATTGTGGTAAAATATACAAAAATCAAATTTACCATCTTAATCATTTTTAAATTTACAGTTCAGTGGTATTAAATAGTTTCATAATGTGAAACTATCACTATCATTCCTCTCCAAAACTCTTCATCTTGAAAAACTCCAACTCTACATTCATTAAACAAAAACTCATTTTCCCTTTCCCCCAGCCTCTGATAACCACCATTCTACTTTATTTCTGTGATTTTGATTATTCTATCTCATATAATTGGAATTATACAGTACTTGTCTTTTTGTGACTAGCTTTCACTTAGCATATTTTTTAATAATTTAACCATGTTGTATTATTTTTTTTTCTTAAGTGAGAATGGGGAGGAAGAGAGATAGACTCTGCATGCACTGTGACTGGGATCTACCTGGCAAGTCCCTACCTGGCAATGCTCTGTTCTGTTACTTGATAACTCAGCTATTTTAGTGCCTTAGACTAGGCCATGGAGCAATCTTCAGTACCTGGGGCAAACTTGTTTCAAGTGAGCCATAGCTGCATTACAGGAAGAGAGAGATAGAGGGAGAGAAGGGAGAGGAGGAGGGGTGGAAAAGCAGATGGGAGCCTCTCCTGTGTGTCCTGACCAGGAATTGAACCTGACACATCCATACACTGGGCTGACACTCTACCAATGAGCCAATCAGCCAGGATCAATTGTGCATTTTCAAATAATTAGCCAATAAAAAGTCAAATTACCATGGCACTATCTTTAAGGATTCTTGTTTTGGCATGGGTTGTAACAGTATATGTATAACTACATTACATTTTCAAATATTAGAGAACTTTGAAAGCAATAAAAACAAAATGAGCTATAATTTTAAATTCTAGAAAGAGTAGAGCACTCATATATTTAGATTCATAAGCTCAGCAAAGTCAAACAAGACAGATAAAATGAATGGCACACCTAGTCAATGACAGTCAAATTGCCAAATACCAAAAACAAAGAAAAAAATCATAACAGCAGCTTCAAATGTGGAAACATAAAATGGATGGCTGAATTTTCAATAGATTTTATGGAAGACAATAGCAAATTGCATGACATTTTAAAATTACAAAAAAGAATTTTAAAACCCTACTAATACATTCTTAACTAAGAAGTCATTATCAGTAAAGGTGAGATAAGATTTCAAAAAATAGAAGCTGAGAGAATTAATTGCCAATAAACAGAAGCTATAAGAAAAAGCAGGCGATGACATCAGAGTAACAGCTGTGTGGAAGATACTCCTGATCTCTACCCTTGAAATTTCAATAAATTGAACAACTATAACACAGTGAAGGAACACCAATTGAGCTTGCAGGCATGCCTGAAAGATTCACACACTGAATAAACTAAAGATGAGATGGCATGAAAGGAGAAAATTAAATGCATTTATGGTGGGCTTTGTAGAGGAGAGGAGACAAACCTGGCATGACTAGGTTTTGTTTTGTTTTTTTCTCTGCTGGACTATGGGAAGGAAGAAAACTTGTCCACTCTGGATTTAGACTGAAGGGTATGGAGAGAAAAACTCAAAGTGACTCAGTCTCCTGCCAGAAGGAGTGGAGAGATAGAGGGGCAGAGGGGGAGATAAATCAAAGTGACCAAAGTGTAGGGTCACACCAGTGTTCCTGCAGTCTGCCTACGGTCTGTACTCAGCAGAGACAGAGAAAGTTAAAGTGTGGCCCTCCAGCCTCCCAGATCCCTCCTCCCTCACCTCACAGTATGGAAAGTGGCAGAGACAATGCCCACAGCTAGCTCTCCAGAAGCACTCTCTCCCCTGAAGAAAAGAGGTGCTCCACATCAGGTCCCCAGGTCTGTTGAAACGTGGGAAGGAGTGCCCGGAAGCTTGAGATTGTCATAGCTAGAGCCCTAAAGCTGGAAAGCTGAAGCAGTAAAAGCAATAATGAAAACCCTCACAATATGACCCACCCACCAATGCAACTGCAGCCAGGCCTACATTATTATGACAGCAACATCTCAGCTAAGGACAGCCCAGGAAGTTCACAGACATAAAAGTTGTAATACAGCAACACCTACTGGAAGAAACCACTCAAAATCAAAATCTATATTTCCTTTTTTTCTTTTTTCTTTTTATCTTCTTATTCTTTTTTTCTCTCTTTTTCTCCTTTAAATTATATTTTCTTTAATTTTTATATTTTTATTCTTATTTTTGCGGCTGTTTTGTTTTTGTTTTTTTTTGTTGTTTGCTTTTGCTGTTTTTTTCTGTGGTTTTTCTTCTTTAGTTTTCATAATTTTTAAAATTTTCACATTTTTTTATGGAGGTACATTACATTAGGGCTGATTGCCTTACTTTTAAAAATCTATTTTTATAGATTTTCTACTTTTCTTATAATATATATATATGTATATTTGTATTTTTCTGAAGCTGGAAATGGGGAGGCAGTCACACAGACTCCCGCATGCGCCCGACTGGGATCCACCCAGCATGCCCACCAGGGGGTGATGCTCTGCCCATCTGGGGCGTCGCTCTGTTGCAACCAGATCCATTCTAGCGCCTGAGGCAGAGGCCACAGAGCCTTCCTCAGCGCCCGGGCCAACTTTGCTCCAATGGAGCCTTGGCTGTGGGAGGGGAAGAGAGAGACAGAGAGGAAGGAGAGGGGTAGGAGGGAGAAGCAGATGGGCACTTCTCCTATGTGCCCTGGCTGGGAATCAAACCTGGGACTCTTGCACACCAGGCCAATGCTCTACCACTGAGCCAACCAGCCAGGGCCTATAATATTTTGATCATTCTTTTTCTGTAACTGCTTTTCAAAATTTATTCTTAGCAATTTTGCTTTACAGTATATCCATACTCAGTTAGACTCCTCCAATGGTGCTGATATTTCCCCATCTTGCTAGAGCTGTCATATGCCATCATTTTTTCTGTAAATAGTCATGTGGTATTTATAGTAATTAAGTGATAAAAGTGGTTTTTTATAGAAGTTTACTTAGATAAGTAACATTTGTGATGCTCTTTATTCCTCTGAACATTATAGCTTAAATCTGTTATCATTTCATTTCAGCGTGAAAGAATTTCTTTAATATATCTCATAATGCATTTTGCTGACAACAAATTCTCACATGATTTATCTGAAAATATTTATATTCACCTGTATTTTTGAAGGATATCTTCATAGGATAAAGAATTCTTTATTTTTTCTTTCAGCACTTTGAAGATGACATTCCACTGTCTTAGAGACCTCATAAAATTTGATGAGAATTCTCTAGTAATTTTAATTGTTGTTCCTTGTGTGTAAATTGTCATTTTTTTCTCAGATTACTTTGCAGAGTTTTTAAAATCTTTGGTTTGTAACTTTTTGACCTTAATATAGGTTAGCATACTCTATTTCATATTTATCCTGTTTGGGCCTCTGTTACTTTCTAGAATTATTAATTTTATATGGAAAATTGTCTGCCATTGTTTTTTCAATTATTTTTTTCTGCCTTGTTCTCTCTTGTTTTCTCTTGGGACTTTAATTATACATATGTCAGGATTTTATTTTGGCCCACACATCACTGAGTCCTGTACATTTAAGTCATTTTTATGCTGATCTCTGTTGATAGCTATGGTCTATTATTTGTTTTTTGTACTATTTATTTATTTAGTTAGTTAGTTTGGGTGAGAGGAGGGGAGATAGTGAGGCAGACTCCCACATTCACCCAACCGGAATCTACCCAGCAATCTCTATCTGGGGCTGATGCTCAAGTAACAAACTAGTTTTAGCACCTGAGGTTGACACTGGGACTAACACAGCTATCCTCGGTGCCAGAGGCCACAGTCAAATCAATCAAGTCCCTGGCTGTGGGAGGGGGAAGGAAGAGAAGGAGGAAGACACTGGGGGGAGAATCAGATGGTCACTTTTCTATGCTCTGACCAGGACAAACCTGGGCCATCTATAAGCTGGGCTTGTGCTCTATCCACTGAGCCACAAGCCAGGGTCATGTTCTATTATTTGAATGTTAAATGTTCCAAAAATAGTAAATATTATGTTGGGGAAATGAAACCATGGATTCGGTTGTTATTTTGAAGAGTTTTATGTTTTCTTGGCAGGTAATAAATTCGCTTTGTCAGAATCAGATTTCAAACTGTTTTGTCAATGGTAGGTGGCAGTTTAAATTCCATTACAGTTTTCTTGATGAAAACTTAGTTTTGAGTCTGTTTTGAGTCTGTTTCAAATATGTATGGTTGAGATAGCCATAGAATTAGAGGGATATTAATGCACAAAATTTGAGAAACCATTTCTCTGACTTTCTTAGTATTTGCCTCTCTTTTTATCAGTACCTACTGATAGGTAGAGCTCTGACTTTTCAGTTGAGAAATATGGTAGGTTTTATATAAGAGCTTTAGCTGCTCCAGGATTAGTTATGCCTATGCTTTGCTTTCAGTTTAAATTTATATCATATTATTTTTCTCTTTTGAAAGGTATGTATTTAATTTTCTATTACTTGAGACTAACATCTGAGTTCTATCTATGAATGTATTTTTCTTGTATTTTTCCTTCAATTAATTTCTCATTTATTTAATAATATTTTTAAATATTGTGAATATACAAAACATGCAAGACAGGCAAAGGTTCAGCACTTCAGCATGGTTTCATCCTCCTCATTTCCCTTTTCCCCAGCCTCTCCAGCCATCACCTCTCCCATTCCAACCTTTCATTCATTTTGGAATAGATAATAGACTAAGATAAACAAATAGAAATTATTAAATACTTCTGGTCAACTGAGGTCCAAAAATAATAAATGAAAAATTTCAGAAATAAACAATTCATAACTTTTAAATTGCAAAAAAAAATATAATCTTTATCCTGCATTACAGGTATTTAAAACATCTCCACCTAAGTAAGTGGAACAGAGGAATAATTGAGTTTTATTTAATGAATTGACTTAAAATAGTCAAGTAATGTAGTGATTTACACTTTAAGATGTCAGATTTTTATTTCAGTGCTGAAGACTTCAGTTTAGGTATTTAAAAATAATATAGAAAACATTTATTTAAGTAAAAAATTAACTAATAAATATCAAAATAAAATTTCCAGCGATTTATTCACTTTTTTAGTCAGTCAGTTTTACAGGTAACATCCTTTGAAGTTTGACTATAAAAACAGAGTTGTTTCTTTTTTTTTCAACATTATAAATTCTTTAATCTAAATAAAATTAAATATACTATATTTTAATTTAGTTACTGAATTTTATTTATTTTACTATTTAATTTTTACTTTTTATTGAATTTATTGGGGTGACACTGATTAACAAAATTATACAGATTTTAGATGCACAATTCTACGACTCATCATCTGTACACTGTATGTGTGTTTAACACCCCAAGTCAAGTCTTCATCTCCTCCTCTACCTCACCCTAATCCCTCTTCTCCTGACAATCACCACACTGTTGTCATGCTATGAGTTTTTTTCTCATTTTTTTCCCCTTTTAAATTGAAAACAGCCTTGAAAGCAGTCTTTATAGTGAAAGTGTGTTGGGAAAACATCTGTGTTAGGCTGGCTTGCTTGAATTTTGCATGATTAGTGTGTGAGCACGTGGCAGACCCACGTGTGTGTAGCCTATATAAGGCCAAGGTTGCTTTCCTTTGGAAGAGATGGTGGATTGTAGGATCACTTGCCTGCCATTGCGAGGGGCCATTTTGCTGTTGTTCACATGCTGCCATGAGATGCAGTTTTCCCGTCTGTTTGCTCATCCGCTGTTGCAAGACTTTATTTATTAAATGGGGATGGCCCAAAGCTTTTCAGCTGCGCAGTTCCTTTACCGTCTACCTGAATCCAATGGGAACCTGACTGGCATTACAAAGAGGTATCATATTTCTGAGAATTTTAAGTTAGTAGAGAAATTAAGGTGATGACCTATAAAGGTAGAATTTGAAAAATACACATTTATCTTTGTCAGTAAGTTTTTCTAAGAAGATGTAATGATGTCAAAATGAATTTGTGGTATCACTCTCTTACCTGGAAAGGTATATGATGTGATATATCTTTCACTTATAGTTCTTTCATAAAGATTTATAATTTTGTCTTTAATAAACAGTAGAAAGAACTTACATTGAAAAGAACATTATATAGATACTTAACACATTGTGAACATTTGGTATTTAACTGGCATGTGTTGGACAGGTGCTTGCCAATTGGAGCAATTTATATTAGAAGAGGAAAATGAAAGCAAAACCTTAAAAAGAAAAGAAGCACCAAATCTGCTTACTTTCAGAAAAGTCATGTGGTTTGACTGTCTACAGAAATATAATAAATGTGTATGGAATGGGGGTGGATTGAACTCTAATACTGTGCCATTTCAAAAATAAAGTTTCAGGGATCTTTTTATTTCTTTCTTTTATTTCTATTGAAGTAAATAGATATTCATGACTATATAACTGTTTTATTTAAAAGAACTATAATTATATGCCTAAGTAGTAAATGATTGCTAAAGAGAAAAAAACAATACTTGAATTCTGTCTCTTTAAATTGTGGTACAAGCTCAAATGTGTTCCTACCTGATCAATGGTAAAATTAGTTTCCACCCAGAAGGTATTAAGCAAAGATGCAGCAAGCTGTTTACCTGCGATTAAAACTCTGGTGAGCCAAATCCAGTAAATGTTAATGTAAAGAATGCAATCTTTCTTTCCAGTCTTTAAAACTCTGTTTTTTCCCCACTGTTTTCAGGACACATGTTCCAGATAGTCCCACTAATGGCGATTCCACGTTGTGTTTTTTCTTTGATTCTTTGCTTAATTGTTAGTGGGAGTGGCGTTTATAAAACATACATTATGCACTGTAATTCAGAATTAGGCTTAACAATTACCCTACACACTTTAAGAAACAGTTTCAAACAAGTACCGAATTCTTATTCACTGCCTCGTATAGTAAATTGGTCTCTAATTGAAGGTGGAGATTGATAGTGAACGTGGGTGTAACTTGGAGTACAAATTTCTTTTTCATTTTCTGAGTGCAGATATTAGAGGGTTGACTGAAGCCTCTGCTTTTGGGTTTGCAGTTGTTTAAAATCTGATTGCCAGGCCACTTTATGCTCCTCTTCATCAAGTGCAACTGTGATGAAAGACCACATGGCCAAGAGCAGCTGCTAACTTTTAAAATTACTTTGAAGCATGGTATAAATGGAAATATATTACATTGGGGCTGATTGCCTTACTTGTAAAAATCTATCTTTACAGATTTTTTACTTTTCCTATAATGTTTTGATAATATCACTGCTTTTCAAAATTTTATTCTTAACAATTTTGCTTTACAGTACATCCTAGGAAATACTATTATACTCCTCAAATGGTACTGCTCTATCCCAAACTTGCCCCTCCTGTTCTTCTGTGATACTTATTGTTTTTACTGTTTTTCAACAACCCAAAGAACAGTTCCACTTATCTGTCTTGTTCTGAGCTCAGGGTGATCAAATTCTAAAAAAATATTCAGGTATTCCATGCCCAAATTGATTTTATTCTCTGGTTATCTCCACTTAATCCATTGGTGCGTTACTAAAAATTAGAGATCTTTGCATTCTTTTCTCATTTCTTTCCTTTCATCTTTTTCCTCTAGTCCTTCTGGAGAAAAGTAAAATAATGTTTTTCTTTTAGGCATCACTTGATTATACCTTACTGATTAAACTGTTGTTAAGTATTGATTTTAGTTACTACTCTGTCTTCACATTCCTAGTTCTTGTTTTCACAACTCCATTATTTTACACGCTATCTGATGAAATTTTCTTAGGTCAATTTATCTAAAACCACTAGCAAAATGTTTTGTTTTGTTTAATAAGCTTTACTATAGCATTTCCCTTCTGAAGATGCATGAACTCTGTTGTCTGGTATTTAAGACTCTCAATTAATGTATTCCTTGGTATTTATTCATCTTTATTCTATACTAGATAGAAAGTGTGTTATTTGGAGAGGTTACTTAACAAAACACCTCTTTTTCTCAGTACGTACATTCTCCCCTTTCACAGGCTATTTGCATTTTTTATTTTTAAACCTCAAAGATTTTTTTCTTTGATTGCAACCTTATTTGCTAGCTCCCAGATTAATTTCTAACTTCATGTAATACTTCTTGAGCTCACTGTTTACCTTTTTGCATCTTTCATTGAATTATAATTAGCACCAAACTGTATTACTTTATCGTTCCCCATTTCACAATATTTTATTAGAAATGGCAACATCAAAATAGAGACATTACAAAATTTCTTCTTTTGGTTCCCCTATAACAAAACATGTGCTATTTGGAGGGATTCTTAGATACTTTTTTAGCAGCTTAATAATTTTACTATTTATTCAGACCTCACCTACATCCTTTAAAAACTCACAACTTATTATTGCACTTTGGAAATTTTAGTACAGAAAGCAGTCAGGTGGTATATCAGAGAGAAAAGAGATCTTTGGAAGATTACAAGAGACATTTTTGTTTATATATTATGCTCTCAGTAGAAATATGTTCTTGCAAGAGGAAAAATTGTAGTGACTATGAGAGATAAAAATAAAAGTCAATGTTTAATTCTTTCAACAGAATACATTTTAAAATTATTCTAGCATTTTTGGTAAGATAAGGAAACCCAATGAACAATTAGGTATGCCTAATAGTAACACTTTAGTGACCTTTGGAATCCATTAGGTCAAGGATTAAGTATTTATTAATAGTTTTCAGAGTATATGAAGAGTAATAATAAATTATTGCTGTCCAAGTGATAGATTTGATATAAAATTTTCTCAAATCTTCAGTCTTCATAGTGCAAGAGGAAGGCAATCAAGTAATAGAACATAAAAGGCAAGGGATATTTCTACCTGAACATTTCAGGTACTGGTATAATTTTGGACTTAAAAATAATAATGTTTCTCAATATTACTCCCTTCTCAAATAACTTCCATACATTAGTGCATGGGTAGAAGCAAGGATTAGGTCACTGTGGTGGATATTCCCAGGTTAGTAGACATGTTAATAAAGCTGGATAGGAATAAAATCTCATTTTGGCTTAACAGTGCCTTCCAGAATTGATATCATTTTTACACCATTAGAATGTATGACCAGTGTGGCAAGGTATTCTCAAATCCTTTAAGTGCTTATTAATAAGTCTGTCATTTCATAAACACATCCAAGAAGACATTTTACAGAGGAAATTTTTGTCTGTCACATGTTATACAGGAACTAGAGATGAAAAATGTTTTTATGGCCCTGGCCAGCTGGCTTAGTAGATAGACCCTAGGCCCAGCATGCAGACATCCCAGGTTCGATTCCAGTCAGGACAGTAAAGACAAGTGACCATATGCTTCTCTACACTGCCCTCTCCCCCTTCTCTCCCTCTTTCTCTCTTGCAGTCAGTGGCTCATTGGTTAGAGCATGGCCCCAGGTGCTCAGGATAGCTAGCTAGCTTGATCCCAGTGTCGGCCTCAGATGCTAAAAATAGCTGGGTTGATTTGGGCCTGACAGGGTTTGCTGGGTTGTATGCAGGAGTCTATCTCTCCTTCTTTCACTTGGAAGAAAAAAAAAGAGCTTTTGTTTTAATTCTAAGGAATGCTTTTTAATGTGAGGGTAAAATAAAACTCTACCTCAAACAAAATTGTGCAAGAGATCTTTTCAGTAAAGTGATCACAGGATTTCACTGCCACCCTCCCGTAACACTCCAGGCCTCTCCTGAGCCCCTGACTCTTCTTTTTGTATTTTTCTGAAGCTGGAAATGAGGAGGCAGACAGACTCCCGCATGCTCCCGACCGGGATCCACCCAGCACGCCCACCAGGGGGCGATGCTCTGCCCAACCGGGGCGTCGCTCTGTCGTGACCAGAGCCACTCTAGCGCCTGGGGCAGAGGCCAAGGAGCCATCCCCAGTGCACGGGCCATCTTTTGCTCCAATGGAGCCTCGGCTGCTGGAGGGGAAGAGAGAGACAGAGAGGAAGGAGAGGGGGAGGGGTGGAGAAGCAGATAGGCGCTTCTCCTGTGTGCCCTGGCCGGGAATCGAACCCGGGACTTCCGCACGCCAGGCCGACGCTCTACCACTGAACCAACCGGCCAGGGCCTTCCTGACTCTTGTTAGGCTTACCTGAGTCTGTGTCTTATGGGACAGCCAACAGAATAATTCAGGGTGAAACTGACTGGTTTCAGTGTTGTGCCACTGGCCCCATAAATATGTATAAATAGAGATAGTGAATAATAAAAACATATATTTTTTTCTGCATTTCTTTTTGCAAAGCATTTAGAAACAGGAATACATGTACACAACTGGAAAAATGATTAAATATAAAGTTTAAACTCTCTCTCTAGAAAGAGAACCAGTGTTTTATATTTCCTGGAAAAGAAGTCTTCCATCACCAGAAGTCAGTATTCTGCTTATGCAGCAACTTGCACAAACAGAGCCCCCTCTATTTGAATGTATTCTGAAACATACAGTGAAAACTTCAGTGACCATATCAGACACTACTTCTGCTCTATTTCATATTCTTTCATTCCACCTTTTTACTCTAGAAATGGCTACAATAATTTTAAAATTTATATAAAATATTTGCATATATTGTATGCAACTATAACCCTATTGTAACTTGTTAGTTGAATCACAGCTTTTGGCTCTAAGATTCTTGTCCATGGCCATATGAGATGCCCATAGAAACCTGCAAGCATTTCTGAGATTTCTGCAAATCTAGAATGGTGGAAGTGTTAATACCTCCTGTGGCCACTCTTGACTAGTAGTCATTGGAATCTGAAAAGTATTTACCTCTTTTGTCCTTGAGATGATTTCCATTGAGATCCTCAGGGTTTTCCTAGTGGGAATAGACTAGTTTTGCTACAATGGTAGTCAACTTGAAAACTTACCCTTGGATAGGCTATTTCTTCTTTCCTGTTTCAATCTTCCCAGTCTCCCACTACTGTTTCTCAAGATAACTTTCCAAACAGCATAGCTGTTATCTAGCCCTTGCCTCAGGCTCATTTTTTAAAACAAGAATACACATTACTAATTTAATGAGCCCACCAAGAAGCTACAACTGTTTTTAAAATTCATTTTAGAGGAAAAAAATGTATGACTCTTCTTGGGTGTTACTCTGTATGATTGATTATGTGAAACATTTTCTTTAAAAATTATCAAAACAAACCTCAAAAATTACTATCACCAGAGAAGGAATAAATTATGGAAATCTAATTTATGTGTCTTTTTCACCTTAATTACCCAAATATTTTATCCATCATAGCACTAAAATTAATGCTTAATCCAGGCTAACTCTTTGTGATCCCTTCTTAAGCTTTGAGACACTAATCATTAGTGGATTTTCATGTCCCTTTTCCACATCTTATTAAAACAAGATTCTGATATAGGACTTAGAGCTTTTATTTAAAAATCTTTGTGTATTTTTAGAGAGAATAACCTTTTGAATATAAAACATATTTTCCAATATTTTAATTATTCAAAATATATTCAAATTTTCAGATTGTGTTGGAGGAAAACTCAGAAGGGCAATAATATCCTTGATGCTAAGTTAATAAATTTGAGCCCCAAAAATGTATATTTATGATTTTCTTGGTATGATTTCATATTTACTCAATAAAATTTTCACTGCCGTTTTATATAACACTAATATAAACTTGACTCAACCAGTCTTTGACAAAAATAAATAAACATAATTTTATAAATATAGCTTAAAATAATTTTATGTTAATGCTAGTACACAAATATCTTAATGTGACATCAACTCTTTGTTTTATGAGAACAAATATTTCATTGATGGAGATAAAAAGGTTACTTCTTAGTAGGATTATTACTTCCCTAGATTTATCTTTTTCAGCCAAAAAATTATAAGTAAAAATACAGTAGACTTTTAATTTGATGTTATAGACTATCTGGAAGTTAGTAGCTCATTCTGATAGTCCTGGAATATATCCTGTGCATGCCGCTTATTAGCTAGCTCTTTGATATTGTAAGATGTTTTAAGTCCCTTTAATGATCAGTTTTCTCAGCTTTAAAATGGGTGATAATGGTGTTTACAGCAACGTGTATAAGTATTATAAGAAAAGAGAACATAATATTTTGCACACAAGTATTTATTTAAAATAAGCACAAATTAATTATATCCCTATATAACAGGGGTCGGGAACCTTTTTGGCTGAGAGAGCCATGAATGCCACATATTTTAAAATGTAATTCTGTGAGAGCCATACGATGACCCATGTACATTACGCATTATCCAATAAAAATTTGGTGCTGTCCCAGAGGACAGCCGTGATTGGCTCCAGCCACCTGCAACCATGAACATAAGCAGTAGGAAATGAATGGATTGTAATACATGAGAATGTTTTATATTTTTAACATTATTATTTTTTTATTTAAAGATTTGTCTATGAGCCAGATGCAGCCATCAAAAGAGCCACATCTGGCTTGTGAGCCATTGGTTCCTGACCCCTGCTGTATAATATATAATGGTATTTTTGAAACTAAAAAGCCAGGAGTATAATTTTGGAGTACTATAATTATTAGAAATGTCAAATCGGAGACATCTTATAACTTGGCCTCCTGGGAGGAGGTGCAAAAGTGAGGCTCCAACATATTTCAACTTTGCAGGTATAAAGTTTGACATTTTGCCATGTATTCTGACCAGTGCTGCATGGTCTCTTTGATCTACCCAGCACACTGCCACACCATGTAGCTAGGAAATCTAAAAATGAACCTCTAACATTTTTCTTGTGCTTACTCATGAAACCACTTGTCTGAATGTCTTTTATACTGTTCATCCTGAATTGTTCCCCACATTCTGAGCTTTTGTCTTTTTTGTGTGTGTGTCGTTTTTGCCAACCTTACTGTCCTGACATTTAGGTATACTTTTCACAAATGACCTACTTTGCCCATAGTCTACAATTTAAAATTTTCTTTTCATTCCCCTGACTTTAACCACCTGGGGAATAATTCCCCTAGTCCTTGGGATGATATACTGCATTTTATTCCATAATAAGAGATACTTTTGCTGAGCTCTAGAATTATGAATACAGTATAGATGTATTCTAATTACTTATATTTATTCAAAATCCTAAAAATTAGTTTGGCTTCTAGGAAGAAATCAGTAAACTATTAGCTGCCAATATGTTAGGAAATAATGTAAATTCCATTCTGCATCTCTCTACCTGGAAGCGCTGCCTATGCTCTAATCAGGGTTCTAGGATTCTTGAGGAGATTATATAATGATCTCTTGCTTTAAGAAACACTGATTCAAGTTCAAAAATTGTTCTTGCTGCTGCTTCCTTGCCTGATATCTGGATCTGAATGATGAGTTTCTCATCACCCAGCGTCTGCTCTTTTCTTTGTTTCTTAATTCACATTACTTGTTCTTTCTATATAGATACTTGAAAAGGAGATTTTATATAGAGAGATATAATATATGTATATAATATAACACTATATTTATATAGTACATATTACAATATAATATATAGTATATTAAAGACTTTATATAAAATAGACATGTATTTTAATTTCATATATAGAATTTTAAAATGCTTTTTTGTTCTATATAATCCTGGATAAAAAGAAAAACCCCGAATTCATAAACCTTATAACCAAATCTCTTTGTTACTGGATACCTATCTTTCTCTATTACTAGATACAGGCTATAAACTATATGTTTTATTGTAATCTCTTCACCCCTGACCCTTCGCACTTCTATCTAACAGTATCTGCCTGACTTTTCAAGTTTTTGATGCTGCTCTAGATACTCTCTTGATCTGAGTACTTACAGTGCTTCTGTTTGTGTGATTCTGTCTAACTCTACTAACTCCCTGACTTTTCACACATTCTCTCCATTTGGATTTGTGTCGTACCAGCACCAGTCTCATTTGATAAGGCATACGCACTGACTGCATCATCAGTAGTCCATAATATGATTGTTTCATCAGATTATTGGGTTTGGTTTTTTTTTAGATTGCCTGATCATGTTAGCATTCATTACTTAAAACGTAATTCATGATTTCAAGCAGGAATTACCAATATATAAAACTGAGCTGAAATATTTACCATGAGAGCATACCATTTGCTCTTGACTAAAAAATAGTGTATTTCTATAGGAATGCAGATATAATTATGTTAAGAAAATTCTATTTGAAAATCTAGGTATTCAATAGGTGATGTTAGTCAATAATTTTGCATTTGCTGATATTTTGGTTTTCTCTTTGGCACTGAGGCTAGCTAAATTTTATTACTTGCCATATTAATTATTATTAAATAAGCTTTAGACCTGTATTGTTTAACAAACCAGGAAGATTATTATAGGCCCTTTTTCTACCTCTTTTTCCCCTCCATCAAAAAATAATCTCATTTTTTATATCAAGTGCATATTAAAACTGAGGATCAACAAATTTGAATTTAATATAAATTATTTGAATGTCTTTTTAAAGTCTTAGCTGAAATGTAGCAGATATATTCCCTACAGCAAGTTACTGAGTAACTTTCAGATTGTATTCGTACATTTTTCTGTTAGTCAAAACCATTTTTTTGCAGCAGCAGCCTCTAATCAAAGTTTAGCATGCTTAGAAACAGAGCTATAACCACATTATTTCTCTTAAAGCCAGCTTGATTATTGTCAAGAAAAATATGGCTTGCAGAATTTACATGGAGAGACTTTGCATTTCATTGAACATTGCTAAAATAATAAAATCATTCTTCTATACCATTAACTTCAAAAAAGATAAACTGCCAAGTAGATTTTATAGAATATGACAAGTTTAAAAAAATGAACACCTGGTAATTCAAAATACGTAATATTTAATCATGTAGTTCTTTATTGTTGGCTGTTATAGTTTTTCTTTCATTGCCAAAAATGAATTGAAGGAAAGGCAGATTTCTGCAGATACATTTTTCTGGAATTTTATAGAATGATTATCTTATATGACTTATGTGAATCAGAGGAGACTCAGGTAATGGACAAAAAATTCTAGCAGTACTTATTTCAATCATTTTAAAAATTCATAGTTGTTTAAGATTAATAAAAACAAAAATCTTAGTGTATTTGTTTATTTTATGTAAGATGTCAAATAATCATTTGACACAATTAACTAATAATTATTGTATACAACAACATGGATTTATATGTAACACTGGGAATAATTCAGAGAAATGTAATGACATTTGGCAATATTTCAGGCAATTAAAAATATGAACTCGAACCATTATGGTGAAACTGATAACAGAGAGCCTTAAAAAGTAAGGAAATACCTAATAGAGTAGTTTTGGAGCTTAGTAGAAGTTTAGCTATCTGAAGTCATAATTACATACTGTTCATCCCAAAACTACAAAACATATACATACACACACATCATGCTCACACTCACATGCTCCCATAGTATGATAACCTGATGAATCAAACTAAACCAAGTTTATTTTCTCCTGATGAAGGAAGAGAACAGACTTGACAGTCTTAATAGGGTATTAATTAAGGGTTAAAGTGAGAAATTTATAGAGATTTTTGGATCTAGTTTTGAGTGGTTTAAAATGGGTATTTCACTGTGCATAATCCAAACTCAATTGGGCACATAGTATAAATTTCAGGTTGGAGGATGCTGAAGCAAAATAAGTAAAGAGTTATTTGAGGCCCTGGCCAGTCTGTTCAATGGTAGAGTGTGGGCCCCGTGTGTGGAAGTCCTGGGTTTGATGTTTGATTCCTGGTCAGGGCACAATGGAGAAGTGCCCATCTGCTTCCCCCTCTCCTTTCCCTCTTATCTCTCTCTTCCCCTCCCACAGCTAAGGTTACATGGGAACAAAAGTTGGCCCAGGCGCTGAGGACGGCTCCATGGCCTCTGCCTCAGGTGCTAAAATGGCTCTAGCTGCAATGGAGCAATGCCCCAGATGGGCAGAGCATTGTCCCCTGGTGGGCATGCCGGGTGGATCCCAGTTGGGCACATGTGGGAGTCTGACTGCTTCCCAGCTTCTCACTTCGGAAAAATACACCCCCCCCAGAGTTATTTGATAAGTAAATGTTATGCTGAGTTGAGGGAAATAGTGCCCTGAGAAGGCTAATATCAATTGTTTTTATTTTATTTTATTTATTTATTTACTTATTCATTCTTTAGGTGAGAAGAGGGGAGATAGTGAGGCAGACACCCTCATGTGCCCCAACTGGGCTCACCTCTCAACCCCACTTGGTACAGATGCTGAAGTACTCACCTTTTTTTTAGTGCCTGAGGCTAATGTACTCAGACCAACTGAGCCATCCTCTGCACCTGGGGCCATGCTAAAACCAATAGAGCCACTGGCTGCACGAAAGAAAGAGGGGGAGAAGGGGGAGGTGGGGGTGAAGCAGATGGTCACTTCTCATGTGAGCCCTGATCGGGAATCAAACCCGGATGTCTACATGCTGGGCTGATGCTCTATCCACTTACCACCGGCCAGAGCCTAATATGAATTGTTTATCTTGGAAATTTCATTTTTTTAAAATTTCTGACATACACAATAATTTTATTAACTGGTTTATAAAAGTATCTGAGAAAAAAAATTTGGATCAAATTATAAGCATGTTGATTTAGGTGGTCTTGGTTCTTAATCCTGATTTTTAAGCCAAAAGTTTAATGTTTGATATAGGATGTTTTAACTTCCTGGTTACCCCTTTTAGGCATTATTCAAGCTAAACTAGAAGATAATATCATTTTATTAGGAGACTTCAAGAACTATGAAAGGCCTGGTATTTTACCACATTGACTATCTTAACAGGTTAGCCTACTACTGTTTATTAGATAGTGCTTTCTAAAACACAAGATTCTCAGGTCAGAGGCAAAATACTTTATTATTTATGGAAAACCTTAAATAGAGCAGTTCCCTATGCCTTTCAAAATCCTCAGAGAGCAGGCTGGGGAAAAGATGATATAGGAAGGCTGAGATAGAAGCTTGCCCATGCAGTGAATTGCACTACAAGACAGGAATACTAAGCCTGGGGAATTTTACTACTTTTTTTAGCTAGTGACAGAGAGTTTATTCCTTGTCTAATAACAATCCATAGTTCAGCCTGACATGTTTTGGCCAAACTAAATTTTCATATGAGTCTGTAACTTTGCTGATGGTTATGATTGATCCAACCAACAAAGGTGAGAACCATTTACTTTTCTTATAAAGCATTTCATTAGTTTATTTTAACAGAATTATAAGCAGCATCATGAGATCAAACTGAAGCATTGACCTCAGCATACCCCAGGTCCCAGGTTTAGCTAAACATAAATAAATCCCAGAGGGGTATCTAATAGGCCTTATGTTAGAAAACCAAGATGAACTGTAAGCGAGGCTATCATCCCTTACAAACTTGTTCCATCTTTAATCCAATAAAATAAGAAAGGATCATTCAGGTTTCTCCATCCAAAAGTGAGTACAACTTCACTTTTTAATTTAAATGAGCACCTTAATACATGTTTTGTGGGCTATAGAAAAGCACTAAAGAAAATTTAAAATTTATTCTGTAACATACATTACTAATATGAGTCAGTGCCATGACCAGCTCAGCAATGGGTGTGCATGAAAGGAAGGCGCTGCAGGACTTAGAAAAACACACAAGACACAACATACAGAAAAGATGGGTACAGGGGACTCCCAACCTCAAGGACTGAGCCCAGATCTCTGCAGCCTTATTGTATTTATTGGTCTCTTTGCTCATCAAGCAAATTAGCAGAGCCTGTGTTCAGGTGCAGAGAAGGCTAATTATCTAATACCTTTCAGGTATGTAGGGAAAAGGTCATAGGGATCAGCTGTTTCCTTTAAACAATCTTATCATTGCTTGCAGGGGCAGAGTTCTGCCAAGTTTGGACTTGGCATCCCAAAGACCACACCAAAGACTTGTCTCAGGACAAAAGTCTAATTCCCAGCCATTTTGCTACAAGTCAGGTTTAAAAATATATGCATTCAATGTAATTAATTTATTCATTTTATAGGTTATAGAAACACAAAATAATATTACTCATAATTTATAATAATACATGTAATGAGTAGCTGACACTATTCTTTTCAAAATTAGAAGTATAATAGAAGACAAAACATTCTTTGATAAACCTGTGCATATGTATCTAACCCTGATGTTGGATTTTTTCTGATAATTAAATAATTAAAAAGTGTAAATAGCATTAACAATTTAATTAACTATAACACATATTTTGAATAAATTAATGAAAAGGTATATACAATACAAATTAATTGGTCTAGACTTAACATAGTTAAACATTTAAAAATCAATTAAAATAATTGTTTATTGTTGTAATAACTATTTTATAATATAGTTTAGTTAACTAGGTTTATCTTCAGAATTCATTCAGTATGTCTTAAAAATATGATCTTTCAAAAAATGATCTAATTATAATTTACAATATTTTATTACCAATACTAAGTAGAAAAAAACGTCAATTTTGGGATTTATCCTCTTCGTATTTTTCTATAATAACCATCTCTCATGATGTGAACAGTGGAAATATGAAAAAGCAAAGGGACTAAATTTGCACCTCTTACCATATAATCTGCAATCAGAATATTTCAACATAGGCCACATTATGTTGTGCCAAGTTTTATATTTCCTCTCTAACCAAAATAGATGTAAAATAAGTCCCATGCTGTTTTATGGAATTATGAGTAATCCTATTACTAATCCAGTAAACCTAATGCATAGTTTTACCCATGGTATATATTATGTTGATCTTTTTACTCAGTACTTCTGATAATCAGAAAACACTTCAGAGACTCATATGTACAATAAGTGTAAATGTCATGATGGTAAATGTGCTGGGTGGAGACTCATGGAGATGATTGAAAGCTGGTCCTTGCTATGAAGATTTCTAAAAAAAATACATTTTATGAGGTGAATTGTAACAAATCACAATAATGCAGGAGTCTAAGTCCAACACTAGCAATTGTGGATACTCCAAAATCCTTTAAAATAGTTAATCCTAAATCATGTTATATAAAGTTAGTTTCTTTTTTGGTCATAACTTAATATAATGTAAAAGAGATATTATATATATATATAAATAAAATTTCAGGAATATTTTAAATTGAATATGCTACTTATAGTAATGCATTTTCAGATGGTAAAAAATATAAAGTGGTCAATTTCATACTCTTACACTGCCTTTCTTTACTTTTAAATTAAAAGTGTGCTTTGTAAAAAAAAAAAAGTGTGCTTCGTGAATTTTAAAAATTAAATCAGACTAATGAACCAAACAAGGTAGGAGTAATGTCATTTTTAAATGCCTTCCAGCATTTCTTTATTACAAAGTCTGCCTTTCTCTTCAATAGCAAAACTTCCAATTTCTTTTAAATATTTTCTCTAAAATTGCTGCTTTTGAGCTCAACCTTCTACTGACAAAAGATCTAATTATGAAAAGACATATGTCTCTTACTTCAGGAAGAAATGTTCTATGGACACCAAGTATCAACAAATGAAAGCACAGCAAAAGTAGTTTTCTAATAATTCTAGTAACCCAGGAGATAAATTTATGCTGGGCAAGAATCTCAAAATGAGCAATACACCTTTTGTTCCAATATGAGATTCCAAAGTGTATTACCAAGTTTTGAGTGTTAACAGCTATTTTATTATGCTTTACATAGCACTGCATGCATTTCTACTGATCTTTTTGTTTCATGTTTTATAAGGATTGAAACTGCTTCTGTTTGATTATAAATCTTCTTGTTCGCATTCAAACTGTGAAATGTTGAATAGTAGTTAGGAAATAGTTTGTCTTGCATGTGAAAGGGAGAACAAGGTGATTACCTTCGTTTGTTCTACGCCAAATTGTTCACTCAGCTGCAGATCAGCACCACCAGTGCAGAGAGCTCACTTAACTCACTCAAGTTCCAGGTAGACAGGACAGCATTTCCTCGTGGTTCTACATCTATATCACTGTTTATTTCCTCTCAATATCTTTTACTGTATATGACTAAACTCTTTGTCTGTAGTTTCTTAGTGTATACCAATGTTATGAACTAAGACATTATTGCTATTTTGCAAATACTCTATTTATAAACTTTTTATTGTTTTTAGTTTGTTGTGTTTCAGTAGTACAACTTCTGATTTCTTTGGAAAGCTTTTTATTTGTTTATTTTTATTTATTTTTTTATTCAGTAAGAGGAGGGAAGGCAGAGAAACAGACTCCCTCATGTGCCCTGACCGGGATCCACCGAGCAAGCCCACTGGGGTGATGCTCTGCCCATCTGGGGCATTGCTCTGTTGCTTAGCAGGCCAGCTCTTCTTAGTGCCTGAGGTCATCCTCAGTGCCCAGGGCCAGATTGCTCCAATCAAGCCATGGCTGTAGGAAGGGGGAAGAGAGAGAGAGAAAGAGAGAAAGAGAAGCGAGAGGAGAAGGGGTGGAGAAGCAGATGGGCGCCTCTCCTGTGTGCCCTGACTGGGAATTATACCTGGTATATCCACATGCTGGGCCAATACTCTACCACTGCACAAACTGACCAGGGCCTGGAAAACTTTTAAGGAGCTCTTGGCAGTATTCCAGCGCTGAGCTGCTCTGTACATTTTTATAAGATTTACCATGAATAGTTTTGTGTGAGGATGTTCAAGTATATTTTATTTTCATTGCTATTTTATGAAGCATTTTAGGTGATTAAATTAATTGATTTTATTACTATGTTTCTGCATCAGGAGTTAACAATTAGTTCTTCTATCTATTCTTAGGTTTCTAAATGATTCTTATTCATTTACATTTTTTATTATCTCGCAGTCATTTTTAGAATATTGTATCATTTTACCCTTAGTGCCATTCAATGGTAACAGAAATTTGTAGATTAAAAAAATTTAAGAATTAATCAAACATATCTAGAGTGGGGAAAAACAGTAATAAAATGGTATTTCTATTTTTAAAGTAGTTTACTTTCATTTTTGTGATGAAATTAGAGATGGGAACAAGAAAATTATGGGATATATATGTGTTAGGTTTGGGTCAAGGGCTCCTTGAAACTCAAAGCCCCTTTAAAATTCAAACTCTCCTCAGCATACCTCCCACTGGGGCAGCTTCCTCATTAAGAATTCCCCTCACTGGAACCCCCCCTCCCCTTACATAACTCCTCTCACCCTGGGAAGGTTCTGGGAAGTGTCCATGGAACAATGCCTTCAGGAGAGAACTGAGGGTTGGGAAAGGGAGACAGTCTGTGACCAAGGCCACAAACCAGAATGTGCTAATCTGAGCATGTCCAGGTGCACCAACCCACACGTCAGCTTTGCCTGCAGTAGTCCCTGTATCAGACACTCCCTTCCAGCAACTTTCTGCTGATGCCACAAGGATCTCGGCCCGTTTGTTTGCAGATGCATAAATAAATTTATAAAACTCATCAGACCTTGTGCATACTTCCTTCGGCCAGGCCCAACCTAACAATATGAATTCCGGAGAGCTAGATAAAAAAATTAATCTGATTTTAGAAAACATAAACAAATGTACTACTCTTTAAAATTTTATCAAAAAAAACATAATGAATATTTTCCAAAGCAATTTATAATTTTAAAAAAAATTACTAAGTGAGCATGGCACAGTAAGAAGTGCAGAAATCAATTTCACTGTTGAAACAAATAATGAGCTGGCAAGGACTTAAATTTGACTATTTCAGTACTCTGGAGTCTAGTTCAACACTTAGAGTGTGCAAGGAATGTTTGATTTAAAAAAGAGCCAGGTAAATTTCAGTGAAACTTGACATTTCACATAAGGTCTATAATGCCCTGCCCCTGGCCACATGACAGGTAGCTACAGAGATAGTAGCCAAATTTCTAGTGTAGTTTACTGAAGCCAGGGTGGACACTAAGGTCCTGGTCCTTCAACAGTTGGGGTGTGTTTTCTGATTTCACAGAGAGTCCACTGAGAGAACAGCATATGAATATCCTGTTGAAAGAATTTAGGGAGACAAAACACCTTTTTTCCTTATTTATTTGATTGAAACATTCAAAGAAATCTCAGTTGTGTCACTGACTGATTTAAAGATAATGGGGCATATGGCAAGGGAAGTAATCCTTGAAAAATAGTTTTGAGAAGTCACTAAAAAAGTAGTGACAACAGCCCTCAACATGCAAGAGCAAGCTCTGTAGAAAAAGGAGACTCTTATTTCTATAATTCTCACACTTCAATATTAAAAATGTAAAGTTCTCAACAAAAATTACAAAGCATAGGAAGAAGCAGAAAAAATAGACATTATTTATAAGAAAAATTAAATAAAAAATAACCAACCCTGAAGACCCAGAAATTAGACTTGCTAGACAAAGACATTAACTGCCTTAAATATGCTTAAACCACTGATGGACGAAGCACTAAAAAACAATTAGGAGAATGGTGCTGAACACATAGGGAAAAATCAATAAAAATTATAAAATTTTATTGGAGAGATTCCTTGTGAGACAAAAACTACCAGAGTAGTAGACAACAATACACATATGACTTCAACTCAATATTTCTTAGTGTAATATCAGAAAAAAGTTCCAGTAATAGATGTAATAAGTAATAAATCAAGACCAAGTTGTTTAGCCAATAAATATAAGGTTGGTAAATAACATAAAATCATTTCAATAGATGCAGATAAAATACTTCACAAATTTAAAAAGACATTTATAACAAAAACCCTCAGCACTCTAGAAATGATCAAAAATTTTCTTAACCTGCTAAAAGGCATTTACAAATTAAATTATATTTATATAATAGCAACATAATGTTGTTTTTACCTAAATTTACAAAAAGGCAAGGATGCTCAGTCTCATTACTCCTACTCAACAGAGCAATTCAGTGATTGGGCACCATAGTATTTATTTTACCTATAAGTTTGTAATATAAAAATAAGGTTCTAGTCGACATTGTTAAAAAATATTCACTCATGTTATTATAAATTAAGGAGATGAAAATATTTGGTGTTGCCAAGTGTCTTTATTTTATCATGCTGAGCCATCACAGTGATAAACTAGACTTTTCTAATTACTGTCACTTTTCTGCAAAAGTTATTTGTTTATTTGGGAAATTCATAGACTAGCTGTCAGCTGCCAAGGCATTTTTTCTCCTTTTCCTTTAGAAAATCATAAGAAAATGTAAATAGGGCCTGACCTGTGGTGGTGCAGTGGATAAAGTGTCAACCTGGAATGGTGAGGTTGCTGGCTCAAAACCCTGGGCTTACCCGGTCAGGGTACATATGGGAGTTGATGCTTCCTGCTCTTCCCCCCCCTTCTCTCTCTCTCTCTCTCTCTCTCTCTCTCTGTCTCCTCTAAAATGAATAAATAAATTTTAAAAATTATTAAAAAAAAAGAAAACATAAATATCTTCAGATTTTTTTTTCTTATGGAAACAATAAAAGCATATGCATTGTTCAAATTAAATTAACAATTTGACAGAAAACTGTAAGATCTTATTTAATGTATATTTAGAACACCATATATTCTTTGTTAGTAATTTCTTAAAAACATAATCATATAAAACCAAAAATTTATGAACATCTCTCTGGCCAATCTCTTATGTAAAATAATAAAGATTTAATTAAAAAAAAAATTAGGAAACATAACATGTGACCAGCACACCATAGTTGATATGCAGCATTATATGTGTCATTTGTGGATTCCTTTATAATAGAATTAAGTGGCATTTTCCTATGTATCAGATGGCATTCTCTGAAATCATTGTTTCTTCATAAATGGTCAACAATAATCACAGAACACTTTGTAAGTTAATACTTATTTTAAAAATTCACAAAATTAATTATCTTTTTAGCAAAAGAATGTTTGTTACTCCTTTTTAATATGAGGCATATATGGGAACACAGAATTTTTTTTAATGTAACAAAACATGAATCCCAAACAAATCAACAATTATTTTGTGTATATCAAGGAATGAAACTCAGGAGACTATACATGTACAAGTGTTAATATTTTAAAATTAACGTCAAAAGTTGAATCCCGTACCCTAGTCTTGAAGAGAAATGTAGACAATCAGGAGACAGATAAGTATTATAAGCAAAGTATAATTTGGTTAGATTTCTAATCTGAAATATAATAGTAATTATACTACTACTTAAACAACCTATTTCTGACAGCAGTGGATAATGGATTAGGCGTAGCCAGTATATTAATGTGAAGATTATCAGGAGGCAATTTTATTGCGACAGTAAAAAAGAGAGAATTTAACAAAAGCATAAGAAAAAAAAAAGAAAAGTAAGAAATATATAGGCAATAAAATAGAAAGAACTTTGACAAAGAAATGAATAAATTGAACCTTAAAGACATTATGCTAAATGCAATAATTCGGTCACAAAAAGTTAATACTGTATGATTCCACTTATATTAAGTTTCTAAAGTACTTAAATTCACAGGGACAGAAGGTGGAATGATGATTGCTAGAGGTTAGGTGGGGAGATGTGCAGTTACTGTTTAAGGGTACAGTTACAGTTTCACAACATGAAAAGATTTCTGGATGTGGAGCTGGGTGATGATTGTACAACAATATGAATGTATAAAATCTTAATTAACTACATTAAATTTATTAGGGTAGTAAATTTTATTCTATGCATTTTATCACAATAAAAATATATATAAATGAATAGAATTGAATAAAAATACTATGTGTTTTTAAAAATTGTAGAAATTCATTTATCCAACTACAAATATTTATTGAATACCAAATATTAAAGTATTTATTGACTATTTATTGATTAATTTAGTTTCAGAGGATAAAGTACATTTTTTGAAGCCACATATAAGAATAGAAAACATATAAAAATAAGAAGATGGAGATAGAAAAGTTGCTTCATATGGACAGCTTAATCTTTCTGAAGTATAAGTGAAATTATTTCTTGCACTTAGCAATAAGATATGTAAATTTAAAAATAGTTAATAATCATGTACTGTTTTGATAAAGAAAAATAACCACAGAAAAGTCTATAAATTAAACTTATTTCACATGACTACCTATTATAGCAAGTAATAATACTTTTTATAAATAAAATAATGGAGAAACCAGACAAAAGAGTTAAAGCCATCAATAAGCAAATTGCGCTATATTTCTTTGGGGGGGGAATCTAATTTAAAAAGGAGAGATTCCGAGTCTCTCTCTAGAAGACACTTACTAGATGTATATAAAAGTTTCATGATCCCAGTTGTAAGAACCAGAAAGAAAGATGAAAAGTAAAGAACAACCAGCCTGACCTGTGGTGATGCAGTGGAGAAAGTGTTGATCTGGAACGCTGAGGTTACCAGTGCAAAACCCTGGGCTTTCTGGGTCAAGGCACGTATGGAAGTTGATGTTTCCTGCTCCTCCCTTCTTTCTCTCTCTCTCTCTCTTTCTCTCTCTCCTCTCTAAAAATAAATAAAATACTTAAAAAAAATTTTTAAAGGATAAAAAAATGTAAAGAACCATAGTAATAGAAAAGGACAGTAAGTGAGAGATAAACATGTTCTTATACTGTTGAGTAGAAAGCAGGAGTTATGTGACCCTAAGGCTATCTCAGAGCCAGTAACTGGAGAATACTATACACCAGGAAAGAAGCAACAATTTCTCTCTCCCAGTGCTACTTGCTGATAGATTCATATGAAGCCCAGATGTGTCTGGCTTTCTGACACAGAGTTTAACTAGCTATGCCAAGATTATTGTGATGTCTATCACTCAAGTATCAGAACAGAGAAGGAAATTAAGCTTTAAAACTGTAATTTAAAAAGGATAAAATGTAAAAGCAAATCAGAAAATAGATGTTTTGCAGATTGTGATTGTTTATTTTATGTGTCAACTTCACTAGGCAATGGTATCCAGTTTCTGGACAAACATTAGTCTGGATGTAGCTGTGTAGGTGTGTGTGTGTGTATGTGTTTTATTTAATTAATTGTGTTTACATAGATACCAGCGTCACCCCCAATGCATCCCCTCTCCCCCATATTCCCCTCAACATCTCTCTTGCCTCCTTCCCTACAGCACCCCCCCCACTTCCCTTCAGGTTTATCCCATCCTATCATCCCCTTTCCCTCTGTTCTCTTTTACTCTGGTCCCTTTGATCCCTCCTCTGTCTCAATTCCGTTCCTCAATTCTCATTATTCCTTGGATTCCTCAAATGAGTGAGGTCATAATGATATTTTTCTTTCTCTGCCTGGCTTATTTCACTCAACATAATAGTTTTCAGGTCCCTCCATATTGTTGCAAAAGGTAATATAACCTTCTTTTACATAGCCCCATAGTATTCCATTGTATATATGTACCAAAGCTTTTTAATCCACTCATCCACTGACGGACACTTGGGCTGTTTCAAGATCTTCGCTATTGTGAACAATGCTGCCATAAACATGGGAGTGTGTTTCTTTTTTTCAGTCGGTGATATGGTGTCCTTAAAATATATTCCTATAAGTGGGATGGCTGGGTCAAAGGCAGTTCTATTTCTAATTTTTTAAGGAATCTCCATACCGTTTTCCACAGTGGCTGCAGCAGTCTGCATTCCTACCAGCAGTGTAGTTTCTCCACATCCTCACCAGCACCTATCGAGTGTTGTTTTGTTAATGAGCACCATTCTGACTGGTGTGAGGTGGTATTTCATTGTGGTTTTAATTTGCATTTCTCTAATGATTAGTGATGTTAAACATTTTTCATCTGTCTATTAACCATCTGTATGTCCTCTCTGGAGAAGTGTCTATTCATTTCTGAGCCCATTTTTTGATAGGATTGTTTGTCTTCCTGGTATTGAGTTTTACAAGTTCTTTATAAATTTTGGTTATTAACCCCTTATCAGATGTATTGTTGAATATGCTCTCCCATTGTGTGGTTTGTCTTTTTATTCTGTTCATATTGTCTTTAGCTGTGCAAAAGCTTTTTAGTTTGATATAGTCCCATTTGTTTATTCTGTCTTTTATTTCATTTGCCTGTGGAGATAAATCAGCAAATATATTGCTGCGAGTGATGTCAGAGAGCTTACTGCCTATGTTTTCTACTAGGATGCTTATGGTTTCACGATTCACATTTAAGTCCTTTATCCATTTTGAGTTTATTTTTGTGAATGTTGTAAGTTGGTTGTCTAGTTCCAGTTTTTTGCAGGTAGCTATCTAGTTTTCCCAACACCATTTGTTAGAGACTGTCTTTACTCCACTGTATGCTCTTACTTCCTTTGTCAAATATCAATTGTCCATAAAGATGTGCGATTATTTCTGGTTGTCTGTTCTGTTTCATTGATCTATATGCCTGTTCTTATGCCAGTACCAAGCTGTTTTGTGTACAATGCTTTGTAGTATAACTTGATATCAGAAAGTGTGATACCTCCCATTTTATTCTTTTTTTTCATGATTGCTGAGGCTATTCGTGTTCTTTTTTAGTTCCATATAAATTTTTGGAATATGTTCTATATCTTTGAAGGATGTCATTGGTATTTTAATCAGTATTGCATTGAAATTATAAATTGCTTTGGGTAATATAGACATTTTAATGATGTTTATTCTTCCTAACCATGAGCACGGTATATGCTTCCACTTGTTTGTGTCTTCCTTGATTTCTTTTATCAATATTTTATAATTTTCTGAGTATAAGTCTTTAACGTCCTTGGTTAAATTTACTCCCAGGTACTTTATTTTTTATTTTTGGTTTAAATGGTGAAGGGGATTGCTTCCTTAATTTCTCTTTCTGACAGTTCATTGTTCATGTGTAAAAATGCTTCTGATTTCTGAGTATTAATTTTATATCCTGCCACTTTGCTGAATTCGTTTATTAGGTCCAGTAGTTTTTTGACTGAGACTTTAGGGTTTTCTATATACAGTATCATATCATCTGCAAATAATGATAGTTTTACTTCTTCTTTTCTAATTTGGATGCCTTTTATTTCTTTTTCTTATCTGATTGCTGTAGCTAGGACTTCCAGTACTATGTTGAATAAGAGTGGTGAAACAGGGCACCCCTGCCTTGTTCCTGATTTTAGGGGAATTGCTTTTAATTTTAGTCCATTAATTATGATGTTGGCTGTGGGTTTGTCATAGATGGCCTTTATCATGTTGAGGTATGTTCCCTGTATTCCCACTTCGCTAAGATTTTTGATCATAAATGGGTGCTGGATTTTATCAAATGCTTTTTCTGCATCTATTGAAATTATCATGTGGTTTTTCGCCTTCCTTTTGTTTTTGTGGTGAATCACATTAATTGATTTACGAATGTTGTACCATCCTTGCCTCTCAAGAATGAATCCCACTTGATCATGATGTATGATTTTTTTCATGTATTGCTGGATCCTGTTTGCTCATATTTTGTTGAGGATTTTAGCATCTAAATTCATCAGGGATATTGGCCTATAATTTTTTTTTCTTTGTGTTGTCTTTGCCTGGTTTTGGAATCAGAATTCTGCTGGACTCATAAAAAGGACTTGGAAGTCTTCCTTCCTCTTGAATTTTCTGAAATAGCTTGAGAAGGATAGGAGTTAATTTTTCTTTGTATATTTGGTAGAGTTCACCAGTGAAGCCATCGTACCCAGGGGGTTTGTTTTTTGGGAGTTTTTGATAACTGTTTCTATCTCTTTTGTTGTAATCAGTCTGTTTAGGTTTTCTGATTCTTCCAGATTGATTTTTGGAAGATTATATGTTTCAAGGAATTTGTCCATTTCACCTAGGTTGTTTAATTTTTTGGCATACAGTTCTTCATAGTATTTTTCTTACAATATTTTGTTTTCTGTTGTGTCACTTGTTATTTCTCCACTCTGACTTCTAATTTTATTTATTTGAGTCCTCTCTTTTTTTGGGGGGGTGAGTCTCATTAAAGGTTTATCGATCTTATTTACCCTTTCAAAGAACCAGCTCTTGGTTTCATTGATCCTCTGTATTGTTTCTTTAGCCTCTATGTCATTTATTTCTACTCTGATCTTTATTATTTCTTTCTGTTACTACCTCTGGGCCTTACTTGCTGTTCTTTTTCTAGTTATTTTAGATGAAGGGTTAGGTTGTTTATTTGAGCTTTTTCAAGCTTCTTAAGGAATGCCTGTAGTGCTATGAACTTCCCTTTTCAGGACTGCTTTTGCTGTGTCCCATAAATTTTGAGTTGTTGTATGTTTATTATCATTCATTTCTAGGAATTTTTTATTTCTTCTTTGATTTCATTGTTAACCCATTTGTTATTTAATAACATGCTACTTAGTTTCCATGTGTTTGAATATTTTTGAGTTTTTCTGTTGTGATTGATTTCTAGTTTCATGCCACTGTGATCAGAGAAAATGCTTGATATTATTTCAGTCTTCTTAAATTTGTTGAAACTGCTTTTGTGTCCCAACATGTGGTCTATCCTAGAGAATGTACCATAAGCACTTGAAAAGAATGTATATTCTGCTGCTTTAGAGTGAAAGGTTCTGAAGATATCTATTTAATTGAGTTGATCTAGTGTGTCCTTTAAGTCTGTTGTTGCTTTGTTAATTTTCTTTCTTGAGACTCTATCTTGTAATGTTAGTGGGGTATTGAAATCCCCTACTATTATAGTATTGCTGTTGATCTCTCCCTTTATATCCATCAAAGTCTGCTTTATATATTTAGGTGCTCCTATATTTGGTGCATAGATATTTATGATGGTTAATTTTCCTGTTTGATTACTCCCTTTATCATTATGTAGTGACATTCTTTATCTCTTACTATAGCCTTGGTTTCTAAAGTCCATTTTGTCTGATATAAATATTGCTACCCCAGCTTTTTTTTCATTCCATTTGCATAAAATATTTTTTCCATCCTTTTACCTTCAGTCTATGTGCATCTTTTCTTTTAAGGTGTATCTCTTGTAGACAGCATATGTACAGGTCCTGTTTTCTTATTCAAGCAGTTGCCCTATTTCTTTTGATTGGATCATTTAATCCATTTACATTTAAGGTTATTATTGATATGTAGTTGTTTATTGCCATTTTATTCTTTAAAGCTGTATTCCTCTTTTGCTATATTCTTTTCCCACTTTGATCTGTTTACAACAGGCCCCTTAACATTTCCTGCAGAATTGGTTTGGTTGTAATTAATTCCTTGAGTCTTTTTTGTCTGGGAAGATTTTTATTTCTCCTTCAATTTTAAATGATAGCCTTGCTGAATAAAGTAATCTTGGTTGTAGGCTCTTGTTCTGCATTACTTTGAATATTTCTTGCCATTTCCTTCTGGCCTCAAGTGTTTCTGTTGAGAATTTGGATGTCATCCTTATGGGCGCTCCTTTGGAGGTGTTAGCTTTTTTCTCTCTAGCAGCTTTTAATATTTTATTTTTATTGCTTAGCTTTGGTATTTTAATTATGATGTGTCTTGGTGTAGGTTTCTTTGGGTTTCTTTTTAATGGACTTCTCTGTGCTTCTTGAACTTGTGAGACCCTTTCTCACATCAATTTAGGGAAGTTTTCAGCTATGATTTGATTGAATAAAGTTTCTATCCCTTGTTCTTTCTCTTCTTCTTCAGGAAGCCCTATGATGCGGATGTTATTTCTCTTCATGTTGTCACATAGCTCTCTTAGAATTTCCTCAGATTTTTTGAATCTCTCTTCTTTTTTCTGCTCTGCTTCCATGCCTTCATTCATCTTGTCCTCCAACTCTCTGATAAGATCATCAGCTTCATCCATCCTGCTGTTAATTTCTTTCATTATGGTCTTCATTTCTGATAGTATGTATATTTGTCACCTCGACTGATTCTTTTTTAATATTTCAATGTCCTTTTTTATACTTGCTACCTCTTTATTTAGGTGTTCATAATGACGATCCATTGTTGTTCTAAGATTCCTACATCTTAACGATCATTATTTTAAATTCTGCATTCAGTAGTTTGGTTATTTCCATGTCACTCAGTTTCTTTTCTGGAGGTTTCACTTGTGGTTTCATTTGGATTTCACTTCTCTGTCTTCTCATTATGTCTGTGTGTTTGGGTGTGTTTTTTGTAGGACTGGTTGAGTCTAGGCTGGGTGTTGTCTGCCTCCAATTTTCAGTTGTGTTCTTTCTAGGTCTTTTTGGGTTGGCATCAGCTGTTGTTGTAATCCACTGTCAGGTTTGGCTTTTCTAGTAGAGCAGCTTTGAAGTCTTGATTTGTTTGTTTTCTTCTCAGTTATCTTATCTTGGTGGTGTCTTGTTTACTGATCTCAGCAGGGAGCTTATTTGAAACTGTATCCAGAAATGCAGTGGGTATAACCTGAGACTCTGAAGGCCTGATCTGCTAGTTACTCTTTTGGGGGGAGGGGTGCTTTCTCTGCCCCAGTAGGGGGAGGTGTATTTCAGATCTCCATGAAGTCATGAGTTACTGCCCCTCTTCCCCACTTCTTGTTTTCAGCTGTGTCTTATTGCACTGATTGGAGCTGAAGAGATATCTTGAGATGGGTAACTGAGAACCACTTTATTCTTGTGTTATGTTGAAGGATCAACCCCTCCCCCAGCTATGGCCACCTCCAACACTGGATGAGTCAGCTTCTCAGGTCCTCCTATGCATTCCTCTGCCCATCACAGTCTGTCTGTCTCTCCTCCCTTTCCTTTTGGAAGATAAGCAAGCCCTTTCAACACACTCATTCCCAGGACCCCAGGCAAGTGGCTGTGAGTGATATTTCCTACTTTTTCCCTTGGAATGAGAGCCCTTCTGGGCTCTGAGCCTCACCACATCTTAGTTCTTATAAGCAGGGGAGACCCACTGCTTCTCAGCACTCCCTACCAGGCTCGATGTGGCTTCTTCTTTGCTCCCTGATTTTTGAGAGCTGTTCTTGTAGTCCAGAGTTGGTTTTTCATGCTGATTGTTCCTAAATTAATTTGTAATTCAGTTTGGTGGTGTGAGCTGGGAGTCTGTGCATCTGCCTACTCCACTGCCCAACAATGTTTTATATTTTTAACGTTATAATCTTTTTAAAAAAGATTTGTCTGTGAGCCAGATGAAGCCATCAAAAGAGCCACATCTGGCTCACAAACCATAGGTTACTGACCCCTGATCTAGATGATTTCTGTTATTGATTGAATTGTCTTCTAAATTTTATAGATAGAAGCCCCAATTCCCAGTGTGACGATATTTAGAAATAGTGCCTTACGGAGGTAATTGAACTTAAATGAGGCTATAAGAAGAAGTTCTAATCTAATAGAACTACAGTCTTTACAAAAACAGGAAGAAACACCAGCAGTTTGTGTGCATATGGAAGAGGTCATCTGAAAACCAAAGAGAGAAGCCTCAGAAGAAACCAACCCTGCTGGTACCTTGATCTTGGACTTCTAGACTCCAGAATTATAAGAAAATCAACATGTGTTGTGTGAGCTACCCATATAAGGTATTGTGTTATTACAGCCCTAGCAATTAATAATAACACTTAAGGTGTTTCAACTTGTGAAAATATTTCTGTTATGGATGTCCTAATAGTAAAACCATATTGAGATAGAGTTATATATATCAGTAGTTTAATATAAGCAATAAAAAAAATAGTTTAAAACACTATGAAACATGTATTATTCACATTATAAATGTTTTAATCAGAAGATTCACATGTAATTTTATTTCGGTTGTGAGACTCTAGTATTTCAAATTAAAATCCTATTTTATTATTTAATTAATTAATTAATTAATTTTTTACAGAGACAGAGAGTCAGAGAGAGGGATAGATAGGGACAGACAGACAGGAACAGAGAGAGATGAGAAGCATCAATCATTCGTTTTTTGTTGTGACACCTTAGTTGTTCATTGATTACTCTCATATGTGCTTTTACCATGGGGCTACAGCAGACCAAGTAACCCCTTGCTCAAGCCAGCGACCTTGCGTACAACCACATGAGTCTGCACTCAAGCTGACGACCTTGGGATCTCGAATCTTGATCCTCAGCATCCCATTCTGACGCACTATCCACTGTGCTACCACCTGGTCAGGCTATTTATTTATTTTATTTTAGATTTTCCTTGTTTCTTGAGGCAGGCTTGTAATGCTATGAATTTCCTTCTTAGGACTGCTTTTGCTATGTCCCACAGATTTTGGATTGTTGTGTTTTTATTTTCATTTGTTTCAAAGTGCCTTTTGATTTTTTCCTTTATCTCATTGTTAACTCATTCATTGTTTTGTAGCGTGTTATTTAGCCTCCATGTCTTTTTTTAAGAAAAGAGCTGTGACTCGGTCCATATTTTTGTTCGAGTTCTGAGCAAAATTCCAAGACATGAGTCATGATTTGGGAAGCTGCTACTAGTTGGCACATCGGCGCATGGGTCCAGTATTGGAAGCACAACACCAGCATTTCATTCTTTCTCATGTGTTACCCACAGAATCAAGTCAAATCTTGTGTGCTGTACTCATTCTTGCATCATTTTTGCATTTTTTACTAACTTTTTTAGTGTGCTATCATGGGTCCAAGAAGGTGAGTGTAAAGAACAGTAGTGAGAAGAAGAGAATGATGTCCATAGAAGTAAAGCAAGAAATAATAGAAAAACACAAGTGTGGTGTACGAGTGATTGAACTGGCAAGGCTGTACGACTACAATACATCTATAATTTGTACTATCCTTAAACAAAAGGATGCCATCTAAAACACAAATCCAGTGAAAGGAACTACAATTTTGTCCCAATTAAGGACAAATGTCCATGAAGAAATGGAGAAGCTTCTGCTGGTGTGGGTGAAATAGAAAGAGCTGGCAGAAGATACAGTGACAGAGACTGTAATATATGAAAAGGCAGGTATTATTTAAGGCGACTTGAAGAAGAAAGAACTATCAACCTCAAAAGAGGCAGCAGAAGATATGTTTAAGGCAAGTCACAGCTAGCTTGAAAATTTCAAGAAGAGATCTGGCATCCACTCGGTGGTGAGGCATGGTGAAGCTGCGAGTACTGATGTTAAGGCAGCTGAGGAGTACATCGCACGTTTTGCTGTGCTTATCACAAAGGAAGGCTACATCCTCCAACAAGTGTTCAACTGTGATAAAACAGGATTGGTATGGAAGAAATGCCTTGCAGGACTTTCATCACTGCAAAGGAGAAGAAGTTGCAAGGCCATAAACCCATGAAGGACTGTCTGACCCTTGCATTGCGTGCAAATGCTAGCAGTGACTGTAATGTAAATCCACTGCTAGTGTATCATTCCGAAAATCCTTGAGCCTTTAAGACTCACAAGATTCTTAAAGAAAAACTGCAGTTTATGTGGCACGCCAATGCTAGGGCATGGTTTACGTGGCAGTTTTTTATTGAATGGGTAAATCTCGTCTTTGGTCCTGCAGTGAAGAAATATCTTCAAGAAAATAAACACCTGATGAAAGCATTACTAATCCTTGAAAATGCTCCAGCCCACCCACCTGGTCTTGAAGATGACATTCTCGATGAGTTCAAATTTGTGAAAGTCCTCTATCTCCCACGCAACACAACTTCAATCTTGCAATCTATGGATCAGCAGGTCATTTCCAACTTTAAAAAGCTTTACACAAAGCATTTGTTCTACTGATTCTTTGAGGTGACTGAGAATACAATTTTAACCCTTCGAGAGTTTTGGAAAGATCACTACAACATTGTGATATGTTTACACATTATTGGCTTGGCATGACAAGAAGTTACAAGAAGAACTTTGAACTCAGCATGGAAAAAGTTATGGCCTGATGTTGCAAACAGGGACTTCGAAGGATTCGAACCAGAGACCAAGACTGAGACTGAGGTAGAAGCGTTGGAAGAAATTGTGTCCCTTGGAAAGTCGATGGGTCTGGAGATAGATGAAGGTGACATAAACGAGCTCGTTGAGGAACATGAGGAGGAACTCTCAATTGAGGAGTTGTAGAAGCTACAGATGATGCAACATACAGAGCTTCTGTAAGAGATTAGTAGTGAGGAGGAGGTAGAGTCAGAGGAAGTGATTTCTACAAGTGAAATTAAAGACATGCTGGCAATGTAGGAGAACCTTTCAAGTTTTATTGAAAAGAAACACCCAGAAAAAGTTTCAACTCGTCGTGCTTTAGCACTTTTTAATGACACTTGTTTGTCACATTTTCATAACATTTTAAAAGGCAGGCAAAAGCAAACCTCTTTAGATAGATTTTTATTCAAAAGTACTGCAAGTGAAAGTGCTGAAAGGGCAGCCAAAAAGGCAAAAACAGGTGATGATTAAATGAAAATACGTAATGTTAAGTTTAGGTTAAGTTTAAAGTAAAGAAAGTGAATTTTTTTTTACAATTAAGTTGTTGTGGTTTCATTTTAAGTAAAGAAAGTGCAGTTTTAGTTTTGTTTAAAGTAAAGAAAATGCAGTTTTCATTTACATTTAGCGTTAAGAAAGTGCACTTTTAGTTTACGTGTCTACAGTGCCTGCATCCCTTCCTCCCTCCCTCCCTCCTCCTCCGCCATTCACCTCCATTAGCCACACTGGTCTGTCTCCAAGGTAAGAATACAGTACTAAATAACACTTTTTTCTTTTATTTTATATATTTTGTTATGCATTGGTAAAGTATACATGTGTGTTTTTTAATTAAAACATGTCTTTTTCTATAATTTAGGATGGTGTGGCGATGTTTCCCAGGGCTGGAACGGATTAAATCTATTTCAGTTATTTTAAGTGGGAGAAATTTGTTTGATATACGAGTTGACTGACTTAAGAGCTTGGTTACAGAATGAATTAAACTTGTATCTCAAGGTACCACTGTATATAGGTGCTCCTACATTGGTTGCATAAATATTTACAGGAATTATATCCTCTTGAAAGGGATTGTTCCCTTTATCATTATGTAGTGTCCTTCTTTGTTTCTTACTATAGACTTTGTTTTAAAGTCTATTTTGTCAGGTATAAGTATTGCTACCCCAGGTGTTTGTTTTTGTTTTCCATTTATATAAAATATTTTTTTCAATCCCTTTACTTTTAGTCTGTGTGTATCTTTCATTCTGAGGTGTGTCTCATAGACAAAATATCATATATTTTGGATCTTGCTTTCTCATACATTCAGCTACCCTATGTCTTAATTGGAGTATTTAAAACATTTACATTTGAATTGACTATTGATAGGTATGTGTTCATTGCATTTTATTCTTTTAATTATGTTTAGTTTTTTTTTCTTTTTTTATTCCTAAAGCAGGTTCTTTAACATTTACTGTAATATTGGTTTAGTGGTAACAAACTCCTTAAGATTTTCTTGTCTGGGAAGCTCTCTATTTCTTTTTCAATTAAATGATAACCTTGTTGGATAAGAGAGTTTTGGTTACAGGTTCTTTCTTTCCATCATTTTAAATATTTCATCCCTTCTGGCCTGAAATGTTTCTGTTCAGAGAATTGGCTGACAGCCCTATGGGAACTTCTTTGTAGGTAATTAACTGTCCTTCTTTTATGGCTTTTCAGCTTCTATCTTTGTCTTTAACCTTTTCCATTTTAATTATGGTGTGTCTTTGTGTGGGCCTCTGTGGGTCTTTCTTGTTTGGGGCTCTCTGCTTTTCATGGATCTTGTCAAAGAAACAGTTCTTTGTTTTATTGATCATTTAAATTATTTTTTAAACTCTGTTTTACTTATTTCTGTTCTGCTCTTTATTATTTCCTTTTTGTACATACTTTGGGTTTTGTTTATTGATCTTTTTCAAGTTTCTTTAAATAAAAATTTAGATTATTTACTTTATTTATTTTAATTTTTACTTATTGACTTTTTTAGGGGAGAATAAGGAGAGAGAGAGAAAAAATTGATTTTTGTTCTACTTAGTTATGCATTCATTGGTTGATTCTTGTATGTGCCCTGCTCAGGGATCAAACCTGCAATCCTGGCATACAGGGACAACACTCTAACCAACTGAGCTACCTGGCCAGGGTGAAAATCACACTTTATGTCAAAGTTATTCTGTTTTGTTTTTTTTTTCCTCTTTCCTCAAGACCATTGGAACCTTTTCATTGCATCTAGATAATCCACCAGATGATAAGATTACAAATTAGCTTTGGGGAAATTTTCTTTGGAAATAAATGGTGTAATGTTGGCACAAGAGCAAGGAAAGTATTGATTCTAGATTCAAAAGTATGTAGAGTACATTACATGCAGATAAAGAATCAAGAACCGCGCTGGCCAGTTGGCTCAGTGGTAAAGCATTGGCCTGGCGTGCAGAAGTCCCGGGTTCGATTCCCGGCCAGGGCACACAGGAGAAGCGCCCATCTGCTTCTCCACCCCTCCCTCTCTCCTTCCTCTCTGTCTCTCTCTTCCCTTCCCGCAGCCGAGGCTCCACTGGAGCAAGGATGGCCCGGGCGCTGGGGATGGCTCCTTGGCCTCTGCCCCAGGCGCTAAAGTGGCTCTGGTGGCGACAGAGCGACGCCCCAGAGGGGCAGAGCATCGCCCCCTGGTGGGCAGAGCGTCGCCCCCTGGTGGGCGTGCTGGGTGGATCCCGGTCGGGCGCATGCAGGAGTCTGTCTGACTGTCTCTCCCCATTTCCAGCTTCAGAAAAATACAGGGGGAAAAAAAAAAGAATCAAGAACCAATACTGTTGACTCTACATAGAGCAAAATAATTAGATATATGAATTTATAAAAGAAATAAACACTAAACATATGATCATTTATCTCTGATTGAAGAGTAAGGTCTTATAGGATCCTTACCAGCAGTTTTACTACCTCCTTTTCCTAAGATTTTCATTTAGTGTAACAAAAATCTTCTGAGAGTAAAATCTGCAAGAAGCTGCTGTTTCAGCTTCTGCGTACTTTGGTAAAGATGACCTAAGTAACATAAATAGAATGGAATATTTCTGTGGTTTGAGCTATTGAGGTCAGAACTCATAACACATTCAGACTTTTTGTTAACTGCGACATCTCCTGACTCTAATAGGAAGCCACAAGTTCAAGTAAGAGGTGGATTTTAAATAATCTCAAGTTTTAGGAGAAGTGTGAATGAGCAGACTTTAAGTTGGAGTAGCATAGAAGGAAATGAATTTTATCTTATTTTTTTTTTTGTATTCAACAGTTCACATTTTATTTATTTATTTAAATTTTTATTTAGAAAATTAACTTTATCCACTGCGCCACCACAGGTCAGGCCAAGAAAATTAACTTTAAAATGAGGATATTGATCAATAAGTATACATAGGTTTCAGGTAAATATTTCTATAGCATTTGAACTGTTGATTATGTATACCCACCACCCAATGTTAAATCATTTTCTATCACCTTACACTTGTCCCTCTTATACCCTCCCACCCACCCCCTAGTTAGTTCCCCTCCAACATATCCTCTTCCCTCTGGTAACCATTTTAATTTTCTCTATGTCCATTAGTCTTTTTTATGTCCTACTTATGTGTGAAATCATATAGTTCTTAGCTTTTTCTGATTTACTGATTTCACTCAGTATAATCCATGTTGTCATAAATGGATTCACATCAATATATCCATGTTGTCATAAATGTCACTATGTCATCATTTCTTATGGCTGAGTAGTATTCCATTGTATATATGTACCACATCTTCTCTATCCAATCCTCTATTGAGGGACACTTTGGTTGCTCCCATGTCTTGGCTACTGTGAATAATGCTGCAATGGATATGAGGGTGCATGTGTCTTTATGTACCAGTGTTTTGAATTTTGAGTGTACATATCCAGTAGAAAGGTTGCTGGGTCATATAGTAATTCTAGTCTTCATATTTTGAAAAATCACCATACTCTCTTCCATAGTGGTTTTACTAACTTGCATTCTCACCAGCAGCCACTCCAACATTTATGACCTGACTTGCTGATAATAGCCAGTCTAACAGATGTGAGGTGGTATCCATTGTAGTTTTAATTTACATTTCTCAAAAAGCTAATGAAGATGAGCATCTTTTTATATATCTATTGGCCATTTGTATGTCCTCTTGGTAAAAGTGTCTGTTCAGGTCCTCTCCCCATTTTTAATTGGATTGTTTGCTTATTTATAGCTGAGCTTTGTGTGTCCTTCATATATTTAGATATTAGCTCATTATCAGAGCTGTTGTTTGCAAATATCATCTCTCATTTAGTTGGCTGCCTAGTTGTTTTGTTGTCAGTTTCTTTTGCAGTGCAGAAGCTTTTTAGTTTGATAGTCCCATTCATTAATTTATGCCTTTACTTCCTTTGCCTTTAGAGTCAAATTCATAAATTGTTCTCTATGGCCAAGGTCAATGAGCTTAGTACCTATGTTTTCTTCTATGTAATTTATTGTTTTGAGTCTTATATTTACATCTTTGATCAATTTTGAATTAATATTTGTCCAGGGGGACAAACTGTAGTCAAGTGTCATTCTTCTGCATGCAGCCTTTAATTTCTCAGCACCATTTATTGAAGAAGCTTTCTTTTCTCCATTGTGTTTTTGGCTCCTTTGTTGAAGATGATTTGTCCACATATATGAGATTTTATTTCTGGGCACTTAATTCTGTTCCATTGGTCTGTATGTCTGTTTCTCTGCCAATACCTTGGTGGTTTGATTATCATGGCTCTATAGTATAATCTGAAGTCAAATAGTAATAAGTCCACCTTCATTCTTTTTCCTCAGGATTGCTTTGACTATTTGGGATTTTTTTATGGTTCCATATAAACCTGGTAATATTTTGTTCTATTTCTTTAAAAATGACATTGGGATTTTGATGGGGATTGTATTACATTTGTATATTGCTTTGTGTGATATGATTATTTTAACTATGTTGATTCCTTCAATCTATGAATATGGAATATTTTTTTCATTTCATTGTGTCTTTTTAAATTTCTTTCAATATTATTTTGTAATTTTCAGTATATAGATCCTTCATATTATTTGTTAAGTTTATTCCTAGGTATTTCATTTTTAGTTGCAATTGTAAAAAGAATATTTTTATTTTATTTAGACAATTAATTTTAACGGGGTGACATTGGTCAGAGTACATAGATTTAGAGAAAACATCTCCAGATCATTTTGACATTCAATTATGTTGTATACCCATTGCCCAAAGTTAAATCGTCCTTTGTCACCTTTTTTTGGTTTTCTTTGTGCCCCTCTCCTCCCCCCACCTCCATCCCTCTTTTCCCTTCCCTTAGCCCTGGTAACCACTATACTCTTATCTATGTTCATGAGTCTCAATTTTGTATCCCACTTATGTATGGAATAATACAGTTCTTTTTCTGATTTACTTATTTCACTCAGTATAATGTTATCAAGGTCCATTCATGTTGTCATAAATGATTTTATGTCATCATTTCTTATGGCTGAGTAGTATTCCAGTGTATATATGTACCACATCTTTTTTATTCAATCCTCTATTGAAGGGCTTTTTGGGTTTTCCCATGTCTTGGCCTCCATGAACAATGCTGCGACAAACATGGTGCTGCATGTGTCTTTATGTACTGATGTTTTTGAGTTTTGGGATATATACCCAATAGAGGGATTGCTGGATCATATGGTAGTTTTATTTTTAATTTTTTGAGGTACCACCACAATTTCTTCCATAGTAGTTGTACTACTTTGCATTCCCTCCAACAGTGAATGAGGTTTGTTTTTTGTTCTCCATCACTTGTTATTAGCTGTTTTGTTGATAAAAGCTAATCTAACAGGTGTGAGGTGGTATCTCATTGTAGTTTTGATATGAATTTCTCTAATAGCTAGTGAAGATGAACATCTTTTCATATATTTATTGGCCCATTGTATTTCTTCTTGGGAGAAGTGTCTGTTCATGTCATCTTCTCATTTTTTTATTGTATTGTTTGTTGTTGAGTTTTGTGAGTTCTTTGTATATTTTGGATATTAGCCCCTTATCTCAGCTGTTGTTTGAAAATATCATCTCCCATTTAGTTGGCTGTCTGTTTTGTTGTCAGTTTCTTTTGCTGTGTAGAAACTTCTTAGTCTGATGTAGTCCTATTCATTTATCTTTGCCTTTACTTCCCTTGCCTTTGGAGTCAAATTCATAAAATGTTCTCTACAGCCAAAGTCCATGAGTTTAGTACCTATATATTCTTCTATGTAATATATTGTTTCAGATCTTATATTTAGGTCTTTGATCCATTTTGAGTTAATTTTTGTGCAAGGAGACAAAATGTAGTCGAGTTTCATTCTTTTACATGTGGCTTTTCAAAAGGAATTGATTTTTTCAGTTCATTTTTTAATATATTATCATTGGCATATAGGAAAGCAGTGAACTTATTTCTATTGATTTTGTATCCTGGGACTTTACTGTATTGGTTTATTGTTTCCAATAGGTTTTTGGTGGACTTCTTGTGGTTTTCTATGTAAAGAATTCTGTCATCTGCAAAAAATGATACCTTTACTTCTTCTTTCCCAATATGGGTGATTTTATTTTATTCTTTAGCCTGATCACCCTGGCTAAACCTTCTGGAGCTATTTTGAATAAAAGTGAAAAGAGTGGACAGCTTTGAATTGTTCCTGATTTATAGAAATATTCTTAATATTTTCACAATTTTGTGTAAATTAGCTGATGGTTTGTTAGATATGGCCTTTATGATATTGAGGTTCTTTCTTTTTATTTTGACTTTATTGAGTGTTTTAAACATAAAGGGATGTTGTATTTTTTCAAATGCCTTTTTTGCAACTATTGATAGGATCATATAATCTTTGTCCTTTGTTTTGTTGATGTAGTGTATTATGTTAATTGATTTTTATATGTTGAACCATCTATGTGCTCCAGGAATGAATCCCACTTGATCGTGATGTATTATTTTTTTCAAGTGTTGTATTTGATTTGCTAGTATTTTGTTTAGGATTTTTACATCAGTATTCATTTGAGATATTGAATGTCTGTAGTTGTTTGTGTGTGTGTGTGTTGTCCTCAGGTTTTGGTGTGAGGGTTATGTTGGCCTCAAAAAATGTATTGGGGAATATTGTTTCTTCTATTTTTTTGGAAGACTTTGAGAAGGATAAGTACCAAATCTTCTTTGAATGTTTGGTAGAATTTACTCATGTAGCTATCTGGTCCTGGACTTTTGTTTTTGGGAAGGATTTGAATAGTTGTTTCTATTTCCTTCCTGTTAATAGGTCTATTTAGGTTTTCTACTTCTCTATGACTCAGTCTTGGAAGATTGTATAGTTCTAGGAATTTATCCATTTCCTCTAGGTTGTTGAATTTGGTTGCATATAATCTTTCATAATATTCTACTATGATCCTTTATGTATCTATGTCTGTCATAATTTCTCCTCTTTCATTTGGATTTTGTTTATGTGAGTCCTTCCTTTGTTTTCCTTAGTGAATCTAGCCAATGATTTGTCAATTTTACTGATCTTTTCAAAGAACCAGCGCTTTGTTGTATCAATTATTTCTGTAGTTTTTTTCCTCTATTTTATTTTGTTCTCAAATTTTTACGATTTCCTTTCTTTGGCTGACTTTGGGTTTCCTTTGTTCTTCCTTGTTTAGTTCTTTAAAGTGTGATGTTAGATTGTTTTCTTGAGATCTCTTTTGTTTCTTGATATCAGCCTATAAAGATAAAAACTTTCCTCCTATTACTGCTTTTGAAGCATCCCAGAAATATTAGTATGTCGTACTGTCATCTTCATTTGTTTATATATATCTTTTGATCTATGCTTTTATTTCTTCTTGGAGCTACTCATTTTTTAGAAGTTTGTTGTTTATTTCCACATTTTTGTAGATCTTTTACTTCTTTTTCGCAGTTTCATTCTTTTTTTTTTTTTTTTGTATTTTTCTGAAGCTGGAAACGGGGAGAGACAGTCAGACAGACTTCCGCATGCGCCCGACAGGGATCCACCCGGTACGCCCACCAGGGGCGATGCTCTGCCCACCAGGGGGAAACGCTCTGCCCCTCCGGGGCATCACTCTGCCGCGACCAGAGCCACTCTAGTGCCTGGGGCAGAGGCCAAGGAGCCATCCCCAGCACCCGGGCCATCTTTGCTCCAATGGAGCCTTGGCTGTGGGAGGGGAAGAGAGAGACAGAGAGGAAGGAGGGGGGGTGGAGAAGCAAATGGGCACTTCTCCTATGTGCCCTGGCCGGGAATCGAACCCAGGTCCCCTGCACGCCAGGCCGACGCTCTACCGCTGAGCCAACCAGCCAGGGCCTTGCAGTTTAATTCTAATTTCAAGGCCTTATGATCAGAAAATGCTCTTGGTATGATTTCAGTCTTCCTGAATTTGTTGATGTTAGTTTTGTGGCCAGACATGGTCTGTCCTTGAGAATGTTTCATGCACACTGGAGAAGAATGTATAATCTGACATTTTGTGATGAAATGCCCTATAAGTGTCTATGATGTTCATTTGGTCCAGAGTTTTGTTTAAGGATGATATTTCTTTATTGATTTTCTGTTTGGATGATCTATCTAAAGCCATCAATGATGTGTTTAAATCTTCCAAGTATGACTGTGTTTTTGTCTGCTTTTATTTTTAGATCAGCTAGTAGATGTCTTACATATTTTGGTGCTCCCTGGTTCAGTGCATATATATTAAGAAGTGTTATGTCTTCTTGATACAATGTCCCCTTTATTATTATTAAATTTCCATCTTTATCTCTGGTTACCTTTGTTGTCTTGATGTCAGCATTATCAGATATGAGTACGGCTACACCTGCTTTTCTTTGGATATTTTTTGCTTGGAGAAACATTTTCCAACCTTTCACTTTGAGACTACTTTTGTCCTTGCAGCTTAGATGTTTCTCTCAAAGGCAGGATATGGTTGGGTTTTGCTTTCCAATCCAATCTGTTACTCTGTATCTTTTATTTGTCAGTTCAGTCTATTTACATTTAGGGTAGTTATTGACAGTTGAGGATTTCCTATAGCCATTTTATGCTTTGTTTTCTAGCAGTACTATGTCTTGTTTGGTTCTTCTCTTTTTTGTTTTTATCAGTTGTTTTTGTTTGTTGGCTTTCCATACTTTTCTCTGTTCTTTTTTTAAGCTGTGTGTTTCAGTAGTGGCTTTCTTGTGGGTGGTTAGTATTAGGTTATTAAAAAAAATGATCATATTTCCAATAGTCCTTTGTCTTATGAGTGCTTCTGTTCTACATCCTCCTTTGCAACTGCCTATTTTTATCCTCTCCTTTTTTATTATTGTCACAGATTATCCTTGTTTTTATTGTGGCTTATTAGAATCTTTTACTTGTAGTTTTTATTTATTTATTTTTTCTTTGTATCTGGTTGGATAACCCCCTTGAGTATTTTCTGCTGTGGAGGTTTTCTGGTGATAAATTCTCTCAGCTTCTTTAATTCTGCAAAAGGTTTATTTCTCCTTCATTTTTGAAGAATTACTTTGGTGGATATAGTATTCTTGATTGGTATTTCCTCTCTTTTAGTACTTTAAATGTTTGGTTCCATTCTTCTGGCTTGTAGAGTTTCTGCTGAGAAGTCTGATGATAATCTAATGGGCTTTACTTTATATGTTATGTTCTTCTTTTCCCTAGCTGCCCTGAGGATTCTTTCTTTGTCATTGAGTTTCAACAACTTTACTATGATGTTCCTTGGAGTAGGTCTATTTAGATTTTGGTAATTCAGCAGTCTGTTTGCTTCTTAGGACACAAGTTCTAACTCTTTTCCATAGGCTTGGAAAATTCTCATCAATTATTTGTTTGAATAGGCTCTCCATTCTCTTCTCCTTCTCTTCTTCTTCTGATATACCCATTATTCTTATATTACTCTTTCTGATGGAGTCAGACAGTACTTGTAGAGCTCTCTCAGTTTTTTAAATTCATGAATCTCTTTCTTCTTCTCTCTGTAGCATTTCTATTGCCTGTTTTCAATTGTTCCCTCTATCTGGCTTATTCTATTAGCTAAGCTTGTTACCCCAGTCTTCAATTTATATATTGAGTTCTTTATCTCTGTTTTTAAATTTTCAATCTTGTTGTGGTATTATTTTTGTTTATTAACTTGTTTTATGAGCTCATTAAGTTGCCTATTACTGTCTTTTTGCATCTTGTTGAGTCTTCTTAGAACTTAAATTTTGAATTATTTATCATTAAACTCCAAGGTTTCCATGTGATTGAGATTATTTTCTGGAGATATTTTATTTTCTTAGCTAAGTCTCTGTCTTGTGTAGCCATGTTATTCTATTTTTTTCTTTCTTGATGACATTTGAGAGTGATATTTTAAACATTCTAGCAACAACAACAAAGAAACCAACAAAGAGAATCAACAACAAAGAAAACCAAAAATTACAATTAAAAATACAAAGAAAATATTAAAATCTTAAAATTATGACAAAAAGAAAAACACAGAAATAAAGATCAAAAGCAAACAAAAATAACAAAAACATAGCCAAAATAAGAATAAGAATAAAAGATAAGGAAAAATAAAAATAAAATATATAAAAATTAAGGAAAATAAAATTCAAAAAATAAAAAATATGAATCAGATGAAGAATAAAAGAGGAAAAGAAAAACAGAAAAAAATGAAAAAATAATTTTGGTTTTGAGAGGTTTCTTTCAGTAGGTGTTGCTGTATTATAACTTTTAGCTCTGAAGTTCCTAGGCTGTCCTCCATGGAGATGTTTCTGTTGCAATGATATAGACAGGGCTGCCATAGCGTTGGTGAGTGGGGTGTGTTGTGAAGGCCTTCCAGTTTTGGCCTTATGGCTTCGGCTTTATGACTTCAGCTTTCTGGCTTTATGGTTCTAGCAATGGTGATCTCAGGTTTCCAGACACTCCTTTCTACATCTCAACAGACCTAGGGAACAGACATGGAACACTTCTGTTTTTCAGGGGAGAGAGTGGGTCTGGTGAGCTAGCTGTGGGGTTTGTCTCTGCTACTCTTCATACTGGGAGGTGAGGGAGGACGGATCCGGGTGGCTGGGGGCCACACTTTAGCTTTCTTTGTCTCTGCTGAGTGTGGACTGCAGGCAGACAGCAGAAACACTGGCTGTGACTCTGTGCTCTGGTGGCTTTGGTTTATCTCCTCCTCTGCCCCTCTATCTCAATGCTTCTCCCTGCAGAAGGAGACCCAGTCACTCTGAATTTCCCTCTCCCTACTCTTTAGGAAAAATACAGGGAGCTCGAGCTTCCCTCTTCCCCATATTCTAGCAGAGAAAAAAAGGAACAGTTAATTGGGGTTTGTCTCCTCTCCTCTCGAAAAGCCACAGTGAATGAGTTTTATCTTCTGACCCCCTTTTCACCCTGTTCTACCTTTAGTCTGTTTGGTACATGGATCTTTTGGGCACATCTGCTAACCCAGCTGGGATTCTTTGCTGCATTATAGTTGCTCAATTTGTTGAACTTTCAAGTGGAGAAATCAGGAATATCTCTCATGCTGCCATTAGAGTTCACATTTTATTGAAAAGATGAGAAATTTAAAATGATCAAATTTTAATCTTATTAAATAAATCTAAGATGAAATGTTTGTAATCATCCATAAAGTAGAAGGTATATGTTTAGTAACTGCCAGAAGTATAAGTAATAAATGTAGACATATTATTACAAAAGTAAAATTATTCTGAACTCTTTAATTCATGTGAGAGGAAATATTTCTGTTTTGTAGTCTGTCAAATAAAATAACGTATAGACTATAGATAAGAGATAATTATTAAGACATTTAGAAGGCTTGCCTCCAGTTGTCTCATACAAAGGAATACTTACATCACATATAAAATAATGGTAGGTCAAAATATTCTTAAAGAAACTTTATTCTTATTCTATTTAAAATTAAATGTCAAGTTCAGAAATTGTGTATATTAAATTCTGAGTCAGCACCTCTGCAGCAGTCATGATTAAAACAAATCTACTCACTTGATATTCTTCCTACTTAGATGGGGAAGTATGAAAGAAAGTTGTGTTTCCACACCTGCAAGAGCTTTTTATTCAACCAGTCAGGTCCAACTAGAATACTTCATGATTATGGCCGCATAATCACTACCAGCTGTGAGCAGAAAAATAGAGCAGCTAATGTTAGAAACACACTAGTTACTTTATTTCTGTCATCAGCCAGATCCTGTTTATAAAATTCTCTTTGATTAAGTGTGGCATAATTTCTGTTTTCATTAATGGCAGCAAGATTTAGATGGGAAAGTTGTTTACAGTGTGACAAATATATAAAAACAAAGGCAGGGACATTAAGATGGTTTCACATTTCTGTCAACCTTAAAAAGTCTCGAGAAACCAATTGCATATTTGAACACTGGAATTGTATAGGTTTTATTTATAAGATGAATCTATTAGGTGTTTTAAACTTGCAAAATTACATGCTTTATATTTAGGCCATATACTGGCATTTTCATTTAGAAAGAGACAGGATTGCAATGACAGGGTGCTGTTTACAGGAAAATGAATTAATGGAGGCCTGGAAAACAAAGTAAATAGCAAGAGAGAAAAAAAAATTGGAGGAATAGAAGTTACACAAAAAGGAAAAAAAAATTTATTATTCACAATAAAGATCATCTCAAATATAGTGGTTCTCATTCAAAAACATAATTATCATGTTCTTGAAGAATAATTTGAAAAAGTGTCCTTTTTTTAAAAAAGTTTGGTTTAATTAACAGCAGACACATCTACAGGAAGGGTTAATGTCAGTAAGTTAATAGTTTACCATAAATTAAATGATGACAATATGCTATGGAGAGTTCTAAGTTTGGAACATGTACTAATTTATTTACATAACAACCCTTGGAAATTGTTAGGATTATTATCACTTTTAGATAAAGATTTTGCTTTCTATTGTATAGTAGACATCAACTTACCCACCAGCTCTCATATATACATACTCATCTTTTCTGTATGGTTCTATAGATTAACTATCAATTCTTCTATAAAACTCAAATCCTTTCACATGTGACTAGAACTTTGCAATAGCATTTCTGTTTCCTATTTCTTACAGCTCCAGCTTTTCCTGCTTTATTGGATCATTTTCATCAGCATGCAACCATGCTATTTCTTTTATTTATTTATTTTTTATTTTATTCCTATTACTTGGTAAGTATGTCCCATTTACTTACTCCCCTTTGAAGCAAAACACAATCAAATTCACAGAATCTAGTCTTTTGCATCCATTTTTTTTCTTAAACCCACACTACCAGCCTCTAACCCCTAATCCACCAAAATATTCTTGTTAAATGTCAGCAATAATTTCCATGTGACTAAATTTAAAGGCCGTTATATTTGGCCTTTGGGTATCATTTTTCATGGTTGATCATTCTCTCCTCCTTGAGAGAATCTCTCACTTGGCATGATCACACCCAAGAACTAACCAGAGAAAAACAATATTTAAAATACAGTCTTAGCATTTTTAAAGGAAAATCCAGAATAGAACATGTAATTTTGCTACAATACAATTAGAGTTATTAAAAAAAATGTAAATACTTAGAATCACCCTTAAAATGTGTAGGACCTGGAAACAATATCAAAAAGACCCTTTACCATATGCCCAGTGGTGGGATTCAGCAGGTTCACACCAGTTCGGCAGAACTGATACCTAATTTTTCTTTTGAGTTCGGCTAACCAGTTGTTAAGATGGCACTTGTAATCAGGGTTCTAAGGTGGCTGCCTGGGAGGGAAGCCACCCAACGTAGAAATCGCAAGTTAACATTCCTTACTCTTTTTTAACATATATCTGCATGACAGCATATATAAGCACCCACAGTCATGTTCATTCTGTCTATTGGTAAAGGAATAGGATCCTACCCTACAGTGAAAAGATGATTAAGAATAAATCACACAGTCAATGATGCTCAGATAAAAACGGAGAAAATTGCCAGTTAAGAAGCAATATGGGCCTGGATGGTTGGCTCATTGGTAGAGCATTGGCCTGGCATGTGGATGTCCTAGCTTCAATTCCTGGTCAGGGCACACAGAAGAAGCGCCCATCTGCTTCTCCACTCCTCCTCCTTTTGCTTCTCTCTCTCTCTCTTTCCTCCTGCAGCAATGGCTTGATTGAAACAAGTTGGCCCTGGGCACTGAGGATGGCTCCATGGCATCTGCCTCAGGCCCTAAGAAGAGCTTGGTTGCTGAGTAACAAAGTAATTCCCCAGATAGGCAGAGCATCATCCCCTAGTAGGCTTGCAGGTGGGTTCCAGTAGGAGCACATACAGGAGTCTGTCTCTGCCTCCCTTCCTCTCACTAAATTAAAAGAAAAGAAAGAAGCAGCAATATGGAAATATCTTAAATAACAGTTTTATTGCTTTTTGTCAGGTATTATTTAATTTTTTACTTAATATTTTAAAACTCATAACATAATCTAGTTTTGTATACCTCATTTATTCTCCTTATTTAAGTATTAAATATATGAAATAATAAACTATCTTTTGGTCCTGACCTGTGGTGGTGCAGTGGATAAAGCATTGATCTGGAATGCTGAGGTTGTGTTCCAAGCCCTGGGCTTGCCTGGTCAAGGCACATATGGGAGTTGATGCTTCCTGCTCCTCCCCTACTTCTCTTTCTCTCATTTCTTCTCTCTCTCTCTCTCTCAAAATGAATAAACAAATAAACAAATTTTAAAACACCTACCTTTTGATATATTTTTTTTATACTTAAAAGAGTCATTAGGCCAGAGAAATGGTTGTTAAATTACAGTATTTGAATCCCACCACTGCATATGCCTCAATATTTGAAAGTCATATATCAAGCTAAAAGGTCTATTAAATAAATAAAATATGCTCTCTATTTTGGAGACTTATATGTTATCCCCCCCAAATTTATTGAATTATAATTGACAAAAATTGTATATTTTCAAGGTGTATAATGTGATGCTTTGATATACATTTTGAAATGATTAGCATAATCAAGCTTAACATATCTATCATCTCAGTTTTCATTTGTGGTTGTGTGGTGGGGAGGTGTGAAACTATTTAAGAGCTATTCTGAACAAAGTTTGAGAACAGAATAATATGTTAGATCTGGAACTTACAACTGAATGCTGTATCCTTCGATGTTAGCTTCTATGCTTTTAAAATAACAAAAAGTATTTTTTGCTTTTATACTTTAAAATGTGCTTTTGTTTTTCTCTTTCTACAATGTTATTTACTTTTAATCATTCTAAATTATCAAGATCTGTACCAACATAAAATATAATTGTATTTTAAATGTGTAAAATGTATGCTTTATCAAAACAAATTGAAGACAATAAAATGCATAAAAATAATTGTTTCAAAAAATTTTTACTGTATTTTAAAACACCCATTACTTATTGATATTACATACTAAAATTAAAAAAACACAAAAAATATAAGTAATAAGTGCTAAAATTTAAATAAAACAAACACAGCTAAAATTTTAAGCTGTGAAGGAAATTCAATATGTTAGTAAATACATAAAAATTTTATTCAGTATCAGTATTATTGGTTGACATGTGAACTTAATAAACTATTACATTTTGCACACATTTTGTCTAGACCTCCATTTATACAAATATGAGTAACTAAAATTGATTAATAATAAAAAATTTTCCTCAGTGCCATGTACAACTCCTGAAAATTTATTCTAATTTGTGACTAGAACTGCAAATTGAGTCATGAATAGAAACAAAAAAAAAGTTTAATATTGAGAATACTTTATTGTGGCAGAAACTGTTGCATTCTTGCTGAGAATTTGACAAACTAATTAATTTTTCTTCTCATTTACTCAATTCTACTGCTCAAATTCTCTCTCCCTACATTCCCAAGTATCGTCTACTTCAATATCAACAAGGACACAATCCAAAAACTACACTAGCTTTGAACCCAGTCACCGTGTTTTCCAAACATATAGGACAAGAGATGTGGGAAAAAGTACCAAGGTGACTGGAGGGTGTTAGAGAGGATGTTTAGGATTACATGCCTGTATTGTGCTAGTTTTGAGTACAAGATCAGAAATAAATGTTTTCATAAATGATAAATTTATTTTTTGCAAATTTACAATATTCAAGACCCTTTAAAGATGCTAGGATAGGGGACTTTTGTGTATGGATCTCTGGTATAATTCTGTAAAGTGTAGTTAGTTATTAATTTAACAACTATATTCTGAAAGCTTCCATGGATGGAACTGTCACAGAGAAAAACAACAAATTGGGATGTGGATATCCAATCCAATTTAATAACATAGCTCAGGCTTTAACTAATTTAGAAAAGGAGCTTTTACTTGGTTTTCATTTTTTTAAAAATTGATGGTCAAAACTTTTGAAAAATCATTGGAATACATCATAGAATGCAACTTGAAATAAAGTAAATTGAGATTTATAGAGTGAAATGCAACATAAAAAATGTCAACTATATATTCATGCTGTTTATGAGTTTTTTAAATATTACATTTACTAGTTTAAATTGTTTTGATAATAGACAGTTTCTGATGTTGCAGGATTTAGATTTAAAATTTTTAATTACAATATGAATAGACAGCATTAGGTGTTTGTTTAATTACTCATCTCTCAAAGCAGCTGCATCTTTCTGGGCTCTTTGAATTGAATTGACATTTGAATCTGAAAACAAAGCTTTAATTTCTTAGCTATTTTCATATTCTTTGCTTTTCTAGGAAACAGATTTTTAAATGTAGGTAAGGGAACAAGGTCTACGTCAATTGAAATTTGTTTAAAGCAAGAAAAAAGAAAACAATGTATTACCCATTCATATGAGAATCTGTCAGAAACCAAAAGAAATGTTTAGCTTTTATTGTCTAACTTTAAACTTCAGATAATCAAAAATAAACTTAGACTATCTAAATAAATGCTTATAAAAATTGAGAAAACATTTAAATGACATACTTGGGAGTCATAGCAACAGGACTCAATTAGAAAAAGCACAAACCACAGAAAGAGCACTTAGCTAATGATAATCCTAATTAATTTTGAAACAAAGAAGGCTATTGATTAATCAAGAAAGAAAATATTTCATATAAGTTATTATAGCAGATATTTTCAGAGTGATATTTGAGAATCTGATGAAATTGGTAAAAAAGGGAATAAGAAAGTGTCTTCTCACAAAAACTGAATATCATTGAGAAAAAATGGCCCATTTTACAATCATTTTTTTTCTATAGAGTTATATAAGTTCTTTAAAAATGTTGGATATTAACCCCTTGTCAGAGCTGTTTATTAAAAATATCTTCTCTCATTCAGTTTTATTTTTGTTTTGTTGACAGGTTTTTTGTTTGTTTGTTTTTGGTTTTAGAAGATTTTAAGTTTGATATAATCTAATTCATTTATCTTTGCTTTTACTTTCCTTGTCTTCAGGGTCAAATTCATCAAATCTTTTCTAAGATCAAGGTATAAAAGTTTAGTACCTGTGATTTTCTCCTTTATAATTTCTTGTTTCAGATCTTATATTTAGGTCTTTAATACATTTTAAATTAATTTTTTGTATGTATATCGGGTCAAACAATACTCTAGTTATATTCTTTTGCATGTGGCTTTCCAATTTTCCAGGCATCATTTATTGAAGAGATTTTCTTCATTGTATGTTTTTGGCTCCTTTGTGAAAAATTATTTACCCATATATATGTGGATCATTATTATTATTTTTTTACTAAGTGAGAGGTGGGGAGGCAGAGAGAGACTCCTTTATGTGCCCTGACAGAAATTTACCCATCAAGGCCCCTACCAGGCGATGATGCTCTGCCTGTCCCAGCTGCTACTCTGTTGCTCAGCAACTGTGCTATTTTAGCACCTGAGGCGAGGCCATGGAGCCATCATCCTTAGTGCCTGGGACCAATTTTGCCTCCATGTCTGTGGGAGGGAAAGAGAGAAATAGAGAGAAGGGCAGGGGTGGAAGGGTAGAGAAGCAGATGGTCACTTCTCCTGTGTACCCTGACTGGCAATCTAACTTGGGAATTCCACACACCAGGCAGATGCTCTACTACAGAACCAAATGGCCAGGGCCTACATGTAGATTTATTTCAGGTTCTCATATCTGTTTCAATGTCTGTGTGCTGGTTTTTCTGCCAATATCATGCTGTTTTGATTATTGTTGCTTTCTAGCATAATTTAAAGTTTAGGAGACTGATACCTCTGGCTTCATTCTTTTTTTCTCAGGATTACTTTGGCTATTCTAAGTCTTTTGTGGTTCCATAACAATCTGAAAATTTTTTGTTTGATTGCTTTAAAAATGTTATTGTGATTTTGATGGGATTGCATTAAATATATACACATATTGCCCAACATATATTTATAAACTGTTTATTTATTTATTTTGCTTCTTAGTTTGCTATAATCCCAACTGGTTAGTTTTTGCTTTTGATGATTATTCTTTTGTTGTCACATAAAAAAGTCATTGCTAAGAAAAATGTCAGAGCTTCTTTTCTCTGTCTTTTTTTTTCTAGGAGTTTTATGGTATTGGATCTTATGTTTAAGTCTTTAATCCATTTTATTAACTTTTGTGAGTGATATAAGATAGGGGTTCAATATCATTTTTCTGCATGTGGCTTTCCAATTTTCCCAACACCTTTTATTGCACTGAATGTCCTTGGATTCCTTGTTAAATATTAGTTGATCATGAATGTTCAGGGGGAGGGGTTATTTTTTAGCTTTCAAACCTGTTTCATTGATCTATGCATTTATTTTAATGCCATTACCATACTGTTTTAACTACTTGTGGTATAGTTTGAAATCAGGAAGTGTGATATTCCAGGTTTGGTCTACTTTCTCAGAACTACTTTGGCTATTCAAGATCTTTTGTGTTTCCGTAAAAATTTTAAGATTGTTTTTCCTGTTTCTGTAAAAAATTCCATTGGAAATTTGATAAGGATTGCATTGAATATATAGATGGTTTTGGCTAGTTTGGACATCTTTTTTTCTCTGATGTGAGAAGTGGGGAGGCAGAGAGACAGACACCCGACTAGGATCCACCCAGCATGCCCACTAGGGGGCAGTGCTCTGCCCATCTGGGGCATTGCTCCATTGCAACCAGAGCCATTCTAGTGCCAGGCCAACTTTGCTCCATTGGAGTCTTGGCTGCAGGAGGGGACGAGAAAGAGAGAGTGAGAACAAAGAGGGGGAAGGGTGGAGAAGCAGATGGGTGCTTCTCCTGTGTGCCCTGGCCAGGAATCGAACTTGTGATTTCCTTATGCCGGACCATCGCTCTACCAGTGAGCCAACTGGCCAGGGCCTAGTTTGGACATTTCAACAATTAATCCTTCTAACAATTGAACACTAAATAGACATTTTCAACAAAACAAAAGAAAGAAAGAGATCTACATGGCCAAGAGGCAAATGAGAAAATGCCCACCATCACCAATGATCAGAGAAATACAAATCAAAACCATAATGAGATATAATTTTACACCTGTTAGAACATCTGTCATGATGAAGATAAGAAATGCCAAGTGTTACCAAGGATATGAAGAAAAGTTAACACTTGTACACTGTTGGTGGGAACCCAAATACAGTTGGTTAAGCTACTATGAAAAACTACATGGAGGTTTCTCCAAAAATTAAAAGTAGGGTGGTGCAGTGGATAAAGCATCAACCTGGAATGCTGAGGTCACCAGTTCGAAACCCTGCACTTGTCTGGTCAAGGCACATATGGGAGTTGATGCTTTCTGCTCCTCCCCCCTTTCTCTCTCTTTCTCTTTCACACACACACACACACACACACACACACACACACACACACACACACACACACAAACTCTCTCTCTCTCCTCTCTAAAATGAATAAATAATTAAATTAAAATGAAAAGAACTTGACATAATCTAGAAGTTCCACTTCTGGGTATATTACCAAGTAAAATGAAAACAGGGTATCAAAGACCTATATAAACTTCCATATTTATCACAGCATTTTTGTCAAAGTCAATATATAGAAACAACTGAAGTGTACATCAATGTATGAATGGATAAAGAAGTTGTGATATATATACAAAATGGAATATTATTTCACCATGAGAAAGAAGGAAATTCTGCCATTCATACCAATATGAATGGACCTCAAAGGCATTATGCTACATATAATAAGTTAGACATAGAAAAGCAAACACTATATGATATCATTAATATGTGAATCTAAAAAAGCCAAACTCATGGAAACAGTAATTTGGTGATTGCCAGTGGCAGGAAAGTAAGAGATTTGGGGATATGTTGCTAAAGAGCAGAAACTTGCAACCAACAGATAATTTCTAAAGATTTAATGCATAGCATAGTGATTATAGATAAAAATAGTATATTATAAACTTCAAAGTTGCTATAGACTAGATATTGTTTCTATGACAAAAAAATAATTATGGGATGTGAAAGAGATATTAGCTAAAGCTGTGGTAATAATTATGTTACAATATCAAATCAACATGTTACATGCCTTAAACTTACAAAATGTTATATGCCAATTATGTATTAATATGAAATAATAATTTGCATATTTTCCTTGATTGTCACACAAAAGCAATGTTGTTTTAGACTGTAGCATTAAGGACACCTAGCTATGGATAACAATCCTCATTAGATATGTAAATATTTGATCATTTGTTATTGTTACTTTGTAATCTTATATTTTTCTTTTTTCAGCTATGCTTTTATTAATCAGAGAAAACAGTGATATTCATTCCTTCCCTACTTTTTACTTCCAACAATATATAAGAGAATATAAAAGTAATAGAAATGTAAAAATAATTGGATTGTGGAATGGTACAATTGGAGTAAACTTCAGAAATAATTTTGTCTAACATCCTCATTTTACATGAGAAGACTAACATCCAGAAGTAGTATGTGATTTGTACATACCATAGCAATTCTCCAAGAATCATTTCAGTGGCTTCAATTAGTAGTGGCAGTTTGGTGTTAATAGTTAGTCAACTGATGGTGACCAAGAAAGCCTTAATGTGTGCCTCAGCTTGACCAAGCTTTAGACAGGCTCGCCCTACCTCTAGGCCCAGACCTCCCTTTTCTTAGACCATTTACTTTAGAAAATTTGTAATTAAATTTTTTTTCCTGCCACTTAGTGATGTAAATCTTTTTAAAAGCTTCTTGCCAGTTTATAAGCCAAGAATGTATTTATTGAGGATTTGGGAACCATCCCTTTGAAATGTAGGAAGATTGTGCTTCTATTTTCCAGTCTCTGTGGAAGGGTAGAAGCCTAATTTCTGCTTTATTCCAAATTTCAAAACTAGCTTCTATTATAAAGAGAAAGTTTACTTCTTTTGAGTAATGACAGCAAAAAAAGGGGAGGCTATAATCCTCCCAGCCCAACTCTTTAAAATTAAAATTCTACAGCTATTTGTTGAAATGAAGTTGAGTTCAGACTTAATTCTTGGCCTCTCTTCCCTATTGCAATAACCTTGAATAAAGTCATCTTGCCTGCTTAACTTTGTCCTGGGTAATTTTTGCTTTGACAACAGCTAAGTGATTTTGGCCAAATAAAGATGTTAGAGCACAGCATAACTAGAAAAAATAGGTAATTTAACTGATGAAATATTAATGTAGAGGCACTACTTGATAGATTTTGTTTTGTTTTATTTTTGGCTACAAGTATAGGTGAAAAAGTGTTATGAATGGGTCTCAGCACTTCTAATGAAAATGGAATGTCATTAAAAATACAATTAAAGTTTTAACATATTTATCTTGACTTTCACGCACACACACACACACGCAAACCCCCAAGAATTATTTGAACTCTAGCATTATGGACATCTAGCTTCTCCTCTTGTAAAATGATAATGAATACTTTTCTTAGTATATTTAGAATTGATATAATTCTTACATCTAAAGTAATAGGGTCTGATTGAATATAACCTTTCCCCTACTTGCCTTTTTCTGTTGCAAAGAAATCATAGTGGGGAAATGCACAGGCTGTTTTTAGTAAGCATTATTGATCATTGCAAACAGTGTCAGGTGTGGTAAAAGATAAGTAGTTATATTGAGGATGGCAATCTAATCATAACGAATTCTCCAAGCCAGGCACTGTCCTTAGCTGATACAGGTGAAATGTACAGACACATAAACTTCTCCAAAATGAGTGATTTAACCAAAATGCAATTATATTACACACATATTTACCCTTCATAACTCATTTAGAACTAATTTTAAGACATAAAGATAAAGACGTGGGAAATCAAGCCAAGACTCTATCATCATGTGTGGTAATGATGGAAAAACAACAACACAAAATAAAACACAGAAGGAAGAAATTGTCCTCTGACATTACCACCACATTTTATTTTAATTTCTTTTCATTTTAGAGTTAACCTAATTACAAGTCATTAGTCCCTCCATATTGACATCAAGAAATTTGAGTAAATCTCATATAAATGATAACAAAATGATACGCTTGTCTTTTGTATTTGCCTTATTTCTATGAACTGGTCCTAAAACCATCTTGGGGATGATACTGAGAAGACTGAACTAGTTGCATACTTTAAAAATTAACAGTCTAAATTTAACATTTACCTTGGGAAATATGCTTCATGAAATGTTTGTTCAGAAGATTTAGATGCCTCATTTTTTAATTCTTGAAAATGTCAGTCTTTAGTAAATGCTAATAGCCATATTTTGTGTTTTCAAAGACTAATTTCTTACAAGTGCCAGTGTAATTGTGTTATCGATTTAATAATAAATCCAATATGATAAATGGAAGTATTGCAATATGACTATCTTTAGCCTTATCTTGAACAAAGGAATATTTTGACTATCACTATATATAAAAATTATACCTCTGTGTCTTTCCTTAAATCTTCTCACTTCCAAAAATTAAATCTGCAATCAAGGATTTAAGGATAGTCATCAACTCTTCCCTGTTTCTCATACATAGTGCTACTATTAGATACAAAGAAATTGATTTGAAAATTATTAATATAAGTTTATTTCTGTTATATGTTAACTAACAGTTATCAACACCTATTTTTAGAAGAAAGATAGACATTCCCAAACATATCTATGAAAATCAGTCTAGGTTTATTTTGAGTTTCTTTTGTCTCATCTCATATTAGAGCAAAAATTGATAGAAGGAAGTTTGTTGCTATAAGGCTGGAGATTCAGAGATGTGTGGTAAAATATTAAAGGATACTACTTTTTATTCAAATTATTTTAAAATTTTTAATGTGAATAAATAATTAAAACTAAATCAGTATTAACTAAGTGCCTTTTACCCCAGCATGTTCTTCTGAGAAAAATTCAATTACAGTACTTTAAAGTGTAGCAAAAACAAAATAACGTTAGTTGTGTTTCAAGTAAGATTGATACTAATCATCTTTTTAATATCACTAATTAGAATATTATCTCACCGAATAATCATTTAATTGTGTTAAAATTTTAAGACAAGCTTCTATTATAGTTATAAAACTTTCCATTGTACTATTATTGTTTTTAAAAGACTCTTTTTTAAGTAAGGAAAATAAAATTCTAGAGGAAAATCATAACTTTTGCTAAAACTTTGTTTTGTCAAACTTTGAAAAACTTGGACAAATTTTTATGCAGTGATATTGTCAAATAAATCATTTCAGAAACATTATAAACCTTTCTTGTCTGGTTAATGGAAATTTTCTTTTAAAATTAATGACTTTTAAGCCCAAAATAGAACAATGTACATTTTAAATAATTTATAACTTTTAGCATGCCTAGCAATAATATTATCTTGTATTAGTGAGATATATATCTTTGAACATTTCCCTGAAGTAGCCATATATTCTGTACATTAGGCATATATTTATTTGTGGTAAATATGTATAAAGTAAATGTAATTATAGCTGCCTTTTTCTCATGATACAGTGTTGATATTATAGGGGGACAAATAGTGATACGTGAAGACTGAACTTGTGGAGGTGAACACACAATACCATGTAGGTATATTGTAGAATTGGGCTGCTGAAACTTGTATAATTTTATTAACTACTGTCACCCCAATAAATTCAATTAAAATATATTTATATTTGAAATAAGTATTCTACAAATAAAGCCATTTTTATAGAAGAGCTTTGTCAAAATAGTGCTGTAATTATTATGTCTGGTACAGCTATAGTCTGCTAACTGTTCCCTCTATTTTGTATTAAGAAAGAGACTGGAATTTGTCTTTTAAAAGGGCATTGGCTCTTGGCATTAAACAATTCATTAAGGTGTTGTGTTTGTCTTTGTTTTGTAACTCTGGGGATCATTGTTTATTGCTTTCCTAGCCATATGTAAACTGTAGATAGACTGGGGATCTGCGACACTCCCCAAACTGTTCACTCACTTTGTTTTCTCAAGGAAATCTCTGAGATCCTTTCACCACCAGTTCCAATGTTCCATACACAGGAACGTAGGAAGAGCCCTAAATGTACTGCCTTAGCCCATTCAGGTTGCTATAATAAAAATCAAAGACTGCGTAGCTTACAAGTGACAAAAAGTTCTCTCTTCCATTTGGGAAGGCTGGGAAGTCCAAGATCAGGGCTCCAGGAAATTTGGTGTCTGGTGAGGTCCTGCTTCCTGGACACCTATATTTTCACTATAACTATGCTAGGCAGAAGGAATGAACTAGCTCTCTTTCATAAAAGCAGTAATCCCAATCATGAGGGTTTCCCCAGTGACCTAATCATCTCCTGAAAGCCCCACTTCCTAATGCCATCACACTGGGGTAGGATTTTTAACATAAATTTGGAGGGGACACAAACAGTTGATCTATAGAATGTATTATTAAAATTGGATATGTAAATATTATTAGCTGCTGGTAACATCAAAGGTCTGAGCTGAAGAATTTAAAAGTAGAGCTACTGAGCTCCCAGACATAAAGTGATGTGATGGCCTAAGAGAAGACCAGAGCCAAGGCAGTCTCCCAGACTGAAGAACCTACAGTCCCTGGTTCACAGAAACATAAGATGGAGAGAAATACCCTCCCAGGCTCTACCCGTGCCCACCCATCTTCCTAAATCTGGCAACTGAACTTTCCCTTTTTTCTCTTTGTATAGTTGGTTCCCTTCCATAGGAAACATTTTTGTCTGGGTGAGAAATCTTAGAGAATGTGGGTATAATAAACTTGAGTATGTTGAAATATTTGTCTTCATATTCCTTTCAAGATTTATAAAATAGGGGAAATCTGACTTCTAAAATTCTCTTTACTTGTCTAAAGAACCCCTTTAATATATACTGGTCTCCAATTACAGTGTACCACAGGGGATTTTATGGGAGAGACTTAAATTTACCAGTGAAGAATGAAATAATCTGTTCTCTGTGATCTGTAGATACCAGCCTTTATTCAGTATTGGGATACCCTGGGATGCCAAGGAAATTGCTTAGGGCTTAGCTTTTAAAGGGTGCTCTATTAGATGTTTCTTGTTATATAAACATGCCCTATTAAGTAAGATTTTCTTTATAATGAGTCAGCTTTTCATATCATGAAAGCAAACATTACTCCTATAAAAGCAGCAAAGTAATTTAAGAGAGAACCACAAAGATTAAGCAGTTAGAAATAATTTTTGCCAGTAAATGTGCTAGGTAGTAGCATACCATTTTCAATGCTAATTTAATTTAAATAATTTTAAAATAATATGAAAATTCCACATGGCTCTTTTTCCACTTCTGTGAATTAGGCTGTCAATATATTCATTTTTAAATACCATTTCAAAAGTGTAAAGATTTTTTATTAATTTACCATGCATATGGGGAATATTTTTAAAGTCCTTCTATATAAAAGCTTTCTAAAAATATCCCTCAAACTAATACAAATTTTTCAACAGTAGTTCACTGAACATCTGTGTACCTCCCTGTATATTTACCAACTAGCTATACCCGGTCACGCGTTGCTGTGGCTCAGTCTGGTTAAATGGAAAAGAAAGAAAAGAGAAAGCGCACATTTCTAATATGTTTAATTTCACAATGCTTGTGGGTATACAATATTTTTTGTTGTTCTATTGTCTGTACAGATATAGAGATTGTCTCGTTTGCTGAGCCTAGAACACGCAACATATAATTGTCCATGTGAGAAGCAATCTGTGCGTAGATCTAAAGCGCACAATTCTAAAGATTAGCCCTGAGCTTTGTTGATGGTGATTGGAAACACCAATCAAATGGAGAATTGTAATCTCTTAAATTGAAATGGCATATCCGTTGGAATCATAGAAATGTGAGAAATGAGGACATCTTCACCTTTGAAAGGTCCTGTCAAGATTGTTGCTTCTACAACGTTGCTCATTAATTTTTTACAGTGCACAGACCGAAACACTTCATGTTTTGCCATGAAATCCATAAGCAATTTCACCTTCTGTTTGAAAACACATGCTGTGATGTCGTGCCTATCTACTGGCTATTGGCCAGGAAATAAGAGCTGTTGTATATCGTCCCAAACTGAATTGCATATGAATGTAATGAACAGGTCTGGACACCCGTAGTTACAAACATATGCAATTGCATCTTGAGCATACTAAAGCATATGACGTGGATTGCCTCTATATGAAGGTGGCAAAATCGTTAGTCTTCCAACATTAGTTGTATTATCGTCATTTGCAACTGCATCTCGCAAATGAACATCATATTCTTCCCAGTGAAGCTTGGTCTGATTCAAATGGATGAATATCAAATATTCTGTTTCAATTTTTGCATATATATCTATAATGTATTGGTGAAACAATTGACGGCATTTCAAAATGTGATTGTCTTCATTCTCTCGAATCATTAATTGGTATGAGTAATAGTTCATTGTGCTGCATTTTATATTTGTTTCTTTGCCACTGACTGGATTTATCATCTTAACGTTGAAGTGATATTCATCAGCACCATTCCAAAAAATGATTGGATATTGCAGGGCATCGTAGCATCGATGAGTTTCTGCAACTTTTGTTAATTGATTATTTCTCTGATGAAGAACAATATCTCTAGGTTGGAATTGATCTCTGACTATAACAATTGCCACTTCATCTATAGTTGGAGCATTGAATCTTTGCACATGTTCTCCAGCAGCCGTATTGTCAGCATGAATAACAATCTTGTGTGTATCAGATGGCATCATGTCAATTGCTGTTTTGAACAAACGCACTAAATTGGTTTTTTTTGTGAAGAAACTCTTGCAGTTGGTAAACGGACCTTTTTATGCTGGTAGAAATTCTGCAGCATGCATTCAATTCATCATTGTCATCACCGATGAAATACATTTGTAGGAATTTATGTTGACCATCTGGGAATGGAAGCAGGGAGTGGGCTTTATATTTATAATAAATTTGTCCTTTCACTTTGAAAGTTAGCATGAATTGAGCTGTTACACTTTCTGCACTGAATGACGTCATTTGGAAGCATGAGTTCTATTTCCTGATGTTAGATAGGAAATGCTTTGATTTGGTGGTATATCCGGCAAGCAAAGTTTTTAATGGCTCTGGCAGTTCTCCAAGTTGAGGAAGTTAAATTTTTCTGGTGACACAACACATTTTTTTCGTTTCTCCATTAAATTTCAGAGCCTTGCAATAAGGACACACTTCAGTCATAGTGCCGATGAGAACGTGCCGGCTCAAACTATAATCATCAGCTGAGTTGTACTGGAATGCAAGGCGATTATAATCGCGTGAATGCTGAGCATGGAGTCATGTTTGACGCTGATCTGCTGTTTCTCATTGATGTCTTTCAGCCACTCTCAGCCCATTGTGTTCATTCTGTTGAGAATGAAGCAGATCTGAAGCTACAGAACGCGATTGCCATGCTCGCAACTGTGCATCCTCAAGTTGGCTGCATGTAAATGGATTAAAAATCAAAAATATTGAAATGTAATTGTAAAATATTTAGTATAGCATGTGTTGCTTTTACATCCAACAGATGGCGCTTTTTCAAAAAAAGCATGTTTTTACCTGTCACAGGTGTGACATCTATATCTATATAATATTAGGTATATAAAAAAGAGCACATATTTGAATGTAACATTGTTTCAGAACTTCAAAACAATTGGTAAAGAACTTTCAGAGATTTAAGATTTTGAACAAACATTTACATTTTTATTTATATAGATTTTCATCATTTTTTCCACATATACTATATCCTCTATCTCCCTCCCTTTGTCTCTGATATTTTTCCCTTTGGCTGAGCCATTTGAGAATAAATTTCAGACATTATGATCTATATTATCCCTTAATGATTTAGCATGTATCTCCTAACAACAAAGAAATTTTATCACTGGTTTATAGTGTAATTAATACATTTGAGTAATTTAATATTGATGTAATAATTATATCTAATACACTGAACATACTCTAATTTTGTAACAATTAATTTATTTTGTAATTTATCTCAGCAATGTCTTTTAAATTATTTTTTTCAAGTAATAATCCAATCCAGGATAATACATATTATTTACTTGAATATCTTCATAGCTATCTTTAACCATGAACAATTTCTCAGTTTTTCTTTGTGTCTTATGGCAACTAATATTTTTAGTAGAGTATATGGATTTCTCTTATTGTTTTATCATAATGAAATCAGATTATGTATTTTTTGCTAGAATTCTATATGTAATATTATATCTTTCCAAATACAAAATATCACCAGTACATAATGTCAGAGATTATCGGTTTTGTGTGTTTACCTGAGACATTCAGTTAAAGTGGCATCTCTCAAATCAAGACATTAATAAGTAGTATGTGTGGAGATATTTTGAGACTATGTAAATATTCTGTTTCCCATAAAATTTTAATTGATAATTTTTGCAATTATAGATAATTCTTGCTTGAAGAATGTAAAAATGGGCCCTGGCCAGTTGGCTCAGTGGGAGAGTGTTGGCCCAGTGTGTGGAAGTCCCGGGTTCAATTCCCTGTCAGGGCACACAGGAGAAGCACTCGTCTGCTTCTCCACCCTTTCCCCTCTCCTTCCTCTCTATCTCCCTCTTCCCCTCCCACAGCCAAGGCTCCATTGGAGCAAAGTTGGCCCGGGTGCTGAGGACGGCTCCCTGGCCTCCACCTCCGGCACTAGAATGGCTCCAGCCACCACAGAGCAACACCCCAGATGGGCAGAGCACTGTCCCCTGCTGTGCATGCTGGGTGGATCACGGTGCAGTGCACGTGGGAGTCTGTCTGACTGCTTCCCCACTTCTAAATTTGAAAAAAGAAAAATAAAATTAAAATTAAAAAAAGAATGTAAAAATGGTATCATTGAAATTTTTTCCTTTTTTAAAAAATTATTAATTTTAATTTATTGTGTTAATATGGATTCAAGTGTCCCACTCAATATAACAACCTCACCCTCCACCCACATGTTCCCCATTACACTCCATTCTGGGATTTGCCATCCTATTATATGTATCTATGTGTTATGTATATGTAATTTCACTCATCCCTTCACCTTCTCTGATCCAATCCCCTCAACCCACTTCCCTCTGATAGCTGTCCCTCTGCTTCCCATGACCCTGCCTCTTCCTTTATTTTGTTCCTCAGTTCACTTTTTTCATTAGATTTTATATATAAGTGAGATCATATGATATTTTTCGTTTGCTGCCTGGCTTATTTCACTTAGCATAATAATCTCCAGGTCCATCCATGCCATTACAAAAGCTTAGATTTCCTTCTTTTTCAAAGCCATGTAGTATTCCATTGTGTATATGTACCACTGCTTTTAAATCCACTTGTCCACTGATAGACACTTGGGCCGTTTTCAGATCTTGGCCTCTGTAAACAATGCTGTAATAAATATGGGGGTGCATATCTTCTTTTGAATCAGTGATTTGGAATTCTTAAGATATATCCCTAAAAGTGGGAGAGCTGGTCAAATGGCAGTTTTATTTTTAATTTTTTGAAAAAATGCCATACTGTTTTCCACAGTGGCAGCACAAGCCTGCATTCCCACCAGCAGTGCAGGAGGATTCCCTTTTCTCCACACCCTCACCAGCACTTACTCTGTGTTAATTTGTTAATGAATGCCGTTCTGACAGGTGTGAGGTGATAGCTTATTGTGGTTTTGATTTACATTTCTCTGATGATTAGTGATGTTGAACTTTTTTTTATATAGCTATTTGCTGTTTGTATGTGCTCTTTGGAGAAGTGTCTATTCGTTTCTTTGCCCATTTTTTAATTGGATTATTTTCCTGGTGTTGAGATTTAGAAGTTCTTTATAAATTTTGGTTATTAACTCCTTATCAGATGTATTGGCGAATATGTTCTCCCATTGTGTGGGTTATCTTTTAATTTTGTTCATGGTGTCTTTTGTTGTGCAAAAGCTTTTTAGTTTTATATAGTCCCATTTGTTTATTTTCCCCTTTATTTCACTTGCCCGTGGAGATAAATCGGCAAAAAAATATTCCTACAAGAGACATCTGAGAGTTGACTTCCTACGTTTTCTTTCAAGATGTTTATGGTTTCATGACTTACATTTAAGTCTTTTATCCATTTTGAGTTTATTTTTATGAATGGTGTAAATTGGTGGTCTAGTTTCATTTTTTTGCAGGTACCTGTCCTATTTTCCTAGCACCATTTTTAAAGAGACTGTCTTTACTCCATTGTATGCTTTTACCACCTTTACCAAATATCAATTGACCATAAAGGTGTGGGTTTATATCTGGGTTCTCTGTTCTGTTCCATTGATCTATATGCTGTTCATATGCCAGTACCAAACTGTTTTGATGACAATGACCTGAGTATAACTTACTATCAGTAAGTGTGATACTTCTCACTTTATTCTTCATTTTCAAGATTGTTGAGACTGTGTTCTTTTTTGGTTCCATATAAAATTTTGGAATATTTGTTCTATATTTTTTAAGTATGCCATTGGTATTTTAATAGGAATTTTATTGAATTTATAGATTGCTTTGGGTAATATAGACATTTTGATGATGTTTATTCTTCTTATCCATGAACACAGTATATGCTTCTGCTTGTTTATATCTTCCTTTATTTCTTTTTTGAATGTCTTATAGTTTTTCAAATACAAATCTTTTACCTTTTTGGTTAAATTACTCCTAGGTACTTTTTTGTTGTTGTTGTTGCAATAGTGAAGAAGATTGTTTCCTTAATTTCTCTTTCTGACAGTTTATTGTTGGTGTATGAAAGTGCCACTGATTTCTGAATATTAATTTTATATTCTGCCACCTTTCTGAATTAATTTATCAGGTCTAGCAGTTTTTGACTAGACATTAGAGTCTTCTATGTACAATATCTTGTCATCAGCAAATAATGACAGTGTTAGTTCTTCTTTTCCAATGTGGATGCCTTTTATTTTTTCTTCTTGTCTGATTGCTGTGGCTAGGACTTCCAGAACTATGTTGAATATGAGTAGTAAAAGGGGGCAACCCTACCTTGTTTCTGATCTTAAGAGGATTGATTTTAGTTTCTGCCCATTAAGTATGTTGTTGGATGTCTGTTTTTTATATGTGTCTTTTATTATGTTGAGGCAGGTTCCCTGTGTTCCCAATTAGCTGAGAGTTTTGATTATAATGAGAGCTGGATTTTTCAAATGTTTTTTCTGCATCTATTGATATAATTATCTATTTTTTATCTTTCATTTTGTTTATGTGATGAATCATAATTATTGATTTGGGAATATTGTACCAGGCCTTGCCTCACAAGAGTAAATCCTACTTGATCATGATGTATAATCTTTTTGATGTATTGCTGGATCTGGTTTGCTAATATTTTGTTGAGAACTTTAGTATCTATGTTCATCAGGAATATTGACCTATAGTTTTCTTTCTTTGTAGCTTTCTTACCTGATTTTGGAATGAGGATAATGCTTTCTTCACAAAAGGAGCTTGGAAGTCTTCCCTCCTCTTTAATTTTTAAAAATAGCTTGAGAAGTAGAGGTGTTAGTTCTTTCAATGTTTGTTAAAATTCACCAGTGAAGCCATCGAATCCAGCACTTTTGTTTGCTGGGAGTTTTTTTAATAACTGTTTCAATTTCATTTGTTGTAATTGGTCTGTTTAGGTTTTCTGATTTTTCCAGATTGAGTTGTGAAAGATTGAATGTTTCTAGAAATTTATCCATTTCACCTAGGTTATCTAACTTTTTGGCATATAAATCTTTATAGTATTTTCTTACAATACTTTGTATTTCTGCTGTGTCAATGGTTACTTTTCCACTTTCACTTCTAGTTTTATTTATTTGATTCCACTCTCTTTTTTTCTTAATGAGTCTGGTTAAAGATTTGTCCATTTTGTTTACCTTTTTAAAGAACCAGCTCTTGGTTTCATTGATCTTCTGTATCGGTTTTTTAGCTTCTGTGTCATTTATATTTCTGCTCTGATCTTTATTATTTTTTTCCTTCTACTTCCTCTGGGCTTTATTTGTTGTTCTTATTCTAGTTCTTTTAGATGCAGGGTTAAGTTGTTTATTTGAGCTTTTTCTTGCTTCTTTAAGTATGCCTGTAATGCTATAAACTTCCCTCTCCGGACTGCTTTTACTGTGTCCCATAGATTTTGAGTTGTTTTATGTTCATTTTCATTTGTCTAAAGGACACATTTTATTTCTTCCTTGATCTCATTTTTAACTCATTTGTTATTTAATAAGTTGCTATTTAGTCTCTAAATGTTTGAAAGTTTTTCAATTTTTCTGTTGGCATTGATTTCTAGTTTCATGCCATTGTGATCAGAGGAGATACTTGATATGATTTCAATCTTCTTGAATTTAGTGAGACTTGTTTTGTGTCCTAACATGTGGTCTGTCCTAGAGAATGTACCATAACCACTTGAAAACAATGTATTTTCGACTGCTTTTGGGTAAAAGGTTCTGAAGATATTAATTAAATCCAGTTGATCTAATTTGTTGTTTAAGACCACTATTTCTTTGTTAATATTCTGTCTGGAGGATCTATCCATTGATGTTAGTGGGTATTAAAATCCTCTATTATTATGGTATTGCTGTCGATCTCGCCCTTTATATTCATCAAAATCTGCTTTATATATTTAAGTGTTCCTATATTAGGTGCATAAATATTTACAATGGTTATATCCTCCTGTTGGATTGCTCCCTTTATCATTATGTAGTGACCTTCTTTATCCCTTACTATAGTATTTGTTTTAAAGGCTATTTTGTCAGATATAAATATTGATACCCCAGCTTTATCTTCATTTCCATTTATGTAAAATACTTTTTTCCATCCCTTCACTTTCTGTTTATGTGTATCTTTTGTTCTGAGGTGGGTCTCTTGTAGACAGAATATGTACAGGTTTTGTTTTCTTATCCATGCCGCTACCCTATGTCTTTTGATTGGAGCATTTATTCCATTTACACTTAAGGTTTTTATTAATATGTACTTATTTATTGCCATTTTATTCTTTAAATCTACAATCCTTTTTCTCTCAATTTTTTTTTCCTTTGCTATTTTTGCAGTAGGCCCCTAAACATTTGTTGTAGTACTGGTTTGGTTGTAATGAATTCCTTGAATCTTATTTTGACTGGGAAGCTTTTTATTTCTCCTTTAATTTTGAATGATAGCCTTGCTGGATAGAGAAGTCTTGGTTGTAGGTTCTTGTTTTGCATTACTTTGAATATTTCTTGCCAATTCCTTCTGGCCTTCTGTTGAGAAGTCAGATGTCATCCTTTTGGGGGATCATCTCTAGGTAATTAACTGCTTTTCTCTTGCAGCTTTTAGTATTCTTTCTTTGTCTCTTAATTTTGGCATTTTAATTATGATGTGTCTTGGTGTAGACCTACTTGGGTTTCTCTTTAATGGAATTTTTTGTGCTTCTTGAACTTGTGTGACATTTTCCTTCATCAGTTTAGGAGAATTTTCAGCTATGTTCTCTTCAAACACATTCTCTTGTTCATTCTCTTCTCCTTCAGGAATCTCTATGATATGTATGTTGTTTCTCTTCATCTTGTCACAGAGATCTCTTAGAGTTTTCACAGTCTTTTTGAGCTTCTTTTAGTTTTGCTGCTCTGCTTATTTCCTTTGGTTTATTTTGTCTTCTAAAATTGCTGATATGATCCTCTGCTTTATCTAGCCTGCTATTGATTCCTTCTAGTGAAGTCATTATTTTTGATACTGTATTTGTCATTTCTGACTGGTTCTTTTTTATGATTTCAATGTCCTTTTTGATGCTTGCTATCTCTTTATTTAGGTGCTCATTATGTCTATTTATTGTTGCTCTAAGATTCTTGAACACTCTAAAAATCATTATTTTAAATTCTTCTTCTAGTATTTTGGTTACTTCCATTTCATTTAGTTCTTTTTCTGCTGATTTCTCTTGTTGATTCATTTGGCTTATATTTTTATGGTCAATTTTTTCCTGTGTATTAGGTAGCACTTTCTGACTTTGAAATTTTGTTGTGTCTTTATGAGGAAGATGGGCTCAGTATTATTCATCTCCAGACCCCCTGAGTTATTTTCTCCAGGGATGCTTCTTTTGGGTAGTATTTTCCCTCCAGTTGTGAGTATTGAATACTGTTGGTCCTTTAATTGGTTCAGTTATTCCTTCAGGTTGGCTGGCTTTAAGGGTCAACCTTGATCATATGGATTAGACACTGCAGTGTCTATCCTGTTGGGCATATTTATTCACCACTGTGTCTGGTGCCTGCTGAACTCTTCCTTCAGGCATGCTTTTTGTGCAGTTAGCTTTGTCTAGGGTTAGTGCTGTCTGCCAGTCACTGCTGGTTGTGTTGGTTCTAGGTCTCCTTGGGTTGCATCAGCCATGGTTTGTAACCTGCTATGGCCTATCTGTCTGCAGCTACTGCTCTTTTTGCTCTTTGTGTTAGTATTTTCTGTGCCTGGGTAGTGTGTGTGTGGGGGCAACCTGTGTATAAGGATCAGCTTCCTCCTGCTTAGAGATGACAGCAGCTCCATAAAAGCCCCAAGCTTCATAAAATTTGCTTTTACTTTTCAGCTGCTCCACCTCCTCTTGAAGCTGCCTGGTCTTCCCACAAAGTCTTCAGTCTTGTTGTGGCTTCTTCTGTGACCCTTGGTTAAGGAATTTTCTTCATTTAGTGCAAAGTTGGTTTTTCAAGAAGATTGTTTTTAAATTAAGTTATAATAAGATGACCAATCATCCTCCTTTAGGGAGGACAGTGCTGCTTTTGTAAGTTCTGTCCTCCCTTGAGAAGTGTCCTCCTATATGTTCTCCTTTTTGATATTGGAAGAGTAATCTGTAAATGTCTCTATTTGACTGATGCAGTCGATCCATTGCATGTGATATGATGTATTTGTATCTAAATGAGTATTTTTTTCTTACAATTATTATTAAAAATTAATAGGCATCTAAACATAATTACAATATAAAATATTACAAGTGCTTTTATTATTCATTTATCAAATTAGAGTGTATTATTGTTGCAATGAATAAAATGCTTCTTTTATTTATGATATTGCTTTTTTCAATTTATTTTTGTCCTCCTTTTCATTGTAAAAAGGTTGGTCACCTTAGTTGTAGTCCAATTTGGCCCTGGGAGGTGGCAGTTCTATAGTCTGCCTACTTTGTCACCATCTTGGAATCTCCCTTCATTGAAATTTTTAAAATTTATTATTCTTACATCTGCTCTTATTTTTTTATAATATACTGAAATAATCACTGTAGACTCAATAGACCACAGTCCACTATATTTACTATATTATTTTATGCTGAAATTGTCCCAAAATTGGCCAGAAGAAACAACTTCATGGTTGTTTTTTAATTCATGGTTATTTCTCTCATTTCTTTTCTTTTATTTATTTATTTATTTATTTATTTATTTATTTATTTATTTATTTATTTATTTATTTTTGTATTTTCTTGCATTCTAGTATTAAAAAAATGTTCCAGGCTTACTTTATATCTTTCCTACCCCAGCCTTGGAATCAGTAATTTTTTCTCCAAATTCCCAGTTTTGTTAAGTGGGGAATGAGTTTTGAAAAGTTGGATATAATTGCTGATATATTTATTCCTATTTGTTGTTATTGCTGTTGGATTATTTTAACAAAGGAAACTATAAGCATATAGTTTTGTAGGAGGGCAGGCAGATAGATATGGATAGATGATGAAAGATCATAAATAGATGATAGATAGATAGATAGTTTTTTATACAATAATAAGTTTATACTGATATCTCTAATCCAAAACCAATACCATGAGGTTTATCCTTATCCATTCTGTTCTATATTTATTTTGTTCCCTTCCCATAAAAATGAACATTGGATCTTCATAATATCAATATATTTACTTACTTTTTAAATTTTACAATATGTGTAACCCTACTGTGCAGAGAAAAGTTAATATATCAGACTTATACTGTGTTCTTTGAAAAGGCCTGCCTACAGGCCTTGCCCTTGGCTGGCATCTGGGAACTTAGATTTTGAAGGATTTCCACAGCATGAGTTGCTGCACCTGAAGTGTTGGTATAGCAACATTGTTTCTATGGGACACCTACATTTTTTCTCAGGATCTGGAATTTTTATAAAAGTTAGGGACGTGTCACCAATGGGACCAGGCCTAGTAAAAAGCATGGGCAATGATTATATATGGATTTTTCTGGTCGGCAACATTTCACGTGTATTGTCACAACTCCTTGCTGAGGAAATTAAGCATACCCTGTTTGATTTTACTGGGAGAGGAGCCTAGGGAGTTTGCTCTTGGATTCCCAGACTTCACCCCATTCAACTTTTATCTTTGTTGATGTTGCTCTATTGTTTTGCTGAAATAAATTATAGTCATGAATACAACTATATGATGAATGCTTTGAGTCCTCCTAAAGAAATATCAAACTTAGAAATAGTCTTTGGAACCTTCAATATACCTAAAAACAGAAAACCTCCAAGTGTAGTTAAAATAATTACATTTTTTTTTTGGTTTTTAGACTTGAGGCTCATAAAAAACTAATTTTTTTCTGTCTACTTTTTATTTTGAAATTATTGCACATTTACAGAATTACAAAAAGAATACACTTAGTTCCTTTACCCTTTGCCAAATTTTCTTCAACAAATATATTTTACATAAGTATAACACAACAAAAAAGAAGGAAATTGTCATTAATATACTGTGTACATATTAGTTCTGTGTCATTTTACACATGCAAATTCATGTAACTACTACAGCAACAAAACTTCAGAAGTATTCTGTCACAAAGATCTGCTTCAGGTTGTCCATTTAAAGTCACATCTGACCCCCCTCTGTACCACCTTCACTGGCAACAGTGATCTATTTTCACCTATATAAATCTGTTATAATAAAAATGTCATATAAATTGAGTCATGTAGTATGTGACCTTTTAATATTGGCTTTTTTTACACAGAGCAATTCTGATGAGATTAATCAAGTTACTGCCTGCATCAATAACCCATTTTCTTTTTTAAACTAGTAAAATTTACTTTTGGATAAGTTTTAGGTCCAAAGCAAACATGAGCAAAATATAGTGTTCCCATTCACCTTTGTTCGCCATATGTGTACAACCTTTCCAATTATTAGCATGCTCTATCAGAGTGATATACAGTTATTATAATTGGTAAATCGACCTTTGCCCATTATTATCACCCAAAGCCCATAGTTTACATTAGGATTCACTCTTAGTGTGGTACATTTTCTGGGTTTTGACAAAAGGAGAATGAATATTTTACAAAATAGTTTCATTCCCTAGAAATCCCTGTACTCTACTTGCTGTATTTTTTCTTCCATCTACCTCCCCTAATATGGCAATCACTAATATTTTTTACTGTCTCCACAGTTTTTTTCACACTGTCATATAGTTGGAATCATATAATGCATAGCTTTTACAAGTTGACTTCTTTCACTAAGTAATTACATTTAAGATGCTTCCAATTTTTTTTCATGGATTAATAGAGCATTTTTTCTTAGTTCTGACTAATATTAAAATTTTTGGGTATACTACAGTTATCCATTTACCTACTGAAACACATCTTGGTTGCTTTCAAATCTTGGCAGTTATAAACAAAGCTGCTATAAACATTAACATACAGATTTCAGTGTGGATGTAAGTTTTCAATTCATTTGGATAAATATCAAGGAGTGAGATTGCTGGATGATATGGTAAAACCGATGTTTAATATTGAAAGAAACTATCAAAGTGTCTTACAAATTGGCTGTACCATTTTGCATCCCCCCTCCAGCAAGGAATAAGATTTTCTAACATTTCACAACCTCATCAGCATTTTCTGTTATTAATGTTTTTAATTTTGGCCAGTCTAATGGGTGTGTGGTGGTATCTCATTGTTTTAATTTGCAATTCCCTAATGACATATGATATGGCATCTTTTCATATGCTTTCTTCTATCAGTGTAAAAATGTTCTAACCTGTAGCAAATTTTTATTGAAAAATTGTATACAATATTTATTTGAGCTAAACAGAGATGTGCCTGGAGGTAAGATCTCAACAGCTGAGAAAATGCTTCTTAGAATGACATTTTACAGCTTGTTTTATGTATTTAGGACTAAGGAAGGAATGTAAAAAATATTACATGAATGTGGGAGAAAACAAAGTAGAAATTGGACGGTCTTGCTTCTGAGGAGGTCTAACAAGAGGCATTTTAAGCCCAAATGAATAGAAACAATAAATAGGCCTTGCTTAAGGCAAAGATAAATCTTTTTTTCTAAAGAATTTATATGTTCCCACTTTTAGGATTACATCCTAAGAACCCTAAAACACTAATTTAAAAGAAGATATGCATTCCTATGTTTATTGTAGCATTGTTTACAATAGCTAAGATTTGGACACAGCCCAGTGTCCATCAGTGGCCTAGTGGATAAAAAAGCTGTGTTACATATACACAATGGAATACTCTGTGACCATGAAAAAGAACAAAGACTTACCTTTTGCATTGGCATGGGTGGACCTGAAGATTATTATGTTAAGTTAAATAAGCCACACAGCAAAAGAAAATATTTATATCCTGTGATCTCAATTATATGTGAAATCTAATGAACAAAGTAAACTGAGGAGCAAAATAGAAACAGAGGCAGCGTCACAAGGAAAAGAAGAACAGCTGTCAGAGGGAAGAAGGATGAGGGGATGGGATCACAGAATGTCAAGAGATTAGCCAAATTATATATACCTAACACATAGGTACAGATAACAGGACAGCAAATCCTAGAGGGAAAAAGGGAATGGAGGCAGGAGGAGAGGATAAAAGAGATGAAATGAGAATGGAGACTGCATGGGGCATGGGGACTACAATATGGGGGGTTGAGGGTGTTACACTGAGTGGGACACTTGGAACCATGTTAACACAGTAAATTAAAAAATAAAAGAAATAGAAAATAAAGAGTCCATCAGTTTTTTTGAAATATATTTTTGGATTTTATTTATCCATTTTAGAAAGGAGAGAGAAGGGGGGAAGGAGCAGGAAGCATCAACTCCCATATGTGCCTTGACCAAGCAAGCCCAGATTTCAAACAGGCAACCTCAGCATTTCAGGTCATGCTTTATCCACTGTACCACCACAAGTCAGGCCAAACTCCATCAGTTCTAAAAGAGAGAGAGAGAGAGATGAAGTTATATGCCTAGCATGTGACAACTCACTCACCAGCTAGAAATTTATGAACAGATTTCAGATTACCCTGTAACATTACTTTCTTTAGAACCCCTGTCTCTCCACATATGTTTTACCCATAAGATACTTAGAAGTGTGTATGTATTTATTTTTAAATTTTATTTAAAAAATTAACTTCAACAGGGTGACATTGATCAATGAGTACATAGGTTTTAGGTAATCATTTTTATAGCATTTGAACTGTTGATTGAAGTGTATTTAATCTCAAAGTGGGGATTTTTCAGCTGTTTCTCTGTTATTGATTTCTAGTTTAAATAAATTTGTGTTGTTTTTAGCCATGCAATCTATAGCAGTTTTGTTATAGCAGTACAAATTGACTAATAACAAAGCAAATGCCTGTTCCCTCCTAAAAGAAGGAATAGATAACACCAAAAATCTAAAGGTGGAAATGACCCTGATTTATCTGAGCTACAACAAGGAATCTAATATGCTGGGTGCAGGTAAAATACTCTGAAATAGATAGCATGGCAAAATTAATGGAAAATCAGATTATATATGATGTCATAGGGCATTATTTTTAATTTTTATTTTTAACTTATTGTGTTGACATGATTTTAAGTGTCCCACTCAATATATCATAGGGCATTTTAAGAGCATTTGCTTTTTACTATTAATGAAACAGGGAGTCACTTCAGGGTTATGAGCCCAAGGATGCAGATACATTTATATTACTCCACCTTCTCTATTGAAACTAAACTAATATGGATGGATGGATGGGAGGTAGGTAAAGAGTAAATTAAAAAAATGTTTAAATATGCTTGAATTAATCCAGATGAGAGGAAAGGATAAGATGTTGTCATAAATTGGATATGTTTTGAAAGCAAGCCAACAGGATTTTTTGTAGATAGCTTGACAAAAGAATGTGAAGAAGAAGCAAGTGAATTGTGTCAGATGCTGGAGGCTAGGATTAGAAGAGAGGACAAGAACTGCTAACTGACCATAGTCTTATGTTGCTTAACATTAAAAGTTATTATTTTAAACTATTCTATTTTTAAAAAAATATTTTAAGCTTACTTGTTAATTTGAGAATATTTTATCATGCCAAAAACACACACAAACCTTTAATAAAATCCATGTATTTTACAAGATAAAAAATCCAAGATAAAAAAATCAGATCTAGAATCAATAATTTCTACTTGAAATAGAAAATATAAATGATGCAGTTATTGCTGATAAAACCCTTGCTTCAATTTGGTAACAAAATATTTATTTTTATATTAAATAAAATATATGGTATACTATATATTTTTATTATATATACATATTTTTAAATCAGATTTTATGGCTATACTGTAATATCTTTCTTTGTCTAGCATTAATATAGTAAAAAAATATGTCTAGCAAAAAAATTTAAAATTAGAATCAAGTTATGTTCAGGAAAATATTCTTTCCTTTAAAATATTCTTTTTATTAAACTTGTAATAAAGGTCAACTAGAGAATCAGGCAAATATAGTTAGAGTCATTAAATCAATAATATTTGAATGCCAAAAGTAATAATTAGAGTAAATTTTAATGAAAGACTTATCAGTAGAAAGACTTCTTGTTTGGGGAACTGTCATACACACACCTAAAATAAGATTTAGAAAAACATCAAGTGGCTGATGGAGTAATTATAAAAAATGTAGTTATATTTGAACACATACATTATACTGCAGGTGTGAAATTCAGACTACTCTGGAATCATTAAAATAGCATTTCCTTTTTGTAGTTAAGAAAAGGTTATTAAATTTGACAAAAATGTTTAATATACAAAGAAGAGTCTATACTGATCAGGTGGTGGTGCAGTGGATAGAGCTGTGGCCTGGTATTCAGAGGACTCAGGTTCAAGACCCCAAGGTCACTGGCTTGAGTGTGGGCTCATCTGGCTTGAGGACAGATTCACCAGCTTGAGCGTGGGGTCACTAGCTTGAGCATGGGGTCATAAATATGACCCCCTGGTCCCTGGCTTGAGCCCAAAGTTGCTGGCTTGAAGCCCAAGGTTGCTGGCTTGAGCCCAAGGTTGCTGGTTTGGCTATGCCCAGTCAAGGCACATAAGAGAAAGCAATCAATGAACAACTAAGGTGCTGCAAGGAAGAATTGATGCTTCTCATCTCTCTCTCTTCCTGTCTGTCTGTCCCTATCTATCCCTTCCTTTCTCTAAAAAAAAAAAAAAAGTGTTGTAAAGCCAGTAGCTGCAGCCACCATCACAGCCACCTTGCCAGTGCAGGTTTGCATTAGATTCGGACAGATGGTAATGAAACAATGGAGCCAAGAACTGGTGGGCCATTATCTTTAATCCTAGCTTTCACCCAGCGGGCAAGTAAAAACACACACTGGGCTCCAAAACTCACTCATTCAGTGCTCACAAAGCTACTGACTTATCCGAGTTTCCAAGAATCAAAGGTTTCTAGCTCACTATCCTTATTCACCTCTGTTCCCCATCTCCTTCTCTCTACACAAACTGCACAAACTGGCTTCTCCTTCAGCATTCTGCCATCTTGGCTGCCTCTCCTCTCAATGTGGCCTTTATCTGCTCTCCTCTCTAATGCTAATCTCAGGAACTGAGAGAGAGCAAGCTCCTGGTCTGCCTCATTTTATGGTGTAGAAATCAAAAACCTTTAATCCAATATACAAACAAGGAAGTCTCTGATACAAAGTCACTTATCTGAGCCATAATGGGTTTCCTCATAAGAGTGCACCACCTCACATCATGCAATCAGTCAAGGGTGTCGGGAAAAGCTTAGTCTTAAAACTAAGCCTTAGGCTATAACAACCCAGACTGCTTACAGCCTGTCCCAACACCCAATACAAACTATAAGTGAGCAAACCTATATTTTATATTTACAAACTTATTTGACCAACAAGTGTAAAATTTTAAAGTGCAATTACATCTTACTCTTTTTTAAAAAGTGTTTTCAGTATTGTAAAGCCAGTAGCCATGGCCACCATCACAGCCGCCTGTCCCATGTAGGGTCGCATTTGATTCAGACAGATGGTAATGAAACAAACAAAGCCAAGAACTGGAGGGCCATTACCTTTAATCCTAGCTCACACTGGGTGAGCAAGAAATACACACAGTGGGAAAACACTTCCCTTTTCATTCAGGGTTCCCAAAGCCATTGACTCATCTGAGTTTCCTAGAATCAAAGGTTTCTACCTCACCAGCCTTATTCACCTCTGTTCCCCATCTCCTTCTCTCTGCACAGACTGCACAAACTGAGTTCTTCAGCACTCGACCATCTTGGCTACCTCTCCTATGAAATGCTCATTTTAGGAACAAAGAGAAAGAGCTCCTGGTTTTCCTTATTTTATAGCAGGGGTAGTCAACCTTTTTATACCTACCGCCCACTTTTGTATCTCTGTTAGTAGTAAAATTTTCTAACCAACCACCAGTTCCATAGTAATGGTGATTTATGGATATAAAGTAAGGAAGTAACTTTACTTTATAAAATTTATAAAGCAGAGTTATAGCAACTTAAAGCATATAATAATAATTACTTACCAAGTACTTTATGTCAGATTTTCACTACGTTTGGAAGAATAAATCTTTATAAAACAACTTACCATAGTTAAATCTATCTTTTTATTTATACTTTGGTTGCTCCACTACTGCCCACCATGAAAGCTGGAACACCCACTAGTGGGTGGTAGGGACCAGGTTGACTACCACTGTTTTATAGTGTAGAAGTTGAAGTCTTTAAGCCAGTATACAAATAAGGAAGTCTCTGATAAAAAGCCACTTATTTGAGGCATAATGGGATTCCTCATAAGAGTGCACCACCCCACATCATGCAATAGTCAAGGGCAGGGGTCGGGAACCTATGGCTTGCAAGCCAGATGTGGCTCTTTTGATGGCTGCATCTGGCTCACAGACAAATCTTTAATAAAAATAAAATGTTAAAAATAGAAAACATTCTCATGTATTATAATCCATTTCCTACCATGCATGTTCATGATTGCGGGAGACTGGAGCCAATCACAGCTGTCCTCCAAGAAAATACCAAATTTTTATTGGATTATGCATAATGTACATGGGTCGCTGTGAGGTCAGGAAGTAAACTTCCCTCCTTTTAATCAAGTAGTCAGCTAGCTAATTGCAGAAACCCTTTTGACGAAGAAGATGGCTAAAAGAAAAAAAGATGAGGAGTATTATACTTTTCAGCAGGAATGGACAGAGGAATTTGCCTTTGTGGAGAGAGCAGGTTCTGTAGTGTGTCTAATATGCAATGATAAAATTGCTTCAATAAAATGGTCAAATATAAAGTGGCACTTCGACACACGCCATACTACATTTGCATCGAAATATCCAGCGGGGGAGAGCAGGAAGAAAGCATGACAAGAGCTACTGTGCAGAGTGCAAGCTAGTCAGCAGCAACTCCGTGTTTGGACCCAACAAGGTGATTGGAATTTTGCTATCTTTGCTGGTGCTTTTGCAATTGTGAGAAACAGAAAGTCACTCACAGATGGGGAGTATGCCAAAACATTCATGTTTGATGTTGCCAATGAACTTTTTGATGACTTTTCAGATAAAGACAAGATAATCAAATGAATAAAAGACATGTCTCTGTCGGCAAGAACTGTTCACAATCATACCATCATGATGGCAAGTCAAATTTAGGCAACACAAGTGAAGGACATAAAAGCAGCACCATTCTTTTTCTCTCACTTTGGATGAGTCAACAGTCGTAAGCCATTTATCCCAGTTCAGCATGATTGCAAGGTATGCTGTCGGTGACACACTACGTGAGGAAAGTCTTGCTGTTTTGCCTATGAAAGAGACAACAAAAGGGGAGGATTTATTCAAGTCTTTCACTGAGTTCACTAAAGAAAAAAATCTACCAATGGATAAACTAATTTCGGTGTTTACTTATGGTGCTCCGTGCATGGTGGGGAAAAACAGAGGATTTGTAGTGCTTCTTTGTGAACATGAAAAGAGACCCATCCTATAAGCTGCTGAACTAAAGACCTCAGACATGTGGCTGAATAAGTTTAAGTCACTTGTAAGGCCAGACCATCACAGCTGCCTGGCCCATGCAGGTTCACATTGGATTCGGACAGATGGTAATGAAAAAATAGAGCCAGACACTGGCCGGCCATCACCTTTAATCCTAGCTTGCACCCGGTGGGCAAGTAAAAACACACACTGGGCTCCAAAACCCACTCATTCAGTGCTCAAAAAGCTACTGACTTATCCGAGTTTCCTAGAATCAAAGGTTTCTACCTCACCAGACTTATTCACCTCTGTTCCCCATCTCCTTCCTTCTTCCTGCACAAACTCTGCACAAACTGGCTTCTCCTCAGCACTCTACCATCTTGGCTGCTTCTCCTGTCCTCCACCATGTGGCCTTTCCCTGCTCTCCTCTCTAATACTAATCTCAGGAACTGAGAGAGCAAGCTCCCAGTCTGCCCCACTTTATAGTGCAGAAATCAAAACCTTTAATCCAATATACAAAATAGGGAAGTCTCTGATACAAAGTCCACCCCATATCAAAAAGGGTAAGAAAGGCTTAGTCCTAAAACCAAGCCCCAGGATACAAGGATCATGCCTGCCCACAGCCCGCCCCCAACACACATTAATATAATTATGCCCATTCCAAGCATAAGGGCAACTATTATCACTTGGGAGATGGGCTTCCACATGGGCAGCGCCATCTTTAACAAAGTGAGCATAATAGATTTTATCTGCCCAACATCACTGAATGAAAATTTGGAAAGACTTGCACGACAGCAAGCAGAGTTGGTGAGCAAACACAGGTGGGGAGAAATAAAAAACCTTCAACCCGCAAACCAGCTGATTGTCAAAACTTGAAACGCACTTCCCGTCACATACCACACACTGTAGCATGTGAGTATGACTGTACTGACAATGTTTGGCTGTACATATGCATGTGAGCAGTCTTTCTCACATTTAAAGAACGTTAAGACCAACCTATGATCACATTTAACGGATGGAAGTCTCAACACCTGTATGAAGCTTAACCTTACCACGTATCAACCAGACTACAAAGCCATCAGCAAAACCATGCAGAACCAGAAGTCACATTAATAGAAAGAAGGACTTTATTCATCATTGGTTAGCAACAGCATCACAAAGTTGTTAAAAAGAATTCAGAGACTTATAGTACTTTAAAAGTGTTGATCTTGCCTGATCAGGCAGTGGCGCAATGGATAGAGTGTCAAACTGGGATGCGGAGGACCCAGGTTTGAGACCCCGAGGTCTCCAGCTTGAGCGTGGGCTCATCTGGTTTGAGCAGAAAGCTCACCACTCCACAATCTTGGCTGCTTCTCCTGGCCTCTTCCACGTGGCCTTTCTCTGCTCTCTGCTCTGCTCTCTCCTCTAATGATAATCTCAGGAACCAAGAGAGCAAGCTCCCGTTCTGCCCCCATTTTATAGTGTAGAAATCCAAACCTTTAATCCAATATACAAAATAGGGAAGTCTCTAGTACAAAGTCACTTATCTGGGGCATGATGGGATTGTACCACCCCACAGCAAAAAGGGTGGGAAAGGCTTAATCCCAAAACCAAGCCCCAAACTACAAGGATTCTGCCTGCGCACAGCCCGCCCCCAACACACATTAACATCACCTGGGCAATGGCTTTCACATGGGCAGCACCATCTTTAACAAAGTGAGCATAATATATTTTATCTGCCCAACAGACCTGCAAGTATGGTTTGGCATACTCAAAAATACTATTTCCTTTTGTTCGTCTCATTCACAGTATATATCATTTGATGGTTTAGTTAGAAACTGTACTCAGATGTTAAGAGGAATGAGTGAAATTAGAGTAACCTCTTGCTCTTTAGTCATACAAAGCATTGTGATTTTAGATGAGAAATGAAAAAAAGAGTATTTCAATCAATCAGTGGTACGTATTCTTTTAGAATAAATCATTTTAAAAGAAAATATTTGTCTACATAATAAACTTCCAAATCTATTGAGAATTTTTATAAGAATTTATTTGAGCCAAACTGACAATATTGCTGAGAAGCAAGATCTCAGATGCTTGGGAGAAGGACAGTTTGCAGTTTCTTTTATGCATTTAGAATTAAGAAGGGAATTTAGATAGAGATTATATGAAGGTGAGAGAGAGAAAGACAAGGAATGAACTGCAGGATAGTTAACAAGATTATATGTTCCTTTAAGGGTGGTTACCCTTCCTCTGAGATTCAAAAAAGGCATTTCAAAGGTGTGTAATCTAGAACAGAGATGGGGCTTGCTTAAGGCAAAGATAAACCTTTTACTAAAGAAGTTATGTGCTTGGGATGTGACTACTTACCTTGACCTTCCCAGTTAGGAATTTATGATAAAATTATTCTGTAAAGTTACTTTCTTAGATTTATTATAGTGCCCCCTTTTTATGTACTATTTTATGCTTATTGTATTTATCCTCATTTTTTGGGAAGAAGTTCTTGTTTTAATGAATTTTCTAACAGCCGCTATCCTCAGTTTTTTCCTGGTCAAATTTTTGTCAGTTTTTTAAGTGTCCTTTGTGCCTTCTACTAATTGACAGCATTTCTCTCCTTGCAGAGCAGTCTTGTAAATACTGACATCTTAGAATAAAGTTATTTCTAGGTCTGTGTAATAGATTTATAATCTATCCATGTGCATTAAATGTCAAATGTACAAATATAAAATTTTTATTTACATCTAAGTTGGAAAAATTCAGGAATTTAAAAGTTCACTTAAATTGAAGAATCAGATACTAGGAAATTTTTATCTTACCTCCATATTATCATTTTTCAACAACAAAAAGTTTTAAAAATTTTAGTTTTCTCTTTTTAAGTAACTTGTAAATTGCCTATATAAAGTGATGAACAGACACATATAATGGAATCTATCATCTCAAGAGTCAGCTGGGACCTTGACAGTCACCTTCTCTCTCTTTAACTTTCAGTCTGTCACTTTGTTGGTCAAGTAAGTTTGTAAATATGATATATATATGTTTGCTTGCTTATAGTTTGCATTGGGTATGGGAGACAGACTGTAAGCAGGCAGGGTTGTTATAGCCTAAGGCTTAGTCTTAAGACTAAGCTTTTTCCCACATCCTTGACTGTTGCATGATAGGGGGTGGTGCACTCTCATGAGGAATCCCATTTATGTCTCCAATAAATCAGAGACTTGTATCAGAGACTTCCTTATTTATATATTGTGTTAAAGGTTTTGATTTCTATGCTATAAAATGGGGCAGAAAAGCCCATGCTGGAGGAGAGCAGAGAAAGGCCACGTGGGGGAGAGGAGAAGCAGCCAAGATGGTGGAGTGCTGAAAGAGAAGCCAGTTTGTGCAGAGTTTATGCAGAGAGAAGGAGATGAGGAACAGATGTGAATAAGGCTGGTGAGCTAGAAACCTTTGATTCCAGAAAACTCAGATAAGTAAGAGGCTTTGGGAGCCCTGAATGGAAAGGGAAGTGTTTTCTCACTGTGTGTATTTCTTGCCCGCCGGGTGCAAGCTAGGATTAAAGGTCTTGGCTCCATTTTTCATTACCATCTGTCTGAATCAAATGCAAACCTGCATGGGCCAGACAGCTGTGATGGTGGCCATGGCTACTGGCTTTACACACTTTCACCCACCTTTTTATCTGCTGCTTAGAAACTTGTTTAGCCTAAACAATTTCTAACCATCCTTTCTTTCATTTGCACTTTTTTTATAATTAGTGATGTCGAGCCATTTATTTGTCTGCCTTGGAAAAATGTTTATTACCATCCTTTCCCATTTCAAATTTTTAAAATTTTCATCTTATTTATTTATTTATTTATTTATTTATTTATTTATTGCTATGGAGTTTTATGGATTTCTTATATGTTTTGTATTACTAATCAATTATTAGATATATGGTTTGAAAACATTATCTCTCAGTCTATTAATTGACTTTCATTTTGTTGATGATTTTTTTTTGCTAAATATAAGCTTTATAGTTTATATAATTCCACTTGTTTATTTTTATTTTGTTGCCTGTGATTTTGCTGTCATATCTAAAAAATTGCAAAGACTAATAACAAGGATCTTTTAACCTATTTTTTTTCTAGGAGTTTTTATAGATTTAGGTATTACATTTGTCTTTAAAATATATCAAGTTAATTATTAAGTATGGTGTAAAATAATGTTCCAATTTTATTTTTTTGTAAGCCAGTTTTCTTAACACCATTGATCATCACTATTATTTATGATATTATTTCAAGAAGGAAATCAATACGGAGACAGTTGGAGTAAGTTACGGAGATAATAAGAGGAACAATGGTGGTGTTAAAAAACAAACTTTAACTTATTAAACTGTAAGGTCTAATTGGCTTTATTAAGTAATTTATGAATCAGGAAACACCCCATCTAGCAAGTAGAAGGGTACAAAATAAAAGATTATTGTACGTAGAAAGAAGGCTAAAAGTTAAAATAGTTGATTGGTCTTAGGTCATACTCTACTGATCAGGAAATTCCAGACAAATTAGTTTAAAATTAAACTCCTGGGAGAAGCTGAAACTTCAGTCAGACTAGGTATTAAATTTTGGTTTGGTGACAAAAGTAATTATTTTGGTCTTTATTTTTTTAACAATAGTGATAGCCAGATATAAAGTTGTGCACATGATTAAATAAGATTGTTATTTCATTCTACTAGTGAAAAAAAGTATACCAACAAATAAATACATAAATAATTTTAAACTGTAGTTTATTGAAAAAAAATTTATAAAGTAATTAAGAAAAATTAGTATTTTAAAATGGAAAAACACATTGATGAAAATATGATATTTGAGCTGAAGACTGATTGGGCAAGAAGGAGCAGACCTGGGCCATACATTTTCTTGATTACTCTAATGTTCATTTTCTATGCGTTCTCTGCCATGGGAACAGTTTTAAACATACCCAGAAGCAGTATAATTGAAAAAATTCAACAAGCTTAAATCATCCTTTCCTAAATTTAAGAAGGAAGTATTTATTTCTCACAAAACTACTATTTGTTGTTATAATGATTTCAGAACACACATGCTGTTCTAGAATGTATGTAATAGTGTGTACAATGTATTAGATATGCAGAGATTAGTTGATATAAAATGCTTATTTTATATTATTAATATAGATTTAAACAGAAGATTATAATTTGCATACTATGCTTATCCTCACATTTGAGAGGGAATATTGATTAAGGGGCAACATATAATTGTTTCTATGCCATGATATTTCTTCCACCAGGTAAATAGGATAACCAATGTCACTATTGCTGTGGTGTTATGCATTTGTCAAATTAAGACTTATTAAGTGGTACACAGTGTGCCAGATGGTAAGCTGCAGCTCTATAACAGGCCATAGAAAAACTGAAATATGTAGAGTAGAGTTTATTACTCACATGTCCTGGGAGATTTACCTGGCCACATGAGGAGGTCAAGGCTGAGTGCAGACCAGTTAGACCTGGAACACATGTCTTTATTAGGATCCATGGGTGGAGTGATTTAGGGTTCCCTGGGTAAGGCCGATTGGTGAATTCCAACTAAAAGAGCAGGGTTTGATGAACTCCATAAGGTCTTTTCTAAAGGGCACATAAGGGAAAGGCATTGGGAGGCAGGAGAGGAGGTAGTTTATGAAAAGGGCTCTAGGAGAAGTTGTATCAGGAATTTACCTAGGACTCTGGGCTGCTGTCTAGGGTTCTTGCATGAGAGGCTAGTGTCAGTTTGTTACCAGACTAAAAGTGTCCATTTGCCTGCATGCATCATTGGCCAATGGGACACAAGCCCAAGTGTAAAGCCAGTAGCCACGGCCACTATCACAGCCACTGGCCTATGCAGGTTTACATTTGATTCGAACAGACGGTAATGAAACAACGAAGCCAAGAACTGGTGGGTCATTACCTTTAATCCTAGCTCACACTGGGTGAGCAAGAAATACACACAATGGGAAAACACTTCCTTTTCCATTCAAGGCTCCCAAAGCCACTGACTCATCCAAATATTCCTAGAATCAAAGGTTTCTAGCTCACCAGCCTTATTCACTTCTGTTTCCCATCTCCTCTCTGCACAAACTCTGCACAAACTCTGCACAAACTGGCTTCTCCTTCAGCACTCCGCCATATTGGCTGCCTCTCCTCTGCAGTGCTAATTTTAGGTATGGAGAGAGAGAGCTCCTGGTGTCCCTTATTTTATAGTGTAGAAATTAAAGCCTTTAAGCCAGTATACAAATAAGGAAGTCTCTGATAAAAAGCCACTTATCTGAGGCATAAATGAGATTCCTCATAAGAGTGCACCACCCCACATCATGCAACAGTCAAAGGTGTGGGGAGAAGCTTAGTGTTGAGAAAATCTTAGTATTAATAGGGTGTGAAAGGCTTAGTCTTAAAACTAAGCCTTAGGCTATAAGGACCTTGCTTGCTTACAGCCTGTCTTCTACACCCAATGCAAACTATAAGAGAGCAAACATATACATGATATTTTCAAAGTTATTTGACCCACACTGAGCTTGTAGCAAAGTAAGTAAGGACTTATGCCCAGAGTCACATGTGAGCTAATTCTCAAAGACCTGGCCCCCCTATGGCTTCTAAGGGATGGGTCATATGTGGGAGATCATTAATCATGGTGACTAAGGGAGTTAGAAACATGGTCAGGGTTATGGAGAAATGAAAATATATATGCAAAAAAGACTTGTGCACAAATGTCCATAATAATTTTGCTTATAATAGCTAACTACTCTAGTGAGCCCAGGTGACTATCAGTAGAGAAATGGGTATATGAACTGTTGTCTACTCATGTAGTTCCATACTACCCAGAAATACAAAGAAATAAAATACTGATCTGTGCAAAAATTTAGACAAATTTTTGAAACATAATGCTAAATGCAAGAATATTTATACAATGACCGTATACTGAATGATTCAAAGGATGTGACTTTCTAAAAAATCAAAAGAAAACTAATGGTGAAAAATATAGTAATGATACTTACTTTCTCTGGGGAATGGGAGAACTGAGTAAAAAGGAGCATGAGATGCCTTCATAATTAATCATAATTTTTATATCTTAAGAGGAATTTGGGGTTACACATGGGAATACATTTACCAAAATGCAATGAATTTGTGCATTTCATTGTATATAAATTTTACATCAAAAGAGAAGACTCTCTGAACTTCCATGATACCCAGTTAATGATATCCATGCTGAAGTATTTGGAGAGGACAGAGATGACTGATATCATTATATATAGAAATTACAAGGTAAATTAACGGGTAGATAGGAAGATAGAACAATATGTAATCAAACAAATAAAGTAAAATGTTGATGACTACAGATACAATGTGGTTATTTTATATTATTAAGCCAGGTGTATGTTTGAAAATGTTTATAATTAAATATTATAAACAATTTGGATTGTTTGAATTGACAAATAGTCATGTTGTTGCTTATTTAAGCAAATGCTCTTAGTTGAAACCACAGGTTTCCAAAAATTTGAAATCTTCAATTTAGTTACATTTTCAGACTTATTCTAATAAAATATAATTAGAATAATTTATAAAAAATAAAAGTATTGGCATTTATTTGTTAAGTATTTTTAAATAGCTTATTTTACTATGTTTTGTCTTATTTTTTCAAAAGAAAATTATTTTTATGTCCCTTTCTACCTAGATCTCAAAGGCACTCAACACAAATTTAACAGCTTAGAATTTGGTTCTATAATTTACATCTGTATGGTGATATGTAATTATTTCAGAAATTTAGCTAATGCTATCGCACATTTCTCAGATTTCCTATTAGAATCATTCAGATTTGGGAAAGCATTATGAAGAATTTCTTCTTAAATATTAAAACAATTAAAAAATTAACAAGACAGAGATTATATCCACTTTATGTAAAAAAAGCTAAGATTCAAAGATATTATGGAGTTTCTCTAATTTAAATGACTAAGAAGGTTTGATGGGAGTAATGGCACATTACAGTGTTGTCAGCACAGCACTTAAAATACTAAAAGCTAAGAAGGCAAAAATATGTTGAAGTTAAAAACACATATATAAAATAAATTATATATGTGGTCAATTTCCAGTTGAGACTGAAATTGACCCTCCTTCAGTTTTACTATATTTTATTAAAGAGTTGATAAATTTTAAGTTATTTTAAATGAGAAGAAACAACATAAGTACAATGATGCCTCCATACATTTGTAGTTTTAGTATTCTTATTGATCCTTGATTACAGAAATACTGAAAATGAATTTCTATATTTAGTATAATAACAGTAAATTTTAGTATAAGATACTTACTTGAATAATATTGTATTTTATTAACTGAGTACCTATCTATCTATTATCTACCTATCATCTATCTAACTATCATCTATCATTTAGTAAGAAAGATGGAATGAACTTAAAGTTCAGAAGCATAAATTGGTGTGTAAAGACTTTTGTAGTAAAGAGTGACCTCTTGAAGGAAGTCCCATTGTTTTGGCACCATCAATAATGAAGTTTACATTAAGAGAAATACCATAGCAATTAAGCCAGAAAAAGTGACCAAATGAACTGTAATTAAAAACAAAAGTCCTGGGGATTATTGTCTTACATAAAACTTGAGCTGTGTTCTAACCCTCAGCTAGAAGAAAGCAGGGTAGTAATGGTTTTACCCAGAGTTTACACAGTGGGGGAGATAAAATACCTTAACATAAAATGGTTATGTTATTCAGATTTGGAGACAGATGCTGGGGAAACAAATGATGATAAAAATGTATACATTTTATTTGAGAGCTAAAAAATCATTTACAATGAAACAAATTATTAAAAGATGATTTCACACTATCATTAATATTTATGATTAGTTTGAACACTAAGAAATATCAGTTTTCTTCCTTTGGTTAAGGCCAAACTAAGTTAAATATAAAGTATATTTGGAAGACATCAAATGATACAATTGTAGAGAATTAATAAATGTAGTTGATTATTGTGTAGGAGGATTGCCAATTGATTTCTCTTTTAGTAATTTAAATTAGTCTAAATTCTCACCTGGTAAGAGTAATTTTATGTAGGGTAGGGATATAGAATAAAGGACATCTTAAATGTCTTGAAGTTCTATATTCAAAACATGTACACATTTTTATAATATATGTTTTAAAATAATTAGAAATGATTCTTAATGAAAGAATTTGGGGCTTTATTTAAGGTCCTATAATATAAGCAAAGATAAAAATCCTCAGGTTGTTTTTTATACTCCATGCCTTTACAAATATTACCATATTCCTCACATATAAGATGCACCAGTTTTCAAAAAAATTGAGGTCTAAAAACTGGGTACATCTTATACAGTGGTTGTGGCATTTCAAATGCCATAGATGGAACTGAGGATGAGGCAATATATGAAGACAGTGATTCATCAACAGACACAGATGAGGACATGCTACTGGATGGGAGTTTTGACAGTGATGAGGAGTTATATGAATTTTATGATGAATAAAACTTGAGTTCAATAACTTTATGTAATATACTTTTTTTCAAATTTTGGTCCCCCAAATTAAGGTGTGTTTTATATGTGAGGAAATATAGTACATTACATCAAATGTTTACTCACTTGACTATAACATTAGGATAAAAAATCATAACTGAAATTTGCATTACAAAGTCTTCCAAAGTCTCATGAAATGAGTCCCACTCAGCCCTCCTGAGGGAAACCCTCTGCCTCACTAACAGCTCTAGTGACCACAATAAGCATTGCTAAGTGGGGTTATGTGCCTTTTTTCTAGTCTTTTCCCAACTATTGGATTTTTTTTGTCTGTTTGTATATTTTTACATAAATTCTGCCTTGTTTCCTTCTAGGAAACAGAAAGAGTTGGCTTTGAAATTATTGTCTGTTACGAATTTGAAAGATTACCTAGAATCTCAGAAGCAGAAAATTTTAGTTGTTTTCTATAAACAATTTTTCCATAAGGTTGTGAATTATTTGCTCAGGACCTCCTATGAGGGAAAATAAAATGCAGTATAATTTGGATTAGATTATTACAGTATGCATAAACATACAAGATTATATAGTCATGTCATACCTTCTTGGGTTACATTCATCCTAAATCAAGTAAGATATTGATCTAGTCTACTTTAGAGTATACAGATATTCAGTGCCAGAGTCATTCCATGATATTGCATTGTTTTGTTTTGTTTTGTTGTACTTTTCTGAAGCTGGAAATGGGGAGGCAGTCAGACAGACTCCCGCATGCGCCCTACTGGGATCCACCCGGCACGCCCACCAGGGGGCTTCGCTCTGTCCCGACCAGAGCCACTCTAGCGCCTGGGGCAGAAGCCAAAGAGCCATCCCCAGCGCCCCGGCTATCTTTTGCTCTAATAGAGCCTTGGCTGTGGGAGGGGAAGGGAGAGACAGAGAGGAAGGAAAGGGGGAGGGGTGGAGAAGCAGATGGGCGCTTCTCCTGTGTGCCCTGGCCAGGAATTGAACCCGGGACTTCCGCACGCCAGGCCAACACTCTACCACTGAGCCAACTGGCCAGGGCCCCATGATAATATATAAAAAGAAAATTAATGTCAAATTGTGTCTACATAAAGAACTATTAATTTAAAAGTACGGTGTTTTACGTCCAAAAACAAGCATAGGCTCATACTCAATTTGATTTATATTAATAAACAAAACAGAATAAATCAGTGATCATTTATAGAACAATGTTGTTAAGTATATTATTCAAGAATTAGGTGGTGTGATAGGACCCCCAATCTTGGTCCCCAAATCTGAGGTGAATTGATTATGACTCTTCTATATTTAGTTATACAAGGATCCAAGTTTCCTTAATCTTTGGATGCCACCGTACCACCTCAATGCCTGATGTCCAACTTTGCTGAGACAGGAGCATCAGTTTCATTAACCTTATAAAATTGGGGAAGAAATGAATACCCATATTTTTATGTGATGGTAGTAAGCAGTATTCAGTGTTTCAAAGATAAAGTGTTAATCCCATGATTACATATGTACATAAATATTATTGAGATTATTCTGTGTATGTATGTATACATATACATGTACATGAATGTATATATGTGCATACAATATGTATTTACATGTGCATGCATGTATGTATATATAATACACATATACATGTAGTCATGCATATGTACTGAGTACAGTAGTTGTATTATATATATGACTATACGTACATATATAAAACCATATTTAACTTACTTACATAGTTCTCAGGCTCCATTTTTATAGTAACTATATGCCATCATTGCTTTAATTAACAATATGTCTTAGTATACTATGGGTGGGATCTAGTTGTCAAATGCATATTTATTACAAGAAAGATTGATAGGTAATTGAAAGATTATTTAATCATTTTTTATTAGTGCAGCTGAAGGTCTTATAGTATTGAAATATATTACTTATTACGATTATTACAATAATTTATATGTTGAAATATGTTGTATGAATGGATTACTAGATCCTTGCTTTTTTCATTTTATTTTTTCTCCATAAATGTTTCAGAAGAAAAATTAGAAATATACGAAATAGATACTAAAGAATTACTGCAGTAATTCAGCACATTCCTACTTCAGCAACTTTATTTGAATCTTTTTTTTTATTTCTTGTTTATAACAACTTTGAATGAAATGTAAATTTTCCCACATGTTCTTAAAATAGATATATTTTAAAAAAACTCTCCAGAGGAACATATGAGTTGAATAACAACTTTCCATTTTATAAAGGCTCTTTAGCATATTTCTTCTTAGGGCAATTCAGGCAGACTAAACAATTTTGACACAAATAAGAGCTGCTTAAATTATAATTTAAAAAGAAGTCTGAAATAGGTATGTCTCCTCTTCAGAAGAATTGATGTACATGTAGTATGAAAACTCATTTCCAAAAGATAATTGGAGCATTTTTCTCTTATATGGGAAGTGATTCTTAATAATATGAAAGTGCTCTAATTTTAAAGCTGAGGAAAATAAAGAAAAATAATGTAATTTAATTCAAAAAGTAAATGGTAGAATGAACTGTCAATAGAAATCTCACAGAAAGTTTTGTTCTTAAAATATACCTTAATGCCCGGGCTAGTTGGCTCAGTTGTTGAGCATTGGCCTGGCATGTAGGAGTCCTGGGTTCAATTCCCAGTCAGGGCACACAGGAGGAACAAACACCTGCTTTTCTCCCCCTCACACCCCCTTCTCTCTCTCTTTCTCTCTCTTGTCCCCTCCTGCAGCCATGGTTTAAATGAGCAAGTTGGTCCTGGGTGCTGAGGATGGCTCCATGGTTACCAAGCAATGGAGCAGCATCCCCAGATGGGCAGAGCACCAGCCCCAGATTGGGGTTGCCAGGATGAGCCCAGTCAGGGCATCTGAGGGAGTCTATCTCTCTGACTTCCTGCCTGTCACTTGATTAAACACACACACACACACACGTACCTTACTGTGGCTTCTAAAATTAATATTTATATTCTCTAAAAGATATAAAGTAGTCCCCAAAAGATATCATCAGCTTCTCAGCTGTGTTATAAAACCTTAAAGAATGTACCATTCATGGTTTAGGGGTAACTAGACTGTAAACTATATGTTTTAATTCAGTTATAACAAAATACCATAAACTTAGTGACTTAATAACAAATAAATTTTCCATAGTTATGGAGGCTTAAAATTCATGAAAAAGGTGCCAGGATTGTTGGTTTCTAGTGAGAAATTTCTTACTTGCTTGTCTCTGTTGGGCTTCTCTTTATGGGGGAGAAAAAGAGAGAGAAAGCAAGCTTTCTGATAAAGGCTCTAATTTCATCATGAGGACCCTACCTTCATTACTTTATCCAAATCTAATTATCTTTCAAAGTCTCCATCCCTAAATATCATCATATTGAGGGTTATGGCAGTAGCACGGGAATGCTGGGGGGACATAGTTGAGTCTATACTACATTATTCAAAAAAAGAAAAATAACATTACATAAATAAATTTACATCTATATAGAACTAACTAATGCTCATAGTGAAATTTTTGAAAATAATTTTTAAAAAGTGAAAAGAAGCCCTGCATAATTTTATCACCCAAAGAGAACTACTGTTAATATCAATATGTTTATAAAATATATAATTCATGAGAAAAATAAAAAGAACATACAAAGTTTCAATAGTTGTGGGTGATAGATCCCAGAATTAACTAGAGAAATGTGTATGTATGTATATATGTTTGTGAGATTGTATCTGTGTGTATGAATGTGTGTGGATATGTAATCACATATTTTATATTCTTTTTCTTTCATAATTAAAAAAGAATTTCAGTTCTTACAAATCTATTTATTTCAAGAATAACTCAATCATAAATGCAATTACATGACTTTGGGTATCAGCTTACTTCACTGAGCATAATTCTGTGGCAGTTTATTCAGGTTATTGTGTGTGTGGATAGTTCACGCAGTTTTATTTCTAAGTAGTATACCATGGTATGCATGTACAACAATTTAATAATTTACCTACTGAAGGACATTTGAATCATTTTCAACCTTTGCCTATTATAAATAAAGCTGCTATATATATATTTATGTATAAGTATTTGTATAAGTGTATGTTTTTATCTCCCTTGGATAAGTATCCAGGAAGCAATTATGGGTCATTTTGTAATGGCATGTTTAGTTATGTAGAAACTAAACTTTTCCAGGTTGGTTATACCATTTTATATTCCCATAATAATGTATGAGTTATCTACTTTCTCTGAATCTTCACAGTTACTTGCTATTGTAAATTTTTAAAATCTTATTTAAAACATGTTCATATGTATTTAGTGCAGCACATCGTAGTTTTAATTTCTGTTTTCCTGATAGTTAATGCTGTTGAATATCTCTTCATGTACATGGTTGCCATTGACATATTATTTCAGTGAAATGTCCATTCATGTCTTTCTTTCAGTGTTTTGCAAACCAAAATTTCAACAGGAGTGTAGAGAAACTCTTGGACAACAGAAGAGTGTTCTGCCATTCAACTCAATTTCTATACTGTGTACCTGGAGATAGCACCAGATCTTACAAGGTAAGAGCACAGTACTATAGCTGCCAATTGCAAGGCTAGGCAGTGCTTTGATCACCTGTCTATAGATGTGAGTTTCCAATGACCTCCTCCTTGGATTCTATTAGTTTGCTAGAGTGGCTCACAGAACTCAAACATTTTTACTTACTAGATTACTGGTTTACTATAAAAGGATATAACTCAGAAACAACCTGAGAGAACAGATAATTGCAGAGGGTAATATATCTGGAGAGGGTGTGAAGCTTCAATGCTCTGAGTGAGTATGCCATTAGCCTTCCACATGTTCACCAACCAGGAAATTCATTGAACCCTATCCTTTTGGATTTTTGTAGAGGTTTCACTGCATAGACAATTGATGATATTATTAGTCATTCAACACCCAGCCCCTTGCCCCTTTCTGGAAATCAGGAGATGTGACTAAAAGTTCCATTCTATTCTTGGTTGGTTCCTCTGGCAACAAGCCTTCGACTTTAGGTCCAAAAAGTCACCTTATTAATATAAAACCAGTTGTTGTGGAAAGGAGCTTGTTATCAATAAAAAGACACCCATTTCATTTTTATGGCTATGAAATTATTTCAGAAACTGAAGATAAAAGACTAAATATTATGGCAAAAGGAGCAATTGTTGATCTTATTACTAAGAAAATTCCAAGGATTCTGCAAGCTGTGAGCTAGGAACTATTGAGAGAGATCAAATATGTATTAGAAATATATGGTCATCTGAATAACCAAATAAATATTTCTTATAAATTGCAGTATTCCATATGTACATTTCCCAATTGGATTATTTGATTTTTTATTGTTGAGTATATGTCCTACATCTAGTTCTTTCTTCAATATCTGATTTGCAAATATATTCTCCCAGTTTATTCCTTGTTTATTTATCCTTAAGATGGTCTTTCATAGAGCAAACATTTTTAATGTTGATAAAGTCCAATGTATTACTTATTATTTTGTGAATTATGTTTTTGGTATTGAGCCTAAAAACTTCTTGGCTAGCTTCTTTTTTAAGTCCTGAATATTCTCTTTCTTTTGTCTTAAAATTTTTTAGTTTTACACTTTACATTTAAGTCTGTAATCCATTTGAGTTAATTTTTTTATATAATGTATGAGGTTTGGATTGAGGTTCACTCTTTACCCAACGAATGTCCAATTGTTCCAGAACTATTTGTTAACAAGGTTTTTTTTTTCCATTAAATTACTTTTTCATCTTTTTCAACAAGTAGTTGGAGAGGTAAAATACTTAGGTATAAATTTACTAAAATATGTATAAAATATATATTAAAAACTTAAAACATTGATAAAAACATAGAAGAACAAAATAAATTTGGAAGATACTGTGTGTTATGACTTGGAAGACTCAATATTATTAAAATGTCAATTCTTTTCAATTTGCACAATATATTCAACACAGTGCCAATTAAAATCCCAAAAAAGTTGTTTTGTAGATGTTGACAAGCTGATTCTACATTTATTTGAGAAAAATAAAAAAATTAGAATAGCAAGACAATAGTGGAAAAGAAGAAAGTTAAAAAACACATTCACAATTTTAAGATTTACTGTACAGCTATAGTAATAAAAACAGTACAATATTCATAAAAGAATACACACATAAATAAATGGAATACAATAGAAAGCTTTGAAATAGACTTATAGAAAATAGTCAAATGATTTTTAACAAAGGAAGAAAGGCAATTCAATGGAGAAAGAGTAGTATTTTCAACAAATATTACTAAAGCAAATAGTGTTTTTCAACTGCTCGTGTATTCACCAGTGCCAGTCCACCAGAAATCTGGTGCCGGTCCATAAAATAGTTAACTATCGTGATGTTGTATGAAGATTATGGACCCATTAATCTTAGTCAAATTTACTTATGCTCAAGCTAATTGCCACTTATCAGCCCTTATCATTGATGCAGGTACTATTGAGGCTGTCTTGAGTATCTTTAGATCTTTTAGGTTCATTCGAACAACCTTTTGCATCATGCATAGCATTAACAAATCATGAGCAATAGCCAAAAATCATCTGAACAAACTTATATGGTATTCAATGCCTCATACATGTGGAGGTCAGAAATCAAGTACTAGCTTGTATCATGTTGCTCTGTTATGCAAAATGATAAATAGTAATCCACCTATATCAATAACCACTTTAGATATCAATGGTCTAAATACAATAGTTAAAAGTCAGAGATGTAAATAAAAAAAAGTAAGAACTAACAAAAGTCCACTTTGGTGGTATCTTGTCAGATGTGGTTGTTTTTTTGGTTTGTTTTTGTTTTTTGTTTTCAGTCAGCTGAGTGTTGTATTTAGTTATTTTTATTTAAAAGTGTGAACACTTATGGGAATGCACTTCTGAATTCTTCACAGTCTTTATTCCAAAATGTCTTATAATATCATGCTACAATAAAGACCCCTCTGAAGGTATTTGAGTTTCTGATTCCTGAGGTTGAAGTTGGAATTGGGAAATGAAAGAAAAGCACATACAGAGATAGTAAGAGAGAGAGATAATGTGAGCCTTAAATTGGGCCTCTGATCTGCAGATTACAGAAGATGCTATCTGTGATTTGCAGTGGGCGCTGGCTTGTGACACATCAGAAAAGTGAGAAATTATTGTGTAGTGGGATGGAGAGGGAGAAGCAGGGTCTAGGAATGGAGGGGGGATGTTGCTGCTTAGAAGACTGAAATTCAGACACTAGTGCTCTCAGTCTAGCGAAAGTTTACTGGGGACCATTTAGCATCAAATCCTGTAAACACTGGACATTAAAGAATCATGCTGACTTGGGTAATTATATCAAACAGTGGCTATATAAAATTTAAGATTAGAAGCTCTTTTGATATTCAATATATCCTGTAAGCCTCCTGGAGTCTTGGAAAAATAAAAGTAAGATGAATTATTCCAAATAAAAACTAAGATGAGTTTGTTCTACCAACCTAGAGAATCAGAAATACTTTGATTTTGAAAACTAATATAGATATATGTACTCATGTATATATAAAAACCACAAATAATCATTCTCAGGAGTGGAATTTTGTGGAGAAGAAAACTGGAAGGACTCTTAAATTTTACTATGGTCTTCTTTATTGCTGTAATTTTCCAATAAGCATATAACTTTTTTATAAATATAAAAGAGTATATAAAAGTTTTTCAATAAATGAAATCATTACGATATTATCTATCCCACCCTCCCATGACTTAATTACTTTATGCAAATAGGTATTGTTTCATGTGCAACTTCTTTTTTTGTGTGTGTGACAGAAAGTATCAGAGAGAGGGACATATAGGGACAGACAGAGAGGAAGAGGGAGAGATGAGAAGCATCAATTCTTTATTGCGACATCTTAGTTGTTTATTAATTGCTTTCTCATATGTGCCTTGACTGGTGCGGTGGGGAGGCCACAGACTGGGTGACCCCTTGCTTGAGCCAGCGACCTTGGGCTCAAGCTGGTGAGCCTTGCTCAAACCCAATGAGCCTGCGCTCAAGCTAGCGACCTCAGGGTCTTGAACCTGGGTCCTCTGTGTCCCAGTCCACCGCTCTATTTACTGCGCCATTGCCTGGTCAGGCCATGTGCAACGTCTTGACATATTTTTAGAGCCTATGATAATGATTGGCATATGACAGTTATTGAATAAATATTGAATGCCTGAATTATTACTAGATAGGATTATGTTATAAAGGGACAAAATTATTTAATTCTTGTTTAACAAAAATATACTATGCTATTATTAAAAATTAGTAATGTTTAATGTTCTTTGAAGTTTATAACATTAAGTCAACTGGGCTTTAAAAAGAAAGAAATATACAATATTTTTAAAGTTTCTATTACAGAGATTGAAATGAAAGAAAATGACAGTTCTGTCATTTATAGGTTAATTTCCATTATCTAGAAATTGTGAAACAGGGACTGTCAGCCATCTTCAAATCATGAAGAACCTAGCATGGAGACATTTAATATTAATTTTCAATTAAAGTTATTCATAAAGTGAGTTTATTTTTAATGTGGTAAAATTTCAATTGACTAACCATAATAATTTAAATTTTTACTCAATTTTGATAAACTTGCTTTATTTTTTCATCATTTGCATCATATTTAGAAATCTCAAAAACCAAAATGTCCTCAGCCTCTTGCAATCTCTGAGAATTTCTGACTGGAAACATCTAAAATACCAGCTTCCCTGAGAATGATTATTTTTTAAAATCCATGTTCTAAGAAGTTATTTATGAATTCTAACAAAATGGGATACTTAGGCTTTATGTGTTCATTCCTGAGGTGTATTGTCATTTTCTCTATCACATTTTATGTAGGAAGCTTTATAGTTAGCCTTTCAACTCTAAATTTGATTCTCTCTCTCTGTCTGTCTCTATCTCTCTTTTCTTGTTTTAGATTTCACTGGGGATGTTGATTGGAGGAAAATATATGAAAAGCAAAGTCAAATTTACCTGGTTAGTTAGCTCACTTATTAAACCAGCACTCTACTAGTTCTTCTCATATATGTAATTCCATTATTGTTTCATAAGTATTACGCTTTGCATGGACTTGAAAAGCATTTGTTTAATGTGAAGTAAAGTTAAAAAAAATGTTGAATATTTTGCAGATATCCATATTAGTGTTTATGTTAGGCCTTCCAAAAGTAAGGCTGCCATTCCTCCATAGAGTAGATCATACTTTGATTTTTTTTCTTTAAATCACAGGAAACAGGACTCTTGCAAATAGATTGAGACAAATGGAATTGTTTAATGTGTCTTAATTTTTTTTATTAAGGCAATGCTGAACAGTATCTATTTATTGCCAGCACTGTTTTCAGCCTTGTACAAAAGTTGAGGGTGATAAATATATTTGTAATTTATTTCTGCCTGACTAAAAATATAGAGAGATATTTTCTCTGTGGACTAGGAATATCACATGGTAGGTTGAATTTCTATAATGGTGGTTGTAGGCTCATGGTTTTTCAGATCATTCTACTACTACAAAAACTATATAGCTTATCTCTATATGTTGGCTTTCCTTCCTTAAAAATAACTGTCTTAATCTGGTACTTCCATAAAATTCTTTAGAAAAGGAAAATATTTATGTTAGAGCACTTAGGTACCTTTTGGGAATATGGATCTTCAATAATAATATGAATAAGTAACTTTATTTATGTAAGGAACAGCCAAATCAATTTGTTCAATATGGCTGTGACTGTGATCTTGTTCATCAAAATAATTAGACTAGATATGATTATTAAAATTACTAAATTGATTCTATCTATATATTTTATCTTAAAATTTTCTCTAAAACATTAAAAAACTTTTACAGATCCTATGATTGAAAAATTTTAGTCTAACAAAGAATAAAATAAACAAATGGTTGAATTTCAGTGCTATGTAGACATCATTGGAAGTGAAATAACAGGGTTTGGGTCAGAAACAGCAGTAAGCAGAGGAAAGTACTCTTTCTGTTATGACTTCAAATAAATGACTTTATTTTTAATATTTAAATAGTTAATTTTTAATTCATATAGATAATATGCTAGTGTTTGTCATTACCTAAGATATCACATTGGCCTATTAGGCCTGTTGGTATTAGATTCATTACTATGCATTTTTTACTAGTATAAATTGATTGATAAATTTTAAAATACTATTTGGTGAAAGGGAAAGATTGTAGTATATTGAATACATATTTGCTTTATACCCCTTTCAGTATGATACGAAAGGGGAAATATTAGCATAAGCACACACAAATAAAAAATAATCATGAAGTAGCTTTAAGAGACAAGGAATGAGAGTTCTTCAAAGTTTTGATTAAATTGACTAGAATACTAAAAGTATGGCAAATTCTCTTAGAAACTATCTTACCTTATGGGATAATATATATTAATGATATCCATAGGTGAGCTTAACAGAAGAAAGTTAAATCACCACTTTCACAAAGTGAATCATTCAAAGTCAAGCCATGTAAATACAAAACAAGTTAAAACCATGTATATGCCATAGTATGGGGTGGTGGTATATGCCAACAAGCATTAGGCATGTTGCCTCCATGGCTTGGGGTTTAGAATTTAAGTTTATAAATGGACACACTAAACATGGTCTTTGCACTACATGAAATATAAAGCAGAAACAGGCCTCTATCTAAAAATCAGTTTCTTATAATGTTGTGTTGTTCATTCTTTTTATAAACTATTTTTACTGGTCCCCAAGTATAAAAAGGTTGAAAACCACTGAGCTAGAATGCTTCCAATGAAAGAATCTCACCACTTGGAAAGTCAGCTCGTTCCTTTGTTGGGGCTCTAATGATTATAGAGACACAGTACTTTGTTTTGAACTGAAATCTGCCTTTGAATAATTTCCATCCATGGAAATTTATTTTATCATCAAAAGGGCATAATTGATTCTAGTCCCCATTTCCCATCACAGTACATCAAATATTTGAATGCACTTACGATATTTCTTAAGTATTGCCTTGTATCATTGAAACATCTCTTTCTTTCCCCATGTTTTCTCCTATTACTAGCTTCTAGGCCTTTACTCTCAAGGCCAATCTTGTGTTTCTATACTTACAAGTGTCATTCTTTAAAATGATGGCAAGGTAATATAAATGAGATCGTTCACGTTTAGTTGGGTCATGGTAGAGTCCTGTGGAGCTAATGACTATTTAGAGATGAACATTATTTTTCTGTTAATCCTGCTTCTTATTAAATTAGATTTTATTTTTTTTAATTGAGAAGAGGGGAGATAGTGAGTCAGACTCCCGCATGTGCTCTGACTGGAATATTCACCCAGAAACCCTGTCTAGGGCTGATGCTCAAGTACCGAGCTATTTTTTAGTGCCTAAGGCTGACACTCAGACCAACCAAGCTATCCTCAGTGTGAAATGCCATACTCAAACTAATCGAGTCACTGTATGTGGGTGGTGAAGAGGAGAAGAGGGGGAGACGGAGATTGGGGAAGAGGGAGAGAAACAGATGGTTGCTTCTCCTATATGCTCTGAGAATCAAAACTGGGACATTCATACTCTGGGCCGATGTTCTATCCACTAGCAACTGGCCAGGGCCAAAGTTTTTTTTTTGTTTGTTTTTGTTTTTAGTTTTCAAAATCATGTAGAGCTTAATTATTTCCTTTTCTGTGTGTTGTTTTCTATTAATAGTTATCTTTCATATCTTTTAACTTTGTAGTTGTCTCTTTGAGTTTAACTAAATAACCTCACATTTACCATTATTAAACTCAAATAGCATATTTGCTACATGGATACAGCTTAATGATAATATTAACAGGATTCATCGTTTAGAATCCTGATTTTGCTAACTCATACGATTACTTTCTAACTCTCTTACAATGGTGAATTGTGGATAATTTGTCATTTAAGTAAAAATGCCTTTTTAAAAAATGAGTTTCTGAACTCCAATTTAGTTTCTAGAATCTAGAACAATCGTCCCTGTTCTTTAAATCTCCTCTGCTCTGCTCTGATTGATTAGTGCTTGTGACATGCTTATTATCAATTTCTTATCATTTCTGTTCTAAGCAATTGATTTAAAATTTTAATTTTAATTGGATGAGACTAAGATAAGAGTTTAGTAACACAACTTTTTAAAAATGTATAAAAACAATATATTTTGACAGTCATGTTATTTTCATAATTTTATCTATCAGCATCTGTGTCAAGTCCATGCATGTTAGTCAGTAATGAAATATTCTCAAAGGTCTTTGTGAAGAAAAGAGTACAATCAAACTCATTCCTTAGTACTAAATTCATCTGAAATTGTTATTTAATTTTAACAAGACAGATATTTTTGGTATATATTATACCTACTTCATGCCAATTCCATACATAATCATATATCATTCTTATGTTTTTATAAACCATCTGTTTAATATAATCTAGAATTTTGCCAAAATGTATACTTGTATATATAAATATTTATATACATGAAAGATGAACAGCCAATAAATCATAAATAAGAAATATTACTCAGGTATGGGATTAGTATTAACAACTAATCTTTATTAAGCTATTGGTAAAGTTCTAGTCAGAGGTAGCTCTGCTTGGATTTTTAACTCTAGCCTTGCTTTCTTTGTATTATCTTGGTTATAGGTCCTAAAATATCAAAGTAAAATTTTACCTTTGTTTTATTGATGTGGCTAAACAAATGTCATGCTACTTATCTCAAAGAAGTCATTTACAAAATATATTAAGAGAGTTTAACATTTCTGATGTTTATCTGCATGGCAGTTAAGAACAACAAATACATTTTTTAGATGCATTGACTTACTAAATAGGAAAAATAAATAAATTTCTTCTAGAACAAAGACTTATAGAAATGATTATCCTCATTAACACAAACTACCTGGAGGCTATAGGGTCTAGGACAGTGATTCTCAAAGTGTGTGCCCTAGAAGATTTCCAGGAGCATCTATGGTATTCCAGAGAAATATGTGCCTGTTGGGGACCAAGAAACCGACAGGGTTTTTGGAGTTTAGATTTTTGGAGGACAGAGGTGTGGGGAATTGGTTGTAAATTGACAGTCTGCCCAACCCCCCACCTCACTTGCCAGATTTGGTTGCAAAAGGCTGTTAAACTGTGGTGCTAGATTGTTTACACTACCCCCCATGTTCTCCAGAAACACTGGAGGCAAGTTTCTTTTATTCTCTGTTTGGTGTCAAGTTAAGATATGTATGGTGAGGGTTGTCTGTACTCAACACAATTAAGAGTAAAAAGAGAGTTCTTCAATGTATTGACGAGGAAATGAGAGTTTGCCTTTCAAATATATGCCCATACATTGAAGAAATTGCTAGGACCATCAGGCTCCTGTTTCTCATAAACACAACAATGAAAAAACTTAACACATTTGTGCCACGACCTGCCAAATTTACTAAATCTTAATAAGAATGTATCTATGTATATAAAAAGATAACATTTTTGTCATTTTTTATTTTTAACCCCTTTTTTATGAACTTTAAAAAAGCATAACTCAAAAAATGTAACATAAAAATGTTTTTTAATGTCAGAATAAAATTTAATTTTGTCATATTTATTTCATTTAATTACCATAAAAGCACACTTGGACTTTATATTTTTTTCTTTAATATTTGACGTAATTATTATAACATATTTCTCAGAAATTTGTATATAGTGCGCCTACAATTATTTGTAGGATTTTAAATGCACCCTGACTTCAAAAAGTTTGAGAACCACTGGTCTAGTAAGTGAGTTGAAACTAGTTTTGTACTATATTAATTTCATGGATACCACATTTACAATTCAGTTCCTGGCCTTAGAATCTGTGAAATAATGGGTCAATTTCATGAACTCCAGAGATTCAAAATTTCCTAAGGAAAGTTTCATATTGTTTAAACTAGTTATGATAAAAACCTAAAATATATTCTTTCTCTTCCATGATAAAATTTTTTAAAAGTGTCTCAGTTATATCTGTATGTATATATATAGATATTATATACATATTATACATATAGCATTATAATACTTTTTATATTATACATATTATATTTGTAATATAATGTTATTAACCTTACATTATACTTTATAATATTATACTATTATAATACATATGGTATTATATATTATAGTATGTATACCATATTATACATATGGTATAATATTTTATCATAAGTGTATGCATTTCTTTTCAATAGATTTTATTTCTTGAAATAATCATTAAACCCTGAGGTATAAAAAAATTTTTTTCAGCAACTTAGGACAATACACATTTATTATCACAAAATCTCTCTGAGTCAGGAACCTAGTCTTGGCTTAGCTGTCTCCTCAGCTTCAAAGTTGCTTCCAAGGCAGCAGCCCACTCATGTATTTATTGGCTGGATTCAGTTCTTTGCAGGCTGTTTGGTTATGGGACTCAGTTTTTCACTGGATGGTGGCCAGTGGCCAGCCTAGTGCTGACCAAATGGGCCTCTCCAACATACAGCTTTTTTTCTTCAAAGCAAGCAGCTGAGAAAACACAAGAACAAATATGTGGCCCAAGATAGAACACAGTAATTACAGTCATTTGTAATGATTACAAATGTGACATTTCATCATTCTGGTCATATTCTATTCACTAGAAACAAATCACTAGGTCCAGCCATACTTGAGAAAAGGAGTACACATGGGTTTAAAAACCAGGAGACAGTGATCTTTAGGATGCTATCAATTATGGGACCTTGGCTATCAAGTAAAGCCCTGAATATAGACTGAAACCCAACTGGGGTTGAAGCCTCTTCAACTACAGAGGATGGTCAGTGAATGGACTGAAGCCAGGAAGTGTTCTGGAGAAGTTGGGCCTGCACTATCTAGTCAATGGCTATAGGCAGGTCCCCCTGCCGAGGCTATGGTGTTCCCAGGAATCTTCAGTAGGCATGACAAACCCCTAGGTTTTCACATGAAGGAAAACCAGGTAGGCCCGGTTTCTATACAGGCCCCTGGGTGACTGACCCAGATCCAGCCAAGGGCAGAGTAGAAAAGGGTGAAGTGGGGAACCATACCAGAGAGTGAAGAAATAAACAGTCCAAGAAAAGTAGTCACCATTTCACTTTAAGAGTTGAAAAATGCAGAGAAGAAAAGAGTAGGAAATAAAATAACAGGCACAGACAAAAGCACACCTGTCTCAGAGAGTAGAAACAGGGTGCACCGACTCCCACTTCTGGGATGTTTTAACAGATTAATAAGGCTCTTGAGGATTTCCTGAGGTATAAAAATTAAGAAGGGAGAGCATATTGAGTGTAGTATCCTTTTTCTCTTTAGATTCTTTCTTTTACTGTGTTTGATTATACATCATATCACATAGATAAGTGAACCCAACATGAATTAGAGACCTGATTATAAGTGCTAAAACTGTAACATTTTTAGAAAAACATGTGTGAAGATTCTCATGAACATGGGTTTGGTAATGCCTTCCTATGTATAACACCAAAAGTGCAAGACATGAAAACTAAGTGATATAGATTTCATAAAAATTAAAAAGCTCTGTGCTTGAAAAATAACTACCAAGTGTCTGGCCAGTGGGCTCAGTAGTAGAGTGTTGGTCAGTTATGTGGATGTGTTCGGTTCAATTCCCGGTCAGGCATATAGGAGAAGTGACTATCATCTCCACCCCTCTCCTGCCTCCACAGCCATGGCTTGTTTGGTTACAGCGAGTTGGCCTCAGGCCCTGAGTTTGGCTCCCTAGCCTCTGAATCGGGGACTAAAAATAGCTTGGTTTCCAAGCAACAGAGAAAAGCCCCAGATGGGGAGAACATGTTCTCATAGGGGGCTTGCCAGGTGGATTCCAGTTAGGCACATGTAGGAGTCTGTCTCCCCTGCTTTCACTTAATTAAAAGAAATAAAACTAACAAAGATATATAAAAAGGCAATTCATAAAATGGAAAAAATCTCTATATATCTGATGACTTGAAGATGTATAAAGAATAATAAAAAGAACAATTAAAAATGGGCAAAAGCTTTGAATAGATATTTCTCCAAAGAAGATATAGAAATGGCCTGAAAGCACATAGAAAGATACTTAATACCATTAATTATTTTAAACACTTCAAATTAAAACCACAATGCAATATTACTTCAGACATTATAGCATGCCTCTTCTATAATTAAAGAAAAAATAACCACAACAGAAAATGACAAGGATTATACAAGAGAAATTAGAGTTTATATACACTGCTGGTGGGTATGTAAAATAGTGCCACTATTCTAGATATAATCTGATAACTTTCTAATAAATTATACAAAAATGTAGAGTATAACCTATTAATTCTTTTTTCTTTTATTTATTTATTTATTTATTTAATTTTTTTTTGTATTTTTCTGAAGCTGGAAACGGGGAGGCAGTCAGACAGACTCCCGCATGTGCCCGACCGGGATCCACCAGGGGGCGATGCTCTGCCCATCCGGGGCATTGCTCTGTCGCGACCAGAGCCACTCTAGCACCTGGGGCAGAGGCCAAGGAGCCAACCCCATTGCCCAGGCCATCTTTGCTCCAATGGAGCCTCGCTGCGGGAGGGGAAGAGAGAGACAGAGAGGAAGGAGAAGGGGAGGGGTGGAGAAGCAGATGGGCGCCTCTCCTGTGTGCCCTGGCTGGGAATTGAACCCAGGACTTCCGCATGCCAGGCCGACGCTCTACCACTGAGCCAACCGGCCAGGGCCTAACCTATTAATTCTAATTCTAGGTCAGGGGTCTCAAACTCGCGGCCCACTGAACAATTTTGTGCGGCCCGCAGACTAATCCACGAAGTTCAAAATATTTTGGATAAAATTAAGTAAGCCTAAGGGCCTACTTATATTTTTCATTTCTCTAGCATCCTAGCTAGATATTAGCTTAGTTAACAGCAGTTGTGATGCGAACTACAGTTTCTGGTCGTTTTGTGACACTGAAAAGTGTTGCGTAACAGTTGCCTTTTGTAGACCTAGTGTGGCCCGCCGAATGGCTGTGATCTTGCTCTGCGGCCCACATGCTGAGTTGAGTTTGAGACCCCTGTTCTAGTTATATATTTCCCCAAATTATAAACATATCTCTACATAAAGATTTGTATGCTAATGGCTAGTGCAGAAATGATTCGAAATAGCAAAAAAAAAAAAAAAAATGAAAACAATCTAAATGTTTTCCAGTTGTACATGAATAAACACAAACATTACACTGAAGGCCACACATAGTATGATCTCATTTATAGGAACAGTCTAGAAGAGACAAATATATACTTAGTGACAGAAAATAGATTGACAATAGTGGGTATCTAGGACTAGGATTGTGAATGGAGTTTGGCTGCAGTGTGCATTGGAGATCTTTTTCAAATACTGAAATGATCTAAAACTGATGATAGTTGCATAACCATAAATTTACTAAAAATACTAAATTATGTACTTAAAATTGAGAAATTTTTTTAGGGCAAAATGTATTCTCAGGACTCAAAATTGCCCCCTTTCCTCAGTCAGTACATGATGAACTGTAGTTAACCTTTAAGTTGACTAAAAAGGAGCCTTTTACCAATGGAAGCAGGAGGTGAAACAGCAGAAAAAAGCCCATTACCATTGGAGGCAGGAACCAATACAGAAGAATACCACAAGCCCAGGCCAGAGGCCTTGTAACCAGCATCAACAGAAACTGCCAGAGGAGGCAGCAGAGTATAAAACTAACCCTCTCCTCCCTGATCTGGGCTGACTTTCTTTTCGGACTCAGTCCGCCTGCACCCAGGTGCTTACAATAAACTTTCTCTTCTACTTTGGGGCTCTGGGGGTTCATGCGACTCCTGCTGGGTCCGGGACTTTTCAAATTTTATGGTATATAATTATACCTCCATAAAATTGTTTAAATAATTTACATCAACATATTGAGAGTTTTGTCAAATGAAGAAGAAAAATATAAATGTCCTACTGGAAAATGTGGCAGTCAGAATGAGTGATATATATAGTCAATATGCATATGTTGGTCAAATAAGTTTGTAAATATGATATATAGGTTTGCTTGCTTATAGTTTGCACTGGGTGTGGGGGACCGGCTGTAAGCAGGCAGGGTTGTTATACCCTAAGGCTTAGGGTTTTTTTTTGTTTGTTTGTTTGTTTTGTTTTGTTTTTTAAGGCTTAGTTTTAAGACTAAGCCTTTCCCACCCTAAGTGACTTTGTATCAGAGACTTCCTTGTTTGTATATTGGATTAAAGGTTTTGATTTCTACACTATAAAATGGGGCAGACCGAAAGCTTGCTCTCTCTTGGTTCCTGAGATTAGAATTAGAGAGGAGAGCAAGAAAAGCCATGTGGAGGAGAGGAGAAGCAGCCAAGATGGTGGAGTGCTGAAGGAGAAGCCAGTTTGTGCAGAGTTTGTACAGAGAGAAGGAGATGGGGAACGGAGGTGAATAAGTCTGGTGAGGTAGGAAACTTTGATTCTAGAAAACTTGGATAAGTCAGTGGCTTTGGGAGCCCTGAATGGAAAGGGAAGTGTTTTCCCAAGCTAGGATAAAGATGATGGCCCACCAGTTCTTGGCTCCATTGTTTCAGTACCGTCTGTCCGAATCAAATGCAAACCTGTATGGGCCAGGTGGCTGTGATGGTGGCCGTGGCTACTGGCTTTACAGCATATAAAACATTAAATCTCAATTAAGTAAATTAAAACAGACATACTTTTTTGTATTCTATTTTACTGTAGATCTTCTGTCAGATATTTATAAGACTGTGGCAAAAAGCTCTAGCACAGCAGTTGGTAAATCTTTCCTGTACAAGAAAATAGGAAATGCTTTAGACAATCTTAAGCAATATACATATAATAATATCTTTCATAGCTAGTGTAAAAGGAGCAGAAACAATATGTAAACAAATGAATTTTGCTGTGTTCCAGAAGAACTTTGTTTACAATTAATGGTAGTAGGCCAGGTATGGCCAAGGGACCACAGTTTGCTGGCACTTAGCCTCACAAAAGTAACTTATGTTCTTTCTGGAGAAAAATTAGACAAGTGTTAAAAGTTTTATTTTGTCTCTTTTTAATAGATATATTTCAGTTTTAGGTTTTTGTCCTAAGGGAGAATAGACAGAGCAATCTAGTATATATTTAATTAATTTGTGTTGATTATATAAATACATACATAGAATGAAACTCTATACAGCTAAATTTATATTTATGCAAGTCAATGTTTATTGGCATGTAAATATATTAAACATATTAAAAATATAGTTGCATAGATTGTAATGATTCCATTTTGTGTAATTACATGTTGATATATATCTGTGCATGATTTATATACATGTAGTTTCATAGGGACAAATCTAGGAATATATGCTTCTAATTTTTAACACTATTCTTTGTTATAATTTCTGATAATTATGCTTTAAATATTTTATTTTCTATATCACTTATTTTTATACAGTTAATATATAGATCAATGATTACAATGAAGTATTAAAATAACAGTCTGTATTGGCATATCTTGTTTAATAATTAAAAACATAAAAAATCTGTTTGTAAAGCCAGTAGTTGCAGCCACCATCAGAGCTGTCTGGCCTGTGCAGGTTCTCATTGAATTCGGACACAGTAATGAAACAACAGAGCCAATACCTGGTGGGCCATTACCTTTAATCCTAGCTCACACCCAGCAAGTGAGTAAATATAAACACACTGGGCTCTAAAACCCACTTGTTCAGCGCTCACAAAGCTACTGACTTTTCCTGTTTTTTTCCTAGAATCAAAGGCCCCACCAGCCTTATTCACCTCTGTTCCTTATATCCTTCTCTTTGCACAAACTCTGCACAAACTGCCTTCTCCTTCAGCACTCTGCCATCTTGGCTGCCTCTCCTCTGCAATGCTGATGGCAGGAACTGAGTGAGAGAGCCCTTTTGGTCTGCTTTATTTTATAGTGTAGAAAATTAAAGCCTTTAAGCCAATATACAAATAAGGAAGTCTTTGATACAAAGCCACTCATCTGAGGCATAAATGGGATTCCTCATAAGAGTGCACCACCCTACATCATGCAACAGTCAAGGGTGTGGGGAGAAGCTTAGTGTTGAGAAGATCTTAGTATTAGAAGGATGTTGAAAAGATCTTAGTATTAAAAGGGTGGAAAAGGCTTAGTCTTAAAACTGAGCCTTAGGCTATAAGGACTTTGCCAGCTGACAGCCTGTCTCCCACACCCAATGCAAACTATAAGTGAGCAAACATATACATCATATTTATAAACTTATTTGTAAATAAAACACTGTTCTTAATGATTTTGAAGTTTTACTTATTTTATGTTTCTAGTTAAACTTGTATGAACACTCACTATATCTCTACAACAAAGTACTTATCAACTACATAAAGTACATAACTCATTTCAAAATAATTTAAATAAATATTCAAATCTATGTCTGAAGTTGAAATATGACTTATTAAAAGCAATCAATTTTTAAAGCAATTTTAAAAGCCTTATTGATTCATTCTTTGTAAAAATTGACCTGGATCACTATCTTATATTCTTTTAATTATAGCAACAAACATATTTCTGCTACATATTATTCTATACAATCATTAATTTCCTCCACTATCTTTCAAATGTCATTTGAACTGCTATATAATCTGCAGAGTCTTAATCATTTTAATTGCTAAATTTCCTTCTCAGGACTACTTAAAAATAAAAAGGCAATTTAGATAATTAATCTGTCAGTGAGAAAACAACTTAGATAAATATCCTTGATTAGCTAGAAGCCACCTTATCAGACACTTCAGTTAATTATAATTTTAAAAACACAAGTTTAGGAGGAAAAACAAAAGGGCAAATTTTAGATTTGGAAACAAAGCAAACAAATTCCTGAAATCAAAGTTCTGGAAAACCATCTTTTTTTTTTTTTTAACTTGCCTTTAAAAGTAAAGCTTATCATTTAAATTTATTTTACTTCTTTTTCCCAAGACTGAGAAAGATGACCTTAAATTCTCCTTCCACTGCTACTATTCAAGGTTAATGCAGTCACATCTTGGCTTTGATCCTTATTGTCTCATGACTGAGTTTCCAAACTATATAGTTTCACAACTATACCAGGTCTAACATAGTACTGTTTCTTTTATTAAATAATAAAAATTTCATTGTCAACCTAAATAAAGAGAAAACTGAGGTAAGTTCAAATTCAGGAAATTGAATTTATTTGGGAGTAGCAGCAGAGGAATTGCAATTTAGGGAATACATGCTGTATCAAGCTATAGGCGAGTCGGTTGAGGACTTGGGGCTGGTCTTTACTCATGAGCAAGGAGTGGAAAGAGGCAAAAGTTCAGCCAGAGTTCAAGCAGTAAAGATGAGGACAGATTCTTGGTGTAAGTTCATTGATCAGGAGATATTTCATGGTCTTTTGTAAATTACGTATCTATATGAAATCAGTCTCTCATTTTAAATCTCTTCTGAGACTACGTAGGTGAGATTTCCCAAGTCATATTCTGTTTCAATTTTAGATTGATTGTTATAGATTAAGCACAAACAAGTGCTTTATTATTATTATTATTATTATTATTATTATTATTTGTATTTTTTCTGAAGCTGGAAACGGGGAGAGACAGACAGACTACCGCATGCGCACGACCGGGATCCACCCGGCATGCCCACCAGGAGGTGATGCTCTGCCCCTCCGGGGCGTCGCTCTGCTGCGACCAGAGCCACTCTAGCACCTGGGGCAGAGGCCAAGGAGCCATCCCCAGCGCCCGGGCCATCTTTGCTCCAATGGAGCCTTGGCTGCGGGAGGGGAAGAGAGAGACAGAGAGGAAGGAGGGGGGGGCTGGAGAAGCAAATGGGCACTTCTCCTATGTGCCCTGGCTGGGAATCGAACCCAGGTCCCCGGCACGCCAGGCCGACGCTCTACCGCTGAGCCAACCGGCCAGGGCCCAAACAAGTGCTTTATAACATGCCCTTGTCTCTTTTGTTTAAAAAAGAAGTGTTACTTCAAAACCAAAGTTCTCAAACTATTCAACTACATGTGTCTACTCTACTTTATTATCACATGTTACTATCCGTTTCCTTAAAATCTGTTTCTTTCCAACCATTGTTCTAAAATCGTTCTCAGGTCCTAAATAAAGTTTCAACCACCTCTTTCAATGCAAAACTGTATTCTTTAATTAGAAAAATCTGGCTTTTCTAGTGATGTTTATATAAATTCATGCTCACTGCTTCACTTCTCTCAACCTTAGTTTTATCATATTGAAAGGAGGAATTATTGTAGCTATCATAGTTTTTTTGTAGATAAGTTTGAAAAATTAAGTGAGAAAAGTGAATATGAATTAGCTACTCAACAATCTGATATTTTTAGAGCAGGCATGGAATAAATAGAGTATATTATTTTAAATATTTTAAGTTTAGTAAAAGCTGTGGTTGACTTGATCATCTACTAAACATCTATACCATATTTCCCCTGCTATCCTCACCAGTACAGTTTATTCTCATATTATGTCAAAGCATTCTTTAAGTAGTCATCAAATTCACTGTGTGCCACATTTTTTTAGGACTCCCCCTCAAAAAAGAGTAAAATTACTACAGTTCTTTTCAAAAAGTGCTTACCAACCTAGTATCACAGTCCCAAATCCTCAGCACCACAAACAGGCATTTGTTACATAGTTGCAAACTAATCATCCTAAATCTTTACCTCACAAACTGTTCTATTGAAAAAACTCTGGTTTTTAATTATGGCAGCTGTTCTTTTCCATTCTCTGTCCTTGCTGCTTGGAATCTCTTTTCTCTCTCCTACCCCCTCTCTCATTCTTGCTAATTCCCTTCCTCCTGCTTTCTTGCCTTGTTTCAAGTTGAATTCACCTGCCATTACATCTCTAAGGCCTTCCCTGAACCCTCAGGCACTGAGTTACTCCCTTTACAGTAACCACTGTCACTAGGACATATCTGATTGTGTGTTATAATATTATTTATAAATGTTCAGCTCTCCTTGACCTTTTAAATGATAAATGAACTGATGTATTGTGACAGTTCACTCATGAATGTGTCCACATATGTAGAAGTCATCCAACAAATGTTTTTTTAGAGAATGAATGAATTCTTTGATATTCCAGTCATTGTAATATGCTATATGAATATATGTTCAAAAACTAGATTACTGAAGCAATGTAAGATTCTATAAAAAGTTTGTTTTTGTTGTTTATATGGTTGAAAATTGTCTTAACTCCAACATTTCTTCGCTATCAGAAGATTGTCGATTTAGTGGACAGCTGCAATTACATATATTGCTGTAACTGGCACAGTAAGAACATAAGGCGCTATGTTAAAAGTACTAAAAATGTATCATTTTCATTTTAGATGCCCCAAGAAATAGCCCAAACTGATAAGTTCCCAAAATTATTAATATGGATTTCAATAAGTGGACAAAATTTTTTGGATCCGGGTTTTGTTTGTTATTTTGTTTGTTTGTCTTTTCATACTTTCTTAAATTTAAAAGTGGCTTAGTGATATTTAATGTCTATGTGATGAGATTCTATGCTGAAGTAAGATAGGCACAAGAACATCTCCCTCATAACTGTCTTCTATGTTATCCTGAAACAATTCTGATTCCATGTTCTTTTTGAATATGTTTATATAAATTTTATTATTGATAAAGAAAATTGCAAAAAATTATTAACTTCTCTCAAGTGATCTTAGCCTACTGTTCTGGTGTAATGGTGGGCCTTTATGAAATTGAAAATAAATGAGAAGGTTGAAACACATGGGCCAAAGAAAAAAATTTAATCACACTGCCTAGGACATTAAAATTAGCCTATTACCTATGGGGAAACCAAGAGTGATTTTATAAATAGAAAAATGATATCAGATTAAGGATACAATTCTGACTGTACAATACAAAAGTTTCTGGAGGAGAGAGAAGAGACAGAAAGAAAGACTATGCATAAAGTTATTTGCCTTAAGGTGTTTACTCTGAGATATCTCCAATTACTTGCTCAGTTATCTCACTCACTTCACTGAAAATTCTTAGGGTCTTATCTTTGTTCTTAAGGTGATGACCAATCTTAATATAACACACATGGCTTCTCCTTTTAATTTTCATTCACTCATCTGAGGTAGTCTGGCTTTCACTTTTTCTAACCATATCTCTATGCAAAAATCTTTCTCTTAGTCCTTAGAAAGCTCTTCTTTGACCCCTCCCACCCCTCATAATGCTCAATCCTTCACCCAGTTAACTCCTCCTATTCCTTCAGATAATATAAAAGGAACGCTAATTTCTTTAATCAGGTCAAAATATCTATCATGGAGTCTCAAAAGCATCATCATCGCTCTCTCTCTCTTTCATAGTACTTGTTACAGGAACAATTTACATTTGTTTGTGTGATTACTTGATCAATGCTTTTGCCCTCCCAATCTCATTTCTACCTCCACTAGAAATGGGATTGTGTCCATTTTTTCCTCTTTTTTTCCCCCAACATCTAGGAATTAAGGTTCCCAGATTTAACTAATAAAATTACAGGACACCCAGTTAAATTTTCAATTCAGGTAAACAATAAATAATAGTGTTTTTTATATAATATGTCTTCAATGTTTCATGAGACATATTTATACCGAAAACTATTTATCAGAAATTAATGTCTTGCATTGTAAACTTACTGGAAATGGAGACACATTAGGTTTCAATGAATATATTTTGAGTGTATAAATAGGATCAACTTACATGTTAGTGTTGGCCTGGTTGTAGTTTCTGTTTTCCTCTTCACATGGTTTGTTATGTGTTGCCGTCACTGATAGCCTTAGTTTCCTCAGTCTTTGGTTTTACACCAGAATGATTTCAGAAGCTTAAATCTAGTGAAATGTATTTGCTTTTCAGTAACTGTCTTCCTTGGAGAGGTCATATGTCCTTCATGTGCTTTCTACCATTGTAAATTATCTTACATCTGGCTGCCTTCACCATTTAGAGTATGTCCCTAGAAAGGGCTAGCTCATGCAACAGACAGTGTATATGCAAACATGGGGCCAATACTCATTTCAAAGGCCTATTACATCTTTATGACTTGAAAAATATGAAAAGAGGAGAGGAATTTTGTAAAGTCAAAATTTAAAAAAATGTGTAATTAAAATGGCAAAGGTAAATAGTGTTTTGGTTTCATTAATTATTAAATTTAGCATTCGAAAGATTGGCATTACATTTGAAAACTGTGTAAGAAAGAGGGTTGCAGAAAAATCATAGTTCATCATAAATTATAAAATATATGCAAAAATAAAGACTATTTTTATTTTTAAAGTAAACTTTATTTTAGTGTGGGATATATATGTATTTGATTTGTTTGTGTTATGGCAAAATGGCTGTAAAAACCAGAGTGCCTATGAAGAGCTTCAAGAAGATTATCTTATGTGTATAGGTCCAAGCTTGAGAAATTGCAGAAATCTTGTAGAAAATAAAATTTTAAGACAATAGTTAGGAGTAAAGGTTTTGAGCTCTGGCTCCTAGTATAGCTTTAATTGATGTCTTAAAGCAAAGTGAACATTTTCATCACTCCTGATATAAAACTGTCCACTGAATTCTAACTTCTCTAACTGGACCTCTATTGTCTTTTGTGCCTGAGAAAACTATCAATGACCTGGCCTAATATTACAGTTTTATAAAACAGGCTATTTTGTTTGTTTGCTTGCTTGCTTTTTGGTTATTTTTCTCTACTCTGATCCAAATATATATTTTTTTTTGCGAGAGAGACAGAGACAGAGAGAGAAGGACAGACAGGTACAGACCAACAAGAAAGAAGAGAGATGAGAAGTATCAACTGGTAGTTCATTGATTGCTTTCTCATATGTGCCTTGACCCAAGGGGCATCTCCAGCTGAGTCAGTGACCCTTGTTTAAGCCAACAAGCTTGAACTCAAGCTAGCAACCTTGGGCTTCAAGCCAGTGACCTCTGGGCTCAAGCCAGAGATGATAAGATCATATCTATGATCCCACACTCAAGCTGGTGACCCAGCACTTAAACTGGTGAGCATGCACTCAAGCTGGATGACCATGTGCTCAAGCCAGCGACCTCAGTGCTTCGAACTGGGATCCTCAGTATCTCAGGTTGATCTTCTATTCACTGTGCCACCTTCTGGTCAGGCAAATATTGTTTCTTAAACTCTGTCCCACACTGAAATAGTTGTATATGAACTCTGTATATGAACTCTGCTTTCTAAATATCTGTATATGAACTCTGCTTTCTAAAAATGCTTTTTTCACAAATACATGGCAGACACTCAATGAGTATCTAATCAATGAATAAAGAATATATTTTAATATTAAATTATCAAGTCATGATTGATTTATATGATCTATTATTTTACATTGGTTCTTGGAAACTAACAACATAACCATAATTACTACTTATCATCTATGTTGTACTCTCTGGAAAATATGATCTGCCTGCCAATGTGAATTTCCTTTAAGAAAACAGCTGTAGACAGGTCAACCACCTTGGTGTTAATTCCAAACCACTAGGTAGATTAGGTTCCAGATCTCTTTGTCTATACTGAAATAGGTCATGCCTGGTTGTGTCTCAAGAAATGTCATATTCCATGGAACTGCTCTCCTGAAGATATTTTAAAATTATCTTTTCAGAGTCAACATAAGACAGCAGATGGTTAATCTGGTTGAAGTCAACTGAGGTCATATATCATTAGGCATCAGGGAAATTCTATATGTAACCAAACATCTGCATTTGCAAAACTGAGCTGAAAGCTTTCCAAAAATATTCTCAAAGCCTAGTTTCTTGCCAATTGAATATCTAAAAAATGTAGAAAAGGTAATCATAAAAACAGTCAGTGAATTTTTGAGCTAGAAGTGCCCTTAGAGATCAAATTTTCCAACTCACTAATTTCACAGATAGAAAAACAGAGCCAAGAGAAGTTAAAATTTTCATCTTACTTCACATAAATAGTAACAGATAAAAGTGAGGCTGATGTGCAAGTCCTTTGCCAGTGCTTTATTGCTGTGCTGACACCCTCAGCCTATTCAATTGATTAAATACTGGGGATATTATAGATAGTAGACATCAAGGATGCACTCTAAATATACCAAAGTTCCAATCATTTTTAACACAGTTTCTGTAATCATATTGGAAAAATGGCAGTCAGAATTATCTCTCACAGAAGGCCAGAGAATGCTTTCTCCTGAAGGAAATAATATCAAATTAGGATGACAAGATCTTTATAAAATGAATGTTTCCATTTGCAGAATTAAATATTTAGAGCTTCCCAGAAATGTGTTGGCATGAGTTCACGTTTGAATATTTCCTTTCCGGTTTAAAAGAAATATTTAAAGAAATAAGGAAATGTGAAAAAGTGGTTCCCTTGTATCATCCCTGGAAACTTAGAGTTCATTTTCCAAACGACAGAAACTATGAAGAATTTTTGATAGATACAGATTAGATGAGCTTCTAGAAAGACTGATAAATCATCTTCCTGTAATAGTATGGCTTAATGGGAAAGCAATGGACATGATGGACCATTAGGGAGAAGGTAAAATGGGACTAGGACTGACAAGTGGATTGGTAAATTTTATTAAAGTATTTTTGTTCCAGTGGTTTATAACATGGGCAGTACAGTGTGGAGGCATTATTGTAAGATAGGTTCAATTGACAATTTGGGTCTGTGACAGAGATGCTAAAAATCTAGCAATGCTGACAACAATCCCACATAACAAATAACTGTCCTATATCCTGCATCCCTCACACTTTGAATGATTCATTGATTATTCATGTTGGCAAAATAGGTTTATTAACAGCTGAGACATTTTACACATAAATTCAAAGAATTCTTGTATAATTTTGATACCAAATATATTTTTTAGTAATACCATTGCTGTTTTTAAAAAAGATTCTATCTTTCAGTGAAGAGAATGAGTCATTTCTCATTTTGTAAAATTGTTCCTTGTGATATTTGGATAGCCTATGCCATATAATTGTTTAGTCAATACTTGTAGCTATTGCATTTACTATGGCTCTACATTCATATGAAAGCATCTGACTCTCACATTTCTACAGTACAGTCATTTTCAAGATTTTATGTTTTAAAAATGTTATTTGGTCATAAACTCTTCTATTTCACCTTTATTATATTTAGGGCATAATTTTTTGTTTGTTTGTTTTTTTGAAATGAATATAGTCATGATTTTGAATTTAATTCAGAATAATCAAGGGCAATTATAAAATATCTGTTTAAAAATGGGGCATTGAATGTGACTGGGTGTGAACCACCGCTTTTGCCACTGTTCTGTGGAACTAGAGACGTGCGTATTGGCAAAGCTCAGGAGCCCAGAAAAAGCTAAGAAACAAATTGTTTCGCTGTTTTGCCAACAGCAATATAGCAGGAGCAACTGCTCCAGGTCAGGGGTCGCAGGCTCAACTACAGAGGCCAACCAACTAATAGGAGGTTCCACTTAGGAAAGTAGAAGATAGGAACCGCTCTCCTATCACATAGATTAACCACCTATCACTAGCTAATTGTTGCTCTATGTGTTAATTTTATTTTGGTGAACACATTGATGCATCAACAAAGTACCACTTCAAGGAAGATCTCAGTGGCCCAGATTGCTTTAAAATATCAACCACTTCAAGTGCCTCAATTTCAGACAACTGCCTCCCAAATGTGCTCCCATCTCAGGCAGGATATACCGTACTGCGCTGGACCATTGTAGCTCTAGAGAGGCCCATGGTGTCCACCAAGGCTGTCATTGAGTTTGCATCTCTCTAACTTGTGTTGGATTCTTCCTTTCCATGGGTATTGAGCCTAAGGGCACTTTCTAATTAACATTCTGTCCAATAAACTGAATCTCAGAATCTGCTTCCCAGAGAACCAAACTTGAGACATAAAGTGTTAGTATCACATGATAATAATAAAAAGAAACTGTCAATGTAAATCTTTATGTGAACTCTCCTGGTTTTAACTTTTGCCAGCTAATTTAAATACTTTTCCCATTAACACATCTTCAGGCTACATTTAGGACACAGTTACAAAAACCTAAATCATTCAGGATTGAACTGGCAACCTTTGCACTTTGGGACAATGCTCTAACCAACTGAACTATCTGGCCAGGGCTGATTCATTATCTTCCTTCCTTCCTTCCTTCCTTCCTTCCTTCCTTCCTTCCTTCCTTCCTTCCTTCCTTCCTTCCTTCCTTCCTTCCTTCCTTCCTTCCTTCCTTCCTTCCTTCCTTCCTTCTTTCCTCCCATGCTTCCTCCCTTCCTCCCTTCCTCCCTTCCCTCCCTTCCTTTCTTCCCTCTTTATTTCTCTTATTTCATTTTAAGTAGGAGACAGGGAGGCAGAAAGACAAACTCCTATATGCACCCTGACTGGGATCCACCCAGCAAGCCTCCTATGGGGCAATGCTCTGCCCATCTGGGGCCACTGCTCCATTGCTCAGGCAACCAACCTATATTAGCACCTGAGGTGAGGCCATGGAACCATTCCCAGTGCCCAGGGCCAACTTGCTTGAGCCATTCCAACCTTGGCTGTGGGAGAGGAAAAGAGAGAGAGAGAGAGAGAGAGAGAGAGAGAGAGAGAGAGAGAGAGAGAAAAGAAAAGAAAAAAAGAGAAAGAAAGAGAAAAGGGGAGATGGAAGGGTAGAGAAGCAGATGGTCACCTCTCCTATGTGCTCTGACCAGGAATCGAACTTGGGACTTCCACTTTGCCAGATCCATGCTCTGCCACTGAGCCAACCAGCCAGGGCCATAACACTCTTATTTTTTTTAATAAAAAAATAATTCCCATTTCATCTTCTCAAACTAAATTGCTTACATAGGTTAAACATTGCACCTCAAATTTCTTAGACACACAGTTTTCTTGCTGTGCCATATTCTCACTTTGTCTTTTTCAAAAGAATCTTTTCTCAAATAAAATTTACTTCCATTTTATAATACAGTTTCAAACTTCATTTTTATGCTTGACTGCTGACAGCTTTCAAGACCCATCACTCCCTTCCTTTGATTATCTCCGTTAGTGCAAGCTGGTAAGAAACACAGATGCTCCTTCCTCTGAGAGCCAGAACTTCAAAACTATCAATCTCCAGCCCATGTGTGGCAACTCTCATCCCAATTTACCTCCCAAACCAGTCAACTTTCTGAACTCTCTCAAGCTATTATTTTGAATCTTCTTGCTCTGCTTCCCTCAAAAAAGACTTATTATATAAATAATAAACTTTTTCATTGCCTCTTGATATGTGTGGGTGGCATCATCAGTATTGACATTCAAACTAAATTTGGGGTGAGAGGTCCATCCTGTATCTGTGTGGTGATCACAATATATTGCCACTATTTAATCAAAACCTCATTCCTCCTAGAAATGAAGTAAATAAAGAAGTGTCTTACCTAGTAATTTTTCCAGGTATATAAACTTGTGTAATGCTGGCGGCCAAGGACAGGCAAGTCCATACTGGACTTGGGAAGAGAGTAGAGAAACTGAGAGAAACTGCAGAGCCAGAAAGCATTGGGCTGTTCCCATTTAATAGTGTCTTACAACAGCAGACCAGCAAACAGGCAGGGGAAAAACGCTTCTCAGGTAAATGAACAGCAAAATGGTCCTTCACAATGGCGGGCAGGCGGGCAATCCGCCATGTGGCCTGAGCGCAAGCACCCATAGCCTTACATACACTATACACACATAGCACAGCCACATGCTTATGCACTAATCAAGCAAAGTGCTTGCAGGTGGTAAACAGCGAGCAAGACTAACACAGCTGTTTTCCCAATGACATGTTATAAGAGAGTCTTATTTTATAACCAGAAACATAAGGAATAAGGGGGAATTGTTCATTACACATAGTCTCCTTCAGTTTTTCTTAAACACTCAGCAAACAAACAAACAGCATGATGACCAATACTCTTTAGGGAAAGGGATTATCAGTTTAGCATAGTAGTTTTATTCACATTTTCTGATTCAATGTGTGTCCTTCCAGAAGAAGGGTTTAGCTGTTTAATTTTTGTTCTCAAATATACCTAAAATGTGTTAGACAACTATACTAGTTACACAAATCTAAAGACATATTCTTTCCTAGATCCAAATCCCTTTTTCTGTTTTTATCTTTTAGTTTTCCCTAATTATGAGTTACTGGGTTTATATAATGATTCAAATGACCCTATAATGTCAATCTTAATAATAGAATGTCAGACCCTGGCCTGTTGGTTCAGTGGAGAGAGCATCAGCTCTGAGTACAGGCACCCTAGGTTCGATTCCTGGTCAGGACACACAGGAGAAGCAACATCCCCTTCTCTCCCCCTTCACCTCCTCCTTCTCCCCCTTTCCCCCTCTCACAGCCAGGAGCTCCATTGGTTTGAGCATGGCCCCAGACAAGGATTGCCAGGTGGATCCTGGTCAGTGTGCATATGTTAGTCTGTCTCACTATCTCCCCTCTTCTCACTTAAAATAATAATAATAATAATAATATAATGTCAAAAATATCATGACTCATATTTAGTTATTACCAAAATTCTCATACTTTTAAATCCCTAGAAAAAATTTAAGTGAAAAGAAGTAAAACTCTTAGAAATTAAAACCAATGGAATCATCCTTGTTAAAGTTATCTTAACGAGTTCACATTACCAATCCAAATAAAGCCATCTTTTCTTCTTATGTTTATTTCAGACTCAAAATCACAAATGTAAGCACAAAACACATTTTTTTTTCAGGAACAGAGAGAGACTCAGAGAGAGGGATAGACAGGGACAGACAGACAGGAATGGAGAGAGACGAGAAGCATCAATCATCAGTTTTTCATTGCGACACCTTAGTTGTTCATTGATTGCTTTCTCATATGTGCCTTGACCGGGGGCCTTCAGCAGACTGAGTAACCCCTTGCTGGAGCCAGCAACCTTGGGTCCAAGCTGGTGAGCTTTTTGCTCAAGCCAGATGAGCCTGTGCTTAAGCTGGCAACCTCAGGGTCTCGAACCTGGGTCCTTCCGCATCCCAGTTGGACGCTCTATCCACTGTGCCACCACCTGGTCAGGCACAAAAAAACATTTTTAAGAGAAAACTAGAGGTTAATAGTATGACAAGCCAACATGTGGATAAAGTGATTCTACAAAACTAAGTAGCCAATGATCATCCCCTGGGGTAACTATGTCAGCATGTCATGTTCTTACTCTGACGTGGTAACCGAGGGAAGTTGGGCAATGTCTGCATCTTAGTAATGTCTTGGTTCAGCAAGCTCGGGAGACTTATGCCCTATCAGGTTTTTATGAACACTAAATCTTCACAACAAATAGATCTGCTTCTATTATAAATTCAGTTCTTTAGCTAGACTAAAATAAACCCCAGTTCCCTAAATTTACCTTTAATTGTAATTTTTACAAATGCAAAATGTAGGAAGCATCTGACTTCAAAGCCTCCAAACTTCAAAATGTTCTCCCACAAGGAAGGTGCTTGCAGTTTTTCTAGAATTAATAGATACAGCTTTAAGATACTGATGTCATTTTAACTCTCTCAGGTAATGAGACTGAATCACTAAACCAGTGGTTCTCAAACTTTTTGAAGTCAGGGCGCATTTAAAATCCTACCAATAATTATAGGCACACTATATACAAATTTCTGAGAAATATGTTATAATAATTAAGTCAAATATTAAAGAAAAAATATAAAGTCCAAGTGTGCTTTTATGGTAATTAAATGAAATAAATACAACAAAATTACATTTATTCTGACATTAAAAAACATTTTTATGTTACATTTTTTGAGCTTATGCTTTTCAGAATTCATAAAAAAGAGGGGTTAAAAAATTTTTAAAAAATGACAAAAAAGTTATCTTTTTATGTATATAGATACATTCTTAGTAAGATTTAGTAAATTTGGCAGGTCCTGGCACGAATGTGTTAAGTTTTTTCATTGTTGTGTTTATGAGAAACATGAGCCTGATGTATCCTAGAGATTTCTTCAATGTTTGGGCTTATATTTGAAAGGTAAACTCTCATTTTCTCATCAATACATTGAAGAATTCCTCTCTTTTTACCCTTAGTTGTGTTGAGTGCAGAAAACCCTCACCATACATATCATCTTAACTTTACACCAAACAAAGAATAGAAGAAACTTGCCTCCAGTGTTTCCGGGGAACATGGGGGTCATGTAAACAATCCAGCACCACAGCTTAACAGCCTTTTCAACCAAATCAGGCAAGTGAGGTGGAGGGTTGGGCAGACTGTCAGCTCACAGCCAATTCCCCACACCTCTGTCCCCCAAAAATCTAAACTCCAAAAACCCTGTTGGTTTCTTGGTCCCCAACAGGCACATATTTCTCTGGAATACCACAGGGCACACCCGGAAATCTTCTAGGGTGCACCAATGTGCCCTGGCACACACTTTGAGAACCACTGCACTAAGGCCTTGAAAACTATTAAGGAGGCACCAGTAAGTTGAATTGTTTGATATGTTATCAGAAAATGCTTCTTGAAACTTTGTAATAAAGTTTTCCATAATAAAGTTCTCTAACATAATGTCAAATGTTAGAGAATATCAAATGAAATATAATTTATTTCTCTATAATAAAGTTCTGTGTTTTCCAATATGTAAGCAAATAAACAGTTTGGTCAATTTGAATTTCTTTTCAGTGTCCCTTCATAACCCTGTTCATAAACCTTGCTTTTCTTGTAATTTCTGGAAATCAGCAATCTATATAAAGTTAATATAATTTAATAGGCCACTGTAGCCAGTATTCTCACCACTTAGATCACTAGTGCTACAAGTTTGAAGACTTAGTGTCTTATAATCTTCCTTTTCTGGGTCCAGTGCTTATCTTGATCCTCTGTATTTGAATGGAAACCATAGAAGGCTCGGGCTACCAAAATACCAATTTTAACTTTGTCAATCTGTTTTAATAGCATCTTTATTTTATGTCTAATCAGCATATACACATATACTCCTTTATTGTGCTTTCCTATCATGGAGTGAGTCAGTGATGCTCTTCCTCTATTATTAAAGATAGCTGTAGCCATGCATAAGTTAAGTATCTACGAGAACAGAATGTGGTGCTGCAAATCAACATGCACTTTGTTGTGTAATTCATAAAAGACCTATATTTTGCTGAGAAAAATACCTTTTTACTACTATTCCCTTAAAACAAAATTAGATAGGTTTGTTATTTTAATACTTTTTAAAGTCTCATTGATAAATAGTTTCAGATGGTAGTTTTGCTTCTATTTTGATAGTTACAATTGATTTGATTGCACTAATTTTTACTAGTCAGGTTTATATCTGGTAATGAGACCTACTCTCAAAATTGGGCTGGAGCAAAACTAGCATTAAAAAAACAACAACAACAACCACAGGAACACTTTCTTTATCCTGGGCTGATTTGACTTGTTATGTTTCTATCACAGCCAGGTTTAAGATCATGCCAAGATTAAGACCTTAGAAAAACTAAATGATTCCAAACACAGTCTGATATCCCCATGGTCTTGGGCTATCTTGGTGTTACATTTCATTGTAAGAATGGTCATGAAACCTTTTTAGAGGTAATGTGGTTCACTAGTCCCCAATTATAGAAAGTTTTCTTATAGTTTCTCAAGCTCCTGGACTTAAGCCAACTGCTCAAAAACTTTCAACCATTAAAAATTCTATCATATGCCATATTTAGAATTTAAATATTAAAAATATACACTTTTTAAAAAGTAATATTTATATTTATAATTTAATTTAATGTAAATGACACCAAACTGATTTAATGTAAAATAAAGTAAAATAATTCTACCAGTACTTTTAAAAATTTGCTTTTTTACATAATTATAAAGGATTTGACAGTACCATATTACTTTATAAAGAGTGAATAGGAACTTCACAACTTATAATTTTCATAATCTATTAACATTTACTTTTTCAGTTGTCTCATGTTATTTCCAGAATAATCCTAAAAGGTAGACACTACTATTACTTATACTTTTCAACTGATTGTACATATAAAGTTATAGCATCATAATATTACAATTTGTATCTGCCCTATTAATTATCATGAATGATTATTTTAAATATAGATGTTAAACTTATGATTAAGGCCGATTTTTTTTATTGTCATTTACCTAAGGATTTTTCTTTTCTCTTTATGTTGCCATCTGGTTATTCAAAGCTCTCAAAAATGAGAGTATTCAGAGAGACACAGGGTATAAAGTAGTTGGGATATAAAACTCAATGGTATAGGATTTATTGGCACTGCTTTTTGATTTATTTTATTATTTTTATTTATTTATTTTGTGTGTGTGTGTGTGACAGAGACAGGGAGAGACAGAAAGAAGGACAGATAGGAAGAGACAAACAGGAAGAGGAAAAGATGAGAAGCATCAATTCTTCGTTGTGGCACCTTAGTTGTTAATTGATTGCTTTCTCATATGTGCCTTGACAGAGAGGCTACAGCAGACTGAGTGACCCCTTGCTCAAGCCAGCGACCTTGGGCTCAAGCTGGTGAGCCTTGCTCAAACAAGATGAGCCTGTGCTCAAGCTGGCAACCTCGGGGTTTTGAACCTAGGTCCTCCACATCCCAGTCTGATGCTCTATTCCACTGCGCCACCACATGGTCAGGGTGTTTGATTTATTTTAATAATTTTCTTTGTTTATTTTTGGAAAGCTGGAGGCAGATATATTATTTTGAAAACCTGATGTGGTTTTTAAAACATATTAACAAAATCTTTGGCGCTCTTCCCATTGAGAAGCAGAGTCTGTCCCCTTTTCTTATTTCTGGTAGGCAATTGACTGTCTTAAGTAAAAAATGTTGAGAAAATAACACTGAATGACTTCTTAGCCTGATCAGAGTAGACCAGGCTGCTTCTTCTGGGTTTTCAGTAATGCCTGTTCACCAGAAGTTCAGCCAGGTATTTATTTCGGTAGGCAGGAGCTACAACTACTTAAGGCTGCCACACTGAAAGCATCATTGTAGCCATTCCAGCTGACAGCCTCAGCAGAGCTCCTAGTTGACAACCAGCATCAATTGACAAGCATGTGATTGAGTCTCTTGTGTGGCATCAGCAGAACAAGAACTGCCCAGTTAAACCATTCCCAAATTATCCCTCCACAAAATATTGAATAGTTAGAAAAACGAAATGATTGTTTTAAGCCACAAAGTTTTAGGGTTGTTACATAGTAATGTTTTTCAGATTGCCTAGCTGCCAGCTCTGCTTCCTTCACCCAGATGCAGATATGTCCATGTTTAAGCTGAATTTGATTCAGGAACCAATGTAAACATTTCAGTAATAGAAATTCACATATTTGTGTATAACTTATTCTTGAATTGAGAATAATATGCAGATTACCAAAAGGATATATGCAACTTTTCAGGTCCTTTTTCCTCTGGATTGCACCTGTGGTCATCTGAGTGGTCTTGTATGACAGCTAAAAAAGCAGGAATGAGCCTGCATTTAGTTTGCAGATGGATTCACTAAATATATGAAGTTATTATATGAGTGCAAGTTGAACAGTAAAAATGGCTGCATTACAATTCCATTTGTGGTGGCCCTGAAAGACAGTGAGCAGCTAATAGGGAGAGAAGATGAGTATCAGGTACAGCCCTGCAAAAGCTGCAGCAGAAAACTGTATTTCACCCATGGACTTCCTTTCCTTTCTGTAGTGTCTCTTCAGGAAGAGGGGGCCTATGAGAACTACAGAGAAGTGCCTCCCAAACCTACGTGGAGAATTAGATCTATATGATTCGAGGGATAGACCTTGATGACCATAAATAAGAATGTGCTTCTCAGATCTGCAAGTACAGGAAAGGTACCTATCAAGGATTCCAGCTAAGGTGCCCTGAAATCCATTGCTTTGTATCCTATACTCCCACAGTCTGCTCCCAGCCAATGACTAGGTGTGGCAGGGTGTTAAGGTAAGCCTGTCCTGGGAGAAGAGGGACTCCAATGATAGGCATTTTGGACCAAGAACTCACTGAGAGCCTTAACAAACTTTCCTTATAAATGCACTTCTGTCTAGTACTCTTCAAAAATTATCCTGTTAGTCTTATAAAAACTTTCTGTACTAGACAATATCCTAATCTTTTACTTTTAAGGACAATAGAAGCTTAACAGTGTTAGAATTACTTTCTAAAGTCACATAGTTGGAAGTGTTATAGCTGGCATTTCTAGACAGGAAATCTGATAATAGAGTTTGTTTAATACATATTCATTGAAATAACATTTTCCCAATATAATTTTATTGAATTGTATTGTTTTAAGTACCAAGAGTTAGAGTCTGGGCTCTGGATGGTAGTTTAAACTTTTGATGGTAGTGCTTAACACAACCAGGAAATATATTAGAAGTAACTTACCCGTGCATTTTGTCAGTAACTCAATAGATGAATTCTGGTATATATTATGACCAAATAGGCTTCATTTTCAGAAAGCAGACAACAGATATAGAAAGAAGATGCTTAGAAGACATGTGTCAAGTATTTTAGATTGCATATTTTTTTGTTTTTTTCTGATTTACTTATTTCACTCCATATAATGTTATCAAGGGATTGCATATTTTTTAATTTTTAATTTTTTTTTGCGTATTTTAATGTGCAGAGAAAATCAGTGAATCAATAAATCAATAGGTTATCAGTGATTCAACACTTAACAAGTTCAGAGTAGTGTTCTTGTTATGAAATCACACTGGCATGGAGACAAGCAATTAATTAGCCACATAAGATGGGCACTGTCGGTAACATGACCACACTTAGCTGTAATGCAAATGCAAGTAACATTATATGGCATTTTTCTGGAGCAATGTGTCTTAAAATTAGCATCATCTATTATAATGATTTTAGCAAATTACTTTTGAGAGGTTTTGTTAGATTTTAGCAAAGTAATAAATAGTCTTCATTTTTTTATATGAATGAATTTTTCTTTTTTCTTTATTTATGACAGAGAGAGGGACAGACAGACAGGAAGGGAGAGAGATAAGAAGCATCAATTCTTTGTTGCAGCACCTTAGTTGTTCATTGATTGCTTTCTCATTTGTGCCTTGACCCAAGGGCCACAGCAGACAGAGTGACCCCTTGCTCAAGCCAGCAATCTTGAGCTCAAACTGGTGAGCCTTGCTCAAACCAGATGAGCCTGTCCTCAAGCTGGCGACCTCGGTGTTTGAAACTAGGGTCCTCTGCATCTCAGTCCGTCACTCTATACACTGCGCCACCACCTGGTCAGGCTGAATGAGTTTTATATAACTTTTTAAATCTTCAGACTCAGAATTTATACTGTAATCATATTTCCAAGGATATAAAAATCCATACTTTGGGCAGAAGAAAAAGATGTATTTGTACAAGTTTGACATGTCAGCCAGTAGCTAAAAGACTCAAGGCCTCAAGAGGAATTATTTAAAATTAAATTAATTGAAAGTTTTATTTTAGTTAGTACTCAGATTGTTGCAAGAAATTAAAACTCAGGTTCCTTTAATGAGTAATGGCTTAAGGCAAATGATTTTCATTTTTAACCATTAAACCATAACTGAATCATGGGAAACAGAACATTTTCTTTTCTATGAGTGACCTACCACTAAATACAAAAGTTTCTTCAACAGCCCTGGATGGAGAGGTTAATTGGTTAGACCATTGTTCCAAAGCAAAGAGGTTGTTGGTTGGATTCCCAGTCAGAACACATACAGGAACAAATTGATGTTCCTGTCTTTCTCTCCTTCTCTCCCTTCCTGTCTCTCTCAAATCAATAAAATAAACATAATAAACATTAAAAAAAAGTTTCTTCAACATGCTTTCAAAACTGATGCTTTTTTGTCTTTACTTTTTTTAAAAAATAATATATCTGCCAGTTATAGGAATTCTTATATCATTTTTCAAAAAATGGGAAACATTTTTTGAAAAACTAATAAAGTATAAATAGTATATAGATAAATGTCTGTGGAAATTCTCTAAAAATATATTTCTCCAACAAACACTTTTTAAAAACCTGCAGAGTTTCTTAAATAATAATTATGTATTGTGATTTAAATAAAAATTTAAATATTATCAATCATGTTATTTAAAATAATAAAATATCTAGTCATTTTAATTTTGAAATATTAAAAATAGTATTACAATTTTCAAAAAGAATTTCATAATACATTTTAAAATATGTTCATATAATTACATGATTAAAAGTATTAAACAAAAGTATATATGAATAGTATTGCTGTCATAATTTCAACATTATCATTATAAATTTGGTTTTGAGTTTGTTTCAAACAATGGAATAAAAATCAAACAATTTTTTATTGCCTAATAGGAGGAAACATCAAATTATAAAGGAACAGAAGCCTTTATTTTATTTTTCTAATTTTTCGGTTTTATTTAGAAAATCAACTTTAACAGGGTGACATTAATCAGTAAGAGTACATAGGTTTCAAGTGAACTTTTCTATAGCATTTGAACTGTTCATTATGTTGTATACCCATCACTCAAAGTCAAATAATTTTCTGACACCATATTTGTCCCTCTTTACACCCTTTGCCCTACCCCTTACCCCTTCCCAATTCCACCACTTCTCCCCTCTCCCACTTTTCTTACCCCTGCTAACCACTTCATTTTATCTATGTCCATAAGTCTCAGTTTTATATCCCATCTATGTGTGAAATCATACAGTTCTTAGTTTTTCCTGATTTACTTATTTCACTCAGTATAATGTTCTCAAGATTTAATCATGTTGTTGTAAATGTCCCTATTACATCATTTCTTATGGCTGAATAGTATTCCATTGTATACAAACAAGTACCACATCTTCTTTATCCAGTCTTTTATTGAGGGACAGTATGGTTGTTTCCAAGTCTTGGCCATTGTGAATAATGCTGCCATAATCATGGGGGTGTAGGTGTCTTTATGTACCAATGTTTCTGAGTTGTTGGGGTAGATACCCAGTAGAGGGAATGCTGGGTCTTATGGTAGTTCTTGGTTTTTTGAGGCACTACCATACTTTCTTCCATAATGGTTGTACTAGTTTTCATTTCCACCAACAGTGATAGAGGGTTTATTTTCTCTACAGCCATTCCAAAACTTATTACCTGTCTGTTGATAATAGACAATCTAACAGGTGTGAGGTGGTATCTTATTGTAGTTTTGATTTGCATTTCTCTAATAGCTAGTGAAGATTAGCATCTTTTCATGTATCTGTTGGCCATTTATATGTCCTCTTGGTAGAAGTTTCTGTTCAAGTCCTATCCCCATTATTTAATTGGATTGTTTCCTTCTTTGTTGCTTAGTTTTGTGAGTTCTTTATATATTTTGAATATTAACACCTTGCTGGAGGTGTTGTTTACAAATATCTCCCTTTTAGTTGACTGCTTATTTGTTTTGTTGTCTGTTTCTTTTCTTTGCAGAAGCTTTTTGGTTTGATATAATCCCATTTATTTATTTTTGCGTTTACTTTCCTTGCCTTTGGGTCAAATTCATAAATTGTTCTCTATGGCCAAGGTCCATGAGCTTAGTATCTATGTTCTCTTCTATGTAATTTATAGTTTCAGGTCTTATATTTAGGACTTTGATCCATTTTGAATTAATTTTTGTGCCAGGAGACAAAGTGTAGTCAAGTTTCATTCTTTTGCATGTGGGTTTCAAATTTCCCAGCACTATTTACTGAAGATACTTTCTTTTCTCCATTGTGTGTTTTTGGCTCCTTTGTCAAAGATGACTTGTTTATATATATGTAGTTTTATTTCTGGACTCTAGATTCTGTTCCATTGCTCTGTAGGTCTGCTTTTCTGCCAATGCCATGGTGTTTTGATTATCATGGCTCCGTAGTATAATTTGAAGTTAGGTAGCATGATACCTCTGACTTCATTCTTTTTCTTCAGAAATGCTTTGGCTATTCAAGGTTTTTTATGGTTCCATACAAACCTGTAAATTTTTTGTTCTATTGCTTTATAAAATGACATTGGCATTTTGATGAGGATTGCATTAAATTTCTATATTGCTTTGGGTAATACAGCCACTTTATGTTGATTTTTCCAATCAATAAACATAGAACATTTATCCACTTTATTGTATCTTTTTTAATTTCTTTTAAAAATATTTTGTACTTTTCTGCATATATGTCCTTCATATCCTTTGTTTGGCTTATTCCTAAGTACTTTATTTATTTTGTTGCAATTGTAAAGGGAATTTTTTTTAGTTCATTTTCTAAAATTTCATCATTGGCATATAGAAAAGCAGTTGACTTTTGTATATTGATTTTGTATCCTGCAACTTTACTGCATTAATCTATTGTTTCTAATAGTTTTTTGGTGGAGTCTCTGGAGTTTTCTATATGTATGATAAAATCATGAGATTATTCCATCTGCAAAAAGTGATACCTTTACATTTTCTTTTCCAATATGAGTGCCTTTTATTTCTTTCTCTTGCCTGATTGCTTAGGCTAAAACTTCCAGAACTATGTTGAATAAGAGTGGAGAGAGTAGGCAACCTTGTCTTGCTCCAAATTTTAGAGGAAAAGCTGTCAAGTTTTTACCATTTAGTATGATATTAGCTGATGGTTTTTCATATATAGTCTTTATTATGTTGAGGTACTTCTATTCCAATTTTATTGAGTGTTTTAAACATAAAGAGATGTTGTATCTTATTGAATGCCTTTTCTGCATCTATCGAAAGGATCATATAATTTTAGTTCTTTGATTTGTTGATGTGGTGTATTATGTTGATTGATTTCCATATGTTGAACCATCCATTTGCTCCTGGAATGAATCCCACTTGATCATGATGTATTATTTTTTTAATGTGTTGTTGTATTCTATTTGCTAGTATTTTGTTCAGAATTTTTGCATCTGTTTTCATTCAAGATATTGGTCTGTAGTTTTCTTTTTTTGTGTTGTCCTTGCCAGGTTTTGGTATGAGGGTATGCTGGCCTCATAAAATGTGTTAGGGAGTATTGCTTCTTCTATTTTTTGGAAGACTTTGAGAAGGATAGGTATCAAATCTTCTTTGAATATTTGGTAGAATTCACTAGTGTAGCCATCTGGTCCTGGGATTTTGTTTTTGGGGAGGTTTTTGATAGCTGTTTCTATTTACTCCTTGCTTATAGATTGATTTAAGTTTTCCACTTCTTCAGGATACAGTCTAGGAAGATTGTATAGTTCTAGAAATTTATCCATTTTCTCCAGGTTATTAAATTTGGTGAAATATAGTCTTTCATAATATTCTACTAGGATCTTTTGTATATCTACTATATCTGTGGTAATATCTCCTCTTTCATTTTGGATTTTGTTTATATGAGTTCTTCTTTTTTCCTTAGTGAGTCTAGCCAGTGGTTTGTCAATTTTATTGATCTTTTCAAAGAACCAGCTCTTTGTTTTATTAATTCTATAGTTTTGTTTTTTTTCCTCTCTCTATTTTTATTTAGTTCTGCTCTAATTTTTATTATTTCCTTTTTTCTGCTGACTTTGGGTTGCCTTTGCTCTTCTTTTTCTAGCTCCTGAAGGTATGATGTTAGGTTGTTTACTTGGGATCTCTCTTGTTTCTTGATATAAGCCTGTAATGATATAAACATCCCTCTTATTACTATCTTTGCTGCATCCCAGAAATTTTGATACGTCTTATTGTCATTTTCATTTGTCTGTATACATGTTTTGATCCTGCTTTTATTTTTTTGACCCAGTCACTTTTTAGAAGTATGTTGTTTAATTTACACATTTTTGTGGGTTTCTCTATTTTCTTCTTACAGTTGAATTCTAATTTCAAAGCCTTATGATCAGAAACTATGGTTGGTATCATTTCAATCTTCCTGAATTTGTTGATGTTAGTTTTGTGGCTCAAGATATGGTCTATCCTTGAGAATGTTCTGTGCATACTGGAGAGGAATGTGTAATCTGACATTTTTGGATGAAATGTCCTATAAATGTCTATTAAGTCCATTGGTTCAGAGTGTCATTTCAGGCCAATATTTCTTTATTGATTTTCTGTTTGGAAGATCCATTAAAAGCCATCAATGGTGTGTTGAAACCTCCAAGTATAATTGTGTTTTTGTCTGCTTCTATTTTTAGATCAGTTAGTGGATATCTTATATATTTTGGTACTCCCTGGTTCAGTGCATATATATTAAGAAGTGTTAAGTCTTCTTGATACAATGTCCCTTTTATCATTGTGAAATGTCCATCATTGTCTCTGGTTACCTTTGTTGTCCTGATGTCAGCATTGTCAGATGTGAATATGGCTAAACCTACTTTTCTTTGTATATTATTTGCTTGGAGAATAGTTTTTTAAGCTTTTATTTTGAGTCAACTTTTGTTTTTGCAGATTAGATGTGTCTCTTGAAGGCAGTATATGGTTGGGTTTTGATTTTTGATCTATTCTGCTACTCTGTGCCCCTTTATTGGTAATTTTAGTCTATTTATATTTAGGGTAATTATTGACACTTAAGGATTTTATTTACCTTTTTGTGACAGAGATAGAGAGATACAGAGAGAGGGACAGATAGAGACAGACAGACAGGAAGGGAGAGAGATGAGAAGCATCAATTCTTCATTGCTGCACCTTAGTTTTTCATTGATTGCTTTCTTTTATGTGCCTTGACCAGAGGGCTACAGCATACCAACTGACCCCTTGTTCAAGCCAGTGACCTTGGACATAAGCTGGTGAGCCTTGCTCAAATCAGATGAGAAAAAAAATTGAAAAATTAAAAAAATACAGACAAAAATGTAAAAATTTAACAAATTATGAAAATTAAAGAAAACTACTGGAAAAAAGTTGAAAGCAAACAAAATAATCAAAAACAAAATACCCACAACAAAATAAGAATAAAAAATATAAAAATTGAAGACCATGAAATTCAAAAAAATAAGAAGAAAAAAGGAAAAAGGAAAAAGGAGGAAAGAAGGAAAAATAAATTTTGGTTTTGAGAGGTTTCTTCAAATAGGTGTCTCTGTATTACAACTTTTGGCTCTGTAAAGGTCCTGGGCTGTCTGCTGAGATATTGCTATCACAATGATATTGGTCGGGTCACAGTTGCATTTGCATTGGGGGTGGGGCAAGTTGTGAGGGCTTTCCAGCTTTGGCCTTATGGCTTCTGCTTTATGGCTTCAGCTTTCTCACTTTATTGCTCTATTAAACATGATTTAAAGCTTCTGGGAGTCCTTCCCACATCTCAACAGACCTGGGTACTGGACATGGAGCATCTCTGTTCTTCAGGGGATAGAGGAGCTCTGGAGAGCTAGCTGTAGGGTTTGTCTCTAGCACTCTCAGTACCGCAAGGTGAGGGAGGTAGGGGACCACACTGAAGCCTTTATCTTAGAGTTTAATAAAACAATTACAGGGACTTGATTCTTGGATTCTTAAATATAGAAAAATACTTCAAATATGTATTCAATAGCAGTCTTTGGTAGGAATCTTAGATATAAGTTGGGACATGACACCAAAATAAATTTCGTTGTGTATGATTTTGTAACAAGAGTCATGAATAAATCTAGCATTAAACTGGATTGATTGCATGTCCTCCAAACTGTCCTGTAAAAATATTTATCTCTTAACCAGAATTTAAATGAGAGCAAGTAAAATTTTTAAGGTTACATTATATTTTAAAAGTCTAAACTAACATGAAGTCATTGAAAGTTATCCCTATAAGTTACAATGTAAATATAAAATATATATATATAATTCAGAAAACTACTTTTAATGAAAATAATTGAAATGTTTGAAAAACTCCCCAGATACAGTTATGAGTAACTTTATCAGCAAAAATCAAGTAATTCCTCAAGTCATATGCATAAACTATTGAGCTACTAAAATATTATTTTCTTTTTATATTTTAGACTATACAAAATTCAAGGCGTTAATTTGTTGCAGAATTAATTTGAACTAAATTTTTTAAGGAATAAACCAGACTAACCATTTCTAAAGAGACTAGGAAAATGACTTTACCTGTGAAAAATATGGTCGGGCAACAAACAATTTTGTTTCTAGTTCAGCCTGACACATATTTTCATACTTTACATATTCTGAATGAAAAACATGATGTGAATTTTTAGAAAATGTGTTAGTATTTGAAGATTTGATGGAGCATAAAAATGAGAGATGCAAAGTCTAAGCAACTACCCAACTTTGGGTGCTGAATACACATACACACAAATACATATGCATGTGTGTGTATTTATTTGTTAATTCAATGAATATATAAATCTTAATTCATTTTTCTGATTTTGCCTTTAGAGTTCATTGTTGAACACCAAGAATGCATTTATTTTTAGCACAAAGGGTCCCACACACGATATTCTCTTTCTATTATTTATTTTATTTTATTAAATTTTAGAGAGAAACAGAAATATTAATCTGTTCCTGTATGTGCCTTGGCCAGGATCAAACCTGCAAACTTTGTGTTCTGCTGGGACAATGTTCTAACCTACTGAGCTATCTGGCCAGGGCTCACACACAATAGCCTCAATATTATCTCTATTACCTTTTCCTTTACAGATAATGAATAAAGAAACAATTGGGTGTATAGTGTTCTAGATGGTGATAAGTGTTTTGAAGTAATAGGGTGATAGGAACAGAGAGGGCAGAGGTGGGGAACATTGCCATTATGAAGTGAACAGATGAGGCCATATTCATAAGGTCATAATAATTTGGGACCTGAAATAAGTGAGGAGTGAACCATGTGGATATCCAGCAAAGAGCACAAGGGACAAGAAGTGCAGAGGTCCCAGTGTGTGACCATATTGTTTGTAATGTGGCAGGCTAAGAATGAACATATGGAGCAGAAATTGTAGGTGATGTCCAAGAGCTACCTGGGCCCAGATCTTATAGTATGTTGTACCCTACCATAGGCTTTCTTTTTACTGTGAATGATATATAAGGCCATTGGAGGGTTTTGAGCAGAGTCACCATGAAGGTAACATTAAGATACATAAAGTTATTGGAATAACCTGAAAATATGAGTATAGTAAAGAAGAGGTCTGGGACTCAACTTTTAAAATTCAATGAGTAAAGCTACTAGCAACGGGGATTCAGAAAGTAATGGTAGGTGTAATGTGGGAGAAACTAAAAACATAGTTATGACAAAATGCTGAGCAAAAAAAAAAGGGGGGGGGCTTTCAGGAAGGAAATTGTTAAAATATTTCCCATTACTTGGATGGTTTAAGTAACATGGACTCTGCAAATGAAGTACATTATTTGACAATGTAGATACCATTGTTTCCTTTCCCAGGAACTGTTTGAATGCCGTGTAAGTGTAAGAGCCTTTTGGGATCTGGAGATATTAAAGAGGATAAACAAGGGGTTCAAGGGTAGTGACAAGAGGTGACTATTAAAGGGAGGGTTGTTGTAAAAGGAAACAGGAATGAGAACATAGCTAAAGGAGATATAGCATCATGGGAAAGATTTTCTTAAGGAAGGCACAGTTATTGCTGTTTATTTACAGATATCCCCATAGCTACAACTGATATCTAATAGGTAAGAAAAAATGATGATGAAACAGAGAGGACAAGTGTTTGATCAATATTCTTAGAAAGACAAGAACATTCTTAGGAAGGGATGGGAGCTAATGTAAAAGAAGGTTGACTTTAGAGAGGAGCAGTCAAGTCATCCATATCACACAATCAAAATATAATAATTCAGGGAGTGCTATTCATATAGGTGTGTGTTAGCGTTGGCTTTAGGGCTCCTTTAAATCCAAAGCTCCTGTAAAACTCAAATTACCCTCAGCCAAATTCTCACCCTGGCTCAAAACAGAACATTCTTATCGCCCACTGTAAGGTTGTAGTTAATTTGCTTGCTAATAATTTGCTTGCCCTTAGTGCAGAGGCAGATTTAATGGCGGGCGCACCAGGCATGCACCCTGGACCCTGACTTCTGCAGGGCCCTGCAAAACCACAACTTTACACTTTTTTTCTAATGACGCCAAGTTTGGTTTCATATGTGCAATTTTAGCATTAATAGTATATAATATTTTTTATTTATTTAAAAATATGGTTAACATGTATTTTTATTTTCCCTGTCTCTCTCTCTTTCTTTTTTAAGGGGTCCAATATTTTCTTCTGCAGCCGGGGCCTCAACCAACCTTAATCCACCTCTGCCTCAGTGGCATCCTGGCCTTCACTTTGAAATGTAGTAAAAAGTTTACCTTAGCGGGAATGTCAGGGAAAGCTTGTATTGGGGAGAGGTCTGATAATTAGGGGAGTTTAAATCACAGTAGTTATTTATAAAAGCCTAGCCACAGACTCAAGTCCCAGCTATATCTGGGAGATTCCTGACCTTTTGGCGGTCTTCAGAATTTACCAAGGACACCACGCCGGTTCTACATCAGAAAGGAACTTGTGTTTCTGCAGCAGAATTTCCCTTCCTTCTGCCCATCGTAAAGTCAGTGACCAAGGCCACAAACCCCAATATGCTAATCTGAGGATGTCCAGGTGCAGGCAACCCCATGCCAGCAAAAGCCGGAACCCCTATATCTAATGCTCACTCCCGCCACTCAGGGCTGACACCCTTTTACTGGTCTCAGCCCACTTATATCCAGGATCCAGGTGCTTTTAAAATAAATTATCTTTTTGGAGCACACTAGTGTTTTTGGTTTGTCCCATGGTTTTTGCCTTTCAGTTGAATATAGGGAAACAATAAAAAAAATAGCTAAGGTATAATAAAACCTGAAATAAAGTGACAAAATGAGGAAGAAAAGAGAGTATACTGTAAAGTCAGCTGTGTAATGGAGAGATGATCTATTTATTCATCAGTGCATAAATCGTAGTGAGAACAGGTATGGCCTCTTTTACTGCTTTTAAAATGCATGCCTTTGCTTTATATCATTTTCTCAACCTTGTTTACATGTTGAAATCACCTGCAAAAACTTTTAAAAAATTGATGCCTACACCAGAGATTCTGGTTTAATTGATTTGGGTCTGGCCAGAAGGCAGAGACTTTTAAAGGTCCTTATGTGTTTTTAACATGTAGCCAAGTTTGTGAACATCTGAGCGAAGTTTTTTTTTTTTTTTTTTTTTTTTTTTTTAGTTTTTTTTTATATATAATTTTATTTTTTTAATGGGGTGACATCAATAAATCAGGATACATATATTCAAAGATAACAAGTCCAGGTTATCTTGTTGTTCAATTATGTTGCATACCCACCACCCAAAGTCAGATTGTCCTCTGTCACCTTCTATCTTGTTTTCTTTGTTCCCCTCCCCACCCCCTATCCCTCTCCCATTCCCCCCTCCCCCCCGTAACCACCACACTCTTATCAAAGTCTCTTAGTTTCACTATTATGTCCCACCTACGTATGGAATAATACAGTTCCTGTTTTTTTCTGATTTACTTATTTCGCTTCGTATCATGTTATCAAGATCCCACCATTTTGCTGTAAATGTTCCGATGTCATCATTTCTTATGGCTGAGTAGTATTCCATAGTGTATATGTGCCACATCTTCTTTATCCAGTCATCTATTGATGGGCTTTTTGGTTGTTTCCATGTCCTGGCCACTGTGAACAATGCTGCAATAAACATGGGGCTGCATGTGTCCTTACGTATCAATGTTTCTGAGTTTTTGGGATATATACCCAGTAGAGGGATTGCTGGGTCATAAGGTAGTTCTATTTTCAGTTTTTTGAGGAACCACCATACTTTCTTCCATAATGGTTGTACTACTTTACATTCCCACCAACAGTGTATGAGGGTTCCTTTTTCTCCACAGCCTCTCCAACATTTGCTGTTACCTGACTTGCTAATAACAGCTAATCGAACAGGTGTGAGGTGGTATCTCATTGCCGTTTTGATTTGCATTTCTCTAATAGCTAAAGAAGATGAGCATCTTTTCATATATCTGTTGGCCATTTGTATTTCTTCCTGGGAGAAGTGTCTATTCATATCCTCTTCCCATTTTTTTATTGGATTGTTTGTTTGTTTGTTGTTGAGTTTTATGAGTTCTTTGTATATTTTGGATATTAGGCCCTTATCTGAGCGGTTGTTTGAAAAAATCATTTTCCATTTAGTTGGCTTTCTGTTTATTTTGTTATCAGTTTCTCTTGCTGAGCAAAAACTTCTTAGTCTGATGTAGTCCCATTCATTAATTTTTGCCTTCACTTCTCTTGCCATTGGAGTCAAATTCATAAAATGCTCTTTAAAACCCAGGTCCCTGAGTTGAGTACCTATGTCTTCTTCTATGTACTTAATTGTTTCAGGTCTTATGTTTAGATCTTTGATCCATTTTGAGTTAATTTTTGTACAGGGGGAGAGACTGTAGTCCAGTTTCATTCTTTTGCATGTGGCTTTCCAGTTTTCCCAGCACCATTTATTGAAGAGGCTTTCTTTTCTCCATTGTGTGTTGTTGGCCCCTTTATCAAAAATTATTTGACTATATATATGTGGTTTTATTTCTGGACTTTCTATTCTGTTCCATTGGTCTGAGTGTCTATTTTTCTGCCAATACCATGCTGTTTTGATTGTCGTGGCCCTATAATAGAGTTTGAAGTCAGGTATTGAAATGCCCCCAGCTTCATTCTTTTTCTTTAGGATTGCTTTGGCTATTCGGGGTTTTTTATAGTTCCATATAAATCTGATGATTTTTTGCTCTATTTCTTTAAAAAACGTCATTGGAAGTTTGATGGGAATTGCATTAAATTTGTATATTGCTTTGGGTAATATAGCCATCTTGATTATATTTATTCTTCCTAGCCAAGAACAAGGTATATTCTTCCATCTCATTATATCTTTTTCGATTTCCCTTAACAATGGTTTATAGTTTTCATTATATAAGTCCTTTACATTCTTTGTTATGTTTATTCCTAAGTATTTTATTTTTTTTGTTGCAATCGTGAAGGGGATTATTCTTTTGAGTTCCTTCTCAGTTGTTTCATTGTTGGCATATAGAAAGGCTATTGACTTCTGTATGTTAATTTTGTATCCTGCGACCTTACTGTATTGGCTTATTGTTTCTAGTAGTCTTTTTGTGGATTCTTTGGGGTTTTCGATGTATAGTATCATATCATCTGCAAAAAGTGATACCTTTACTTCTTCTTTTCCGATATGGATGCCTTTTATTTCTTTGTCTTGTCTGATTGCTCTGGCTAGAACCTCTAGTACCACATTAAATAAGAGTGGAGAGAGTGGACAACCCTGTCTTGTTCCTGATTTAAGGGGGAAAGCCTTCAGTTTAGTGCCATTTAATATGATGTTAGCTGATGGTTTATCATATATGGCCTTTATCATGTTGAGATATTTTCCTTCTATACCCATTTTGTTGAGAGTCTTTTTTTTTTTTTTTTTTTTTTTTTTTTTAGATTAAAAAAATTATTTGGTAGCATTTATTGCTAAACACTGAACCTGAAGTAACTAAAAACAATTAAAAGCCTGATTATTGCATGTCATCATCGATTTAACCATCTGAAGAGACTGAACATTGAATTTCCACTGTGCAATGAACACTGATCCGATATGTTGTCAACTTTCTTTTTTTTTTTTTTTTTTATATAATTTTATTTTTTTAATGGGGTGACATCAATAAATCAGGATACATATATTCAAAGATAACAAGTCCAGGTTATCTTGTCGTTCAATTATGTTGCATACCCACCACCCAAAGTCAGATTGTCCTCTGTCACCTTCTATCTTGTTTTCTTTGTGCCCCTCCCCACCCCCTATCCCTCTCCCATTCCCCCCTCCCCCCCGTAACCACCACACTCTTATCAAAGTCTCTTAGTTTCACTATTATGTCCCACCTACGTATGGAATAATACAGTTCCTGTTTTTTTCTGATTTACTTATTTCGCTTCGTATCATGTTATCAAGATCCCACCATTTTGCTGTAAATGTTCCGATGTCATCATTTCTTATGGCTGAGTAGTATTCCATAGTGTATATGTGCCACATCTTCTTTATCCAGTCATCTATTGATGGGCTTTTTGGTTGTCTCCATGTCCTGGCCACTGTGAACAATGCTGCAATAAACATGGGGCTGCATGTGTCCTTACGTATCAATGTTTCTGAGTTTTTGGGATATATACCCAGTAGAGGGATTGCTGGGTCATAAGGTAGTTCTATTTTCAGTTTTTTGAGGAACCACCATACTTTCTTCCATAATGGTTGTACTACTTTACATTCCCACCAACAGTGTATGAGGGTTCCTTTTTCTCCACAGCCTCTCCAACATTTGCTGTTACCTGACTTGCTAATAACAGCTAATCGAACAGGTGTGAGGTGGTATCTCATTGCCGTTTTGATTTGCATTTCTCTAATAGCTAAAGAAGATGAGCATCTTTTCATATATCTGTTGGCCATTTGTATTTCTTCCTGGGAGAAGTGTCTATTCATATCCTCTTCCCATTTTTTTATTGGATTGTTTGTTTGTTTGTTGTTGAGTTTTATGAGTTCTTTGTATATTTTGGATATTAGGCCCTTATCTGAGCGGTTGTTTGAAAAAATCATTTTCCATTTAGTTGGCTTTCTGTTTATTTTGTTATCAGTTTCTCTTGCTGAGCAAAAACTTCTTAGTCTGATGTAGTCCCATTCATTAATTTTTGCCTTCACTTCTCTTGCCATTGGAGTCAAATTCATAAAATGCTCTTTAAAACCCAGGTCCCTGAGTTGAGTACCTATGTCTTCTTCTATGTACTTAATTGTTTCAGGTCTTATGTTTAGATCTTTGATCCATTTTGAGTTAATTTTTGTACAGGGGGAGAGACTGTAGTCCAGTTTCATTCTTTTGCATGTGGCTTTCCAGTTTTCCCAGCACCATTTATTGAAGAGGCTTTCTTTTCTCCATTGTGTGTTGTTGGCCCCTTTATCAAAAATTATTTGACTATATATATGTGGTTTTATTTCTGGACTTTCTATTCTGTTCCATTGGTCTGAGTGTCTATTTTTCTGCCAATACCATGCTGTTTTGATTGTCGTGGCCCTATAATAGAGTTTGAAGTCAGGTATTGAAATGCCCCCAGCTTCATTCTTTTTCTTTAGGATTGCTTTGGCTATTCGGGGTTTTTTATAGTTCCATATAAATCTGATGATTTTTTGCTCTATTTCTTTAAAAAACGGCATTGGAAGTTTGATGGGAATTGCATTAAATTTGTATATTGCTTTGGGTAATATAGCCATCTTGATTATATTTATTCTTCCTAGCCAAGAACAAGGTATATTCTTCCATCTCATTATATCTTTTTCGATTTCCCTTAACAATGGTTTATAGTTTTCATTATATAAGTCCTTTACATTCTTTGTTATGTTTATTCCTAAGTATTTTATTTTTTTTGTTGCAATCGTGAAGGGGATTATTCTTTTGAGTTCCTTCTCAGTTGTTTCATTGTTGGCATATAGAAAGGCTATTGACTTCTGTATGTTAATTTTGTATCCTGCGACCTTACTGTATTGGCTTATTGTTTCTAGTAGTCTTTTTGTGGATTCTTTGGGGTTTTCGATGTATAGTATCATATCATCTGCAAAAAGTGATACCTTTACTTCTTCTTTTCCGATATGGATGCCTTTTATTTCTTTGTCTTGTCTGATTGCTCTGGCTAGAACCTCTAGTACCACATTAAATAAGAGTGGAGAGAGTGGACAACCCTGTCTTGTTCCTGATTTAAGGGGGAAAGCCTTCAGTTTAGTGCCATTTAATATGATGTTAGCTGATGGTTTATCATATATGGCCTTTATCATGTTGAGATATTTTCCTTCTATACCCATTTTGTTGAGAGTCTTAAACATAAAATTGTGTTGTATTTTATCAAAAGCCTTTTCTGCGTCTATTGATAAGATCATGTGGTTTTTGTTCTTTGTTTTGTTGATATGGTGTATTACGTTAACCGTTTTACGTATGTTGAACCATCCTTGAGATTCTGGGATGAATCCCACTTGATCATGATGTATTATTTTTTTAATATGTTGTTGTATTCGATTTGCTAGTATTTTGTTTAGTATTTTAGCATCTGTATTCATTAGAGATATTGGTCTGTAGTTTTCTTTTTTTGTGCCATCCTTGCCTGGTTTTGGTATGAGGGTTATGTTGGCTTCGTAAAATGTGTTTGGAAGTATTGCTTCTTCTTCAATTTTTTGGAAGACTTTGAGTAGAATAGGAACCAAGTCTTCTTTGAATGTTTGATAAAATTCGCTGGTATAGCCGTCAGGGCCTGGACTTTTATTTTTGGGGAGGTTTTTAATGGTCTTTTCTATTTCTTCTCTACTGATAGGTCTGTTTAGGCTTTCTGCTTCTTCTTGACTCAGTCTAGGAAGGTTGTATTTTTCTAGGAATTTATCCATTTCTTCTAGGTTGTTGAATTTAGTGGCATAAAGTTTTTCATAGTATTCTACAATAATTCTTTGTATATCTACGGTGTCCGTGGTGATTTCTCCTCTTTCATTTTGGATTTTGTTTATATGAGTTCTTTCTCTTTTTTCCTTGGTAAGTCTTGCCAAGGGTTTGTCAATTTTGTTGATCTTTTCAAAGAACCAGCTCCTTGTTCTATTAATTTTTTCTATAGTTTTTCTGTTCTCTAATTCATTTATTTCTGCTCTGATTTTTATTATCTCCTTTCTTCGGCTGGTTTTGGGTTGTCTTTGTTCTTCTTTTTCTAGTTCCTTAAGGTGGGAAGTTAAGTGGTTCACTTGGGCTCTCTCTTGTTTGTTCATATATGCCTGAAGTGATATGAACTTCCCTCTTATCACTGCTTTTGCTGCATCCCATAGATTCTGATATGTTGTATTGTCATTTTCATTAGTCTGTATATATCTTTTAATCTCTGCACTTATTTCTTCTTTGACCCATTCATTTTTTAAAAGTATGTTGTTTAGTTTCCACATTTTTGTGGGATTTTTTTCCTCTTTTTTGCAGTTGAATTCTAGTTTCAAGGCTTTATGATCAGAAAATATGCTTGGTACAACTTCAATTTTTCTGAATTTGCTGATGTTGTTTTTGTGGCCCAACATATGGTCAATTCTTGAGAATGATCCATGTACACTGGAGAAAAATGTATACTCAGTCACTTTGGGATGAAATGTCCTGTAGATGTCTATCATATCCAGGTGCTCTAGTGTTTTGTTTAAGGCCACTATGTCTTTGTTGATTCTCTGTTTGGATAACCGATCTAGAGCCGTCAGCGCTGTATTGAGGTCTCCAAGTATGATTGTGTTTTTGTCAGTTTTTGTTTTAAGATCAATAAGTAGCTGTCTTATATATTTTGGTGCTCCTTGGTTTGGTGCATATATATTAAGAATTGTTATGTCTTCTTGATTCAGTGTCCCTTTAGCCATTATGAAATGGCCATTTTTGTCTCTGAGTACTTTTCCTGTCTTGTAGTCAGCATTATCCGAAATGAGTATTGCTACACCTACTTTTTTTTGGATGTTATTTGCTTGGAGTATTGTTTTCCAGCCTTTCACTTTGAATTTGTTTTTATCCTTGTTACTTAGATGAGTTTTCTGTAGGCAGCATACAGTTGGATTTTCTTTTTTAATCCATTCTGCTACTCTGTGCCTTTTTATTGGTGAGTTTAATCCGTTTACATTTAGTGTAATTATTGATATTTGTGAGTTCCCTATTGCCATTTTATATCTTGCTTTCTGTTAGTTTTGTGTCTTGTTTGATCCTTCTCTTTTGTTTTTCTATCTTTTGTTTTTATTTGGTTGTATTCCATACATCTTTCCACTGTTGCTATCTTTTTTATCTCATGTGCTTCTGTGGTGGTTTTTTCAATGGTGGTTACCTTTGAATAATGAAAAGGGTCCCTATCCTTTTCATTGTAGTGAACTATTTTGTGAGTACTTTTGCACTCCATCATCCTTTGCTACTGTTAATGTCCATCTTCTCCCCCTCTTTCTTTTTGTTGTTGTCACAGTTTAAATTTGGTTTTATTGTGTTCTTCTTGGAGCTTTTACTTGTGGCTCTGTTTTTTTTTGTTCTTTGTATCTGATTGGAGAACCCCCATTAGTAATTCCTGGAGTGGGGGTTTTCTGATGATAAATTCCCTCATCTTTTCTGTGTCTGTGAATGTTTTTATTTCTCCTTCATATTTGAAGGATAGCTTTGATGGGTATAGTATTCGTGGCTGAAAGTTCCTCTCTTTCAGGACTTTAAATATTGGGGTCCACTCTCTTCTAGCTTGTAGAGTTTCTGCTGAGAAATCTGATGATAATCTAATGGGCCTTCCTTTATATGTTGTATTTTTCTTTTCCCTGGCTGCCTTGAGAATTTTTTCTTTGCTGTTGGTTTGTGTCAATTTCATTATGATATGCCTTGGAGTAGGTTTGTTGGGGTTAAGAAAACTTGGAGTTCTGTTTGCTTCTTGAACTTGAGGCTTTAGTTCTTTCCACAGGCTTGGGAAGTTCTCATCTATTATTTGTTTGAGTATGTTCTCCATTTCATTTTCTCTCTCTTCTCTCTCTGATATACCTATTATTCTTATGTTATTCTTTTTGATGGAGTCAGATAATTCTTGTAGGGCTATCTCATTTTTTTTTAATTTTTGAGTCTCTTTCTTCTTCTCTCTGTTGTGCCTCAAGTTGCTTGTCTTCTATTTCACTAATCCTCTCTTCTATCTGACCTGTTCTATTAGCTAAGCTTGTTACTTCGTTTTTCAGCTCGTGAATTGAGTTTTTCATCTCTGTTTGATTTGTTTTTATAGTTTCAATTTCCTTGGACATATATTCTTTGTGTTCATTGAGTTGTTTTCTGAGCTCCCTAAATTGCCTTTCTGTGTTTTCTTGTATATCTCGGAGGATTTTTAGGATTTCTATCTTGAATTCTCTGTCATTTAGCTCCAAGGTTTCCAATATATTAAATTTTTTCTCCATAGATTTTTCCTCATCTAGCTGTGTTACCTCTCTTTCTTTTGTATCCATGATATTCGATTTTCTCTTCCTTAATGGCATCTGAGGGTGGTTTTGTTGATAGTATTAATGAGATTTAATAAAGAATAAAAAGTTTAAAAAAATAATTAAAAAAAATCGAAAAGAGTTGTTTTTTTTAAAAAAAATTAATAATGAAATAAAGAAAAATAAAATAAAATAAAAATTTTAAAAAAATAAAAAAAAATAAAAAAATAAAAAAATAAAGGAAATTATTCCCCCCCTCCTTTTTTCCTCTCCTCTCCTCTCCCCTCTTTCTTGATAAACTCTTGTGGTGGACTGTGAATTATAACAAACAATGCCTGTGATGGAGGGCCTGAATTGGGGAAAAGTAATAAAGGGGCAAAAAAAAAAAAAAAAAAGAAAGAAAAAAGAAGAAGAAGAAAAAAAGAGCGTATGGACCCACAAAAAGCAAAAAAGGAAAAAATTTGGGTCAAGAATAAAATGATTTGCTTTTAGGTGTTGGTTTTCTAAGAGTTATGGTGAGAGGATTAAGAGGAAAACGGAAAAATGGGGGGACAAATTAAAAAATTATTATTGTATTTAGTGGAACAAGAACTAGATAATATGGAGAGCCAGGGATGGGAGCACTGCTAGTGAGTTAAAAAGGTGAAGTAAAAACCCCCCAAAATGCCACAAACATAAGTTTGAGTCCCAGATAAGATAATTTGTTTGTTATTGAGGTTTGAATGAGAGGAGATGTAAAGGAGAAAGGAAGAAACTAATATAGAGGGAGAAAAGAAAGAGAGAGAGAGAGAAAAAAAAGAGGGAACCACTAAAAGAAGAAAAAAGAAAGGAAAGAGAGAGAGAGAGAGCTAAGGGTTTTGGAGTGCAACCCTCATAGAGAGAAAGGAAGAGAAGAGAAAAGATAATGGGAGATGTAACACTTATGGGTAGTGTAGTTCAAGGAGAGGAGAGAGTAAGACCGGTAGAGAGTTAATCGGCCAAATTGGAAGAGGAAAAAAGAAGTATCAAGAATGAAGATAAGAGAAACAAACGAACAAATATAATAAAATGGGATAGGTTATAAAGTCTGCAGATTATTCTTGATTTTGAGAGGTTATCTTCTTGCTTTTTCTTTTCTCTCCCTCTTCCTGGTCGGTGACTCTGTACCCCGGGTTTTGCCCCTTTGCCACGCTCAGGTGGAGGTTTGCAGTTGATAAGTCTCTATGGCAATGTCATGTATTGTGCTTTAGTCTCGTTGGCAGTCGAGGCTATTAGCATTTATAGGCTCCGCCAGTGAGAGAGTCCGTGTTCCTGGAGCCTTTCTCCTAGTCTTTCCTTCCTCAATTAGTAGCCTGATAATCCAGCTATGGGGTTGCTGCTGCCTCTGCCTGGATAGTAAGAGGCTCAAAGAGCTGGCAACTCCCCACTCTGTTTCCACTCAGCACAGGGCTCTGGGTAAGGCTCAGTCAGTCAGAGCTGCTAGCATAATCAGGCGGGCTTTCCGGCCATTCAAAGACCTCTGGCTCTGCCACTCTGTCCGGTAACACAAGCGGGCGCCCACTTCCGGGGCGCTGTAGGAAACTCTCACTCACTGGCTGCGCGCGCAGACCAGGATATCCGGCCAGCAGTCTCACGCTCTGAGTGAAACCCCCAACCGCAGCGAAAAGTTGCAGCGTTGGAATTGAGTCTCGCTCCGTCCCCGTGCGCGGCTTTTGCAAGGCGCTGGGGCGGCCCGAGATTCCGCTTTGGCCCACACAAAGGCCCTTGACTCTGCCCCTCTGTGCGATAACACGGGCGTGCACTGCCGAGGCACTCGGAGGAATCGCTCACTCCTTATCTGCGCGCGCAAACCATGATATGAGGCCGGCCGCGTTTCCCTCTGAGTGAAACACCCTCGGCAAGGAAAATCTCCACCATTGGAATTAGTTCTCACTCCCTCCCGTGCGTGGCTTTCCCAGGGCGCTGGGGCTGCCCAGAGACTCTGCCCTCGGCCCACAGAAAGGCCTCTGACCCTCCCTCTCCGTGGGGCAACACGGGCACTGACTCCCGGGGCCTAGGAAGAAATCTCTCGCCCACTAACTGCGCACCAGCCAGGAGACCGGGTAAAATGTCCGCGCCGCTTGTCTTTCTTTGTTTGGGTTTGGCGCGAGTGTTAGCTTGTATTGCCCGGGTTGCCACAGGATCAGATTTTCCTTGGCTTGGATCTCCGTGCCACAGCCTGGTTCGGCCGTTTGTGTCGCGGCCTGGATGTATTCACCCCCTTTGCCCGCCTCAGTTTCTATATTCACAGTTACCAGAGAAAGCCGCCCTGTTTAGGTTAGTGAGGAAGGCGGAGCATTTCTTACTCCGTATTTCCTTCGGGGTTTGGTTATATATTTAGCCAATTTTTCACTCAATCATACCTTTGGGTGTATTGCGAAGCATCTGGAAGCTCCAAGTATAGGTTTTTCTGTTTCTGGTTGAAGATCTTGTTGAGTTTTGGGGGAGATTTATCAGTATCGCTTCTTACCCCGCCATTACTCTGACGTCATCCCTAAGGGAAGTTTTGAACAGGAAGAACACCTATAAAATCTTAGTGAAAGAACAAGTTGCATATTAACTAATAAATAGGATTTGAATTAATATTTGTGAGTTATAGAAAACAAGTGCTACCTGTATCACATTTATATGTGATATATAGGTTCATGTGGCTGGAATTGGAATGAAATAATAAAAGTGGAAGAGTTTCAGGTTTTGCTTTTTTTTGTCATTGGTAGTTAACATATAATATTTATGTAATTAGAGGAAAATCAGAAAAACTATACAAATATCTATCAGATTGAATTTAAAATGAAAAAAAAAAAAAAGATTATCCTATAAAACCATCATTGCCCAATGTCTTTTATTGACTGTTTCTTTGAAACCATAAAATAGTTTATTTAATATCTATTGATCTGTTTAGGTAACTGAACATTTCATAATGTTTTACTCTTCTTACTTCATCCTAACATAACTGTCTTGTTTTTTCTCCTCCTTTCTGTTTATACTTTTAACGGTGTTCACTTAGCTTTTAATTATTAATATTTCAAATAAAAATTACTTTATCTTTTCAGCCTTCATTCCATTCAGCTTTATATTTATTTCTGCTTGGTATTTTGATCTCATTTTTTATTTCTTTTTTTCAAAGTGCATGCATTTATATTTTTGATTTCTTTTTTTTTTAATTATAATAAGACTAAAAAAATATTTATTCCATGATATTATCTAGTTTTTGTATTTAGTATTTATATTGCAACTTTGTAAGACTACATGTTGTATGTTTGAATATGCTTACATGTTTTACTGTTTGTTTACTTTCATATTTGATTCATTCCCAGCCAGTTGTTTTCTCAAAATTGTGTAAATTCTCCTTGCTTATCCTCACTATCCAATTTCCTATTTTTATGTTTTTCTTTTAAGAACTTAAGCCAGAATTCAGTTTGTGAAATATTTATACCTTTAGCTCAGCAATTACTAAACTAAGAATTCTGTAACTATGTCAGTTTCAGTGTATGGACCTCCTATACTAGTTTTTATTAAATACTGGTGTAGCCTCTCTGTCAAGGGTGAACATTTGGATATGACATTCTCCTGTGGTCCACTGTCCATGCCAGTGTCACAGCAGGCACTGGTGTCTTCCTTGATGTCACTAATTTCTTTCATCTTTTTTTTATTTATCGTGGGGCATCATAAATGCCAAAACATTAAAGTGCTCCTAACGTGCTGTGGCAAAATTAACTTGAAGTCTTATGGATATAGGGCATCACAAAGGATTCCACCCCATATTTTCTTAAAGGCTTTTCTCCATTTTGTTGCTAGAAACGTTATTTGGTTATTTGGGTTTTCCATGGAAGTTTATTTTGATACCCCAGCATCCCAGACTTGTTTCTTCAAAAGTTGAAATTCTTTAAGAACTTTTACACTTATATCCTAACAAGGGAAAGCACTTAACCCCTAATAATGATCTGCTTGTTTAGCTATTATAAAACCCCTCTCACATACCACTGTTTAAAAATTCTGCTCATCCTTGATGTAAAATAAACTCCAAGTTGTGTGCTAATTGCTTAATTCCATCTCCAGGATTCACTCCTGGAATGTCACCTCTGTGAAAATACATATTTTATATAACTTGGAAGTCTGGCATTATCCTCACAAAATTAGGCTGTCATTTCAAAATTCTAAATATAGGTTATATTTAGAGACATTATTGAATCTTAAATCTTTGCTATATTCTTAGTTGAACATCTGCATTAAGTTGTTTATAACCCACTGACTCTCTTCATAATTTGATTGCATATGAATTAGCAACTCTATTCAGGTCAAGAACAGAAATAAATAGTTTTATTTTGGCTTAATGATACTTCCTTAATTTGTAAAAGTGATCTGGAGTTCCTTTTCACTCTCAATAAAAGTTCTTCCTAATGCTGACAGCCGCCAAGAAATCTTGTCTATTTTAATACAATAGGTAAATACCCAGACTGACTAATTTTATTGGTAGGGTAATGCTGCTGCCACCATTTTAGTGGCTTCATATAGAAGAAGCACTTTATTCTTAAAGTACTGGACCATTAGAGCTTTTCTGTTTGTTTGTTTCTTTGTTTGTGTTGGGGGTTTTTTTGCATTTGGGGTGGCTTTTACTTATATGAAAGTTACAAAGATAAGGGCCCCTTCAGGCACATCTCTTGGGTCTTTATTATAATCTATAAATATTTATAATTGTAGAAGACTAAACAGAATGTGGAGTGGACACACTTTTTTGGAAAATGGCTGGAGATAGGAATGCTGCCCTGAAACAAGTCTTACTTGTGGACTTGGGAATGCCAAGTCCTGCGTGGTAGAATGCTACCCCGGCAAGCAATGATAAGACTGTTTAATGGGAGCTTCTGAACCTTATAGCCATTTCCTGCATACCTGCAAGGTTTTAGTTAATCACCCTTCTCTGTTCCTTAGCCTATAACTTGCTAACTTGCTTGCTGAGTAAAGAAACAAATACAATGAGGCTGCAGATATCTGGGCTCTCGGTCCTAGAGGCTGGGAGTCCCCTGTACCTATCTTTTCTTTATGTTGTTTTTTCTTAAGTCCTGCAGCGCCTTCCTCTCATGCACACCCATTGCCGAGCTGGCCTCAGCAACACTTCCCAAAATGCTTGGACTGCACATGGAATATCACAACAGTTTTACTTAAATTTCACTGACGAGAACAGCTTCAAGGAACTGTCATTTGTCTTCTCACTACAAAGCAATAGTGTCTTCTCTAAAAAGCAAAGTCAAAATGAAAGCAAAATGATAATGCATCTTTATGTAACTTATTAGGTCATTAATAGCAATACAAGGCTGAATTATTTCTTTCTTAGAAGTGTGAAATTTAACCACACCAAAGGAACCTGCCTACTAGTGACTGTACCCTCAATAAAAATAATGCATGGATATCTGTAAAATAAATTTGCCACAGTACAATTGCTGAGACTAACACTTTATACATTTGGAAATTTTATTGTTAAATTGTTTTCTATCAGTGTCATTTTCACAAATATAATGATAAGTGAAATACGCTAGACACAAAAGAATGCATTTTAAATTTTATTTATGTAATATTCAAAAGCAGAAATACTTACACTGTCAATAGACATCATAATACTCAATTTTGGAAAAGTTTGAAGGGACTAGTTTGGGCAAAGGCACAATAGGGACTTCCCAGAAACTGGGACTGTTCTGTAGCTTGATTTGAGTGGGTAGTTAAATGGGGTTGTTTCCTTGATGATGCATCAAAGTCATACTTAAAATTATTTTATCTTACTTTATGTATGCTATATCTAAAAAGTTTAACAAAAAATCATATAATGAATTACATTAATTTAGTGAGACAGAGTCTTTTTATATGCTTCAGAGCCATTGTGTTTTATTGTATGCCAGTTGACTTGCCTGATGTTTCTGTTATTTCTAACTTGTTTGCCACTTTAAAGTTTATTTACATATAATTTGTATAATCTTTACATATTTAAAGTGTAAAGTGAGATAATCCCTGTGAATATATATCACATATCCGTAAAAATTATTCCTATGACTTTTATGTATAGCCCTTTGAGATTTCAAGTAGAAAATCATGTCATCTAAAAAAGTTGTATTATTTTCTCTTCCAATCTTAAACCCTTTTTTCTCTTAGATTATTGTATTGGTTAGGACTTCCAGTACTGCATTGAACAAAGGTGGTAAGAATGGACATTATTTTATATCATTTTTTCAATCAGAAAAGGGAAATCATTTAATCAGTCAACATTAGATATGATATTAGCTGTAGTTATGTTATTTGGTTTAAATGTCTGTTGTCAGGTTAAAACACTGACAGAGATTTTATTTTCCATTTTTAACTTTTTTTTAATCATGAATGGATGTTGAATTTTGTAAAAGACTTTTTACAAATCACTAAGATAACCATAAAGCTTTTCTTCTCTATATTCTGTATATAGTATCATGAATAACATTGATTAACTTTTGAATGTTGAACAATAATTCTATTAATGAAATAAACTCCACTTGTCATGATGTCCTTTTTATGTATTTTGGATGTTATTTAATAATACTTTACTAAGAATTTTTACATAACATTTGGTAAAATTTCCAGTGAAAACACATGAGCCTGGAGATTTCTTTCTTGAAATGCTTTAGATTAGAGGATCAAAATTAAATACAGGACCAATCTGATTATCTACCTCTGCATATGTGAACATTAATTATATCTTTCAAGGAATTATTGGTTCATTTATTTTATGCTGTAGACTTTGTGGAATCTATTTTTTTGTAGTGTTTTCTTATTACTATTTTAATGTCCCTAGGATCATAGTGATATTTACTCTTCATTTGTAGTATTGGTAAATTTGTTTTAATTTTTTTGTATTTTTCAACAAGTCATCCTTTGGTTTAATTGCCTTTATTTTTGGTCTTAAATTCATTGATTTCTGTTCTGATTATTATTTCTTTACTTCTGTGTGCTTTTTGTCTACTTTGCTCCTTTTTCTCAATTGTTTTCTTTGTAGAACAGACTCTTAGACTACAATATTGAGACATTTATTTTTTAACATAAAAATGTAATGCTATAGATTTATTTTATTAATTTTACTAGATTTTTAATTTTAATAATTTCAAAATATTATTTCTAATTTTTCTTAAAAATTTATCTTTGACCTATGAATGGTTTTTTATTTTATTTTTATTTATTTATTTTTTTTGCATTTTTCTGAAGCTGGAACCGGGGAGAGACAGTCAGACAGACTCCTGCATGCGCCCAACCAGGATCCACCTGGAACGCCCACCAGGGGTGATGCTCTGCCCACCAGGGGGCGATGCTCTGCCCCTCTGGGGTGTCGGGCGACCAGAGCCACTCTAGCGCCTGGGGCAGAGGCCAAGGAGCCATCCCCAGCGCCCGGGCCATCTTTGCTCCAATGGAGCCTTGGGTGCGGGAGGGGAAGAGAGAGAGAGGAAGGAGGGGGGGCAGGGGTGGAGAAGCAAATGGGCGCTTCTCCTATGTGCCCTGGCCAGGAATTGAACCCGGGTCCCCCGCACACCAGGCTGACGCTCTACCGCTGAGCCAACCGGCCAGGGCTGACCTATGAATGGTTTTAATGTGCATTCTGTCCTATCCAGATATTTAGGATTTTCATTATGTCTTTAGTTTTTGATTTCCAATTAATTCTATTATGGTTCAAAAACATGCTTTGTACAGTTTTTATTCTTTTACATTTTTTAAGGTTTGCTTTATAGACTAGATTCTATCTTAATGATAAATTGAAATAAATTTTTATTTTACTGGATTTTTTTTCCTGTGGAGAGTTCTATAAATGCCAACTAAATACATACTCTTTGACTCCATTTATATGCAGATCAGTTGAGACAAATTGAATATGCTATGAAAAGTATTAGTACATGAGTACTTTATTCCATTAGTACTTATGGAATATGGTGATTTACTGAAAGGTCTCATAAAGAAACTGTCTGCAGTGATGAAATGTTCTGTATTATGAACTGAGTGTCATTTACATGAATCTATAAAATTTCAGACTTATCAAATTTTACAGTTAAAATCTATACAGTTTGCTGATTTGCAAATATGTCTGATTTTTTAAAAGCCTGTAAGAAGCAATTACAGGAATTTTCTCTGAGCTTCCCAGGAGAGTACAATTTTAAAAGGAATGGGGGAACCAAAGGTATAAAACTACATTTCAAATTTTTGGAAAATATACAACTACATTTCAAATATTCTAAAAGTTTGATGACATGTATTCAAAGAAAAATATTGTATTGTTGTCAATAATGTTAACAGCATTCCACTGCCACTCTGTTTACCAGAATGTAATAACAACCTTGATAGATTAAAAGAAGTGTATTTTTAGAATTATTTTTAGCTTCAGAGAGTTATTTATTTTCTTTCTGTGTTTACCATGTATGTTCTTTTGGTGTATTGACACAGCAAGACAAATGCATTTTACATGGAAATATCTGCCCTCTTCTCCATCTCTCAATCTGTTATAAAATTTATCCAGTCTATACTTAATAATGTGCAACATTTTAAAATGAAATGCTGTTTTAATGCTTATAACTAGCTTAGGAACTAATATTTATTAAAATTTTCTATTTTACTAACATTGTGGTAACCACTTTTTAATTTTATTTAATTGTATCCTCTCAACTTTGTGAGATGTTACAATTGTTCCACATTATAAATAAAAAAAATTGTGACTCAAATAGTGTAAACTCTCTAGCTTATCCATTTGTTAGTTTGGGGACTTGATACTGAGAGTTAAGTCATTAAGACTATCTTGTCCATGTTTCCATTACACTAAAGTGCTAAAAAATATTCCCATTTTTTTTCTTTTTACCAGTATATATGAATGGACTTTTAATATTTATATTTACCTAATAAACCAAACTAGTTCCTTAGTAACCATTAAAGTCTCTTTTTTTCAGCAATATTCTTCACTTTTATACATCCCTTAAGACACATTTACATATATTTGATATTAAGTAGTTCATTAGTACATAAAATACTCAAATGCTTACTTAGCTAAATTTTATACTATAGAAAGTCATGGTTTTATTGTGTGCATAATGAATTTCAAGTTATAACTAAGGAACACTGCAGACTCAAAGTTGCATTTTAAAACCTCCTTTCTTCAGAATAGGAGGACTCAGATCTTCAAATAATTTTGAGGTTATCACAAGGCTACTTTTAAAAAGACTTTAAGTAACATTAATATTTTAAATATACTTTTTATGAATCTATAAAATAGATAATTATTGAAAACTAAAACTCACCAACTTCTGGATAAACATCTGTTTCATCTTTGCTTCTATCAGAAATTAATTAGATTAATTGTATCTTATTTTTCTTAGATGAGATTTAATTTTTCATTATACATTTCTCTAACATATTAATATATATTCAGTGAATGTTCTTATATCTACTAATTATTAGAAACAAAAAAACTTTCATATTTTTAATTTGATTTTTTTGAAACAAGTAAATACAAATTTAGTCTGTGAACACATGATTTTTGCTCCAAACTAAATGAATTAATTATTTCAGTTTTTGACATTAAGTTTTTTCTCTTATTGAAAAGTTGTTTTAACCACTGCATTCCTTAAAGTGCCTTTAAATTATATAAAACCATGAATTTTAAGATTAGCTGCCAGTTTTATTATTTATTATATTTACTGAGCCAAGTGCATAGTAAATACTTACATTTCTTGAATTTATAAATTTTTGTATTTGAAATGCTGCTTTCAAAGATCTAAACCCATACTTACTTGTTCAATGATTTTGTTTTTAGAGTATCATTCTAGTTCCAATTATTTAAAAACTGTTTTACCCACCAAAATTATATTTTATATCAAAAAAATTTTTTAAGTTTACTATATTACCCTTGCCAATGTTTCTCCAGTGTTTAGGCTTAAAAATCACTTGAAACTTGAAGATACATAAATCAGTTTATGAAATGTGATCTTATAATTTTTTATGTTTAAAATAAAATCATATACACTGAAGGGCTCTTCTTTCTCTAAATATACTTTTAAGCAATAGTTTTATATATAAATGAATATTTTTAATCAGAATCTAATTTGAATTTTTCAATCTGTAGTTAAGAGAAATGTTTTTACTGCTTTTTAAATTTAATTGAAGATGTAAGACTCATACTTGAGTAAAATAAATGTAATTAAAATTTTACAAATGTTGACAATTTTCTGTGTCAATTAATAGTAATAACATCTAGTAAGCAAATATGCTAAGCATAGGCCAATGGTACAACAAATAGCCCCGCAAATATATATATGAAGTACTGAGAAATTATTCTCAACTCTCAGACTACATTAACTTGAAATTGTGAATTTAAATAGGATTGGACAATATTAAGAGATAGTTAAGGCATAAAAGTGGTGGTGGTGCTGGAAGTGTGTGTGGTTGAGTTGAGGTTGGGGGGAAATATGAAGGGAATGGAAAAGAATTCTCTGTATTGTACATAAGATATTTCATATCCTAAGATGAAGTAATGTATGCCTAATAGGTTTGCAGAGTTAGTTTTTTCTATAATCCAATCCATTTTTATTTAAAATTTTATTTTCATTTCTTTGGAAAGTTTTCTTCCAACACAGGGATATATTTATTCCTCTATAGATTCTGCACCCTTCCCACACATCTCCAGGATAGAGATTAGGCCATTTATAAATAGATTTAATCATCAAGGTAAACATTCATATACTAATTATTGCAAATTAGCCACTTTGATATTCATCATTTCTATTTGTTTCTCAGACTTCATTTCTTATGACTTTAACAGATGTAAGTGTACTCTCCTTACAAGATAGCAACTTTTTGAGTTGAGCATCTGTTAAAAATAAAGGGGATCACCTTGAGCTCCAAAAATGCAAATCAACTGGAAAAACACCAGCTGGCCTTAATCTTTCAACACTGCCGTTTAGTCTGCCTCATGTCAGCAGGCTAGCAGGTAGTCTTTTTATAGAAACAGAGTTTAGCAAGTGTAGCTGCTGTTTTTTTCTTGTCAAAAGTGAATTTCTCCCTTCCCCAGCTGTATCCAAGCACACCCTCCCACACATGCACGCGCACACACATTTATTGCAAACTAATATTACATTTAGTGAAAGGTAGCATGTTAGTGAAAGTTACTAATTAGTATAAAGACCTACTCTTTTTATTTTATACCAAAACAGCTTAAAAACACAAATGTGATTTATCTTTTCAAAAAGTTATCAATAACAGTAAAACATATTATTAAAAAAATAAAAAACATAATTAATTACATACTCTTTCCTTAAGAGAAGTGGCCATTAAAGTTAACCTGAGGTTATGCTCCATTTTAAAAATATTCAACTGTAGTTCACTCTGTAAAACCGCAGTATGTTCTGATTGTCGCCCTATCTATTCCCTTGTGTCTTTATTTTTAAACCATATAATAAGTCACTGTCTCCTTTTCTGTTACTGTGTCCCCAAAAAAGAGGTAATATATGCAACCTAAAATAACTATTTCTTATAATAGGAAAGGTTAAAGTCATTTATACGGTGACTCATATAGACATCAAGTGCTGCAGATGTATCAGGTTTATGATAGTGTCCACATTCAGTCAATGTGGGTTATGTAGAAGCAATGGGCCCACAGCAAAATTTGGGAAGTAAACCTACTTTATTTCTTTCTCATGAAATGGGACATGTTATGAAATTAAACATCATAGAAACATGAAATCCTGCCATCCTGAGTATATTTTTCATGTTATTAAATGTATCAATGTGTCCCTTATGATATGATATTTTGAAACTTGACTACATCATCTTTTTTACCTAGATATCATAAATAAATTGACTATGTATTTTTCTAAAAGTTTGTTGTTCCCCTTTAGCACTTCAATTCTTGTACATTCTATCTATGTATATGGCATGAAATAAGTACCTAAATTTTACCTTTCAGTGAGGATAACACCTATCCTACCAGCATCTAATGAATGGCCAGTTTTTCTTAATAATCGACAGTGCAATTATATTACATACCAAGTTTTCCATTTACATATCTGCTCCTGGATTTTATGTTTTGTTCCTTTACTATATGTCTATATGTCTATATGTCTTGGCATTCACTCCTTGATAATTAGATATATTAGTATTCCTGTTACTACATTTGTCCTTACATAGTTCAGACTTTTCTTGCAACTTCCACAGATCATACAAAGTTTGATAAAATGACAAATTTGCACATCAATTCACAAATTTATATAGGTACTTTATGTATTTATTAAATATTTATTATGGTTATTTTCCAAATTGATTTTTATTAAAAATTAGTTTTATATAATATTCAGTGAATGTGCAAATTTTTTAACTATTTACTGAGAATGTATGAATTATTTTTGTCTTGTATTATAAATAATTTTTAAACTTTTTCATATGCCATTTTTGTTTATATGTATATATACAATGTATACATAATATATAATTTTAATTTAAAAAGTTAATTATAACATAATTTTAACTATATAAAACTCTTTGATATATATATCAAATATATAAAATTATAGGTCCACAATATAATAATTTACCTCATACAGAATCTCCAAGTGAAAATATTAAGGCAAATGGTGCATATAATTTGACATATTGTGAAATTATTTCCTAAAAGTTTTTAGTATTTATAATGCTACAAGCAACATATGTCAATTTTAGACAAAATATATTAGCATTAATAATAAAAAGTAACTACTAAAATGTTTTAAATTTGATATATGATAGGTACAATGTTGTTTGTATGCCCACACTGTCTCCCCTCAAGAGGAAAATTAATAGTCCCATCAGCTAACTGTATTCTACTCAAAGCCAAGGTTGTCTGTGTAGAGCTGTCTGAGGAAGACTGGATGTAGCTTCTCAAGGCTGTGAGACTAAAAAGAGAAACATGAGTGTTCTGTTCCCCTCCTTCCCTCTCCTTTGTTGAACCTCACAGAAAAACAATTGAAACAAAAACACAGGGGATGCCCTTTCTGTCCAAAATTTGATAAACATTTACTCTCATTTTCCCTGTCTTTCCTTTCAATTTAAAAAAAGTAGTGTTATAATGGTAAAGTCTTTTTTTTTTCTTGTCAAATTTAATTGCCAGATTTCATCTGACAAGACCATACAATCCTTTGAGGCTCTTTACTTTTTAAGCTCTCTCATTTCTCGGCGTCTGAAGAGCCATTCCTCCCTGAATCTCATACTCCTCTGACAGACTACAGCTCAGCCATCATGGTGCATTCTTCTTTCAGCATCCACCAGTGGGTTTTTGAGGGTTTTGTTCTCATTTCTCTTTTCCTCACATTGAAAGATTTTGCTAGCTCAAACTACAATTCACATGCTAATTCTCAAGTCTGTAGCTTCTGGTATCTTGTGAACAAAGGATTATTGGACATAGCTACGTGGAAATAACAATAGTGGCTCAAAATCTAACATGATTAAAATTTAAAACTGCATCAGGGACTTTTATATTATTTCTTACCCTGTCATTCATCCTCTACCCAACCCCACCATCAGCTCTACCTGTTTATTCTTCTACATTCTCGGCTTGGTGAATGATTTAACATTTCACCTTGCCTCTCCATTTGGCAACTTGGAAGTTAGTCTCTCGATCATTTTCCCTTTTGTAGGTCTATTCAATTACGTATATTTTCCATCGTTCTTGTATTCTAAATGTCCCTTGTTTCACTCTGACCAATATCAGTAGCCAAAATTTTAGTTCTTACTTTTTCTTTCGCTTAATTGTCACAGTATCCAAAACTGTCTTTTTGTTTACATTTTAATGCTCTTTCCTATTAATCCTAATTCTATATGAAGGATTCTCAAAAATTCTAACTTTATCACATTACATTTACCGTGCCTGAATTTGATTAATAAGTCCCAACACACAGGCCCTTTATTGCCTAATTCTCTCTGACCTTTTTATTATTTCCTCTAAACACATCTTTTATTCCAAATACATCCTATAAAGTGACCAACTCATTGACTACCAAAATCTTTGTGCTGAACTTTTACACATGGTTTACCCTGTTTAAAACGCCCTAATTCCATCCATGTCATTTATTCTATCAACACAGTTAAAGTATCACTATTTTGAAAACATTCCACTGCAACCTAAACCCAATGTACTTAGCTTCTGCATTAAACAGAAGCAGAACCAAAAAGATGTGTGTGTTTCTCTCTATATATATATATATTGCACACACATGTATATACATATACATATACATATATATATATGAGAAAGAGATTAATTTTATGAAATTAACTTATATGATTGTGAAGGTGCAAGTCCAACTTTTGTGGGATAAGCCAGTAAGTGTGAGGCCCAGGGACCATGTTGGCACATATAATTAACTATACAAGTTCCCATTTCTGTGCTCTATTTGTAATTCTGTAACACCCTGGCTACTTTTTTAAAAAATTATTTTTACTTTTTAATCAAAGAAGTCCATAAGCATAGTATAATCAAACCATATGGAAAAGTGGATAATAAAATACAAGAGTCACCTGGCCTGTGATGGCCCAGTGGATAAAGCATCAACCTGAAATGCTGAGGTTGCTGGTTGGAAACCTGGGCTTGCCTGGTCAAGGCACATCCAGGAAGCAACTACTACGACTTGATGTTTCCCAGTTTGCCTCCTCTTTCTCTCTCTCCCTCTCACTCTCTCTCTCTCTAAGAATTAATAAATAAAATCTAAAAAAAAACAAAAACGAAAAGCAAGAGTCTTCTGTCTTTTTCTTATCTTTCTTCTTCCAGTCAGACTTCCTGGAGAAAACCAGGTTTAATCTTTGTTTGTTTGTTTGTAATTCCACTGACAATTAATAGCCTATTATAAACAACATTTTAAATAGATTTATTTTTTTTATCAGCTGTTAATATTGTTTTTCTGTTTCCACATTTAGTCCATCCTCAATACTAATTGACCTGTCTCCAAAGATAATTTCAGATCCTTTTTATTTTACTTGTAATTAAAGCAATATGCTTAGACTTTTATATATTGGTTGTTATAATTAAACTCTTCATAAGATGAGGATAATTGTATCTTTACCTTTATTTGTTCTTCTCTTTTTTATTATCTCACTATATCAATCAAATGTAACAGTACCATGGTACTGTCAAATTTTTATAGATTCTTTATTTTTTTCTTTAAATGCATATAAAAAAAAAACCTCTATGTACTTTCTATATGTTTATATCTTATATCTATACAGAAATCCAGGCAGAAGTCATATTCTATTAAGTGTGTGTGTGTGCATGTATGTATTATAGCATTATATTAAGTGTGTGTATATGTGTATCTTCCAAGTTTGATCATTCTAATCCATAGACCAACCAGCAAAGCCTTTTGACACTGCCTTTAATCCATGTATAATTTTACTTTGAGCTGTTCTCATCTACAAAAAGGAGAAAACCAGGGTACTGCTTATAGCTGCAATGATTGGAGGAATGTTTTTTCTCATTATTGTCTTTTAGGGTTATCCTTGAGTGTGTCTCTAATACAATTGTAGTCTATTTTCATACCAAGCTTACACATTCATGATGTATTTCATTGCCTTTCAACTAGTTATAGGAAAGCACCCATAAGGCCTTTTGTGTGACTAGATGTAAAATGTCAATGCAAAAATGGTAGTGTTCAGTGATTGGTGGCAATGGTTAGTATAGCTTCTTTATGCTCTCTAGATATGTGTGGGACCAATGCTGAAAGTGACCTCCACAAGTTAGGAGGGTTTTGCATTTGGGCCACTTTATCTTACAATCAAAAGCTTAGTATTTACCAGGACTCTGCATGCTAAGAGCTGCTTTGTTAACGGTGTAAAGTTTTTTGCTACAAGGAGCATGGATATGCTATTGAACCTTAGAGGTCTACACTTAAACTTTTTTTTTTAAATAAATAAATTTTTATTTTAATGGGGTGACATCAATAAATCAGGGTACATATATTCAAAGAAAACATGTCCAGGTTATCTTGTCATTTAGTTCTGTTGCATACCCATCACCCCATGAGAGATTGTCCTCCGTCACCTTCTATCTAGTTTTCTTTGTACCCCTCCCCCTCCCCCTCTCCCTCTCCCTCCTTCCCTCCCCCCACCCCCCGTAACCAACACACTCTTATCCATGTCTCTTAGTCTTGTTTTTATGTCCCACCAATGTATGGAATCCTGCAGTTCTTGTTTTTTTCTGATTTACTTATTTCACTCCGTATAATGTTATCAAGATTCCACCATTTTGTTGTAAGTGATCCGATGTCATCATTTCTTCTAGCTGAATAGTATACCATGGTGTATATGTGCCTTATCTTCTTTATCTAGTCTTCTATTTTTTTTTTTTTTACAGTGATTAAAGCCTTTAAGCAAACTCTTGGCCAATACAGCAAGAATCCATAAAAGAGTATACACTTAAACTTTCTTATTGAAGCTTTCTAGAGATTCTTCTTAGCCTCTTTCTTTCCAAGTAGTGTTGTGCTCTTTTTTTTTTTTTTCTGGGATACGAAAAGTGTAATACATTGTCAGAGTTTTATAGAAGTCCCAGACCACTGGGACATAAAACCTTTGTCAATGAGACAACCCCAAACCTCTTTAGGGTTAATCTCCCACCAAATGGAGCACATTTGTTTTACCAAAGCATCAAGAATATTTTCCACTTTCTACTCTGTGGTTATAGGACCTGCTAACAAGTATTAATGTCATGGAACTATATGACATTCTACACAATGTCCTCTGATATTTTGGGGTTCTATTATCACCATTGTTCCTGGAAAGGTTCCATAACTGAATCTCATGTAGGCAACCCCAACCCATGACTAATTTTGTCAGTGATGATGGTGTACCATTTTTCATCATTCCTCAACCTTACCATACTATTCCTCATTATCTTGCTAAACAAAGTGTCTTCTTGGCCTCTCAAAAGAGGCTTTTGCTATGTTTCATAGTCTTATATAGTTAATCAATTGTGTTATGCTTAACTCTCAGCATGAATGAGGAAATTATTGTGAGATAAAATACACATTTAGTAAATAAGGCATAAAACTCTAAATGTCAGAAAGTGGTTTTAGTACATTTTATGTAAAGTAATAATTTAGATGGTGGTTTGATGAGACATTACCTAAAATTCAAAAAAACATACATTTTTTTAGTTCTTAATAGGATTAGTTTTTAGCTTATGACATATATGCTTTTTATTATAGTTTTTAGGCTGTTATTTATTAATTTTATATCAATTTATTATTTATAATAAAATATATATATTTTAACTTTCCTGAAGTGAGAATCAGGGAAGCAGAGAGGCAGATTCCCACATGTGCTCAAGCAGGATCCATCAGCATGCCTACCAGGGGGCAATGCTCTGCCCATCTGGGGCATTGCTCCATTGCAACAGGAGCCATTTTGGCTACTGAGGTGGGGGCCATGGAGCCATCCTCAGCGCCCAGGCCAACTTTGTTCTAATGGAGCCTTGGCTGGGGGAGGAGAAGAGAGAGGTAGAGAAGAAGGAGAGGGGGAAAGGTGGAGAAGCAGAAAGGCATTTGTCCTGTGTGCCCTGGCCAGGAATTGAACCCAGGACTTCTATGAACCAGCTGACTGGGGCCTAAAATTGATATCTTATCTCATTTCCCTCTCAAGATTATTCTGCATTTATTAGAAAAAGAAATTTTGCTACTCAAAACAAAAAAGAGTGCTTATTGATAGTATCACCTAATTTTAGATATTACATATCTTTAAGATGCATCATTTTCTAAAAATAAAATTTAAGTTGCATATTTACAATAAAAGATTTCAAGGTATAGATTGTTCTTATTTGATTTGTAAGGGCCCTTAATGTTGAGTCTTGTTTAATCATCAGAGATCCATTCACTGATGCATAGCTGATAATGGCTCTGATAATAGTCTAGGGTGTGTGTGTAACCAAAAAATTATGCCTGTCCTTCTGATGTATAATTATGTTATGACACCAATTTCTTTAATTATATTGTCATACTGACAATCAACTATTTAGATATCCATTATTAACTAAAGTTTACTTTTATTCTCATGGGAACTTAAAAAATAAAACAAATGGTTGGTGATTGGAGGCCAACTAAAGAAAAGAAAATAAATTAGAATGGGTTGAAATTGCTAGTATAAAGCATACTGATGTAAGTGCTAAATAATGGAGACTAATTACCCTAAATTTTAACATTATTTTTATTTTTTATATTCATTTAATATCTAGAAGTGTCATATAATTACATGCATCAAATACATTACTTGGAAATGCTTTATTTTGCTAATAAACTCTACTTAATAATAGGTATTAAAGTAATTGTAATACTTTAAAATAGTTGATTGATATTCAAAATTTCATGTTTTTGATTTAATAGAATTTATTTTTAGAATAGTTCTAAGTTACAGAAAAATATGTGCATTTTCCTTCATAAAGTGTTTTTAACTTTATCAAATTATCAAAAGCATCACATCCTCCAAAAAAAGGTTCAGATATTCAGGTCTGAGATGTAAAAATCTCTAATATCTTTACTTCTACACTGTAAGGCCAGTGGCCATGGCTATGTGGTTCACATTGGATTCAGCAGACGGTAAAGGAACTGTGGAGTGGAGGATGATGGGCCATTCTGTTTATTAGAGTTTCACAAGGCCAAATGAGCAAGCAGGCAGGGAAAACTACTTCTTTCTCACAGCGAACAGACCAGGGGGAAAACCCCCTTTTCCAGTAAACAATAGCAAAAAATGGCCCCTCCCAATGGCAGCAGGCAATCTGCAATTAGCAATCTGCCACCCTGAGGGCAAGCACCATCAGCCTTACATAGACTATACACACGTGGTGCTGCCCCGTGCTCATGCACCAATCTGGAAAAGTACAAGCAAACAAGACTAACACACTTGTTTGCTCAATATATACTAACAACAGGAAAATACTACTATGAATAGCCATAACTTTTCTTGGACCCATCAGAGAAATGAGGTTGTAGGACAAATTGCTTACACTCTGAAACCATAGGAGACCAGAAAACCCAGAGACAGCTAAGATCTGCTTACCAGAAGCAAAAGCTGTTTGAATATGAACTCATAGAAGCACTCAAATGGTAACTTTTAGGAATTGCTGGGGTTTGAGTATGCATCAACATGTGAGAGAAAACCTCCCAGGACCCGCAATCTTGGTGGGACCCCCAACACTTTTATGAGATTTTTTTTTTTCCATCAACCCTGAGAAAAATTCCTAGGGGCTCTGGCATAGGGAAATCAAAAGTAATTATAGTGATGTATGCCAGAGCCTTCTCCATAAAAAAAAAAAGGCCTACATTTCAGGGGAAAGAAGTTGTGCAAGACACAGAATCTCTCTAGCAGGCGTCCCCAAACTACGGCCTGCGGGCCGCATGCGGCCCCCTGAGGCCATTTATCCGGCCCCCCTCCGCACTTCCGGAAGGGGCACCTCTTTCATTGGTGGTCAGTGAGAGGAGCACTGTATGTGGCGGCCCTCCAACGGTCTGAGGGACAGTGAACTGGCCCCCTGTGTAAAAAGTTTGGGGACCCCTGCGAGAAGTCAATAGGAGAGTCCAAAGTTAAAGTGGAAGAAAAGCAAGATTATTACAAGGATTATAAAACTCTGGAACCTATAGCCACAGTAAACATTAAACACAGCCTGGTTCCTAGCCAGATTAATATTAATCTTCACAATAAGTCCTATTTAACTTGGCATATTGTCCAATACATACTGGCCTTTCAACAACAACTACCAAAAAAAAAAAAAAAAAATGGCCTGGCATGTGAAAAGGCAAGAAAAACACATACTGAAGAGACAAAGAAATCACTGGAACCAGCATTAGATATGATACAATGATAGAATTATCAGACAGGTCATTTAAAATATCTATGATTAATATGTTAAGGTCTCTATTGGAATAAGTAGACAACATACAAAAACAGATGGGCGATATAAGCAGCAAGGTAGAAAAGCTACAAAAATTTCAGAAGAGAATGCCATAAGTGAAACACACAGTAACAGAAAGAATGCCTTAAACTGGCTCATTCCTAGATTTATTAAAGCCGAAGAACAGATGACAAACCTTGGAGATAGGTCCATAAAAGATTCCCAAAGTGAAATGCAAATACTGAAGAAGAAGAAAAAAAAGAAACAAAAAAGAAAAATAACAGAACAGAATATTTAAGAAATATGAGACAATATAAAAAAATCTCACACATGTAATTAGAACAACTAGTAGGAAAAGAGAGACTGAATGCAGCAGAAGAAGTATTTGGAAGTAATAATGGCTGAGCACTTTGTATAATTAATAAGAGATATCAAATCACAGACTTAGGAAACTCAGAGAACACCATACAGATTAAAGATCAAAACACACATGCGTACATGCACACACACACACACATCCATCCTCTAAACATATAATATATAAACTGCTAAAAACAAAAGGTAAAGAAAATATCTTGGGAATGGCCAGTTCGCTCAGTGGTAGAGCATTGCCCCAGCGTGTGAATGTCCCAGGTTTGATTCCCAGTCAGGTCACACAGGAGAAGCACCCATCTGCTTCTCTACGTATCCCCCTCTGGCTCCTCCCTGCCCCCAACAGCCATGGCTTGATTGGAGTGAGTTGGCCCCAGGTGCTTAGGATGGCTCCAAGGCCTCCACCTCAGGTGCTGAGAAGAGCTCAGTTGCTGATCAATGGAGAAACACCTTAGCTGGGCACAGAGCATCGCCTCCCTAATGGGCTTGCCAAGTGGATCCCAGTTGGGGCACGTATGGGAATCTGTTTCTGCCTCCTCTCCTCTCAATGAATACAAAAAAATATCTTGAAAAAAAATCAACAGTCCTAAATTAGTATTATAAACATATCTTACTTTATCAAAATATGTTTTAGTAATTTATATATGAATAGCATAGGTACAGATATAGATATATTTCTATGAAAGTAAAAGGCAAATATACTTATACACATATATCTATAAAGAGTTAAAGCTAGAGCGAATAAAATTATATTATATGCCCTGGCTGGATAACTCCGTTGATTAGAGCATTGTTTCAATACACAAAGGTTTCAGGTTCAATCCCTGGAGAGGGCACAATCAGAAATGAATTGTTGTTTTTTTCTCTCTCTCTAAAATCAATCAATAAAAAATAATAAATAAAGTTATAATATATATTTATAGTGTATAGATTTTTCTGAAGAAGAAAGCGTACTGGCAAATAAGTTCTTGAAAGTTATATGGGTATGTGGGAATAATGAATATGCTACTCATGTTAATCAAAGTTAGTTTTCTTTATGAACAAGCTAGCATAATTATTTTAAAATTATATATATGTAATATGTATGAATATATATATATATTTCAGTACAGTTAGAATATGAATAGATATATGTAGTTTTAACACTTACAAGAATCAGAGTAGCCTGACCAGGCGGTGGCGCAGTGGATAGAGCAAAGGACTGGGATGCGGAAGGACCAAGGTTCAGGACCCCGAGGTTGCCAGCTTGAGCGCAGGTTCATCTGGTTTGAGCAAAGCTCACCAGCTTGGACCCAAGGTCACTGGCTCGAGCAAGGGGTTACTTGGTCTGCTGAAGGCCCACGGTCAAGGCACATATGAGAAAGCAACCAATGAACAACTAAGGTGTCACAATGAAAAAACTGATTATTGATGCTTCTCATCTCTTTCCATTTCTGTCTGTCTGTCTCTATCTATTTCTCTCTCTGTAAAAAAAAAAAAAGAATCAGAGTGGCATTAAATGTTTATTTTCTAAGTTGAAAGTTAAATGATGGTGAGGAGAAAAATCTATAGATTAGAGAGAATAGTATAGTAATACAAGAATCTCTTATCTCAGCTAAGATATTAGCAATCCATCTGGGTGAGAAAAAAATTCTGTGGATAAATAAAAGGATTCTAAAAAATATTTTTCTCTTACATCCTTTCTGAGCAAGAGACTTGAAAAAGATATCAGACTAAACTGACACAAACAAAAGGAGCAAAGTTTATAACTATATTTACTGTAACTTTAAACAGATTATGTTAGCATGAAAGAGAAAGTGTAATTGAAGAGATTAAATGTCTTAGGGAAGTGAAAATGTTTTATCTGGTGTTAGTGTGAAGTGAGAATGGGAATTAAAAATACTTAAAAGTTATCTTTAAAGCTAGCGTTGAAAGAATGGAATAGTAAAATAGAACTCTCAAATTGAAAAAAATAAAATGAAAAGGCAACAATTATAATGTCAACAAATCAAGCTAACAGAAGGAAAGAAGAAAATATATAAAATGAGTAAACATAAAAAATGATAATATAAATAAAATTAAATTTGTTAATTGCTGCATCAAATGTAAGTCAGCTGAATTTTTCTACTATGAAAAGTAAAATAAAGATTATTGGAGATTAAAAAACAAAACCTAGCTCTGAGGTCTAATCTCCTAAATCTCTGCTGATTTTATTGAAATTAAGGAATTGTTATGAGCATGACTGTAATGAGCATTGGTAAGTATTTTAAACCTGAGCAGATTAAGTAGGATTTGGCAAAAATAAAGAGGGGAAAATCACAGTTTTGTTAAATAAGTTGAGATAATTTTTTTTCTCATTCCTGAAAGAATATCTGAAAAGACCCTAATGTGGGAGGTGAATTTTAAGGCCCCTTTCTCTGTGATTTCCAAAAGAACTAAATATTTTTCTGCAGTGGAAAGGACAATGGCGTGAGGAGCTTTAGACTCATCATGGATGGTTCTAAACCGCTCAGAGCACGCCCTGACAAGCTCTGCTTTGAGCTTAAGCTAAAAAAGCAAAACCTACAGACTTCTCAGTGACTGAATTAAAAAAAAAATGAAGTTGAGTTAATCTCTCAGCTCTGCTCTTATTAAGCAATGCTAGGCAGAGATGGAGGTATCGCAGCAGCACTGGCTGACACACATGGAGATTTGCTTCAGGAATTAGAAGTCCTGACTTAGCCTTTGTAGATTTGGAGGAAGCCAAGTGGCCTCAGAATCAGATGTTAAGGTGAAAGAATGCCAATATGACAGTATATGGCCAGTAGTTGCTGCCATTGCTATGACCGTTGTGGCCATTCACATGCAGGTTCTCATTGGATTCGGGCAGATGGTAAAGAAACAGTGGAGCCAAATATTGGTGGGCCATTCCTTTATTCTACTCTTGTACTAGCCAGTGAGTAAAACACACTCACAGGGAAAGCATTTCCTTTTCACTCAGAGTGTTGCATCCACCGGGTACGAGAAAAAACGTCGGAGACTTTCAGGAGTTTAGATGTTACTTTATTGGCCAGTTTAACCTGCGCAGGGGCAAACTCCCAAGATGTCCGGAGACACTGTGCTCACAAGGAGCTGCAAATGGAAGCCGCGCCTGGCACTTACAGCCAGGTCCTTATATATCCTAAGTGAGCAAGCATAAAACAGAAGCAGATGTGGCAGTTTAGCTATTGGCTAGGGAGGTTGCACGCAGCATAGCAACAGGGGCCAGCATAGCAACAGGGGCCGGTTTTAGCTTAGTGGTGAATTTCAAACATAAACTTCTGATAAGGGTCTCTGACCTTCTTTGTTCTCAGCCTCACAGGGGCCCTATCAGCACTCCCTGTTCCTTCAATAGTTACACTCTTGGCAGCCCCAGCATATCAGCACTCCCTGAATCTAACATTTCCCCATCTCTTTTGGGCATAAATCAAACCCTTGATTCTTCATCAGTGGGGAGACTGGTGTAAGGTTGGGACAGAACTATTAACTTTACTACATCTATCCTCTCCTTTATGAATGCAAGGAGCTTATTAAGGACTATTGGTCCAAAGGTAAGAGCCAATAATAATAATAGGAGGGGTCCAGCAATTGCGGATATGAGGGTAGTTAACCAAGGAGAAGTCTTAAACATAGAGGCATACCAGCTAGGGCTGTCTTCTTCTAGGTTCCTATTCTTTAATCTGTTTGCAAGTATCTTGATATTCTCTCTAATTACTCTAGAGTGGTTAGCATAAAAACAACATTCTTCTTTTAAAACAGCACACAGTCCTCCTTGCTCAAGGAGGAGGAGGTCTAGCCCTCTCCTATTCTGAAGGTCTACCTCGGCTAGGGAGTCTATTGGCTTTCCTTCGACTGTTAAGGTGACCATGAGTTCCTGGGAGCTGATGGGAATGGAGCCCTGGCCCTGTCAGTCTAAGGTTTGTAGCAAGACCTCTGGGCCCTGTCTTGGCCCTTGGCTGTTGGCCTTCAACCTTGGACACTCTCTTTTCCAGTGCCCTTTCTCCTTACAATAGGCACATTGATCTTTGTCTATTCGCCATCCCTGGCCCTTTTGCTGTCCCCCTTTCCCTTTGGGGGGAGGTTTCTGAGCAGCAATCAGGATCTTGGCTACCTCCTTTGCTCTGCCAACCTCCAGATCACCCCTGTTAATATATATACATTCTGGGCTATTTCTAATAGATTACTCCTATTTTCTCCTTTAAATCCCTCTATCTTCTGAAGTTTTTCCCTAATATCTGAAGCAGCCTGAGTCACAAAGGCTATATTTACTAGTCTCCTGTTCTCTTCTGCCTCAGGATCTAGAGGGGTATATACTCTATAAGCCTCTATGAGTCTCTCTAGAAAGACTGCTGGGGATTCCTCTCTTCCCTGGATGATTTCACTTACCTTGCTAAAGTTGGTTGGCTTTCTAGCTGCTGCCTTGAGTCCCCTCAACAGAACCCGGCAATACTGGAGGAGCGCGTCCCTTCCCCCAGCAGTATTAGGGTCCCAGGTAGGAGGTTGAGACGGGAGAACATCTTCTATTTTCCTTCTTCCCTTCCAAGTTTCCCTTTCTTCTCCTAACACCGCCTTAGCAGCTTCTCTTATTATTCTATCCCTTTCTTCAGAAGTGAAGAGGGTTTGTAAAATCTGATGACAATCGTCCCATGTGGGCTGATAGGTCCTAAAAATGGTCTCAAGGAGAGATAGTAGTCCCTGAGGTTTCTCGGAAAATGGGGGATTCTGATGTTTCCAATTGTATAAATCACTAGTGGAAAAAAAAGGCACATAGATGAGGCAAGGAGGTGCCCCTGGGCCAGCATGTGGTGCTGGCGGCGCCTCCAGGAGAGGCAAAATGGCTGCCCTCCCGGGGGAGGAGGAGGCAAAATGGCTGCACCTCCCGGAGGAGGAGGCAAAATGGCTGCGCCTCCCGGAGGAGGAGGCAAAATGGCTGTATCTACCCACACATCCATATACAGGTATTGGTCTGGGTGGGGAGCCCTATAGACCGTGGCTCTGACAGCAAATAAAGTTGGAAGGTCAAAAGTGCCCTCTATGGGCCATCCCACATTAAATGCAGGCCATTCCAGCTGGCTCAAGGTCTGGAGGAAACCTAGACTCAGCTGAGGACTTCCGTACCCCTGAGCCTTCTTCTGGAAATCAGAAAAATTCTTCAACAGGCACTCGAGCAGGAATCCCGGCACAGACTCCTGTTGTCCCATCCTAGATGACTCAGGAATAATGAGAAAGGGTAGGATACAGGCAACACACACTATTAACACAAGGAAAACACTAGTCTCTCTCACACTCAACTCAGTCATTTGAGCTCAGACAAAACACAGCGCAGCACAGCGCAAAAAGGATTCCTAATGTGACTGGTCACTCCTAAAGTTAACAAATCCAAATATCCAAATTTCAGAGAGCGGTGTCCCACTTCTGAAAGCCCTGGGTAGGTTACCGGCAGCATCCCACCTACTACCTCAGGATTGTGTGCTCCGAGCCCAAAAGCCAAACCAAATGAGGATCCTCCGTGAATACTTACTCAGCTCGAGCTGTCCTTCCGGTCTCCGACCCAAAACTCAGCCAAGGGAGAATCCCGGGCGAGCCCCCAAAACGTTGCATCCACCAGGTACGAGAACAAATGTCGGAGACTTTCAGGAGTTTAGATTTTACTTTATTGGCCAGTTTAACCTGCGCAGGGGCAAACTCCCAAGATGTCCGGAGACACTGTGCTCACAAGGAGCTGCAAATGGAAGCCGTGCAGGGCACTTACAGCCAGGTCCTTATATATCCTAAGTGAGCAAGCATAAAACAGAAGCAGATGTGGCAGTTTAGCTATTGGCTAGGGAGGTTGCACGCAGCATAGCAACAGGGGCCAGTTTTAGTTTAGTGGCGAATTTCAAACATAAACTTCTGATAAGGGTCTCTGACCTTCTTTGTTCTCAGCCTCACAGGGGCCCTATCAGCACTCCCTGTTCCTTCAATAGTTACACTCTTGGCAGCCCCAATATATCAGCACTCCCTGAATCTAACACAGAGCTCACAAAGTTACTGACCTTCCGGGTTTTCCTAGAATCAAAGGCCCCCACCAGTCTCAGTCATCTCTGGTTCCCCATCTGCCCACCTTCTCCCTTCTCCTCTCTGTTAAAATTGGCTTCTCCTTCAACACCCTGCCATTTTGGCTTCCTATCCTTCTCCTTCTTGTCTTTTCCTTTTTCAAACTTTTTGGTGCAAAACCTCTCCTCCCGCAAACATTAGCATAACAATGGCCCTTCCCAAGCAGGAAGGTAATCTGCAATTTGCAATCAACTGCCCTGCTCTGAGGGCAAGCACACACGAGGCTGCCCAGCGCCATTTTTAACAATAAAAGTGAGCAAACTCAAAAAACACAAATTTTACAAATTTATTTGCCCAACAGCCAGCCAGTCAGCATTCACTTCCCTATAATGTCTCTGATATTCCATTTTTGAGCCCACACAGAGAAACAAGCTCTTGAGGAAACAGAAAATAAACAAACAAACATAAACTTTATGTCAGCACTGGAAAGGGGATTGCTTTGCATCAGAATGCAACATTTTTTTCCCCACTAGGAGTTTTGAAAATTATATGTTCTCTCTTTGTCATGCTTTTATAAAAAATGAAAATTTCATGATTACACCCATTGGAAAATAATCTACAGATTGTAATGCACAGGTTAGGGCACTTATGGAAATGGAGAGAAATGAGTGAAGTTTTTGTGGATTCACAATAGCTTTTAGGCATTCATTTCTTTTCACATGCCTCCTGCAAACACAAGACTGTGTATGACAGCTAGTCACCAATACAGTCTAGTCATCATTCACCTGATCTGTCACCACCATGGGTATACTATGAGATCCAAAGACTGTATGAAGGGATTAGGACAATGAGTGTGTAATCAGACAGTTTTCTAAAATAATTGACTACATCTAGTTGTCCTTAAACCAGGTATATTTTCCTTCCCATTTTATGAAAAAAAAAAATCATTTTGGACTTAATTTGTCTTGGTGAAATTTCTGCTAATACTAATAGCTGAGAATTAGTGTGTTAGGTGTCAGTGCTACAAAAGATAGTGTCCAGGGGGTAGAAAGTAATCACACTGGACAAGTAAGATACAAGGGTCACAAAAATTATTATGGATATGAGGCCAATGTTTTATCATATCTTTGATGGAAGTTATAAGGAAGCTGATACATTCTATAAATTATTTGTGTGGTTAGCAGCATCTGGAAAACATGTAAAATTTTCTTTGCAGAAATATATACTTAATAGGGTTAGTGTGACATAATATTGAGGTGTTACCCTATGTTTTATATCATATATGTATTCCCCTTCATTTTGTGCTTAACAGATGGTAAACTTCTTTACCCAGACAATCCAGAGAATTACCCAGGGTGAGGGGAAAAAGATGGGGAGAGGAAGTAGGACACATTTTTGGGTCCTGAAGTAGAGGGGGCCTGAATCAAGAAATTCCCAGAGAAATGCCTACACTCACTATAATGTCCTTTCCTACGTGTGACAGAAAGGGATGAGGAGTTCAATCCTAAAATGGAATGATAGTGACTTCTCTGTTTATATTAATAATCAATGAACAAAAGACCTTTGTTTTCACTTGATACCACCAATATCTTGGTACCAAGAATGTTCCCAAGACCTAGAGGTGGTGGAGAAAAACATCAAAAAGGAGATTGGTGTTTCCTCCAGCTTGGAAGAACAGGAGCTTAAATCCAAAATCCAGTTAATATTGTTTATAAATAGGCATTTCTTGCACACTTGACTCAATAGCATGAGATTCATATCCATTACATATAAGTTTTTAAAAGTATATAATCAGTGAAAACATTAGACACAATATTGTCTTTAAAAAAGCATGGGGTGTTCACATAAATTACCTATGTAATATGCCATAATAATATATTGATTTTTAAAAATTATAGTATCTCTATTATCTGACAACAGTGAAATAAAATAGAAATACAAAAATATTTAATCATCTTACCTCCATAAAAAACAAAGCATTTGGAAATTGTAATACATATGTTTCCATAGTTCTTTTATTATAAAGGAAATAACAAATGAAACATTAAGTTATCTGAAAAAGACAAAACAGAGAGTAGTACATATCCATATATTTGGAAGACAGACCAAGATAGTAAACAGAGGAAAACAAATTTCCAATGCATTTTTTAAAAGATATGAATTTGGTGTCTTAGCATCCGTGGATGGGTATGATCCTACTCCAGACAACCTAGCAAATCATTAATTCGCATTGTATACTAACTCTAATGGATATTCATGAAAGATTAGTTAAAATGTTAGCTGTTAACTGTGATGGTAAATTTCATATATCAGCTTGACTGAGCTGAAGGATACCCAGATAGCTGGTAAAACATTATTTCTTGTTGTGTTTTTGAAGGTGTTTAGAGAAGAGAAGAGATTAGCATTTGAATATGTAGATTGAGTAAAGATTGCCCTCATCAATGTGACTAGGCATTGTTCAATCCTTGTAGGGTAAAGTAGAACAAAAAGGCAGAAAAAGAGAATTTGCTCTCTGCTTGGACTGGGACATTCATTTTCCTCTGACCTTGGACATCAGCACTCTTAGTTCTTGGGCCCTTTTATTTGAACTTGAATGTACATTTCTGCCCACCCCTATTCTTGGGCTTTTGGATTCTGACTGAATTCCATTACAAGCATTCCTGATTCTCTAACTTGCAGAGACTAGATCGTGGGTCTCATAATCACTTGAGCCAATTCCTTTAATAAATTTTTACATAAACAAACTCCTGATTCTGTTTCTCTGGATAACCTTAACTAATATATTAGTGAATCTATGCAGATACTCTGAACATACTGGGATCAATATATGTATACTATTATATAATGATTCTTTCTGTTTTTTAATCCTGAAACTTTGATAGACCCTAGTATATTGTTGTGTTAGTAATGAAACAATTAAAGGTGGAGGCAGGTGTTCACTGAAAAAGTTCAAATCTCTAACACATCTCCCTTATGCTAGCATTGGTCTCAATCTGTGCTATTTTTTTTTAAAAAAAGATGTATATTCTCCTCATCTTTATTATGACTTAACATCTTAGGCATATATGAGCATTTTTTTTTTAGATTTTATTTATTCATTTTAGAAAGAGAAGAGAGAGAGAAAGTGAGAGAGAGAGAGAGAGAGAGAGAGAGAAGGGAGGGTGGAGCAGAAAATATCAACTCCCATATGTGCCTTGACTGAGCAAGCCCAGGGTTTTGGACCAGCAACCTCAGCATTTCCAGGTCGATGTTTTATCCACTGCGCTACTATAGGTCAGGCATGCATTCTTATACTCTATCCTAAAACAAAAATCATATCTTTATTCATTACAAATATTTTGAAAGTGCTATAATATTTAATATTATAAGACCAAATTCCACTTTATGGTGTTAAAATTTAGACAGCTTTCGGCCCTGGCCAGTTAGCTTAGTGGCAGAGCGTCGGCCTGGCGTGAAGGAGTCCTGGGTTCAATTCCCGGCCAGAGCACACAGGAGAAGCTCCCATCTGCTTCTCCACTCCTCCCCCTCTCCTTCCTCTCTGTCTCTCTCTTCCCCTCCCACAGCCAAGCTCCACTGGAGCAAAAGTTTGCCAGGGCACTAAGGATGGCTCTGTGGCCTCTGCCTCAGGCGCTAAAGTGGCTCTGATTGCAGCAGAGCGACGCCCCAGATGGGCAGAGCATTGCCCCCTGGTGGGCAAGCTGGGTGGATCCCGGTAGGGCGCATGCGGGAGTCTGTCTGACTGCCTCCCTGTTTCCAACTTCAGAAAAATGCAAAAAATAAACAAACAAACAAACAAAATTTAGACAGCTTTCTTATTTTTGCTCTATTTTGTGATTAGTATTGACAAAAACTTGAAAACATGATAGGCTAAATTTTGTTCATCAATATATAATATGTACTCTCGATAATCTAGCTAAATGTTCTTAATTTTAACTACGTTTTACTATAATCCATTTTAAGTTCACATTTTTACAGTTATCATTAAGTTTGTACCCTTTTTTTAGCCAGTCTTCTACCAGAAAATTACTCAGTGACTTTAATATTACTCCTCTATATTTTCATCCTAACCTTTTGATGCTGGCTATACTTCAATTAGTTTCATTCTCTTTAGTGGGGAATAATATAAAGGTATAAAATCCGACACTAGGAGTACATATTAGATTGATTAATGTGATTATTAGAAATTACCTTGATGATACCAGTGGCATCTTAGCTTTTTTTTTTTTTAGTGTATGCTAATATTACAGCAACTTTGCACATGGAAGACCAAAAGTAGAACTAACCAAATATTAATACTAATTAACTTGTGAATAAATATTCATTAACTTGTGAATACTCATGGAGTACAATGGACTATTACTTGGCAATGAAAAGGAATGAACTACTACTGTATACAAAATCATGAGAATCTCAAAAAGAATATGCTAATGAAAGTAGCCAGGCACAAAAAACACATATGATATGATTCTATTTGTATGGCACTCTACAAATCTCAAAATTATAACATTTGGTGGTTGTGATTTCAAATAGAAATGTGAGAACTTTTAGGTGATGAAATGTCCTATATTATTTTGTTCATGGTCTCTATTATACAGCTGTGTCATTTGCAAAATCCTATTACACTCTGCATTTAAAATGGTTAAATACTGTATATATATTTTTCTGCTATAAATATGATTTCAAAATAAAGATAATAAGGAGCATGGAAGTCCTGATACTAGATCTGATTTCATCACTGAGAGAGGAAATCCACTTTAATTTTTTGAATTTCATTTATTCTTTTATAATATTTAAATAATACCTCCTATGGTAACCTAATAGTTATATGTAGGTACTCTCTATGAAGTAAATCCTAAAATATACAAACTCTATAGCTATTGTAGTATAACCTAAATAATACACTGTACTGATTTTCTAGTGTATAAGTTAAGAATAATTTTAGCTTTATAGAAAGAAAAACAAAATTATTAAACTAATCAGAGTTAACCATTTTTTCATGTGACAGAAAGTCCTGAGTTTGGTGGTATAGGCCTGGAATTCTTATTCATAGAATTCGTAGTAGATTTAGCCTCTGTTTCAGGGGTCCCCAAACTTTCACTGTCCCTCAGACTGTTGGAGGGCCAGACTATAAAAAAAACCAACTATGAACAAATCCCTATGCACATTGCACATATCTTATTTTAAAGTAAAAAAGCAAAACGGGAACAAATACAATATTTAAAATAAAGAACAAGTAAATTTAAATCAACAAACTGACTAGTATTTTAATGGGAACTATGGGCCTGCTTTTGGCTAATGAGACGGTCAATGTCCCATTCCATATTTGTCACTGCTAGCCATAACAAGTGATATGATGCACTTCCGGAGCTGTGACACGTGCATCCTGCGTCACCAGAAGTAGTACTGTATGTGAGCGATGCCGCACTTTGCGGCATCTGCATCCTGTGCTCCTTTCACTGACCACCAACGAAAGAGATGCCCCTTCCGGAAGTGCGGCGGGGGCCAGATAAATGGCCTCAGGGGGCTGCATGAGGCCCGTGGGCCGTAGTTTGGGAACCCCTGCTCTGTTTCATCACCTTCCTTAGAATTTTGGCTTTTTAATTTTCATGCTTGTCATCTTATGGTCACAAAATGGTTACTCCAACTCTAGATGTCATACCTATGGAACGGGCAGGAAATAGAATGAAGATGAAGAGGAGAAATGGCTTTTATTATCATAAAGTGTTGCCTTTTCATTTGGGAATTAACGGGTGGATTAAGTTTGGTTGAGGCCTCAGGCGCAGAAAAAAATATTGGGTCCCTTACATTAGGAAAAAGTGTGAAGTTGACGTTTTGCCGGGGCCCTCAAGAAGTCTGGGCCCAGGGTGTGTGCCCGGTGGCCCACTGTTAAATCCAACTCTGGAAATTAAAGCTCTTAGTACTTTGTAGCAGATTTCCCTCACCTTAGAAAAGAACTCTATCTCCTGTGCACCACTGAGCCATTGGTGGACCAGGGGCTGCAGATCCATGACTGGGTTAGATGAAGCACACTTATAGCCTTCATAGCTGGGTCTCTGTGTAGCAGGAAACACAGGGCCACTTTTAGCAAGAAGATGGTGGCTTTGGATAAACACTGAACAGTCTCCTTCCCATGTGCCTTTTAAAATTTCTTATACATTGCTGGGTTCCCTAATGACATTATAATAAATATGTTAAGAAAAGACCATACCATAATTTACCATGAGTCAGATCCCTTAACATAGTGTTATGCACATATTAAGAATTTTCAGCTCTGTTTCTAAAGTACTTTGCCATAGATCATCTCACTTGATCCTCTCAGCAATTCTGTGAACTAAGTATTAAAGATGTTAGTCTCATTTTCAATATGAAAAAATAAAATAAAGAGGTTTGAGCATTTGCTAATAAATGGTAAAATACAAAATTTAAAAAGGTAGAATAGAAGCTTGTCTGGCTTCAAAGCCAATGCTCATTCTGTGGTTTCACATTGTCTCTCATTATAGAAGCTTAGGAAAGACATCAGCTAAAGGTTCAAAGTTGAAATTGGTGTCGCCAAACAAAAAGCAACTACTGGCAGTGCTATGTCAGTGTGAGTTGGACAAAGAGACAGTATTAGAGCTGAGTAGTCTGTTTGGCAGTGAAGTCCTGTGGTCAGAATGTGGAGTTCCATAGCCAAGGCCAGACAACACATAGCAGACACATGGTGAGTTCTAAATGGTACCATAGGACTTGATAGATACAGAGAAGGGACAAAGAAGCAGAAAGTTGTGTAGATATCTTTGAGAGTGAGGGTCTGTGTAACCTGTCTTTGCTTATTTTTTTTATTCAAGACAGGAACTTCTCAGAGAACTAACATAATGTGTTGTGATAACATATTATCTTCAATTCTATGTGTAAAAAAAAAACCCCAACAAAATATATTTAAAGACATCTGAAAAAATTTATCAATTTTTTAAGAAGGCAAAGTATAATGTAATAGGAAACCAATATGTTGTTGTCAGAAAAATGGGCCTTAGGGGATCTCTGACACCTTTCCAGAAGTGTAATTGTTAATGGTCCAGTTGCTCCTCTTTGAACCCTCTAACTGCATTTCTACTGGATCCAAGCTTTGCAGGAGCTGCTCCTAACCAATGGCTTGGTGTGACCAGGGATCCTAATAAAACCTGTTCTTGTGAGAGGTGATACTCCTCAGAGGGGTGTCTTTGGCTCAAAAACTTTCTAATAACCTTGTCATACTTTCCATTGAATTGAACTGCAGTCTTAAATACTCCCACCCAACCTTTCTTTTTTCATTTTCTTCTTCACTTGGGATTAAAACTACATAGTAGTCTGATGACTCTCCTAGGTTCTCCCTTTCTCCCATTTCTTCTTACAGGCTTGTTTCTAATAAATCTCTTATATTGCTAACCTAGTCTTGGCATCTACTTTTCTGAGAATACAAATAATACAAATATCAATAAGCCTCTAGTCATACAAGATGATTTACAAACAAACAAAAATATGTTTCTAAAGACTGTGGGTGGAGCACAGAGCGTATTCCTAGCAGCTGTGGCTGATGCAATGCTGTGAGAATACTCCAGCTCCCAGAACCCTGCTGGGCATACCCAGGAAGAAAGCTCCCCCACTATAAGGAAGTGACTCAGCACTAACCAGGCAGCTCCCTGATCTTTTCAGCCATTGGCTTTGAAGAACACGTTGTAACACCCTATAGGCTGAACCTGTGTATATAAGCTAGTTTACTTCTTGGATAAATTGGATCTGCATTACTGAACCTGATCCCTAGAGTTGGGTCTTTGTGTTTCTGTTGTTATCACCCCTGGCAGGACTTGTCCACAAAAGACTAATAAAATAAACACATATTTAGCAATTCTAGCCCAGGAAAAAATAGAAAAAGATATGTAATAGAAAAGACTAAGTACAGGTTCTAAGAGAATTAAAAATAAGACTAAAATTAATTTTATAAGAATAAGCTTAAAAATTTATTTACTCATTTAGTTTTTAATTAATTAATTCATTCATTCATTGACCCATTTATATATTCATTCAAGCTGTTAAGCCTAATCTGGAGGGACCCGAAACATTGAAGACACAAAGAAAGTCCGTCGATTACACATCAAAGCTTTATTGTCTAGCTTGGCCAAGTGGCGGCAACTCCGACAAAGGTCTGAGGGAGAGCGCATGCCGGCCCTTTGTTCTACTTAGTTTTTATAGTTTTGTAAGTGGGAAGTACAGAAGCAAAAATTGTAATTAGGAGCCCCTTACCACTATTGGTTATAGTCATATGTCCTTTAACATGATAGGACCACGTTCAATTTGCAAGCCATACATTATTTTGGAGAAAACAAAATTTACAAGTCAACACAATGGCAGAAAGATATCTTTTTACATATTAAAAGGCATTCCCATATTATCTAGTGTTCATCTGCTATCTCTCTGTCCAGAGTCACATGTGTTAACTACATGCATTTACATAGGAGAGGTAGTTTCCGTGGGGACAAATACCCGCAAATGGTTCATTGCTATAAGAAAAGGTTTATTTTGGCTTTTCTCTCCCTGCACCTGGCTAGCCATTCACCCCTTTCCCCACAGGTGTGGTGGAATGTCTGGGGATCCATATTTTCCTCCCCTTTGCATTTACAATACAATGCCAAGGGCCATCCTGGTTATGCCAATCACACAGTACAGGGACTATTCTCACAATTTCTCTGCACACCTTAACCCAAATTAATAAAATGTTCTCCAAGCCTCTTAAAATATTAATATTAATTCTGTAGTTTTTGGTACCTTACAACACCTGCAGGTGAAGTGGCTCAGTGGCTCTTCACAAGCAAATGTTGGCAATGATTACCAACAAGGTCCAGAAGGTAAGGATTTACCTGCTGTTGGTAAGGCTACCCCTCTGGAGAGAGGGAATCAACCACCTGTGTTATCATGAACATATTGAGTTAATATAATAGACTACCATTGTTTGAATTTCTTAGTCCTCAATTTACATTTAAATTACAAAATAGCTTTCCATGGAGGATTGTTTACCATGGAAAGAAAAAAATAGGTTTCTTGGTTCTGGAAACAATTAACTTATTAATTTCACTATATATATATACTAATTATATATATAATTATTTATATTATATTATAATCTGCTATCTAGAAAACTTTGTTAAGTTAGACAGAACACATTTTGACCATGTTCTTACAACTATTACTGCCCATATTTTGTGTTTATTTTTTAAATGTTATTTTAGTAATTGATAGCAGTATCATGCATTGGTTAAATCTAGTCTTTCTTTGAAAATTGTATTAACTCTCAAAGAGGTAAGACAGTCTTACTTCTGAAATTTTATGCTAATACCCAAACTCTGGGCCACACAAAATTCACCCAGAAAACAGAGGTCACCATCTTGAGAGACTGATGATTTTTATTTTACTTCACTGTGTCTCAATTGACCATTTTCTTTAAATTTCCACAGAGTTCTTTTAAAATCTATACCTTCTCATGTACTCAGTACATTGAATGTTTACCATGTGTATTCAATCATGGTTTCAGGAAAAACATTAATATGTTAGTAATTTTTAAATGAAAAATATATGCATAGATTTATTTACTGAATTTTTTTCCCTCTGCTTATAAAAGGTATATATATACCCTGACATTAATTGAGTTGTAAAATTTCTCAAAGGCACTCTGTCAAAGCTGCTAATTATTTCACAGGTACATAATTATATTAAGCTTTTTCTCAATCTAGAGTCTATCAGGGACATGTTCTTTTTTGGGAAAGTAAAAATAAAAAGTTGATGACTCAACTAAGCATTATTTCCTGTTATTGTATAATTGCTCCTTAATCTTATCCTTAGCTAGTGGAAAATCTAGCTACTTAATTTTATTAGTAAATGATTTTGTCGTATCTGACCACATCTAATATATGTAATAATAAGAAAGTAACATATAAATTTCCAGACAATTCATGTGTAGATACCAAGTATTAATTGAAACAATGTAGAAGGAATTTATAATAATGCTCTGGGAGCACCTGGATCAAGCAGCACTATTTTTACTTATTATGTCAGCACCATGGAAATCAACATCTTTATTCAGTAGTTAACAGAACTGATTTCCCCAGTATTCATTTCAAAACAGAATTACAAAGCTGTTAAAAGCTGAACCAACCAGAAAAACAACAATAGCTTCCCTTATGGTATTTAGATGAATGGAAGAAATACACATAGTAAAGGTCATTTTAACTGTGTAAAGGTCAAGTCCTTCTCAGTTTCTCTCACAAATTAAAATTGTGTGAGATCTTTATTGTGTAAAATGATTTTTAAGGAGCATATTGAAACAGATTGCTTATTTTTCTTTTGTTCCCAACATCAGCTAGACAGGCAAATTAAAATGGAAAGTATCTGTACTTAGCAACTCTTCATGAATCAGCCCCTAGAGATCCAATAAGGGCACTAGCAGAATACAGCACTGGGCATTCACTGTTAGAACAATGATAAATTTCAGGCAAGCAGGTACATCATGGTAGATAAACTTCAGCCCAATTAGCAGTTACAAATAAAGTAAGGAAAGACTGTTGCACTAGTTTCTTCCTCCCATCTCAAAACAGCAATCTTAGAGAGCCAACTTTCTCGTCTTAGTCACACTATCTGGAGAACTTGGAGGAAACTTACTGAAATACCACTTTGTGCAATCCACGGGGTAGAGGCCCAGAAGTCAATACACTACCAGATAAAACATTTCCAACTGTAGTTTTATGCTCTTATTTTTTCTATAGAATTTACAATAATTGATTCCATTTCTTCTTCCTATTGATCTCAGTCACCATAAAAGTCACTAATTATCATTGTGCTCATTATATATTATCTGAACTTAAACCCCATAGTTTTCCTTAAATTCATTTATGGTTTCCCCTTGCACTCCATTCCTCTCTCTCTCTCTCTCTCTCTCTCTCTCTTTCTCTCCCTCTCCCTTCAGTACCTTTGTACTATGGACTCATCAACTTCTTTCTTAGAACAATCCCTTTGGCTTCAACATTATCACAAGTGTTTCCCTTGATAGCCTTGACTTAGGTAATTCTCATTATCCCCTACAAAACTCCACTTCTCATCATCAGGTTTTTTTTTAATTGTTTCCAAGTCATCCAGATCAAGAGAGAGGAGACTTCCTCTTCACTTTTATTACCATCCTGACAGTCATATATTCTTTTTTCTACAAAAGTTTTGCTCCTTCTGAAATTGCTAACTTCTTTACTTCTGGTCTTATGCTTCATTTGTCTAAGGTGGCCAACTCTTCCAGTTTGCCTAAAACTGTGGGGTTTCTAGGACAAGGAACTTTTAATTATAAAACCACAAGTTTGCTACCCTATTTTTGACCCATAGTTATTGTTTTGGTATTACACTTCCCTATTACTCAAGAACACCAGATTTCCGTAACCTATACAACATCTTAAATATGCTCTTTATGACTACCTCATTCCCCAATAATTTGCTTGCCACCCTCTCTTAGTTATGTCCTCCCAATGCCACGCCATGAAAATTACTGCTACTATAACTTGATGTACCACCTCTGGAATCCTAAGTCTCCAACCTCATTTTCAAATATCTTTTTCTTTAGCTCACTCTCTTTAATATCTTTTTTCTTTGTGACAGAGACAGAGACAGAGAGAGGGACAGATAGAGACAGACAGGAAAGGAGAGAGATGAAAAGCATCAATTCTTTTTGCAGCACCTTAGTTGTTCATTGATTGCTTTCTCATATTTGCCTTCTCCGGGGGGCTACAGCACACTGAGTGACCCCTTGCTCAAGCCAGCAACCTTGGACTCAGGCTGGTGAGCCTTGCTCAAACCAGATGAGCCTGCGCTCAAGCTGATGACCTCAGGGTCTCGAACCTGGGTCCTCTGCTTTCCAGTTTGACACTCTATCCACTGTGCCACTGCCTGGTCAGGCTCTTTAATATCTTTACTTCAACAATATTTCAAACTTTTGAAATCAGTCAATATTTGATTCCATGGAGTTGTAATTATTATTCTGCATATTTTGGTTTATGTCTTTCTTGTCTCCCTTAAGTTCCATGATCCAACATGTGCTGCTATTTATAGAGCAAGCAGTTCTCTCAGTCAGCCCCAATCTACCCGTATGGAGTAGGAGTCCCAGTGTGCTCTGAATCATAAACCAATGTTAGCCTGATTGAGACTACAAAACATTCCTATAGACTGACTGGATGACTATAAAATTTATCAGCAACTAAAGCTTAAAAAAGAAGCATGACTGTGAAGATGGAGGGGAGATAAAATTGTGTCAACCAATATGGTGAAAACAAAAATACTGGGAAAATACAGAGCATTTTCTCACTAGGGTGGCCTATCCTAGTCGAATTAGAAAGGAACTAGGAAATGATTTAAGCATCTGACAAAAATTTCATTCCTCTTAATTTACAGGGTAAAATACAAAATATATATAAACATATTTGGATTTGAACACTGAATTCCATAAGGATGCAGAGTATTTTAATGATATCAATAATTATCATGTTTAAAATGAAAACAAAACAAAATTAAAGAAAAAAAAACATAAGACCGAACAAATTGAGCCAAGGTTCTGGAAAGTGGTTTCAATTTATATAAACCTTAGAAAAATTTATGCTAGTGTAATTTTAGAACAAAAACACACATAAATTTTATTCTAAAGAGATTGGGTATTAGTTTAATTATATTAAAATTTGTACAAGAGGAAAAATAACCAAGGAACAGTAAGTAGTTTATAGTAAACACATAATATATTAATATTTATTTACACATAATACCAGGAAAAAAATAGCCTATTTTGAGCCATCATAGGTAGCATATAATATTTTTAAATGTAATTTTAGTATTATGTGATCATATAGTTACTTTTCATACTATATTTGTTTATTACATTTTTAATTCCATAAATTTTCTAATAATTTTAAAAAAAATAAACACTGTCATATATTTTCTTATACTAAATGGTAGGTGGAAAAAATCCTCAATAATATACCAAGCACAAAGCATTAGGTAGGGTATATGACCCATGATCTTTACTTCATAATTGACAATGTTTATAGGATATATTCAAGACTTTAAATAGAAAAAAATTAGCAAGATTATTTTTTATGTTAAATAGTGTAATAAATTATTTGTTAAAGTTCAGCAATTCTTTTATTATTACTTTATTTTTTTGGCCAGATTACTCTGGAGAGAATCATCATTGCCCATTAAAGTCCTAACAAATTTAGAGAGAGAAGATAAGTAAAATTTAAAATGCCCATCATTAGTGGAGGAAGAAAATATGACCTGATTTTGGTTGATTTTCAAGTCCTTTTCTAAACCTTTGCCTTCTTGGATTGTGAATAATTAACAGCAGAAGTTCCTCTGAGCTCCTTCCTTCTGCAGTCAGTAAAATGCTGGAATCAGTTAGTAGACAGTGATTTCTTCTCTGTTTTGTTCATTTAAAAAAATTTGTTATATAATCCAATTATTTTATTTTCTAAGTTTGTGAAACTTCTCTTTTATAAAATCTCCCTGAAATTTCAATAGTGTTCCAATTAAAACTACATAAAAATTAAATAAATTATTATGGTCAATAGTATTATAAAAATATCAAATGAATTAATGATTAGCTAACTTTAGTGGTTGTTACTTATTTAAAGAAAAAATAAATAAAATGACCCAGATCTGTTCTGGGATGCCCAGTGTCATACTACATGTCATTCCAATTACCTATCAAGCTGTTTCACAATACTATCTTTAAGTACTTTTTGTATTTTTCTTACATTGTAGTAATAAATTACTCAATTTCAAATTTACAAAATATTAAAAGTGCAAAGAACTTTTGTATGCTCATTACTTAGATTTTCCAAATGTTAATGCTTTCATCCTATTTACTCTAAAGGTAGCTATCTATCTCTATCTATGAGAATTTTTTGAAAGAAAGTTGCAGACAAGTTGCCTATTTATCCCTATTGCTTTATTGGCTATTTCGTAAAATTAAGATGCTTTAATCTAGTCTTTAAAATTGGAAAATTAACATTTTAAAATAATCCATACTCTTCAGCATTTACTAGATTTGACAGTTTGACAACTGTCCCAATGATATTCTTTACATCAAAAGAAAATTCCAGATTGTGAATTATATCTGGTTGTTATGATATTTTAGTTTGCTAACTCTATAACAGTTTCTCTTTCTTTCTGTATTATCATGAGATAATGTTTTCCCTGAGTAGGTCAGTCCTTTTGTAAACTATCCCTTAGGCCTGGTTTATTTGAAGTATTTTGGTGATTAGATTATATTGTTTTTTGGGAGGGTGGAAAGTACCACCTTCTGATGTTGAATCCTTTCTGTGTTTATATTAGGAGGAATATGATTTTAATTTTTCTCTTACTGGTGATGGTCCAATTTTGATCACTTCATTAAAATCTTGTGTATGCTAGTGTCTTCATTGTAAAATCATTATTTTCCCATTGTAATTAAAAGCATCTTGCAATAGAAGGTTGAGAAGGAAGCTTTCGGACTATGTAAATGTCTGAAGATTTTAGCTCAAATATTCTTTCCTTTGGAATTTTTCTTTAATTTTATAACCATATCAGATTCCATAGAAATAAGATTTTATTTAATAATTACAGCCACATATTTAATACCATTGCAATTAACACTAATTTGTGTGATTTCTTAATTAATAGTTGGTTGTCTCCCTCACTGGTCTGTAAGTTCCAGCAGCTAAGGCATTGCATTTTTGTTTTTTTTTGTTGTTGTTTGTTTTTCTATTTTCTCAATATTCTCTATGACCTAAAATATTTTCTGGTCACTTGTATATTCTAATTAATGATTAATTGAACAAAACAGTGAGGGGATGCTGAATGTATATATCAAAATAAAAACTGATGATGCATAACCAGGAAAGCATTTAAGAAAATAACTGCTAAATAAATTCCCATTTATTTTTCTGAATGAGTCTTCTACGTCCAGGATATATTTTAAGGAGTCAAGCACCATTGTCTTAAAAGTATCTACCAGAAACAGACATACAAGTTTTGAAAATTGTTTATAACACTAGAATCTATATAAACGCAATAAATTAAAATCAATATATATATATATAAAAGAAAATGATGACATTGATAAAATAAATTAAAGAAGACATAAATAAATGAAAAACTATGCCATGTTTGTGCATTAGAAAAATTAATGCTATTAAAATGTCCATACTACTCAAAACCATTGGGAAAAAAAAAAGAAACAGAATAGAGGTAACAAGATTACAAGGTAGGGAGTCCAGGTGATCAGGGGAAAGGATGACTAATGGCCATTTTGTTGACATGGAGAAAGGGCTAATTTAGGTCAGTACATTTTTTTTTTCTTTTGCTAATTAACAAGCGCAAAGGAAGAGTCAATAAGAAAAAAAAGAAAAAAAACTTTTTTATTATTAAAACACGTTCTAACCTTTTAGATGAGAAATTTCTGGTTCAGAAACATGAAAACTTTTACTGCCAATCACTATACAATATATTATAGTTCAGCAAGCCCAGCTTTTCTAAGCACATGTATCAGGTGCTAGATAGCTACAGAGCATCAATAATATAGCTTATATAATTTGTTCATGGTACATTGGTAAGTGGAATTTCTAATGGTAATTTGTTGCTTAAATTATACCTTATTTCACTCTAAACTTGCCAAAGGTAAGCATAACTAAATGCCGGGGTCCAGCCCCTGGGGGGATCCAGGGGTCCCACAGGAGGAGACGGCGTCGGCGAAAATCGAGTGAGAGAGCTGAATTCTTTTCTTTCTCTTTATTCTCTAGTTAGCATTTACTGCCAGGCATCTCTACCAAATGCTGGTCTAGCTTTCTTTTTATGCACACACACTAAGTTACAATCACATGGTATTTTGTTTCACTATGGTTACATGTTTCCAGATAACAGTTAATTCATATCTATAAACTATAAATCAGGTGGTAAGTTATTCAAAGTACAGTTATACAATAGCAATAACAATATTGGTACAAACTTCTAAAAGATTAGTACTAATTAATAACTCTACTGTTGTTGTGAGTTAAGGGCGCAGAGAGAGATTAGCAGACGAAATCATTAAGGACTAGCAAAGGCCCACCGCTTGCTCAGGCAAATGGCCTTGAGTTCATGCAGTGTCCTAATTTTTCTCACAAGACTTCAAAAGGCTTGCTTATTAAGAAATTGTCATAACATCAAGAGTAACTTTTGCTTAAAGATATATAGAGTGCACCTGCAAGATAGCTTAGTAGCAACATAATATCAGAAGGCATTAATTGCTATTGCTTCTATGGATTCTTCCATATTCCTCTTTATTATCTGAACGAAAAACCTTGGGAAAGTATATAAATCTCATGAGAATGTCTCACTGAGAAAGCCCAGTAACTGCCTTTAGTGACAAAACAAGTCTTTTAACAAAACATTTTTTACTAGCCAGCTGCACTCCTATCCAAGGCCATGCAACAGGCCACTCCACTACACTTTACCTAAGATTCTAATGTCTAGTTAAACTTTATTTATTTCCTATATTCATATACTAGCTAAGTTCTAACTATATTCTTTCTAACATGATTAATAAGAAATTCTCCTACAAACTTAACCCTTTACGAGGGATATTATAGCCAGCCTCTTATGTTTATGAGCCCAGTTCAAGGGGCTTACAGGCTTTTCTGTGGAACTTACACCTTCTGTCTCATTTCCAAAGAAATTACTACAAATCTACAGGGAAAGCACGGTACTATTATCCCTGTGCCATAAATAATAGCACACACCCAGAAAAGGGGGGAATATAAGGCCAGATTAATTCAAAAGATTAAAGGGGGAAGTGTCTTTGTGCCTTTCCTTGCAGTGACTTTGTCAACCCGCAGCTGTTGGTCTTACTGCGGTGACTCTATCTTCTTTTGCTGTGACTTTGTCAACCAGCAGTTGTGGATCTTCTCCTGCTGTGACCTAGTTAGCCAGCATTAGTGGATTGGCTCCCGACAACTAATCTTTTCATTTTGGTTTCAAAAGGCAATGCAAAAATGCTAAAGTAATTTTTAAATAACAAGTTATACTTACCTAGTTATGTTAAAAGTTGCTTGCATAAAAAGATCATCAATAATATTTGATTCACATATCATTGTTAAAATCAGATTCTATTTTTAAATAGTCAATTTATGTTTTCTGAATTCAAATCAAATTTTAACAATTATAAAATATTATATTGTAGGGGCTAGATAGTAAATAAAAAGGTAAAGTTTGATGTCTGCTAGCTGAATTTTAATAGCATGCCTAATTATAATATGTGGATATTCTATGTTTCTGATCATTTTAGATCTTTATTCACTTAGTATGTGATCCTAAATTATTTCAAATATGTTCCAGTGAAGGTATTTATTAAATGTTTATTTATAGTATATAATGATCAAGTCTTAAATAAATATTTATGGAGGCTTGATTGTTCCTTGGCAAACCTCTCATCTATTGGGGAAACAATATTTTGAAGAACCCAGTGACTTATAACAAATGAACATTATAGTTATGTAAAAAAACTATGTTTTTCTTGGCTGATGAGTACAGAATATTGGGACAGAATTTTCCAGTTTTCAAATAATTTCAACACCTAGAAATACTTTTCTAATGTTTGTGCAGAGCAAGAATTCAGAAACTGACATAAAACATTCATTGTATCTACAAATTTAACACTTAGGAAAATTTTATTTTGGTACTATGTATATAGTTAAAATGCATCCATTCTTTCTTATCTTTATGCATTGAATTTGTGTTTTCCATTCCTTTTTTCTTAAAGAATCCAAGACACAGGCCTTTTTTGTTTGACATATTCACACTATATTAAATTTCCATCTTTATAATTTATTAAAACCCTACATTTGTATAATGATCTTCACTTGCCCAGTAACTTCATTATAATATCTCTTTTACTACAATAGTTCTAATATAATTAGGGAAGAAATCATTCCTTTTTACCATTTAGAAAATTAATATTTACAGTTATTAAAAGATTGTCCAAGATCAGATGGGGTATAATATGTGGATATTAACCTTAAATCAGTGTTTCTTCTATTAAATCTAGGGATTTTTATCTGTTATCATTGCTGTTACTTACTAAATTTTGTTAAGGTCTAATCTTCAAATCTTCAACTTGCAGAAATCCCCTTTATTCCAATAAGCATTTGGTTTTAATTCTATGATTACTTTAGAATCTGAAAAATTATTTTATTAGAAATGAATATCTTTACATAGTTAAGTATTCACATTCTTTTTAAATGCCCATAATTATAGAGGATATAAAGGGTAAGAATACTCAATCCATATAACCATTCGTCATATAGGCATAGAAATAATTGCCTTAACAGAAGGACATGCTAAAAACAGTGGGAACATGCAGATTATTTAAGACCATCTAAGAGGCAAAGGTAGTCTTCTTCAGAGGACTTTGTATAGAGAGCTGTTCACCAGGTGGTTGTACCGGAGGATTAGGTCATCATACACAGAATGAACCACCTCTGCAAAAACATGAATGAATGGAGGGCCAAGGAAAAAATTATGTAGTTTCACTTTGATTTAAAGTGAGGAGGAGTTGATGCAGTTTGTTTTACTTATTTTGTCATGTATATATAAATTTATTGTTATTCTTATTTTTTTTAAATTAGAAAACACGTTAAGGCTAAGGGCTATATATATTATCAGTCTCGTCCATTTTCATGGCAAAAAGTGCTTAATGAGTGAATGCTAAAGGAAACAAGTGTTTCGGTTCATAACAATACAATATAGGTTTCTCTTTTCTGAACATCTCTCATTCAAATCCACTTCTTGAATCAGCAAGTTAATTGTGATTTTTTTAATGTTTGTACTGGTGTCCTAAAGTGAAGTATATTTATATAAAATTTTTATATTATGGGTATATAGATGATTTTATTTTTTCAATTTAAAATAATATAATATATATATATATTTTTTTTTTTTTTAAGTGAGAAGCACGGGGGCAGAGAGACAGACTCCAGCATGCACCCAACCAGGATCCACCCGGCAATCCCACTAGGGGGCGATGCTTTGCCCTTCTGGGGCGTTGCTCCATTGCAACCGGACCCATTCTTGTGTCTGAGGTGGAGGCTGTGGAGCCATCCTCAGCACCTGGGCCATCTTTGCTCCAGTGGAGCCTTGGCTGGTGGAGGGGAAGAAAGAGATAGAGAGAAAGGAGAGGGGGAAGCATATGGGTGCTTCCCCTGTGTGCCCTGGCCACGAATCAAACCCAGCACTTCCACACATCAGGCTAGTGCTCTACCATTGAGCCAACTGGCCAGTGCTAAAATAATATAATAAATCTTTTTGGGTACCTGCCAGGTGAAAAGGGAATATGTTAGGTCCCAGGAGTGTAAAAATTTTGGTAGAGATTAAAAAATCACTGTATATATATATATATCTATATATATATATATATATATATATATATATATATATACACATATATATACATATATATTTATTTACTTATTTATTTTTACAGAGACAGATAGAGAGAGTCAGAGAGAGGGATAGATAGGGACAGACAGACAGGAAGGGAGAGATGAGAAGCATCAATTTTTCATTGCAGCACCTTAGTTGTTTATTGATTGCTTTCTCATATGTGCCTTGACTGTGGGGCTACAGCAGACTGAGTGACCCCTTATCAAGCCAGATGAGCCTGCACTCAGGTTGGTGACCTCAGGGTCTCAAATCTGGGTTCTCCACGTCCCAATCTGATGCTTTATCCACTGCACCACCGCCCGGTCCGGTGAAATCACTGTATATTTAAATGTATTGTCAAGGTGGAAAAAAGAGAAAAGTATTTTTTTAACAAGAGATATATAGGAAAGACCTGGAGGCCTACAGGAAATCTTGCTTTGTTAGAACTTTTATATGTTTTTGTGTCAAAATACTTTATATCATCTAAATTGCTTATTAGAGTAAAATTGTACATTAAGAAATTGACCGTGGGTAAAATTTGTTTCATATATTAACTTATCTTCAATTTTAAATGCTAATCTTTCCATCTAAAACTACAGTTAGGCACTTGTAGAAGAGTTCTACTGGAAGAACCCTTTTAAATATCACTATAAAATTTTATTTTGCAAGATAATTGGTTACTTGAGTTTCCAAAAGCCATGTAGTTTTCCAAGGTGGTTTGACAAAACTATACTCTTATTATGTTTATTTCTGTCATAGACACTCAAAGTTATAACTGTTTTCAAGTTTGCTATTACAGTACTTTAATGTTATTAAGATTTTTTAATTTATCATATTTAATTTTTATTGATTTTAAAGAGAGAGGAAGGAAGAGAGAGAAAGAGGAACATCAGTTTGCTATTCTACTTATTTATGCATTCATTGATTGATTCTTGTATGTGCACTAACTGGGAATCCAGCCCACAACCTTGGTGTCTAGGGATGACATTCTAACCAACTAAACTAATTGGTCAAGGGCTTGCTAATAATTTTAGTCTATAAAATGTTATTGGGACTTTTTCAGACTGGAACATGATAGTATGGAATGAGTGATCTGGCTCTAGGAACAAGTTGCACTGTTGACATTCTGCAAGAGCAAAATGTACTTTGATGCTGTATTAAGAATAAGAATCTGTACTGGAGAAACATACTATTAAAGCCAAGAAGATATCCACTAAGAAAAGATTCTAAGTAAAATTCTCTTCCCAGAACCCATGCTGGAGACATAGTATTAACTTTCTAAAGACAGAACTTGAGACACATCTTTTTTTTTATTTTTATCAACACTCTATCTGATCATTCACTCTTTTATTTACTCAGCATTTATATATGTCTTTATTAATTCTTTATAAATCATTATTCTGGAATACATTGAACAAACAAAGGAGCATACAATAATAGGCATATAAAATTTAAAGACAAATGAGAAAACTAACATATTTCTATTCAACACTCTTACATGAGAAAGTGAACATTTTAAGTATCACTTTACCATGTGCCAAAAGTCTTCATTTTCAAACCTTTCTCCTTTGTCTCCAGGAATAACCAAAATAACTTTCTGTTATTATTTTTTACCTGTACCTCACCTTTCATTTATTTTCACTGCTATAGAATATTCTATAGTGCTAGCACAAAAAAGTCATAGTAGATTATTCATTCTTCTATCGATGGGCATTTGAGTATTTGGGTGCTTAAGAGTTGCTGCTATTACAAACAACACAGGGTATATAGTCTTTGCATGTCTAGTATTACAAGTACAAAAATTTCTTTAAGATAAATAGAATAGAATTGATAAGACATTGAATATGTTCATTTTCTACTTTAGTAGTAATTCCCAATTGTTTTTCCAAATGGTGGCATTAATCTACTTTCCCACAACAACCTGCATACTAGATATCCTCACAAATAAGTGGATTTGCCAACACAATGTTGAGCAGCAGAATGGGGTTGGTTCGTGGGAGTAATGAAGAAGATAGTGTTGAGCATGCATTTCACTGTGATTTTGTTTGTATTTCTCTGATTACTAATATCTTTGTATGTTGATTAATCTTTCATATTTAGTTTTTTCTAAAGTCTATTTCATCTGACACTGATGTAGCTACTAGGTTTTAATATTAGCCTTGTATATATCTTTCCATAACTTTATAGTCAATATTTGTCCTTATTATTTTAGATGTCTATAAGCAACAGGTATGTGAATTTTCTCACGATAGTTGTCTACATGCTTATCATATATCTCTCTATCACACACTCTCTCTCTATCACCTACCAACTACCTACCTATCTTTTCAAAGAGATTTTTAAGAATCCAAGTCTCAGCTCATATACTGCTCCCAGAATCAGGTATCAGTCATCTCAGCACAGTTTCACAGCTCTTCTACTACCTTGAGTTTCACAGCTTTTCTATTACATTGTATACTGAAAATCCAAAAACCATATTGTTTTATATATTTTTTACTACATGGCTTGATAAAAACAGATTTCTTAAAATAATGTTAAGTTGAATTTGAAACAAAATAATGCACATAACCCTTTTCTAGAGGAGAATTAATCAGAAGTCCATACCAACCCTATGGTTATATGAGTATACAACCACTTTATTGTAATTACTATAGTTATATTCTTACATGCCTTTAGATCTTGGTTTTTTATTTCTGAATTTTCAGTATCTGATCCATGGTGAACACATCTCAATGCTTTCTGAAAAAATGAGAAAACTATATCAAATGAGTCTTATTTTATGAATATATATATAGTACTTGATGTGAGTTACTGCTCTGGTAAAGTTACTGCACCTGTGTAAAGAGGGTAATGAAGAAAAAGAATGTGATTCTCGTGTTCATAATCTTAATGGGGTATGCATTTCATGGGGATATTTACAAAACAGGTGTGGAGATTTGAAAGAGTAATATTTATTCACAATTTTGTAGAATTATGTCCAAAATTTTGCCTAAAGAACAGCAACTCAAATTAAGAAATTAGAAATACTAACATATAGCTCTATTTCAATTTAAGATATTAATCTCAGAAGTGCAGTTTTATAGATTCCTATGAATATAACTAGAATATTTCTACAATTATTGATGCAGTTTTCCACTTCTAGTTTTTTAACAACCCTTATGTTCTCTTATCACACTTATTTTTCCTTTTTTCTTTTTTATTGAATTTATTGGGGTGACACTGGTTAACAAAATTATACAGATTGCAGGTGCACAATTCTACAATGCATTTCTGTATACTGTATTGTGTGTTCACGACCCTGAGTCAAATCTTGGCCCATCACCATTGACTCCACTGTACCCTTCTTAAACTCCTCCCATCTCTCCTCCCCCTGGTAATAACCACGCTATTGTTCATGTTCATACGTTTTTTCTCTTTTTTTTTCTTATTTTGCTCAATCCCTCCACCTCCCTTACCTAGCAAACCCCTGCCCCAACAGCTGTCAGCTTGCTCTCTCTCTATGAGACTTGCTCTATTTTGATTGTTAGTTCAGTGTGTTCATTAGAGTTCACATATGACTGAAATTATATACTTGTTTTCCTCTGACTAGTTTATTTCATTCAGCATAGTGCTCTCCAGGTCCATCCATGATATTCAAAAGGTAAGATCTCCTTTTTTTGTGTGTGTGTGTGTTCAAGTAGTATTCCATCGTATAAGTGTACTACAGCTTTTTATCCACTCATCCATTGATGGACCCTTGGGCTGCCTCCAAACTTGGCTATTGTAAATAACATAGCAATGAATAAAGGGGTGTATATATTATTTAGAATTATTGTTTTGGATTTCTTCAGGTAGATTTATTCCTAGAGTGAAATCACTAGGTCATAAAGCAGTTCCATTTTTAAGTTTTTGAGGTACCACCATACTGCTTTCCATAGTGACTGCTCCAATCTGCCTTCTCACAGTGTCACAAGGGTTCCCTTGTCTTCACATCCTTGCAACATTTGCTGTTTGTTGATTTATTGATAGTAGCCATTCTGACAGGTGTGAGGTGAGATCTCATTGTAGTTTGAATTTGCATTTCTCTGATGATAAATGATGTTTAGCATCTTTTCATATACCTATTGGCCATCTGTATTAACTTTTTTGGATAAGCAGCTGTGTAGGTCCTTTGTCCATCTTTTAATTTTTTGGTGTTATTATGAGATCTTTAAAATTTATGGATATTAACTACATGTCAGATGTGACATTGGTAAATAGGTTTTCCCATTCAGTGGATTGTCTTTTCCTTTGCTGTGTAAAAAATTTTTAGTTTCATGTGGTCTCATTTGTTTATTTTTTTTTTGTTTCCCTTGCCCAATAAAATATATCAGAGAAAATATTACTAAGAGAAGTGTGTGAGATTTTACTGCCTATGTTTTCTTCCAGGATTTTTATGGTATCAAGTCTTTAAACCATTTTATTTTTGTATATGTTGTTAGAAGGTGGTCTAGCTTCCTTTTTTCATGTATTTGTCCAATTTTTCTAATTTATCAACTAGACTGTCTTCACCTCATTGTAAGTTCTGCCTCTTCATCAAATATTAACTGACCATATAAGTGTGAAATTATTTCTGGGTTCTCTATTCTGTTCCACTGATCTATATATTTATTTTTATGCAGTACCATGCTTTTATTTCTCTAGTTCCTTCAATTACACTATATTTATTCCCATTGACTTAGTTCCCATTTTCTAGAGTACTCTTTTACTATTTATACTCTTTCTGTTCAACTTCTGTTTTTTACCAGTCTCCCACAGTAGATAAGGCCATCTGTTCTATGGTTATATATACTTCTATATCATGGAATTTACAATGTGCATGACACTGTAGTAATATGTGAGTCTCTAAATCAAATGTATTCTCGAGAGCAGTTACCATGTCTACTTTGTTCTTAACTGTATCATGTTCATATTACATATAGAAATTAGCATATAAGATATTTAATGACTATATGTTGAAAGTATTAATAAAACCATTTTAGTAGTTAGGGCACTTAGTGTTAAATACTAGGGACTTGAGTTTTAAAAAACAGTTGGAGAAACAGAAACCCAACAAGGAAATGAAATGAAATGATTTTCCATAATTCCATCTCTAGATTGAAATTTAATTTCAAAACTGCAAGAGAATGGTATATGAACTGTCTAATTAAATGTCTTGTAAGACAAAAGTTATTTTTTAAAGGCATTTAAATGTGGCTACAAAATCCAAGGCTAATAGTTAATCACTCAAAGTTTTAGGGAATCTGGGAAAAGCTCATTACTGGTTGCCATTTTCAAATACCTTCTTTAAATGAGTCCTAGTTTTACTTATAATTCAGGAAGAAAATAGGAACTGATAAACAATAGTGATTCCTTAATGAAAGTCAATTAAAAATAGTTATAAAAATAATAGTAGAAATAAACTCACTAAATTCTCACATGCTTAATTAATGTGCTAGCCATCCGATAAAGAATTGACTTCCCATTTCCATATTTCTTCTTTAGGTGACAACAATCCTGTTATAGTTTTTCAATAAAGTATCTTGTCTCATTGTGACATCTGTGATGATTATAACAACTGATGAGAAGAGCTATATAAGCTCCATTACTTGAATTTAACAGAATTGAAAAAAATTTATAAGTTAGAACAAGAAAATTAAGAAATAAAATAGATAAGCTATGACACGCAGTCTTCTTGGAGTGGCCTTATGTAGTAGGTGTCCTCTGGGGTCCGGTGTTTCAGTGTCCTTGGTTACCTGAAGTGGGTGCTCCAGAAATGTCCCTTTATGGTTTATGTGGCCCTCATATTGTAATTGAGGCTGCATGGCTAATATACTCAAAATGGATTAAAGACTTAAATATCAGACTCAAAATCATGAAAGTGCCTTATGACCCACTGCTTCCACTTCTGGCTTTATACTGGAAGGAACTCAAAACACTAATTTGAAAGAATATATGCACCCCTATGTTTATTGTAGCATTACTTATAATAGCCAAACTATGGAAACAACCCAAGTGCCCATCAATAGATGAGTGCATTAAAACAAACTAACAAACAAAAAAAACTGTGATAGATCTATACAATGGAGTATTAGTCACAAAAATAATAAAATCTTACTCTTTGCAGAAAGCAGTATGAATAAACTCAGAGGATATTATGCCAAGTGAAATAAGTCAGTCAGAGAAAGACAAATACCATATAATTTCATTTATTATGTGGAATCTAAAGAAAAACATAAGTGAACAAACAAAACAGAAATAGACTTATGGAGGGGTGTTGGGAAACTGGGTGAAAATGGTGAAGGGATTGAAAAGTACAGATTGGCAGTTAGTTACAAAACAGTCATGAGGATATAAAGCATAGCATAGGAAATATAGTCAATAATATTGTAATAACTGTGTATGCTGCCTGTTGAGCACTAGACATATCAGGGAAACACTGTGTAAACTATGCAGTGTCTAACCATTATGTTGTACACCAGAAACTAATGCAAAACAATACTTAATATAAAGTATTATTGAAAAAAATTTTAAAATGCTATTGTATTATGAAAATACATATTTTATACTAGTAATGGAAGAGTGTCCAGGGGTAGGGACCCTTAACTTGATTAAAAGAATGAGATCAACTAAGAAATAAAAAATATTTTTCCACATCAAAATGCAAGACTGATTTATAAAGAGAGACATATAGTTAGAAAATTCCTGTGACTGGTAGTTGTTATGGTCATTGTGAGCTGTAAAATCTTACATTTGTAAATTATGTTACATTTAGAGAAAAACTGTAGAGAATAAATAAAATCTATGCCCATGCTCTGAGTAGCAAAGCTGTCAGAACTGATAGATTCTGAGATGATTTTTGTTGGGATGTTGCCAAAAAAAAAAAAAAAAAAGTTACCAAAGAAATTGAAAACACTCAACAAATAATTGTACAACTTTATTATTTTGTGATCATTTTTCTCTTCTCTCTCTGCTCTTGCACTATTTTTTACCTGAATTCATCCTCTATTATTCCAACCTTTCTCTCCCCTGCCTGGATATATTTTTTTCAAAAGATAACTTTTATGAAATTTTCCATTTTATTAAAATACAAATCAAATTTCAAATTAAAATATGCAACCAACATCATAATTCTATAAATATTCTTCATAAAATCACAGTTAGGATTTAGTTATATTTAATTATAAAATTTCAAATATTCTTTAATGGGTCATGCTACTTTTTGTATTAACTTGTTAAAAGCGATGTTTAATAATAATAAATTTTTCTACTTTCTTTGTGTTTTTTTTGGAGTAGTCTAAATACAACAACACTGTCTCCACCTTAATGTGACATTAATTCCACCTGTAGGGATCTCTAGTGATATATGCAGGTTTCCCAGGAACAAAACCTCTTTTATTTGGCTTCATATTTCAATACTGTCTTTTCTTATTTGTTAATGAGAAGAGAAGAAGGAAGGAAGGAAGGAAGGAAGGAAGGAAGGAAGGAAGGAAGGAAGGAAGGAAGGAAGGAAGGAAGGAAGGAAGGAAGGAAAGAAGGAAAGAAGGAAAGAAGGAAAGAAGGAAAGAAGGAAAGAAGGAAAGAAGGAAAGAAGGAAAGAGGGAGGAAGGGAGGAAAAATGGAAGGAAAGGAAGGGAAGGAGAGGAAAATTCTCCCTAAGAGAAAATACTTTAACAGCATGTATAATGTTTGATTAAAAAGTATTTAAAAAGGTCTTTGGAATTCAACACAAGAAGAAATGGTGGTATCATCTTTATATTTACCTAGTGTTTACCTCCCCTACTTCCTAGAGTCTACAATGTTTCCCATTTATTACTTGACCAGCTAATTGACTACAAGAGATATCAGTTAAGTAGTCAAAAGGGAGATTGTGTAATATGAATAATAATTGTATATAATTCTAAAATTAAATCGATCTATCTTACTGATCTTAAAAATATATTATAAAAACCATAGGATTTTACTATAATTTTCTGAATAGCCTTGGGTCAAGAACTTATTGTTAATAACAGCAGCTGTTGTGAATCCAAATTCAATCAAATCCTAAAGTACTCTTACTGTTATTGATTTACTGTGATACCTTCTTTAATAAAGAGGAGAACTCCCCCCCCCCTTTTTTCCCCTGAAGCACAAAGGAGATTTAACTTGAGGTGGTGAACACAAAGTACAATAAACAGATGTGTTATAGAATTGTATACCTGAAACCTATATAATTTTAATAACCAATATAACTTCAGTAAGTTCAATAAAATAGAAAAAATAAAAATAAATAAACTTTGTTGGTCCTGAATGATCTTTGCTGCAGTTAAGGAGAAAAATGGGAAATGAACTTGATCAGATGAACACTTGAAATGATGAAGCTCCTTTTCTTATGAATTATGCCAAAGGAATTGAAATAATTAACTTAGAACAAATATGTCCAAAAGAGCAATGAATTCTTCTGCAAAATTGCTAAGGGAAAAAATAACTTCTTTTCACCTTGCACAATAAGGATAGAAAAGTGAGTAGAGATATTTTACAAATATTTTTACATAAGAGACATAAATTATTAAATAAAATACATTATAGTTAATATGCCAGGAAAAAAAAACTACAATAGAAACCTACACGCTGCTTATTTGGTGTTAATATAAAAAATGCCCAGAAGAGAAATTGTTATCTTACTCAGCCAGAAAGAGCTCTACGCTAATTTTAAAAATCTAATTTTGGTACCTAATTATTCACTAAAGGGCCATGTGTTCTTCTGCAAAGCACATTACCTCCCCTATGTTAGATATGTCATGTGTGTTAATGACAAATGTTGGATTAAATGATGCTTGAGATCCTATTCAATTCTAACATTTTATAATTCATGAAATCTTTTGTATGTGTTATATGTTAATATGTATATAGTATTTTTATCTTTAACTACAGTAAAAGTACATAATATAAATTTTTCATTTTAACCATTAAGTATGCAGTCCAGTAGTGTTAATATTCACATTGTTGTATAATAGATCACCAGAACTTCTATATCTTGCAAAACTAAAACTCTATACCCATTAAAGAACAACTCATTTTCTTCTTTGCTTAAGCTCCTTGTAACCAGCATTCTAGATTTTATTTCTACAAATTTATCTTTTTCTGATTAGTTATTCAATTTAGCATAATGTTCTTATAGTTCTTCCATAGCATATGGTAAGATTTTCTTTTGTTTTAATGCTGAATAGTATTCCACTGTATGTATGCATCACATTTTGTTCCTTTGTTCAGTTAGTGATAGACATTTGCTTTGCTTCCTCTGCCTTTTGAATATTGTGAATAATGCTACTATTAACATGGTGTGTAATTATTTATTCAAGACATGCTGTTTTTAGTTCTTTGGAATATATACTCAGAAGTAGGACTGCTGGATTACATGGTAGTTTTAGTTATTTATTTTTTGAGAAACTGCCATACTCTATTTTATAGCATTTCAAATATTATATACACTTTGTTTCTTAAGTTTATATTTAAGTTATTGTAATAATTTGAATAATGGTTTTATTTCTTAATCTTTGAAATATTTAGGAGGAAAAATTTTATATGCATTCTGGGTGGTTGTACCAAGAAATCACTAATGTTCTTGGTAATATATCAAATTCTGTTAAGAGGCTTCTGTCTAGGGAAATTAACTAGAAAAGTTATGAGACCTAATAAAGTTACTTATTTTAAATTTACAGAAACTGATACACTCAGGGAAAATCACATCTTTCATCTTTAAATAATTTAATTAATTCTGACTTAATAACTATGGATGTAACAAAATAAAGAGTATTAAGTATTCATTCTGTGAATAAGGGAAAAGGAATCAGATGGGGCTGGGTGTGATCTTTTGCCTTTCACGCTATCTACTTGAATCCTGAAAGAACATACTGTGCCTTAGAGGGTGAAGACAGAACCGAGCCTGTACATTATCGGCTAAACAGTTCAGAGCTACTCTGTCCCTTAATTGTTTGTGTTTGTGGTATGTTAGAAACTATAGAAAGATGTGAGGAAGTACCTTTTCCTTATTTAGAGCTGCTACTGCAGTTCTGAATTTTCTCCAGGGACAGAGCTGCATGCAACAGTCCTTTGGGAGACTTCAGCTAAATTAAACCACTGACTAGAATCTGAATAGGAATGGATGTTTTATAAAGGATATGTTCCAGGAGGAATATAATTTAAAATGAATGATGCCTTCCTTTTTACTTCCTGCTGCAAGGATTTGGTAAAGAATAAGTAAGGCATATATTTATAATTCAAATTGTAAGGGATACAGGCTATGAAAAAATATGTACAATGGGAAGTTTATAAAGCATATTATTTTTTCAGTGTTTATTCAATTAATTTTATAATTTTATTTAATAATGTATGACCAGGTAGACAAAAGTAAATCTGCTTATAGGATTTTACATACCTGTATTTTTAATGCATCATAACTATGCTGTATACACCAGGCACTGTCTTAAACCATAAGGAAATCAGACTGAAATACACCTACCTCTCTAACTAAAGAAGATAGAAAAGACAAAATGGATAGAAATGAAGAGAGTATAAGTGTTATAATCGAGAGATGCTAAGTTTACCTAATTTCATAGAAGAAGACCTATTATTAAGGGCTTTGTGTGTTTTGGTAATTAGTTTAAAGTCGTGGTAAACCATTGAAGGGTTTTAATTAAGGTAAGGATACAATATATTCAGTTTTCTTTGGGAAAAATAATTAAGTTCTTAGAAATTTGATTAAAATGAGGTAAAATTAAAGTAAAAATACTGATATGGAAAACACTGCAGGTAACAAACAATGACAGGCTCAGTATGGAAATGAGAGGACAAATGCCAAATATATTTACATGACCAAAATGCACACAACTTGATTATTATGAAGAGGAACACAATAGAAAGGACAAATAGAATATGCTTAGAAATCTTTCTAAACAGTAAGAAATCAGCTCCTGATATCCTGTGTCAGATGTTCCACTTTTACTTGTCTGTATATTAAATTTACTTACCACAAAAGTCATTTCTATTTATAGACCTAACTTACCAACAAACATGAGTCTCAAGTGCAAGACGGTAGTATATAAAGCAATATCTAGCAAAAGTGTTGGTAGAAGATAACCTTTTCATCACAAACAGCAACTGCTTCTCACATACCAAAGTAAAATGTCCTTTCATTTCTCCTTCTTAGACTTCTCCATAGTATTTGACATTACTGGCAATTCCCCTCCTGAATTTTTATTTTTCTTTTTTCTTTTTTTATTAATTTTAATGGGATAACATTAATAAATTAGGGTACATTGGTTCAGAGAAAACATCTCCAGGTTATTTTGATAATTGATTATGTTGCCTACCCATCACTCAAAGTCAAATTATCCTCCGTCACCTTCTATCTGGTTTTCTTTGTGCCCCTCCCCTCCCCCCCACCCCTCCCTTTCTTTCCTCCCCCCACCCCTTGCAATCACCACACTCTTGTCCAAATTTTTTTAAATTTGTATCTGGCACAAAATAGTTATCTAATTATATGATTCTCTCTACCCAAACTTATTTGTTCTTTTCTTTTTTCTCTCTTTCTCTTTCTCTTTCTTTCTTTCTTTCTTTCTTTCTTTCTTTCTTTCTTTCTTTCTTTCTTTCTTTCTTTCTTTCTTTCCCTTCTTCTGTCCTTCTTTCCTTCCTTCCTTCCCTCCTCCCTCCCTCCCTTCTCTCCTCCCTCCCTTCCTCCCTTCCTTCCTTCCTCCCTCCCTTCTTTCCTTCCTTTTTTTTCTAAATATAATTTTTTCTCTTTGATAAGGCTCCAATTTTCCTCAGTCTACATTGCTATATTTATTCTGTATATTCTGTTTAGAATAGGTAAATTTCAGCATTATATTCTTAGTCCTCTTATATTTAGTCCTTAATTTTCCCCTGTGTAATTTTATATGTATACTCTCATATTTTTATTTTCTACTATTATTCATAGACCAATGGTTCTTGTCTTAATAGTCATAACTTTCTGAATTATTGTATCTTTGTAAATGAAGTTCAGAAGTCTATATCCCAAGCATTACTTATGGGACCATCAGCAAATGACTCCTCTACTGTGCCATGTATAAGCACAGGAATAGATTTTATTATTTCCTCAGATAGAATGATCTCTACTACCCAATTACTTCTTCAGTGCATACATTGAAATTAACTCAGATACCTATCAAAAACCTTACCACTCAATCACACATTTCATGATATAGGCATAGGCATAAATAATTACACATCTTAGGATAGATTCTAGATTTGTTCCATGGAATGTTCAAGACTGTCATTTATGCAAAGAGAGTTACTAGAGAATATGTGGAATGGGTATCACATCTCTGAACAAGTTGAGTGTTTTCTAAGAATAAATTTCTCAGGAATTTTCAATCAGATCTATAGTTTAGGTTCTAGTAAAGAATCTTGTTTATGTAGACACAGGGAGGAGGAGGTGATGGAAGAAGCCATTATTGCCCTCATGCAAATAATATCTGTTAAATACTGAATATAAGCAAAGGGTTCCTTTACCTAGACTGACAGGGTGTACTAGTGTTCTATATATCAACCTAGAGAGTGCCCCATATACCATTATCTTGACCTCAAAAATCCCTTTCTTGATGTTTCTGTCTCTCTCTCTCTCTCTCTCTCTCTCTCTCTCTCTCTTCCTCTCTGGCTAAAATCAATAAATTAAAAAATATATATTTTTAAAATAACTGTAATTAAGAGATATATAAAGATGTTATATAATATATGAAAGTAAATACCACCAGTAATATTTGAAGGAATTAAAATGCTTATCCTTACAAATAGGGAATCTGAAATAGTTTTAAAAGAGGTAGAAGATAGCTATGTACAATTTTAGGATTTATTTTGTTATTTTAAAATTATATACACAAGTCAGTGTACCTTATTAATAGAAAAAGTTAATCAATTAAGAAAATAAAAAATTCATTTAAACATAAAATGAAAAAGCAGTTTGAAAAACCTAAATGCTTTAAAGTAAATATCTGGTTAGCAGATAATACAAATAGGTAAAAATAGATTTATATAAATATTAACTACTCATCTATGAAAAATTGGGTTATAAGTAACCAAAAACCAATCTATTTTAAATCAAAATTAATAATGTTTAGAATATTTTAAAAATTGTTATTTATTTATTTATTTTTTTAGTTTTTGAATTTCTGGGTATATACTGGTTCCTAGATACTCAATTTTTTAAAAAAATTATTCTATAATTTTTAATTTTTCTTATAGAAATAATATACCTGTTATATAGATAAGTATAAACTCACATAGCTGTTACTAATGCATTTCTAACATTTTGAAAATATGATTATCTTGAAGACAAACAATAGCCTTCAGTATTATAGGTTTGGGCATGTTAGTCACAGCAAGTTTCAAAGTTTATTCTTTTACTATCTCTGAGTCCTGCATGTCCCTCATTTCTCAGCTCCAGGAAACCCATTGAAGGTAATGAGTCAGGGATTGTGTCTGTTTTGTTATCATTATATGCCCAGGAGCTGTTGCTTGAAGCATATGAGGTTACTAATAAATATTTATTGAGGTCTTAATAAGTTTCTATAAGTATAAGCACTGCTTCTACCTTTACTGTCATTTAAAAAAATATTCCCTATTATAACTTTACAAAAATATTCATGTGCAGTTTATTTTATAATTAATAGTATTTATTTTACATTAACACCTTAACAAACCTAGATTTGATTTTGATATAGTATTTGAGAAGTAGCAAAGTACTTTTTTTCAAATACAGAACCAGTATTTCTAGCACTACTTTTTGAAAAACTACAATATTTTCACTGATTTCAAATGACACTCTCATGGTATACTACATACAATAGCATGATTCATTATTACAAATCTGTTAGTTATTTGTTTCCCTATTCTAGTGCCAACAGTATATGAAATAAATCATTGTTGTTTTAGGAAAAGATTTAATATCAGATAATTTCTGCTTATCTTTTTAAATTTATATTACTTTATATAGGAATTAATGTTCAGTGTCACAATTAAACTTATACAGAGGCATATAAAATAAAAAAATTATAGACTGATGTAGTTGAGTTGTATTTTTTATAAAACTTTTCCCCATTGAATGCTTTCTGACTTGTATTTCATTTTATCTAATAATCATATTGGTATACTGGTGTGTATTATTTTTATTAGCTTTTTTATGGACTATATTTTTTACATTTTTATTCTCTAAACTTTTGTATTATTTTGAGTGTATTAATAATAAAGACTATATAGTTACATTTATTTTCTTTTACTAATGCAAATAAAAAGCTTTGTCTTTTAATGAAATGTACTTTTTAAAATGTTTAAATAATAATTAGTTTTAGTATATTACCTTAATCTACATCACATTGTAAAATTTAGAAAAAGTCATCTTACTTCTGTTATGAAATTTGTGACATCACTTCATCCTGTTTCCCAGCCCTTCTCTTTATCCTTTTAATATTTCTAAGAAAACTGACAGGTATTCAGAGATTTCATCTTCAATTTCTTTCTTGGCTTTCTTGAGTGAATGTCATCCAGGCCAAGAGATTTGCATTTTTATAGAGCAAGTAAGTACTCTCTAAAAATATCCTTTCTTAAAACCTTCTCTTCTACCTTAGGCTTTGTATCATTTTTTATCAATGTCATTCTACCTTTGGTTGTCTGGGTGACCATCTAGCTGAGCAGAAAATACTGAAAACTTGTGTAAATTTTTGCTCATATATTAGCAATAAACTGTAATAAAATAAACTGGACTTTATATTTTATATCATCTATTATATATATATAATATTATATATTACTATAGTATAATATATATAATTTAAAAGATATTTTTATAGTTATTTAATACTTTTCCACAGGGATTATTTCATGCTAATTTTGTTTTAAAAATTAGTCTTACATGTTAATGTCGGCTTGTTATACCTTTATTATACTCTTTTTTTTACTCAGTGAGAGGAGGGGAGGCAGAGAGACAGACTACCACATACTCCCTGCCTGGGATCCACCCAGCAAGTCCACTAAGGGGAGATGCTCTGCCCATCTGGGGAGTTACTCCATTGCTCAGCAACAAGCTCTTCTTAGAACCTGAGGCAGAGGCCATAGAGCCATCCTCAATGCATAGAGCCAACTCACTCCAATTAAGCTATGGCTACAGAAGGGGAGAGAAAGAGAGAGAGAGAAGTGAGAGGTAGAGGGTGGAGGGGTGGAGAATCAGATGGGTGCTTCTCCTGTGTGCCCTGACTAGGAATCAAAGCCGGGACATCCACATGCTGGGCCATCACTCTACCACTGAGCCAACTGGCCAGGGCTTTATTATACTCTTTATTCTGTCTTTTATACACTGCATTTCAATAACTGAACTCTTCAGATATCATCACTATTTTCTTCTCTCTTAGGATAGATAATTTATGGATGTATCTTTAGAATTTTATTACTGAAAGCAATCCATAATTACCAGTAATATTTTCCTCTTACTGAATCTCATATTGCCCTGTAAATGATAAAATTTCAATACTGTTTGTGTGAGCTATCTCTTCTAATTAAAATTTATGTTTCCTTTTGAGGGGTGCATATTTGAGTAGACTTAAGTAACCAACTTGGACAATAATAAATTCTAAATTCATATAGAATGTCTTCCAGATTTTCTATCATTTTAACTTTTCTGCCAGTCAGTTACTATTTATTGGTTGAAATTAAGCACAGAACAGCAATTTCTCCCATCATTCTCTCTAGCTTCTAAGAGATTAAATTGAAAGGCCAGCCAAGTATTTACCAGACCCAGCTTTTAACAGAATAAGTTTTGTGGAAAGTGAGGAAGATTAAATTCTACCTTTTTATATTATTGTCAGTTCCTTAAACTCTGAGTTTCTGTTTCCTTATCTATAATATGATATAGTAATACTTTTATTTTGCTAGTCCAATTACATATTTTCAAAAACTAAATGAACCAAAGAATGTTGAAATATTTTTAAAATCTTAAAAAAATATCCTACAAATGTGCTATGGATTATATTTTATGTATACTTTTTGATAATGTTTTTCTTTGAGTCACAAATCCTACAAGATCAGAATGCTCTTAATTTCTTTTACCATGCGGAACATACTTAGTAAGTAGGTTATCAAATAATTTACTTTAGCATTTGTCATATTAACTAGACACACTTAATTAGACCAATAATAAATAATTAATTGATCAAGACACTGAATTAATAGGAATGATTCATTCAGGATTTAATGGTTTCTGTATTTGGTAGGAACAATAACCATCTCTAAAGATGTCCACTTCCTAATCCCTAAGATCTGTGAAGATGATAGTTTATGTGGCAAAGGGGAATTAGGTTGCAGGTGTCACTACAGCCTCCCAGTTCACATTGCTCCACTTGCTGTGTGAACAGTGGCGGTGGTGGATCCCCCTCAACTGGGTCTCTAGGCTACTCTTTCCTGTGGCAGGTGGGGGTTCCCTGGGCAATTGATCCCCTACTCTGTTGGGATGTAAGAGAGGATCCCAAGGACCCATGATCTGCCATTGCTAGAGCCATAAAAATGCAAAGCCCTAAACAGGGGTCAGGAAACTTTTTGGCTGAGAGAGACATGAATGCCACATATTTTAAAATGTAATTCCATGAGAGCCATACAACAACGCATGTATTTTACACATTATCCAATAAAAATTTGATGTTGTCCCGGAGGACAGCTGTGATCGGCTCCAGCCACCCACAACCATGAACATGAGCAGTAGAAAATGAATGGATTGTAATACATGAGAATGTTTTATATTTTTAACGTTATTATTTTTTTTATTAAAGATTTGTCTGCGAGCCAGATGCAGCCATCAAAAGAGCCACATCTGGATCGTGAGCCATAGGTTCCCGACCCCTGCCCTAACAACAAGCCCCTTCACCAATATGACAGGAGTGCCTGAATCATTATAACAGGGACACCTCAGTAGAACTCCACCCAAAAATCTCACAGAGGCAAACCTTGTAGTACAGTGCTTCCCACTAGAAAAAAGAATAAGTTAACTCTCAAAACTGAAAAAAAAATACATTTTTTTCCTCTTATTTCTTTTTCTGCCTTATCCCACTTTTTCTTTTTCTTTTTCTTCTTTTTCTTTTTCCCATGTGAAATTCATTATCTTTAGTTGTTATATTTTTTATTCTTGATTTTTACAAGGGTTTCAATTCTGACACTTTCTCTTTTTTTCCTCCGTTCTCACCTCCTTCTATAGCCTTTTTTCTTTTCAATTTTTTTTCCTTTTCTCCCTCTCACATGAACATCATTTTTCATCAAATTATTATATTTTAGACTCATACTTCATTTTGTGGCATTTTGCTTGATTTTTACTTAATTTTTTCTCTGCTTTTCTTAATTTTATCTCAGTTTCTGCTTTTAATTATCTGTAGTTTTTGTTCTACTTATCATTATTTATATAATTTTATTTTTTCAATTTTTTTAAAAGTTACTTTTCAGTTATCTCTTATCAGGGTTATTGACAATACAATTTTCAAATTCCATTAATGAAAAAGAAATCAAATATAAATATACAAGACAGAGAGATAGCTCAGATAGATGATGAAAAATCTCCACAAAAAATTTTTTAATTATATGGAAACCTTGGAGCTTAATGACAGAATTCAAAACTGAAGTTTTAAGAATACTCAATAAGATACAAAAAAAAAAAAAAACACTGAAAGGCAATTTAGTGTGATCAAAAAACAGCATAATAAACAAAAAGAGTAATTCACCGAGGAAATTGAAATAATAAAAAAAACAAACAGAGACAAAAAAAAACTCAATACACAAACTGAAAAATGAGGTAACAAACTTAGCTAATAGAACAGGCCAGATAGAGAAGAGAATCAGAGACATTGAAGACAGACAACTAGAGATACTATAGAGAGAACAAAAGAGAGACTCATGAATTAAAAAAGATGAGAAAGACCTACAAGATTTGTCTGATACCATCAGAAAGAGCAATATAAGAATAATGGGTATATTAGAAGAAGAAGAGAGGGAAAAGGGAATGGAGAACATATTGAAACAAATAATCGATGAGAAATTCCCAAGCCTGTGGAAAGAGTTAGAGCCTCAAATCCAAGAAACAAACAGAACACTGAGTTACCTCAATACAACCAGACCTACTCCAAGGCTCACCATAATGAAATTATTACAAATCAATGACAAAGAAAGAATCCTCAAGGCAGTTAGGGAGAAGAAGAATATAATATATAAAGGAAGGCCCATTAGACTATCATCAGATTTCTTAGCAGAAATTCTATAAGCCAGAAGAGAGTGGACCCCAGCATTTAAAGTATTGAAAGAGAGGAACTACCAGCCAAGAATACTATAATCTTCAAAGCTATCCTTCATATATGAAGGGGAAATGAAAACATTTACAGACATACAAAAGCTGAGGGAATTTATCACCAGAAAACCCCCACTACAGGAAATATTGAAGGGAGTTATCCCACCAGATACAAATAACAAAACAAAACAAAATTATAAAAATAAGTCACAAAAGTCAGCAGCTAACAAGCAAACAACCCAATAAAAAATGGGAAGAGGACATGAACAGACTCTTTTCCCAAGAAGAAATACAAATGGCCAATAGGTATATGAAAAGATGCTCATCTTCACTAGCTGTTCGAGAAATGCAAATCAAAACTACCTTGAGGTACCACCTCACACCTGTTAGATTAGCTATTATCAACATGTCAGGTACTAACAAGTGCTGGAGAGGCTGCGGAAGAAAAGGAACCTTCATTCACTGCTGTTGGGAATGTAAAGTAGTACAACCATTATGGAAGAAAATATGGTGGTTCCTAAAAAAATTAAGAATAGAACTACCATATGACCCAGCAATCCCTCTACTGGGTATATACCCCTAAAACTTGAAAACATAGGTACATAAAGACACATGCGCCTGACCTGTGGTGGCACAGTGGATAAAGCGTCGACCTGGAAATGCTGAGGTTGCCGGTTCGAAACCCTGGGCTTGCCTGGTCAAGGCACATATGGGAGTTGATGCTTCCAGCTCCTCCCCCCTTCTCTCTCTCTGTCTCTCCTCTCTCTCTGTCTCTCCCTCTCCTGTCTAAAATGAATAAATAAAAAATAAAAAAAATAAAAAAATAAAAAAATAAAAAAAAATAAAAAAGGTTAAAAATTATTAAAAAAAAAAAAAAAAGACACATGCACATCCGTGTTCATCACAGCATTGTTCATGGTGGCCAAGATATGGAAACAGCTTAAATGCCCTTTAATAGAGAATTGGATAAAGAAGATGTTGTACATATTCAATATATACAATGGAATACTATTTAGCCATAAGAAATGATGACATAGTATCATTTATGACAACATGGATGGACCTTGACAACATTATACTGAGTGAAATAAATCAGAAAAAGCTAAGAACTGTATGATTTCATATGAACACAAAATTGAGACTCATGGACATATTGTAGATAAAAGTGCAGTGGTTACCAGGGTAAGAGGAAGGGAGGAGAGGGAAGAGGGTGGGGGAGGGGCTTAAAGAGAAACAAAATATTGAATATAGGGTGATGGAGGATAATTTGACTTTGGGTAATTGGTATACAGCATAATTTACTGTACAAATGATGTGGAGATGTTTTCTCTATATCTATGTACTCTATGGTTGACTAATGTCACTCTGTTAAATTTAATTGTCTAAATAAAAATTTTTTTTTAAAAATTGCCAAGATGTATGTACTTAGTACAATTAGATAAGCTTTCTTTTAAGACCAGAACATTTATTTTTCAAAGAAATATTTCATCATTTAATCAATTTATGCTTTGATTCTTCTTACATATTCTTTTTTATTTTTTATTGAATTTAATGAGACAGTTTTCAAATGTACAACTGAGTAAAACATATTCTTCAGTAAATGAGTGGATAAAAAAGCTGTGATACATTTATACAATGGAATACTAACAGCTCTAAAAAAGATGAAATAAAAATCTTACCTTTTGTGACAGTATGGATGAACCTAGAAATTATTATGCTAAGTGAAATAAGCCAGTCAAAGACAAATACCATATGGTTTCACTTGTATGTGGGATCTAAGGAAGAAAATAAACTTACAAAATGGAAACAAAGGCATGGATACAAGGAACAGAATGACGGCTGCAGAGGAGAGTGGAGATGGAGGGCTGGATCTAAGAAGGTGAAGGGATTAAGCAAAAAACATATATATATTTATATATAACACATAGACACAGACAACAATATGGTGATACTCAGAGGGTGTTATAGTAATATAGGAAATCAAATATATAGAAATAAGTTAGGATATAATATTAAAAGTCATTAAGGCAGGAGAATGAGTCTACACACCATCTGCTTAAGAGCTAATGTAGTGTGTAGAGATGTGATAGGCAGGGCCATGCCCTCTACGCAGGACCCAGTCAGTGTGTGTTGTTAAATTATATAAATAAAAAGAGTTCTCTGTGAGGAACTTCCTAAAAGTGGCTTGATGTGATAGTCCTGTAGATTAACATCTGTTCGAAGGTGTATGCCAGAGAGGGTACTTAAGCCAATGGGGCCCCAGCTGCAGTTAGTCATCCAGACTCTAACATGGAGCTCAGATCATCTCCATGCTGCTCTGACCAAAGGACAACTGAGAGGAACACTCTGACAGAGCCCCATTAAGCTGTACCGTGGCTCGCTGTAGGATCTATGAGTAATAAACTGCCTGTGATTCTTGCAACTAATTTGTGTGTCATGTCTTCTGGTGGCGATTGGCCTCAGTACCGACAAGTAGAATCCTCACAGCTGCCCCAAGAGTAATCTCAAAGAGGCCGCCACTAAGCAGGGGTGTCCCACTGCATGAGGAAGTCGTATGGGGTTGCTTGGTCTACATAGAGCTCGGGTCTCTGGGACAGAGGGGAAGGCAGGTATGAGGTAGCTGGAGATGGGAAAAGGAGGTTGGGAAATGAGGACGAAAAGACTTGACTTGGTGTGGTGGGCACATAATACAGTGTGCAGATGATGTTTTATTGAAACCTGTTCCTCAACAAATTCAATATTCTTAAAATAGTCTCTCCAAGTTATACTCAACGCTTTTAAAGTTATCAGAAGTTTCCAGAGCACTTATTTGATGTATTTTTGTTCTTTGATTAATGTCTATTTCCCTTAGCATACTATAAACTCAACTGAAACAGGGTTTCTAAGTGTTTATCTTCATTTTTTTTTTTTTTTTTTCATTTTTCCGAAGCTGGAAATGGGGAGGCAGTCAGACAGACTCCCGCATGCGCCCGACCAGGATCCACCTGGAATGCCCACCAGGGGGCGATGCTTTGCCCCTCTGGGGCATCACTCTGTTGCGTCCAGAGCCATTCTAGCGCCTGAGGCAGAGGCCACAGAGCCATCCCCAGCACCCGGGCCATCTTTGCTCCAATGGAACCTCGCTGCGGGAGGGGAAGAGAGAGACAAAGAGGAAGGAGAGGGGGAGGGGTGGAGAAGCAAATGGGCGCTTCTCCTGTGTGCCCTGGCCGGGAATCGAACCCGGGACTCCTGCACGCCAGGCCAACACTCTACCGCTGAGCCAACCGGCCAGGGCCAATCTTCATTTCTTTTTCTCTCTTCAGATCAAGGTTTTTGGTAGAGTAAGTGTCAATAAATATTTGTTTAACCTTTTGAGTAGTGAGTTGTGAGTTTTTTCATTCTCACTGACCCTCAGAAGTGAGATCTTTTTTTTATTAACTTAAAGTCATGTTTGTTTGATAACCAATTTATGGAAACAATAAGAACATATAATTTGCTTTTTTTTTAATATTGCCTTACATATTTTTAAAATAAAAATTTTTGTACAATCACTCTAGATCAGGCGTCCCCAAACTACGGCCCGTGGGCCGCATGCGGCCCCTTGAGGCCATTTATCCGGTCCCTACTGCACTTCCGGAAGGGACACCTCTTTCATTGGTGGTCAGTGAGAGGAGCACTGTATGTGGCGGCCCTTCAACGGTCTGAGGGACAGTGAACTAGTCCCCTGTGTAAAAAGTTTGGGGACCCTTGCTCTGGATGGTCAGGAGGCACAAGGATGTACATGAATGTTTGTACTACTCAAAGGGTTAAGGAAATGTTTTTTGCTATAAAATGAGATCTTAATATTATTTAGGTCCTACTTTTTTTAATGTTCTGGGTAGAAAAAAATTTATCTCTCAAGGAAAAATGCTGAGCTAAGTTTTTTCTATGTGAAATGAAAAAGAACTAAAAATTAATATTCTGTAGCTTCTCTTGGATGATGTCCAGGAAATGCATGTCAATCACCAGGATACAAAATATTTAAGGTGCAAATGTGAAACTTCAGAACAAATCACTAGATATAAAAGTTTATCATCTAAGGTACAGATATCTAAAATCCCTAAGACGTATGGCATTAGGATCCAGTTCAGTTTCATATCTTCCATTAAGGAAGAAGGAGAGAAGGAGAAAAGAAAAAAATGTGGAAGAAGAAGAAGAAAGAGAAGAAGAAGAAAAATATTTTAGAACTAGAATATACACCTCTAAACAAAAATAATATTTTGAATTGATAAAACATGTTTTTGAGACATTAAGTTTTTAATTTGTTTTTAAGGGTATTATAAATGAATTGGAAGTAAAAAATTATGAATCAATGAAATTATATTTTCAACTGAATTTTTAAAGTATGCTTTTTTTTTTATCCCAGAAATAGTAAATTCTTCAAGATGTTTATATTCAAATGAGGGTTACCCTATATATAGGAAATAAAAATGGCAAAAAGTCATGCCCATACAGTCTGATTGCACTGATGATAAAGAAGTTTTTATTTTGAAACATCATTACCAAAGCAACACCTTCTCTAAATTCAAGGCAATCTTGGAGAAACAGAAGACATCAGAAAACAAAATATTTAAAATGGAAGAATTTATTAATACAACTGAAATTTTCCAAATATGTCCTCATCTGTTACAATATTTGAAAACTTCAAATCTTTCCAGAATCTAGGTAGTGTTTGATATCATTAAAGCAGCCAAGAGAATAATAGTTCAAGAAAAAGAAAATTACTAATTCTGCTTACTAATGCAACCAGTCTACAACATTTTATACAATTCTTTTGACTAATGTCCTGTAAATAAATGTACTTTTTTAAAACTAAATATTTATTAATTTATAATTGGAAAATGCAAATGAATAATGTATGACTATATATAGTAAAATATAATGCATCTGAATTAAAAGGAAGTAATGCACTTTTCCTTGTTTGTCAGACCAGAATTAGCAGAAAAATACTAAAAACAATAATAAAAAATTTGATATAGATTAGGAGTAATTTATGAGATATGTACTATTTTTAAATTAAATAAATTCCTTAATTTTGAGAAAATTGTGGAAGGTCTTACTACTATACTGATCATGATGACAAATCTTCAAGTGAAATGTGAGGTAATGAGATATTAATATTTACTAGTGTGGATGAAAAAGGAGCCACATGCTGAAGCTGACAAGCTCAGGGAAAGCCTGCAGGGTGTCCTTACAGACTAGGAGACCTAAGGTAACCATACAGGATGGTCTGAAATTAAAACATTCTAACTAAAAGCACTTCGTGATGGGTAGCCATGTCTTAGGTATTTTTCTCTAACAAAGGTCAAAGCTTAATTAAACCTGTCTGTTGTCTTTTGCCATCTACAATAACATACCTAATTGCATGACTTTGAAATGTAATGAAATCTTTTCCTGCCCCCTTTAGGGCAGGCATCCCACCCGAGCAAGAACTCCTTGTTGGTCTGACCTGTGGTGGCGCAGTGGATAAAGCATCAACCTGGAAATGCTGAGGTCGCCAGTTCGAAACCCTGGGCTTGCCTGGTCAAGGCACATATGGGAGTTGATGCTTCCAGCTCCTCCCCCCTCCTCTCTCTCTCCCTCTTTGTCTCTCTGTCTCTCTCTCTCTCCTCTCTAAAAATGAATAAATAAAATAAAATAAAAAAAATAGTAAAAAAAAAAAACTCCTTGTTATTATCACGTTAATTAACTATTAACTAACATATGCCTGCCTACCTAAAGAAAGTTTCAGTATATGCATTTTTACTTTTTATCCAATCCCAGAGATTTTCTTTCTCTTGCCTCCCTAATCTGTCACAAAAAATTTCATGTAACCACCCTCAGGTCTCTCTTTGACTCTGCTGTATAAAATTAGTGGTGAAACCGCTATTTTCTGAAATATTTTCTCAATCCCTTGAGTCTTTGCTTCTAGGCAATTGTTGACAGTTTGTCTCAAGTAAACTCATAAAAAATTCTTACAGGTTTGGAAGTGTCTTATAGTGACACTATCTTGTGATTATCACTCAGGATATTTTATAATATCGGTTATAATACATCGGTTTTCGTTGACTTCGTTATTGTTTATTTCTTTCCACAAAAGTTTTGTCTCGGTTTTTATCAGCTGCCTCAGATTCTGTCTGGTTGCCCACATGACCTTGCTGCTGATTTGGCAAAAACAGAGGGCACTCGTGTGTTCTCCTGCTCAGCGTGGCATTGTTTCTCGTTGTGTGAGCATCACCCTGCATGTCTAGCCAAACAATTCCATTGCTTCCCAGTGTTTTTGTGCCTTTTTTTATTGATTGCAAGTGCTAATACTACAATTACATGTAAATGATTTCTGTGTATACAGTATTTGGTGTGATGTGTTTTTGGTATGTATTTTGGAGTGTCTAGAATGAATTAATTGGATTTCTATTGATTTATATGGAAATAATTGCCTCGGTTTTCATCAGTTTCAGATTTCGCCGATTGTTTTCGGACGGATTACTGACGAAAAGTGAAGCATCACTGTACTTAGGTCTAATATCAGCTCTACTGCTAACTAGCTTTGCAGCCTGAATAATTTACCCCAGTGGCCAATTCTGTGTGAAATGAGGATAATTCTTACTATATACATTTTGGGTCAATATTTAGGATATTCATAAACTGCTCCCAATGGTATATGGTACATAACAGAATCATAACATGCATAAAATAGACACTTTATTGGTCAGGTGTGCCTCACTCAAAATTAAAGAATATAAATTCCATAACCAATAAGACTTTTATAGTTAAACAATGAAGAGATTTATTTTATTGAATAAAAAGGGTCTTACACACATACCCACACACACGCATACATGCTTAGTAAACATGGTTTATTTCAAGGGGCATCAGGCTTTGTAATCCTAGAGTAAAATTCATCCAGATAAAAAATATTCTTATGTTCACTGACCATGAAAGTTTAAAGTTTAAATTTGATGATTTTGGTAAACATAAAAAAGGACATTAATTTTTTAATTTTTTTAGGGAAAAAATACAAATAACTAAGATTTTTTCCAGCTCCAACAATCATGGAAAATATTTTAATAGAAAATAAATAGCCTTTCTATTAAAGTGAAATGAAATAAGAACATTTTTTTTTATCCCTTTAGCAATAAACTTTTTATCCCTTGGCCTAAATTTTTTCTGAGAATTACTCCATTGTTCAAAAGCAGCATTTTGCTTGTGTCATGATTACTGGAGGTTTTGTTATTCAAATGTGCAATACATTTTTTAAAATATAAGAACTTTGGCTGTTGGTTCATAATTTTGCATTATTTAATGCCAATCATTTTATTATGTGAATATTGTTACTCTTATCTGTAGGCCTCCAGCTTTCAGAGGAAATTTGCTATATCATACTGTAGTCCAGTTTTAGAAAATATTACTCCCTTTTATTTTATGGTCCATTACTTTTCAGAAAGAAATAAAATAAAACTAAAATTTACAAGCAACACAAAGTAAAAAGATTAATTTTTATTTTGGATTTGATTTATAGCCTAGGTCATTCTCTAAGGCATTGGATTTAAATAACCAACGTTCTTATTAAATAGTAATGCTTAGGAATATTTAAGAACAGTTTAATGAGTATTCAGTGTTTTAGATGTGTTATTGTCATTCATATTGATAGGATATCAATATAGTATACAATCAATAACTTTTATATATATACTTGCTAGTGCATAGTGCATCATATGTAACCTATTTCCTAGACTGTCTTTAGCACCTCTACCCAGGAATGCAGGAGTACTACTGAATACTGAAGCCGGAAGCTCCCATACCCTTGAGGAGAACCACTGAAGCCGGACATTCCTATACCCCTGAGGAGATAGATACTGGCGCCAAAGAAGCAATAAAGATCACTATTAGATCAGAATGCCATGGAAAAGAAATTGTAATCCTGGGAACCAGCCATCTGGCTTGATGACTCTTAAAATGCTAGGAACTGGCTATCCTACTTTATGACTAACTGCATGTCCTCAATTGTACTAACCTCACGTGAAAAAAGTTTATAATTAGCCCTCACAACTGAGACTGTAAGGCAGGCTTTGGGCTAGGATATGCTGCCTGTCTTCTCAAGTTGCTGGAAATCTTGCTTAAAGATGCCTGTTTTCCTCTCAGACCCAATCTCTGCTTATTGGCTAGTGTGGCAATGGGTGACCAGAACCCTGGACTGGTTGTAGTCTGGTAACAATATTATGTGTTTGGTTTGTTTATAAATCCTAGGGAAATTGAACATACCTGATACATATACATAAATATATGTGTAATATATTTAAAAGGTCATTATATATTATATACATATATTTATTTTATAAAAATATTTTTGTAGCCTGCCAATCAAGGCACATACAAGAAAGCAATCAATGAACAACTAAGGTGCCGCAATAAAGAAGAATTTCTCATCTCTTTCCCTTCCTGTCTGTCTGTCCCTATCTATCCCTCTCTGTCTGTCAAAAAAAAGAAAATATTTTTGCAGTGTTCTTATCCTCACAAATTAAGAATAATATGATTTTCAAGGGAAGAAAGATACATAGAATTCCTTGATGGCTGTATTACTCTGCTAAGGACGCCACAGTAAAATACCTCAGAGTGCTCGAACAATGGACATTTATATATTTTCTCACAGTGTTAGAGGTTAGTATTTCAAGTTCAAGATCAAGGTTGGCTTTTATTGAAGCCTCTCACATGGTCTCTTTATGCATTCAGAGAATCAAATTGAGAGACAGATATCTTGGTATCTTTTCCTCTTTTTATAAGGATACTAGTTCTATTGGATTAGGGCCCCACCCTTATGACCTAATTTTAACTTAATACTCTACCTATAGGCTCCATCTCCAAATATAGTCAAATTAGCGGTTAAGGCTGGAAAATATGAATTTGAGGAGGGGCACAATTCACTCCACAACAATGTCATATTTTTTTTTTATTTATATACTTACTCAATGCATTTATTAAGGACCTGCTATGAGCCAGGCACTCTGTTTACTGCTTACATACTTCCTCCTACTTCAGAAAAACTCATATTGATTGCTATGAGTATTAAAGAGGGCAAATGATAAAATGCAAATGTAAATAAGGAGCTCTATCACAAAGCAAGTTAATGCTAATGATAATCCCTGCTTTTGTAAAGCATCAGCTAGACAAGGTAAAAATGGTTCTTGTACATAATTTTTAAATTTGCATATTATATGTATACTTGTTTCTTTGGTTATAATTGTCATAGTAACTGAGTGGTGAAACATAAATATGCATCAGCTCTTTTGAATGCATGAGAATTAACATTTGTTTAAATGTGCAAGGCACTTTAAATAACATTATACTGTTTGAAAGTGAATGATGTTAAGTAGTGTTCAAATGAGGTAGGTTTGCTTGAATAAAACCGGCTAAGAATAATTGTCTTGCTAAAGATAAATGGCAATGTAATCATAAATATTAATTAATTAAATATTGTTAAATACTTTTTACATTATGCTATTTATCTTAGTATAATTAATTATTTTCAGGAAACAGAAAAATTATTAATTTTGATGTTATATAAATATATTATTTCAAATTTTCTATAAAATTTTTGTAAAATTTCTCATTTTGATTGAATTTCTTAAGGAAAACATATATGTAAATAAACGTGCAAATAATTAAATGTGAATTTAACACTAACTTCTTAATAAGGAAATAATTTCATCTTGAGTCCATTTGTGATTTGAAGGAGAATTGATCAATTTTCATTCTCTTTAGTTGTCTAAAATATATTCAAAATTATTTACATGCAGGTCATTACTGATTTGTTTCAGAGGGAAACTTACCACTAGTACATAATTCAAACAATTAAAATTTTTAAATAAACTGTGATAAATATGATAAAGTCTATGGGCCTGAGTTGCTGAATAGCAGAATTATCTGTTCAGTGGGTTTAGGAGTTTCATATCTTAGAACATTTACCAGAAAAGATTAAAATTTACCTAGCTAAAGATGATGTTAAAGTTTGAATGATGTTTAAAAAGACCCCAGGTTAAGGGAAAGCATATATATTAAAGTAGCTGCAATAAGTTTTGTATGGCTCACATATAAAAGGTAAATTGAAAATGGTCAGAGATGGCACAGGGGAAATAATAACAGCTAACACTACTTTAGAATTATGTGCCTCAGCTCTCTTTCAAGGCTTTTATATAATAGTCCTAGAAGGTATTTAATAACTATAATATGCTCAACAATATATTATAGTTGATAAGAACATGACAATGAAGCCAAATTGTCTATTAATCATTAGCCTAAAATAGGACAAGATATTTAACCTTTTTGTGCTTTATTTTCTTCATCAGAATAGAGGGGATGATAGTATATCTATTTGATAATGATATTGTGAGGATTATATGAACTAACAGATGAAAAGCATTTAGTAACTGGCATATAGTAAGCTCATATTTTAGTTATTAATGGTATTATATTCCACACTTAATAATTTCGGAAACTATCAGCGTGTTTCTTTTGTTTCTTTTCTTTTTTTTTCAAATGTATAAACTCAAGTTTATTGGAGCTTTAATTTATTTTTTATTGAGTTTATTGGGAAGAGATTGATTAACAAAACCATGCAGGCTTCAAGTGTACAATCAACAAAACATCATCTACGTACTTCATCGTGTGCTCATCATACAATATAAAGTCTCCTTCTGTCCTCACTTATCTACCCTTTACCCTCTACCACCTCCCCACCCGTTTTCCTTTGCCTATCTATCACTTTACTGTCTGTATCTATGTGTTATATATATCATATATATAATATATATATATATATATATATATATATATATAAAATGTCTTTACCTTTTTCTCACACATTTCCACAATCCCTCTTCTCTCAGACAGCTGTCAGTCTGTTTTATGTAACTATGCTTCAGTGTTCCTTTTAGAATGTAGGTCAGAACACATACATATTCTTTCAAAAGCCTAGACTGGGTTCCCAGCTCACATGAAGAAAGAATCAAATTCTAGGCCCTCAAAACATTTCTCAACTTTTGCCACTCTCTTTGTGTTTTTCCCACCCTTCACTAGAGCTTCACTGGCTACCTAGTTATTCATCAAATAGTCCAGTTTGGAACATTTACCCTAATTATTCTTTCTAACCAAAAACTCTTCCTACAGACATACACATAACTTGTGCCTTTATCTCCTTCAAGTGTTCAGTGACAGAGATTTTTTAATGACCACTTTATATCAAACAAAAAGGCCTCTCTAAGTGAAGGGAATTTAGTTAGACATACAAACAACTTTATAACATATACCAATAATTTTCAATTTTAAACCCTAGCTCTTCAAGCGGCTTTGCCTCTCCAAATCAATCAACCAGAAACAGGACAGTGTATATGAAATAACTGTTCTCAGAAAATGGACAAATGAGCAGAGGACTGTGATCTGTAAAAGAATGGAAATGGTGAAATGTAGACTAAGATTATCATTGCTTTCTGCCAGAAACAATTTCCAAATGGAGGGGACAGGAAAAAGAATACAATCCAAATTTAGCAGTTTTCCTAAGTTCAGGTGACAGAGTTTGAGGCCTGAGATGTCTGGAAGATAAGAGGGAGGATAGCAAAGAAGAGAGAGCTATACAAAGAAAGGAATCGCAGTTTGCACAGGGGAAACCTTGAGTTTTTGCATTTCATGTCTAGGATGAAACTACTTCTTTGGGCAATAATAGACCAGGTAATTATAAACTTAAAATTCCAGAACATATACAGGATAGAAGATGTTTGAGTTTTAACCAGCCAGTAATCATGGGGGACAGTCAGTAACATCCCTGAAAGAACATTCCTTAATTATAGAACTAAATTCTTCATGAAGTGGTAAATACTTTAGATTACTTTAACAAAGTTTTAGCCTGGCTATAAAGTATCAAACTAATCCACATGTAATGTAACATAACGTCTATAATAGCTGTATTAGTCTCCTCAGGCTGCCATAACAAAACATCATAGACTGAGTGGCTAAAAAACAAGCATTTATTTTCTCACAGCTCTTGAGGCTAGAAGTTTATGATCAAGTTACAAGCAGATTTCATTTGTGATAATTGCTCTATTCCTGGCTTGTAGATAGAAGCTTTCTTGCTATGTCTTCACTTGGCTTTTTCTCTGTGTGCATACCACGAGTAAGAGAATTCTCTGATGTCTCTTTTTAAAATGATGCCACCATCCCTTTGGATGGTTACCCCACCCTATGAACTCATTTAACCTTAATTACCTCTATTGAGGTCATATTTTTAAACACCATCATATTGGGGAGTAGGACTTCAACATATGAATTTTGACAGTTCAGTCCATAACAATATCCAACATCTGAGCAACCATGACAAAAGTAATCCTCTGACTAACAGCCAATAAGAAATTTAATTTCTCCTGACAACAACCATGTCTGTGAAGTTAGAAGTGAATCTTTTCATAGTCATGCCTTGAGGTGACAAGATTCCCTAGATAACACCTTGATTTCATCCAAGTGAAAGACATTAAAACAGAGGATTGACTGGATGCTGCTCCTGACCTACTGCAAGAAAATAAATGTATTGCCTTGAGAAATTACATTTTGGGAAATAACTAGAAAAAGTTACAAGAAATTAAAAAGGAATGCTCTTTCCCTAGTGCTTCCTTTTGATCACTCTCATCTAAGGGTAACTACTCTCATGATCTCATACTGTATAAACAAATGCCACTTCTTTTGACATTTTTGCATTTTATATAAATGGATTATACAATCTGCATAGTTTGTATCTGGTTTATTGCATTCCAGATTATATTTAGAATATATGTCTATATATTTATTAATGATTTATAAAAATAATTTATTCTCATTGGTGTGTAATAGTCTATTGTAAGCACAGAATCTAAGTTATTTGTTGACTTTTAATGGGAATTTGAGTAGTTATCAGTATTTTGGACTTTGCAAATGGTGCTATGAATATTCTAGTACATGTCATTTAATAAACAAGTATTACTTATTTCTTATAGGTATATTCTTAAGGCAGCAATTTCTGAGATATAGAATATGCATTTACCTTTAGTATTTATGGTCAAAATGGTTTTTAAAGTTTACAGATGTGGTTAATGAAAGCTTGAAGCTGGGGTGGCCGGTCCAGTCTGGAGCAGTGAAAGCCTATTGTCAGTCTCCCTTGGCAACTGGCAGGTCAGTATAAACCTCGGACTAGGTCAGACCTGGAGAGAATTCTAGATCTGTACTGCCTTATCCTGTGTATGAGACAGCTAACAGGCTAAACCCCTTCCTGGGTTCATAGGTGGGCACTGGGGAGAGCTGAATCAAAAACATAAGGCCGGTGTGTTTCAAAAGGAAAATTTATTTAATATGCCTGAGTGCAAAGGAGCCGAGAGAGACCAAAGCTGGGTCGGCCACGGGGAGGGTAGGAGAAGGATTTTCATAGTTTAGTCAGGGGTCTTGGATAAAACAGCTGACGTCACTGCCTCTATAGATACAAAGTAATATTTTTTTTTCTATGTGGATTGGAGTGGCGCCACAGTTTGTTCAAATTGTTTGTCACCTGGCTCAAATGTCTAAAGGAGTCCTGGGCTAGTTCAGAAGGTCCCAGGCTGGCAGGGCAGACCAAGACTTCAAGAAAGCCAGTCGCCCCTCCTCCCATGTGTTTGCAGCATCTCTGGGCCTGTGGCTAGGATTTTACAAACAACTATTGTAATTTGAACTTCCCTAATTGTTAGGTTCCTTCCCAATGCAAGCTTTCCCTGACATTTCTGCAAAGATAAACTTTTTGCTACATTTCAAAGTGAGGTCCAGGAAGTCATTAAGTGAGAGAATAGCAAGCCAATTAACTGTTTTTGAGTTTTAAAGGGGCATAAACTTAAAGGCGCCCTGAAACAAAACCTTACAGTTAATAGCTGTTTTCTAGTCCAGAAGATAATTTTATAAAAGAGGAAACTAAGACATATTGTGTTTAAATATTCAAATTTTAAGTATTTTAATGAGGTGGAATGTCTATATTGTTTTTTGTTTCTTTTAACTATACATGTGGTGCCATGTGACCCAGCAAATACACTTTGGGGCATTAATCTCAAGAAAATGGCCACATATGTTCATAGAAAAACCTGTACATGAATGTTTATAGCAACTTTATTCAAAGTATTTCAAACTGATGTGCAGATACTCTTTAAAGGGAAATGGCTAAACTATCTGTGGTACATACACAATATAAGCTATAGTACTCAAAAGGAACAAACTTGTTAAAATTTGGATGAAGCCTGGAGAATTATGCTGAGTGAAACAAAAGCCAACCCCATGAAGTTACATACTGTATAATTCTATTTATTTAATATTCCTGAAACCACAAAATTATAGCAATAAAGAAAAAAGTAGTAATTACCAGGGTTTAAGGACTGGATAGGACAGCAGGATAAGTGTCTAAGTTCATTAAATTGCAACAGAAAGAATCCTTGTAGTGATGCGAATGTCCTGGATCTTGCCTCTATCAATGCCATCATTCTGGTTGTGATACTATACATTTTGCAAGATGATATTGTTAGAGGAAACAGGGCAAAGGGTATACAGAGCCTCTCTGCATTGTTTTTTCAACTGTATGTGAAAGTATAATATCTGAAAATAAAAATTTAATTAAAAATTAATTAGGTCTCAGTACTTAGCATGTTGATAAGTGGAGACTAGGGTTCAAATATAATAAATAAATGGACAATTAGCTATGTTGTAAACCATGTAACCACAATTGCCTGAAAAAAATCTTACATAATTTCCTTATTTTTAATTTTCCCTTTCAAAATTTTGTATAAGAGGGTTCTTCACTGCTTGATGGTGCAGTGGATAGAGTATTGAGTTAGGACAATGAGAACCCATATTCAAAACCTCTGATGTCACCAGCTTGAACTCAGGCTTACCAGCTTGAGTGTGGTGTCACCGGCTTAAGTGTCGATCATAGACATCATCCCATTGTCTCTGGCTTGAGCCCAAAGATCACTGGCTTAAAGCCCTAGTTGCTGGATTAAGCAAGGAGTCATTGGTTCCACTGGAACCCTTGGTCAAGGCAGGCTCAAGGATGAAAAGCAGTCAATGAATAACTAAAAGTAACTCAACTACCAGTGTATGCATCTCATCTCTCTCACTTTCTATCTCTCTCTCTCTCTCTAAAAAAAAAGATTGTTCAAATAACATTAGGTTTAAGAAAAGAACGGAAAGAGCTCAGAGACAAAGCTATTTATATATTTTAAGCAACAGAGATTAGATATCCTCCAAGAACAGAAAATCATCTATCTGTATGAAAAGACACAATAAAATTTAGTTTATTACTAATTTCCACCCCATTCTCCCTCTTCATATTCCCTTCTTCCCACCACTGGGGAAAAGATGTATTTAGAATCTCAGTGATAATAGAATAGCTGAAAATAAATTCTGAAAATGTCAGTGTACTTTGAGTTTCAGATCACTTTATAATTTTTAAAAAAGATTCAAGATATTTTTGTATTTATTTGAGTACTTATTACACACTTATTATTTAATTATACCATTAGTATTTAAATTTTTTTTCTCTCAGAGATTCTTAACCATTTTGGAGGAGGAGGCTAAGGACTTCACTGGGTCTTACAAAGCACATGCACCTTTCTTAGAATAGTGTTTTTAAGTCCATGAAACAAAATTTATAGAATTACATAAGGAAACCCATGTTATTGGAATGCATTTAACAAGATATTGCAAAACAAAATTATGACAGTAAATTGTGTGCTTTTTTGATTAATGTATTAATTTATATGTGAAGTCCACAAACTACCATAATTTTATCAGTGATGAGAAAAATAGTATTTTTGGTATCTATAGCAATTCTGATGTGAAGTGAAATTATCTGTGATTTCTATTAGTGAACAGGTGGTGCTAATGCTCCTATTGTGTGTTGTCTATATATATGATTTTTTTTTTTTACAGGGACAGAGAGAGAGTCAAAGAGAGGGATAGATAGGAACAGACAGACAGGAATTGAGAGAGATGAGAAGCATCAATCATCGGTTTTCCGTTGCGACAACTTAGTTGTTCATTGATTGCTTTCTCATATGTGCCTTGACCGCGGGCCTTCAGCAGACTGAGTAACCCCTTGCTCAAGCCAGTGACCTTGGGTCCAAGCTAGTGAGCTTTTTGCTCAAACCAGATGAGCCTGCGTTCAAGCTGGCGACCTCAGGGTCTCGAACCTAGGTCCTTCCTCATCCCAATCCGATGCTCTATCCATTGTGCCACCACCTGGTCAGGCTATATATATGATTTATAAAAATATTTTATTTCAGGCAGAGTCAGTGCACATACAAATGCATTCTCTTTTTCCAATCTAAACGGATAGGGGTGAATAGAATGCAGCACACATTCACAACAGTATAAGAAGAATAAGATCTGCGGATCTAATGTAAAACATGATGAAAAAAGTTGATAACATTGTACTCCATAATTGAAATTAGCTAAGAGAATAGAACTTAGATATTCTCACTAGAGAGAGAGAGAGAGAGAGAGAGAGAGAGAGAAATAAATATGTGAGGTGATCAGATATATGAAATTTTTACAATGTAATTTATATGTGGATATACATATAAATGTATATGTATACCAGGACGTGTGCAAATATTTTACAATTTAATATGTCAATCATACCTCTAAAAAGCTGAAATTTTACCTCTGTTTATAAAGGGTTTCTTTCAAGGCTGAAACCCTTTCCCCATTTTACTAATCAAATTTAATCAGGACTGCAAGATCCCACAATAAAATTGCCCACATCATGTGTACAGGCAACTGAAGTGCTTCTAAAGTCTTTTCTGTGCTTCCAGTATGGTGTGGGAACCAAAAGGTCATAATTTTTCAAGCATAGTAATAGTAATAATATCATAGATAAAACCATGGATTTGAGGAAGTTTTTTTTTTTGTTTTGTTTTGTTTTGTTTTTTGAGGAAGTTTTTCCAATAGAAATAAATATGACTAAACAACAATTTTTGGACCCTTCAATGAAGTAATGGAAGTCTTTGTAACTATCTTTATGGTCATATGAAATTGAGGACAAATAGCAATTCACCACTCCTTTCATATACATCTTATCATTAGGCAAGTCTCACAGATTTTGATTGAATTAAGCTTATACCATTCAGGCCGAAGAGGCTCAAAGTAAATTGAGTTGTAAAAAATAAAATTGTGCATCTTCTTTGCTGAGCTTTTGGACTGAGATATATGCCTACTCTATAAGTAGAAGCTCAGCTTTCAGGCTCTGCTCTGCCAATTACTAACAGAAAATGAGTCTTTGGGTAAAATTTTAGGCCAAAAACTGGGAACATTAACATTTTCACTACTATCAGGAAGCTGAGGTCTCTACAAGTAAACTGAGGTAATATATGTGGAATCACTTTGCAAATAAGAAAGTGTAATGATGATGCAACTTTAGTGTTTTTTAAAATCTATAAATTTGACTTTTCCTTTTAATTATTTGCAATGTATTGGAGACTGCTTATAGTATGATGTAGAAATAAATGATTTCTATATTTAAGAAGTTTTCTTTACAGTGTGATCAACAGTTCAAATGCTATAGAGATGTTTACCTGAAATCTATCTATGCTTATTGATCAGTCACCCCATTAAATTTAATTTCTAAATTAAAAAAAAATTAATCTACATGGAGAAATTACATACTTTCAATAGCATTTAATTGCAAAACAAAGTAGTTTTTGACTAAGTTCCCAGGTACATTTTTTCTGAGTGATGGTAAATGAATTTTAATGAATAAGGTTGGCTAGGAGCTATGTAGCAAAAAACAAATTTGAATATATGGGGTGGAAGAGGAAGGGAGCTTAGGTAATTGGAACTACATTAGCAAAAGCATCAAAATTGGAGATAATCATAATCTATTTTTAGGGCAGAAAGAAACCTGGTGTGTCTAGGTTTAATAGATAAAATAAAATCATTTTAAAGAAAACTAATATTATTCCACATGTAATCTAAGAGATGTTTTAAGAATGAAGAAACAGCCTGACCAGGCGGTGGCACAGTGGATAGAGCATCAGACTGGGATGCAGAGGACCCAGGTTTGAGACCCTGAGGTCGCCAGCTTGAGCGCGGGCTTATCTGGTTTCAGCAAAAGCTCACCAGCTTAGACCCACGGTCGCTGGCCCCAGCAAGGGGTTACTCGTTCTGCTGAAGGCCCACGGTCAAGGCACATATGAGAAATCAATCAATGAACAACTAAAGTGTTGCAACGTGCAATGAAAAACTAATGATTGATGCTTCTCATCTCTCTCCGTTCCTATCTGTCTGTTCCTGTCTATCCTTCTTTCTGACTCACTTTCTGTCTCTGAAAAAAAAAAAAAAAGAATGAAGAAACATTCAGCCATAAAAAGTAATGAAGTATTGATACATGCTACAATGAGGATGAGCCTCAAAAATGTTATGCTTAGAGAAAAAAGACACAAAATGTTATTTCATTTTTTTAATGGAATATTGAGACTAGATAAATCCATAGAGGCAGAAGCAGATTGGTGATTGCCAGAGGCCAGGAAGAGGAAAATGCTTAATGAGTATGAGGTTTTATTTTGGGGGTGAAAAATATTTTAGAACTAAAGAGAAGTGTTGCTTTTACAATATTGTGAATGTAGCAAATACCTCTGAAATGTTCACTCTAAAATGGTTATTTTTATTTTATGTGAATTTCTTCTAAATAAAAATAATATGAAAAAAATTTAAAAAAAAATAAAGGAACAATTTCTAGAGTGGGCTGGTGAGCAGTTATATCTGAGTATTTACGGAAACTAAATTCCATCCAAATCTCTTGCCAACAATGTTTGAAAATATTTTCATAATATGATACATCATATTCAGTAAGTCCTAGCATTCCAGTTTTACACATTAAATACTTTTACTTGTCATCTTATCATTAGCTTAACTTCAATGTATCTTTTAGAAACTTCGTATTTATCCAAAAGTGTACATTTTCAGAATATTTATCATTGTAATAATTCTCCTAGAAAAATGCAATAAATGTGTCCCCTTTTTGCCAAATTCAATCAGAGTTTATTGTTTATTATTTCTTTATAATGACTTTTGCAGTTAGCACATCTTTATTCTCCTTTAAGACATCACTAATTGACAATTCAAATAATCCTTGACTTGTTACTTCTCCATTTTTCTGGTTACAGAAAATCTATTCATTGCAACTGGAATGATTTTACCAAGAATAATATAAATTTATTTCTCAGCTACATATCAATTACAAAAGTAGACTAATTAGTGTACTCGTTTTTCTTGTATCTTTCTGAACTTAATCCTAACAGGGTTCCATCCTAAAGTCACTTCAGAATCCAAGATATCTCAAAACATCATGTTCAAATTTTAAGGAGCTCTAAAGAAAAAGAGTGCAAATTAAGATAGAAAAACAAGAACATTTTTACCCAGTTGAGTCAGTTCTCCTTAGGAAAATTTCCAATAAATCTCAGATAACACTTCTGCTTTTAGCTCATTGATCACAACTAACTGTAAGGGAGACAAGAAAATAAAATCTTTTAATCAGATGGTCACTGCTCTGAATAAAATTGGAGTTAAGTCATTATAATGAATTATAAAATATCAGGGAGGTGGTTAGCAATTTCTTCCTTTTGCACATTAATTATTATATACATTCCAAATAATTAAATATATTAAATATTTCACATTATGTATTTTATATTATATATTGTGCATTATGTGTGTATATAAAATATACCAGGCATTATGTCAGAAACTCTAATTTTACTCATTAAACAGGTATTTTTTGACTACCTATTGTAATTTTGACACTAGAGTAAGCACTGAACAGCAAAATCAAACAGGTGTCTAATCTAGGGAATCCTATAGTTATATGAAGACAACATTCTTTAATCCAATAATAGTATAAATAAGTATTCAATTATAAATTAAGAAACAATCTTCTATGAGAGCATGTGACAAATATAATTTCATTTATACTGGAGAGAGAATCATCTGAAGATCAGGTACTCAAATAACATTTCTATCAACATCATTTCAATTTCTCATAACATTGATGAGAAACAAATAATCAATTCCTAATCAAGAAAAAAAAGAATCCATTCCTGACCAAGGCCCTGTCTGTGCAGAGTGGGCATACTCTCCCCATGTCCGTGTGGGTTTTCTCCCAGTACTCCTGTCCCCTCCACACCCAAGCACATGCACGTTAGGTCAGTTGGCTAGTATAAGTGGTCCCAGCCTGAGTGCGTGTTGGGTGTGGCTGTGGGAGTACACCCTGCCATGAAAGGTGGTCCTGTCCAGGGTGGGATCCTGCCTCTAAACTGATCTGCCAGGATAGAGTCTGGTCACCCTCAACCCTGAACTGAAATAAGCAAATTGAAAATTATGGTTTTACTTGCTTTTATTAATCTTTTTTTACATGAATATATAGTTCACATTTACTTAAATCTTTAATATTAAAAGAGTTTGAGGTCTTTATTTAGAAGTTTGTTGTTTTTGTGATAAGAAATATGCCATAGAAACTTAAATCTTGTTTGCATCAATTACCCACAACGAGAAAATACACTAGTAAAAAGCCGGTGGAGAGAGGGGGCAACCGAATAGAACCAGTGAGACTGACGTTCAAGCGTTAAGGGCAACAAGAAAAAGGAGGGTGACCATAAGACCATAACAGGCCTTTTCAACAGTGATAAGGGGGTATACAAATGAACTTACAGGCACTGAGTGCCACCATTCTCTGCGTCAGACTTTGTCACTAATTCAAAGGCACTTTTTATAATTCTACACATACAATGCTTTTCCTGTTTCTGTATCTACAGCACTCCATGCTCTCTCTCCCTGGCTTGTTCAGTCACTGCCCACTCTTTCTCTGAAGCCCTCACCTGTCTAAACCACACCTTTTTTGATGCAGCCCATGCAGAGAACCCTTATGATATCTTCCCTGGCATCAACTACATACCCTTAGTCATGATTAGAAAATATCCTCAGCTGTGCATACTTCTACTTTGGTTCTTTTCTTATGATTTTACATTTCTGTTTTTATATTGACCTCCTCCACTAGACTTTGAGCCTCCCGATGCCAGAAATATAACTTTGTTTCTTTATAAGTTTGGCATAGATAATGACTTAATAAATGCTTACTGAATGAATGAATAAATTAATATTGGTCATATTGATTTACTTTATTTTTGTATATCTAGTTCTAACACATTACATTATTGTACTGATTTGTCACAGACTTCAAAATATCTAAGGAGAAAAATAGAATAAAATTGTAATTCTTTTAAAGGTATTCTGTTTTAAGAATACTATTGACGTAGTTTGATAAAACTGTTCTGACACTAATACTGAATCTTCTTAGCATGAATGAAAGCAAATTGTGTTTATCTTAGAAGCTGAATTCTTACAAATTTCTTCTGGAGATAGTTTCTGTTGCTTAATAAACACTTTATTTATTACTCTTTGTTTTTTACATGTCCTTCATACTATTGAAGTAGAGAATTGTTCTTGTCTGTAGTGCGCATGTGCTATAAAAACAGATTCCTTGGGAAGTGAGATGATGGCAAACAAAATACTATTATTGTATATTTTGGGTTATGGCCATATGTTTACCTGGAAGGAATTCCAATATACATTTTTTGCTATAATTTCTATCTGTTCTCAATAGTATTTAACAGCTCTGACACCAATCAAGTCTCTTTGACACAAGATGAGAGTCATACAACCTAAGTCAATTCTGAAACTATCTACCAGAGAGAGCATCAGATTCCACTGATGAAGGGTTCAGAATCTACAAAATTGAACCCTCTTCACTTCAGATATTGCAAGCTCCTGTTTTTGACTGTCTGTGTTGCCAGTGATTATAGCTCCTGGGTCTTGAGTTCAGCAAAGAAAGAATTCAGAGCCAAGAACTCTAGAACAAGAGGAAGTTTACTGAGCACACAAAGTGAAAGTACACTAGAAGAGAAGACGCAAGCAGACTGCTCAGAGAGCTGCCTTGGCCTTTTAGAAAGAAAATCACAGAGGCAGAGGAAGTGAGCCAACTGGGATTTATGGACTCAAGAAGCAAGTTACAGAAGCAAAATAAGGACCCTTGGAGAAGGTTCAGGGGGTTAGCCAGGGACGAGCTGCTGCTGACTGCTGCTCTCCTGATTGCGTGTCTCATAGGGACACCTAGAACTTAGGAGAAAGAAAGCAATGCCCTCCTAAAGAAAGAAAATGTGTGAGTGCTCTAGGGAGAGAGAGCATGCATTGAGTTTACTGTCTTAATGGTTTTATCTGTTTTTTAAAGGCAGAAATTTTAGGGGAGGGTCAGGGAAGGCTCTCAGTAGAATATTCATTAGCTTTCCAGGTGTGTTCTTTACTATGCTGATTTATCAAAATGGTCATGTAGGGTCACAGTCTCTACTGATTGGTCAATGTTAGAGTATGGATTCATTGGTCCTCGCATCTGGTCCTGATGCCAGCCATGCCATTGCTTCATCTGGTTTTGTTGCTTTTCAGTGCCTGGAGCTGAAACACACCTGAGGCCCAGATGGTATGTCTAGTTTAACCAAAACTCTGTCTCTGTGGAGTACATACCCTAGGCTTTGTTTGTAAGATTATTTGATGCTGATCATAACCTCACTGTCCTGAGAAATTAATGCTCAAGGAGTGGTTTTTCAAGGGAGAAGGAGGCAGGGGTGTCAGGATGCTGGACAAGGTCAGTTTGAATCAGCTCCCTGTCTCAACAGTTTCCCATTTCTCTTGCCATGGAAATTTCATGGCTTCTTGTATCCTGTCTCAGCTATAAATTGGGCATTTCTAGGGCCCCCTTCATTGACTTCAGATGCCAATTAAAACACAGGTTGTTATTTGTACTTCTGACCAATTGGCTATAAATCAGAGGTTCCAAAGATCTTTTGTGGGGTGCAATTAATTTTCTATAGCAGCTCACAGTGCTCAGAGAAACATTTTATTTACTAGATCACTGTTGTATTATAAAAAGTTATACCTCAGAAATAGCATCCTGAAAGAGACGTATAGGGCAAGCAAGGTAGGGCACAGATGTTCACTAACCTTAAAGTGCTTTGAACACAATCCTTTTCGGTGTTTTTTTTTTTTTTTTTTATTTTATTTTATTTATTTTTTTATTCATTTTAGAGAGAGGGGAGGGTGGGGAGGAGAGCGGAAAGCATCATCTCCCATATGTGCCTTGACCAGGGAAGCCCAGGGTTTTGAACTGGCAACCTCAGCATTCCAGGTCAATGCTTTACCCACTGTGCCACCGCATGTCAGGTCCTTTCAGGGTTTTTATAGAGATTTTGTTACATAGGCATGACTGATTAAATTATTGGCTTTTGCTGATTGAACTAAATCTCTAGCCCCTCTTCCTACCCAGAAGATTAGGGTAGGAGACTGAAAGTTCCAACCCCCTAATTATGTGGTTGTTTCCACTGGCAACTAGCCCTGTACTTAGGTTACCTAGGAGCTTTCCAAAACTTACTTTATTAACATAACAAAAAGATACTTTATCAATCTCCACATAGGAAATTTCAGGGTTTTGGGAGCTGTGAGTCAGGAACAGAATGAAGACCAAATACGTAGGACAAATATATTTTGGTCATCTGAATGAACAGATACATACTTTTTTTATATATAAATTATAATATCATATATTGTAGTCTCACTCTAAACAGATTTTTTTTTTACCATTGCTCTGTAGGATGGGGTATCTCTGTAAAGAATCATAACTCTGTTCACATCTACAACTTGGAGACCTCTCCATATTTTTTCTCTTTTAAAGTGCTCAAATTATTCTGTCCTTCTATTCACTTTTTCTCAAGTTCATGGACTGTTTTGAAAAATTGTGTTTCTGAGATACCTTGATCCTTTGATTATCTCAAAAAAATTGTTTTACAGTTTAAGCAGATAAATGTATAATCAATAAATTCATGAATGGGTGAGTTGTCTAGAGCAGAGAATATGGGTAGGAAAAAAATAGTAACTTTTATCATGTGGTATTTCTTGGTCCCAAAGAGACATTTCATTTGTATTAAATAAATTTATCTTTTCTGCAACCTAAACATAAATTATAAGAGACACAGATATTATTATCTCTAATTTACTCATCTAAAAAATGAGAATTAATAATGTGAAACTCAAAATTTTTGTGTATGCTTAAATGACACATATAAATAGTTTGACATTTCTTAAAAGATAGTAAGTGCCTAATATATGTTGCTATTATTAGTATATTTCCCATTTCAAGGCAATATCTTAAGGCTAAGATATGTTTATTAATTTGTCCAAGTTAATAGCGGTTAAAGCCAGGATTCAAATTAATGCTGTCTGGCTCCTAATATAACATTTTCCGCATTGTGTTTCTAAAACAGCTTTTTTGGTGTGTGTGTTTTTTTTAAAGGTGTTTGGAGACACTTGCTTTTAAAATCAAATTCTCTAATAGAGAATGGGCAGAACTGTCTCTGTGTTGGAGGAAGGTGGCTGGCAGTATCTGTATTCTATTAGGACAATGCACAGGAGACTGAATCCAAGAGGAAGAAATTCAGTAATCAAGTTAATTAGAATAAAAATAATTTAGTTTAGACTGCATTTTAGTCCTTAAATATCAAAATTTGACTTTAATTAAAACATCAGATCAACTATGTACTATACTATCATGCCCCCTCCCCAAAAGACAGCCTCTCTCACAAAATGTAGATAATATGACTCATTAAATTCCAGTGATACAGATTTAGGATGAAATAAAGTTATCTATGTTAGGCAGAAATGAAGCATGATTTTAACAGGATGCATTAAAGAGTAGATAAAGGCTTATAAAACTCTGATATAGAATTTATTTTGGCTCATCAATGTGACTACATTGTTGTATATAAAAAAATTGCATGCTTATATTCTTTTCATTTTTTTAAAATAATCCCAATATACTCGTATCTTATGATGTGCTCAATGGAAGAGCACGCATTTAAAAGCAAATTGGTAATCCTATCATTTCTACAGTAAATATAAAACTGACAGGAAAGTGAGTTTTGGCAACAGCAAAATGGGAAATTGTTCAGTTAGCTCTTATTATCTTTCTTTAACTTTGAGTATCAGAAACCACGTTATTCTTAGACAAAGGAAGATGGAGTACGTGGTTAGACTAATGAATGAGTGTCTCCAATTTAGATGAGAACTATATTAACCAGCATTACTACAGGGTATAAAGTTTCTCTCCATGCAACATTTATAAGTAAGCTTTAGAAATAAAAAACTATTAAGTATGATAAGAACTGAGTGTTATTTAAATTAGCTAATACAAATATGAATATGTAGAAAATGTATAGAGACTGAAAAGAATGTTTTTGTTCTTTTGAAGCAATTAATCTATAGGAAGTATTTACTTAGATAAAATCTCCTTCAAGTATGTTTAATACATTCTAATATATAATTTATTAAATGTATATGTTTCAATATTATAAAAAATTTCTTACAAACATAATCTTTAATTAAATATATACTTCATCCTGTCATTTACAATGCAATTTGTTAAAATATAACTGATTATTTTTGAACAGGTTTATAAAGAATCTTATGTTGATGAAAATATTTATAGGGGGTCCTCGGGTTATAACAGTCTTGATATATGATGTTTCAAGTTTATAACATTCACTTCCATAGATACTTAAAAAAATTGAGACATGAGTTTTTTGGCTTACATTGTTAGCATCGTACTTTTTTTACACTCATTTTTTTGTCATTTTTCCTGTTATTACAGTACAGTGTACAGTACAGTATATTGATGTCCTTTTCCTTTTTCTGTGGCTTAGTTGTGCTTTTATGTTTGATATTATGATTTTACAACCGTGTTAGGATAGGTAAGTGACTTAGGCTAGGGTGTGTTTCGACTTACACCAAAATTCAGGTCACTATCATAAGAACAGAACTGTGTTGTAACCCAAGGATCCCTTGTATTTTGATGCCTTCCTTGTTTGCTGTAATCTTGTGAGAACAACAGGAGAAAGATAATCACCTCAGAGCAGATAGCTTTATAAGTCATGGATTATCAAGTTATAGAATTTTTGTGTCTGGAACCTCATTATTTCTTTCCAGGGGCTTTATGGTTTTCAAAGTGATATTTGTAATTAGCTGAGACTTAATTTTAAATTTGACCTGCTAAATCAGAGAAACTTTTATAATCATCCATGTCTTTCACATTGGTTTTATTATATAGAAACACTTTGTCTATATAATAAACACTCCTTAAATCATGAATCCTTTTTTTAAAATTTTTTTTATTTATTTGAGAGAGAGAAAGGAAGAGATGAAAAAATACATAGATGATAGATGATGATGATAGATGGATAGGTGGATGGATAGATAGATAGATAGATAGATAGATAGATAGATAGATAGATAGATAGATAGATGATAGATAGATAGATAATAGATAGAGAAACATCAATTTGTTGTTCAACTTATATATGCATTCCTGGTTGATTCTTGTCTGTGCCCTGATCAGCCCTGCAGCCTTGATGTATTGGGAAATCATAATTTATTTTAGACCCAAGATGTCAGCATTATACAACCCCGTGCTGTCAGAATGACCTTTTTATTTTGTTAGCATGAATTGTGTATGTCTAATTTCTATTTTACTACAGTTAGACTCATCATATAGAGAATCACTTGCCAGTTGATAAGAATTTTATTCTTGTGCCTAGGTCTCTGTTTTACTATACTTGGATATGTTATTGTAGTTTCACAACAATGCTAATTAGCTTTTTGACTTCTTACTAGATTATTAAGTGTGATTGCTGACAGTAATTTTTTTTTCTATTCTTGATAGTAATTTCTACATTATTTTCTACATTATTTTTATTTGTGTTTTTTCTGGAGGCTATTACCTAAATGTTCACAGTGTTTGTTATTTTCCCAGCTTCAAATAATGATTTATTTGCATAAAGAATAATAGAGAAGTTGAAAACACACATGTTGGTGTACGGTGATGATGCAACTGGTTTCCAGGAAATAGATGCTGAGGTAGAGTTGTGAATTCAGAAATTTAATGGGGAGTGATCTCAATATCAATGCATGTGGGAAAAAGTTACAAATAGGAATGGACAAAAAATATGTTGAGGTGCAAGAAAGTTACAATAAAGCCTTTGGCCAATCTCATGGGAAGCTTTGAAGCTTTGGTGATCCTGCAGCATTGTCCGAAATTGGGGCAGTGAAGGTCACATTTACTAGCCACTGGAAGGAATTGAACAGGAGCATAGGTAAAGTGACTACCTTGCCTCACCTGTAGTGGTGCAGTGGATAAAGCGTCAACCTGGAAACGCTGAGGTTGCCGGTTCAAAACCCTGGGCTTGCCTGGTCAAGGCACATATGGGAGTTGATGCTTCCTGCTCCTCCCTCCCTCCCCTCTCTATAATGAATAAATAAAATCTTAAAAAAAAAAGTGACTACCTTCAGCATAGGTTAATTAAAAAAAAGGACTTAGTGGAGAGGTAGGAGCAGCCAACACTCCCAGGTGTAGGAATATATGCTTCAAACTGGAAAGCTTATTTTATATTTACTGATGTGATATGAAAATGAAATACATTCACTGAATAGTTGTAGAATGAAAAGATTTAATCCTTTGTCCTGTTTTGTATAGCAACAATTTAAATTTATTTCTAAAATAATGAAGATGATAGGGGGTTTCAGTAAAGATGATAACCTGAATATACCATACTGAGACTTTTCAACGTTCAGCTGAAACAATGTAGCCACTAGTGTAAAGATGGCAGGTTATCTTAAAAAGGAATTCAAAGATTAGAAATTTGGATGAGATCTTTCTTCTTGTACATGCAGATATATAGATATCAGGTTTTTGGTGGACAGAGGAAGAAGAGATAATATAATCTTGCAGATTTAAGGAAGAAATCTTATGTCTCCAGAGGCACTTGTAACTCAGATTTCTGGTGGCACTGCTGTCTAGAAATCATCTTAGAGTGGGTGTGTGGTGTGATTTAGTCAACTAGTAAGAGTTCTACACTCACAGGAAGTCGGACTGCTCTGTCCTGCTTGCTATCTATGTCTGTGACATACTGGGAGGAAATTTTTAAAAAGCTGGATCATGTTTACACAATAGAGTGAATATCAGTATGATAGCAAGACTCTGTTGTGGTGATAAGCATAAAACAATGAAAACATCACACAATTGATATAAAAAGAATATTTTTAAAAGAACACAAATAAGCTTTTGCAACAAATCCCATAAACCAAGATATCAAGAAATCCATTGTTTTTACAAGAATTCAGGAAAAAATAAAAAATAAAGAACTAATAATATGCTATATTTTTTCTATGCCAGAATTTTTTAGAAAATCAAAATCTCTAGTATAGAGGAGGAGCACAGTGAACATGTAGTTACAATTTTTGCCTATGACAGCATAAAAATTATTCCATAATAGTACTAAAATGTTAGTTCACAAGCTTCATTAATTTGTAAATTCATTAGTATTAAAAAATTTATCTATCTGTCGTAACCTAAAAGAAATATAATATACTATGAGATATATAAGTTAACTTATAATACTAATTACTGAGAGTTATTGAATTTATTCTAAATTATGGTATTTTAGGTTATTTGTAAGCATATTGTGATGTTTGTGTTTGACACAAGGGCTTAATTGCTTGTCATTTGAAATATCCAATGACTAAAAGGTAAGGGTGAAAATTTTTGTGAAATACTATGTATATTCAGTTGTTTAAATGTATATCATAAAATATATCAAGCAGTTGACCTAAAAATTCCCACCAAAGTCAGTGAATACATTTTATAAAATATTAGTATCAGTAAATATTGATAAAACTATAGATTATTAGTTTTTCTCATATTTATACATTGAGCAATTTTACACAAAAAATTGTTCAAATATTTTGAGAAAGTTCTATTTTTATATTTCATCAGGACTACTGATGTTGTCAAGGTTATTTATTTACAAAAAATGCATAAATTTTAGCAATAGTTAGCAGTTGGTAATATAAGTCAAGAACACTGAGGTTTTTTTTTTATCACATTCAGAATATTTAATTTCCCCTCCATCTGATAATAATTTTGCATGTAAAAAACAAAACTGTGTCAATTTGAAATAGCCACCCACACACCTTATGGAATTGAAATATTGTGTGGGATTTAAGTCATGAGTATGTTCTCTAAGCATGATCTCCAAAAACATTTTTTTCTTAAAAAATTATAATAATAACAGTTGTTTAAACCAAATGATTTGATATTTTAACGTCAGGAACTTATATTCAGTAGTGTTAACTAGAGCATTTGGATTTTAAGGACATAAAGTGTCAGGGTAGTAAAATAGAGTAACACAAAATTTTAGAAAGAAAAGGTACAAAAAGTCCTTTACAAACTATCATTTTTTTCTGTTGGCATTGCAAGGAATGATTTTTTTAGGTGCAGGTTTTTGTTGTATGTGAAAATTCTATGTTCTATACCAATTGAAACAGTACTTCACCAGCATATGGACACCATCTGAGACATAGGCTAAACATTTTCAGGATTCCCCTGAGATCTAGCTTTCTGTTCTGAATAGACTTGGCACTGTGCAAATGGGATATAAAAGCATGCTTTACAATTTCACATAACTGATGGACACTTAAAACAGGATAAAAATAAACTTGGATATTTCTTTCTCCCTTGCCATCCAATAAATGGGTGAAATTGTTTATTGAACAAGACAATTGGAACATAGCGAGTTGGAGGTATTTTCAGGAGCATTTTCTTTTCAAAAGTTCTTGAGTACCAACTTGCTTTTATATTTAGTTTAAAAGTAAAGGCAAGGGAGTAGAAGTCTTATAAACATGTTTCATAGCTTTCTTATTTGTATAATTTTCATACACAAAACAATAATATAAGAAGTAAGTGAGAAAGTATTTCATTAACTGAAAATGAAATGTGTAAAACTAAAAATAAAATGTTATATAGTTGTTTAAACTTATTTTATCAGCTCTGTTCCTCTGCTTTTCTCATTAAAATATAATATACCAGGTTTATACTCTAACAACTAAAGAGGATTTATAAATTTTAAAGTATATTGGATACAATCTTCAAACATTCTGAAATTTTGTGATTTAAGTTATTCTTTTGGGGAACTTAACACACCCCCTTTTTCCTACTGGTAACTTTAAATATGTTTTTGTTTGTTGATTTGCTTTTTAAAATTTTTTTTACTGTGAAGTTGGAATTTTATTCTTTTAGTTGATCCATTTATATGCAATTAAATTGATTCGGGTTTCTTTGTATTATTAAGGCTCAGTTCTTTAGTAGAAGAAAAATCACTTAATAAGCACTCTGTAAGGCTGGTGGCTGTGGCCATGAAGATTCATATTGAATTTGGGCAGACGGTAAAGGAACTGTAGAGCCAGAAAATGGTGAGCCATACCAATTTACTAGAGGCTGACAAAGACAGAAAAGCCAAAAGAATAAAGGAAAGGAAAAACACCCCCAAAAAACAAAAGAACAAAGGGCAAGGAAAACCTGCTTTTCGCAGTGGAGGGTAAGGGATCAGGAAACAAACCTCACTTTTCAGTGGCGGGGCTCAATCTCATCTCATTGTCCTTGAGGAAAGCTCTTAAACCCTTACAATAGTGCTGTTACGTGCTCATGCACTAATTGAACAAAGCACTTGCAGCTGGTAAACCTGCCAGCAAGCCTAACACAGCTGTTTTCCCCATACCCTCTAAATATTATCAACATGTCAGTCCATTAACATAAAAAACATATTTGCATATTTTCTAATTGCTTGTTATTGTTGTGGAATCATTTTATCAGAGGAAACTTGAGAGGAAAACACATAGATACTAAGTGAATGCTCTACCTTGGAAAAAGAGGCATAGGTAGCTTTAGATGCCTGTGACTTTATATATGGTGGAATTATAAATATGTTCAGATTATGTGAGAAACATGAAGAATATTTGCATGCTGCTTTTGTATGGTTCACAGACTTTTTAGGCTAAATGGATACATAAACAATTAATTAAAATATTTTGCTTAAGTGAAGTTTATATGTGAGGCTCTCCATAGTATGGTTAAGAGCCCAATATCCCAGAGCTTAAATCCAAGCTTTATCACTTACTGGTTTTGTGACACTAGAACATTTTACAATCTTCTCTGTAAAATAAGCAAAAATTAAAAAAAAATTCCTCATAAAGATGCCATGAGAAGTAAACTGGACATCCACATGTAAACTTAAAGACTGGTTTACTCTGGGATGCTGGGATGCTTAATATCTAAACACTTAAGGATTATCTGATCATCTTTATTTTATTGATTTCTAGTCTTCTGTCAGTTTAAATGTGTCGATTGAACTTAGTCTGTGTTATGCAAATTCTTTAAAGGGAAAACTTTGTGTGTTCTGCAATTGTTTTTATTGCAACTATATATACACACACACTTACAAACACATGTATATATTTAATTAACTCAAGTTAATAGTTGTGTTCTTCAAATTTATATTCTTATTTATTTTTTTGTTTTTTCAAGCACTGAACAATTTGTATTAAGAACTTCAACGATGATTATGTGTCTGTTTCTTCTTTAAGTTGTCAAATTTATTTATTTTTGTATTTTAAAGATATTAAGTATTAGGTATTAGTAGGTATATCAAGTTTTATAGATACAAAGATAAACCTTGTCCAGTTCACTAGTTGCATACCAGGAGGCCAAGAATTGTATTGAGTTAATCTAGTTAGAAGGTATAGCACATGATAATTTACATTAATCAACTTTTATGTTCAAGATGCATTCAATTTTGCCATTAAATAAAAAGACATTTAACATGTATTGTCATTTCTGTCCCATCTGAAATTTTCAATGTAGTGCTATTCTCTGTCATTCTCTTGGATATATTGCACTACTTATTGGTAGATTATTCGGTAAAGAAAAGAAACTCAATTCTCTTCCATTTTGCTCTTCCTACCATAGTAGCTTTTTCTCTATGTGTCAAAGAGTCAATGTAAAAATTTGATTTCCTATACATTTAGATATTGGGAGAAATCTTGCTGCCATTGTTTCCCTAGTTCATGCTAAAATTCAATTCAGTTAAAATCTGGAAACAGTCATGTGTAGGAATGTAGAGTAAAAGGAAAATCTGGGTTTTTCTTTTTAAGGCAGTTGTCTTAGGTGAATGGGGTAAACCAGTACCTTGTCATTTAATGGCAGAGGAGCTGCTATAACAGAAGAGAGGAGGAGCTGTATCTTCTGATAGGTATACATTCTCTGAAACCTATACTTTCCTGATAAATACACTTAATTGTATATAAGAGACATACATCTATAAACTTAACTGACATAGTGCTAAATATCTCTGAAGGAAGAAAAAATTAGAGAGATTGTTGTACTGGAATATTCTCACTCAAGTATGAGGCTCTTCAGAGCAATTCACTTTTTTATGGTCAATGCTTAACATTAAATAAGGTGTACAATAGAACAATAAACATTTATGGAAAGAATGAATGAATGATATGGCTCAGATGTTCTTGTCAGATACTAGTTTTTTTTTTTTAACAAATATAACATTATTTTCAAAAGCAAATGAGTTTCAAGTCCTAATCAAACAAACAAATAAAAAAGTCTTAAAAAATGAAACTTTAAAAAGAATCAATAAAAATGTTAGGAAGAAATTAATAATTAAGACTTGGAGGGTTTTAATTAAATAGGAACTAAAAGATTACCTGAAGAACATTATAGATTTCCAGTTTAGAAATTGTATTTTAATCATCTATACATATTTTTATAAAATATAGATTAAATATGCATTTTTAACTTAATATAACTTTCAATTTCAAGTCTAATATATCCAGAAACTGCATTGTACATAATTTTAAATTTTGCATAGGTATTCTTTTAATGGAATTGTGATACGCTACTAGAATAAGTCTATTAAGTGATTTACATATGCCCTTCTAAGCATATTAGAATGTGTTGAAAGTTTCTTTTGTTCCTAAAATTCTCCCCTTGATCCCTAGTTTAAAAAGAATGTATTTGAAGCTATTGGTAAACTATTTCAGAAGAGATACCAGGGGAAAAAATTCTTCTTACAGGATTGAAATCACTAGATAGGAAATAATTGCTCTCAAAAAATATTTTCTTTTCTTTAGCTGATAATATAATTTGAAGATTATACCACAATTGTTTTATATGAAATGTTTTTATACATTACATATGGAAAAGATATTTTTGATCACTATGATTCTCCAAAAAGATGAAATAGACATAATATCTTTATACCCTATAGCTATAATCTCCGCATTTAATTTTTTTTTTTTTTTACTTCACAGCATTTTAAGGTTCTACTAATTTTCCTTTATCTGGAATGAAAATTTAAAAAGTCTAGAATTTTTTTTAAATGGCCAAAGATTAAGCTATGATTCTTTTAAATTATATTTATTAAGGTGACACTAGTTAACATACTCATACAGGTTTCAGGTTCCGCACTTCACAACACATCTCTGTACACTGCACTGTGTTCACACCACAAGTTAAATCTTTGTCCATGTCCGGATTATTCAATCACAATTTAAAGGTCATAAAATTTAGAAATTATTCCCTGATTTCACAAACTACACTACTTACTATAGCTCTGTAATCCTTCATGTACTTATGCATTCATTACTCTTAAAGCCATTGCATAAGTACACATCTTTATCACAAATTTATATAAACTGGTAGAAATGGAACTGTGACTATATATATTATTTTATTCTCAGTGCCATAAATCCATTCACAAAACAAGGCTTTGGTAAATATTGTTTAAATGAGTACATTCTAAAGATGATGTGAAAAAAATCTCATTACAAAGGCTGATTTATAATAACCAAAATACATGAAATAACTAAGATGTTTTTCAACTAGAGAATGTCTAAACAAACTGTGGTACATCTATGTATTAGAGTACTACTCTGCAATAAAATAGAAAGAATTAATATGCACAATAATATAAATGAACTACAAATGCATTATTTTAAATAAAATAATATAGTAATAAAAGGCAACATATTATGTAATATAATTTAAAATATTTTTTTGAGATGACAAAATTAGAATAAAAAGATCAATGTATTTTTTTGCTTTGTTTTGTTTTTGAGAGAGAGAGAGAGAGAGACAGGAAGGGAGATAGATGAGAAGCATCAACTCATAGTTGCATTACTTTTAATTCATTGATAGCATCTCATATGTGCCTTGATGGAGAAGGGCTCAAACTGAACCAGTGACCCTGTGCCAAGTCATTGGCCTTGGGCTCAAGCCACTGACCTTTGAGCTTCAAGTGAGAAACCTTTGGGTTCAAGCTAGTGACCTGGGGATTATGTCAATAATCCTGCATTTAAGCTGGCGCTCCCACGCTCAAACTGGCAAGCCTGTGCTCAAGCCAGATGAACCTGTGATCAAGTCATTGATCTTGGTGTTTTGAATGAGTCCCAGGTTCATTTCTCTATCCACTGTGCCACCATAGGTCAGGCCTGATCAATGATTTTTAAAAACTTGTAAGGCTTGAGTAAAAAAAAAAATGGTAAAATTTTGGTTGTAACAATTTTATATCTTGATTGTGGTGGTGATTATATAACTACTAGAAAGCCCGGCAGTCATACGAAATGACCGCTGTTCTAGATATTATAAATTGTAATTAAAATGATTTGTGCAAAGGTGTCTGCTAATTCAAACTGAATTACCCAGGGCAGGCGGCGAGGACGCCCCTTTGCTTACTGCCCCATGGGGTTTCCCCCTTCTACTTGCTTAATTGCTTAAAGTAGAGTGCAATGAAGGAAACCACTGGTGGTACATTTCTTAAGAGCCACCACTAGGTCAATAAATAAAGGTGATTTAAATAATAAAATATTAATTCACATGTCAAAGATTTCTTTGTACACAACATTTCTTGTGTAGATTTTTCCATCATTTTAAAGCTCGCCTTGCCCAGGACCATCAATTATTTTTAATTTTACATCCATTCTTTCACGAACTCTTGAACAGGCAACATAAAGTTGACCGTGTCCAAATGCAGGCTCAGGTAAAAAAATGCCAACACGCTTAAGTGTTTGGCCCTGAGACTTATTGATGGTCATAGCAAAGGCAAGTTTTACAGGAAATTGTCTATGTCTCAATTGAAACGGCAACCCTGTTTGAGATGGAGCCAAATCAATTCTTGGAATGACATGTATTTCACCTTTAGAGGAGCCAGTCAAAGACTTAGCTATTATGACATTATTTTTCAGTTGGAGAACCTCTAGTCTTGTACTATTGCAAATCTTAACCCTTCTGGTGTTAAGATTTCTTAACAGCATAATAATTGCTCCAATCTTTAACCTCAATTTGTGAGGTGGCATGCCAGAAGGCAGGACTATTTGAATGCTGTGGCAACTTCACTCCATTGGCTAGTACAGTTACGCAAGCAACCAATAAGCTATCAGCAACAAACAGACACTTAAGCCGCATACAATAAAGATATTCATTTACCAAAAGTTGTACACACAGACACACAAAAAAAGTGAATTTGCTCTATGGACATTATACATCAGTGAAATAAATGTAAATCAAAAAAACTTCTTTCAATTTTACAATGTTTATCTTAGTAAAAAAATTGTTTAATAATTATGCTTATATTAACTACAAAATTTAAATTAAATTGTTATTTGCTAATGTATTTGTGTTAATCCTAATCTGGAGGGACCCAAAACATTGAAGACATGAACAAAGTCCGTCGATTACACATCAAAGCTTTATTGTCTAGCTTGGTCAAGTGGCGACAACTCCAACAGTGGTCTGAGGGAGAGCGCGCGTGCCGGCCATTTGTTTTACTTAGTTTTTATAGTTTTGTAAGTAGGAAGTACAGAAGCAAAAATTGTAATTAGGAGCCCCTTACCACTACTGGTTATAGTCATATGTCCTTTAACATGATAGGACCATGTTCAATTTGCAAGCCATACATCCTTTTGGGAGAAAACAAAATTTACAAATCAACACAATGGTATAAAGATGTCTCTTTACATATTAAAAGGCGTTCCTATATTTTCTAGTGTTCATCTGCCATCTCTCTGTCCAGAGTCAAACATGTATTAATCACATGCATTTACATAAGAGAGGTAGTTTCCATGGGGACAAATGCCCGCAAATGGTTCATTGCTATAAGAAAAGGTTTATTTTGGCTTTTCTCTCCCTGTACCTGGCTAGCCATTCACCCCTTTGCATTTACAATACAATGCCAAGGGCCATCCTGGTCATGCCAATCACACAATACAGAGACTATTTCTCACAATTTCTCTGCATACCTTAACACAAATTAATAAATGTTCTTCAAGGCTCCCAAAGTATTAATATTAATTCTGTAGCTTTTGGTACTTTACAACACCTGAGGGTGAGGTGACACAGTGGCTCCTCATTTGTAATTTATATTTTTGTTTTGAAAACATATCAGTCAGTGTTCAGTAAAATAGAGAACCACAAGGAAATACATATTAGGAAACTTATTGCATAGAATTAGCTTAAGCTATTGTGGGACAGGCTACATAGTTTAAATTCCAGGGAACAGGCATCAAGAAGGACAGAGTAGAACTCTCAATGCATGGTCGGAAGTTACTTTCCACAGGAGAAATTGGTTCTTCATGAAGAAAGCCTCAGCTCTACTCTTAAGGCTTTTCAACTGAAAGAATCAGGTCTACCAGATAACCTAAAATACTCACCCTTCTTTTTTTATTTATTTATTTATTTTTATTTATTTATTTTTAAATAATTTTATTTTTTAATGGGGCGACAACAATAAATCAGGATACATATATTCAAAGATAACAAGTCCAGGTTATCTTGTCGTTCAATTATGTTGCATACCCATCACCCAAAGTCAGATTGTCCTCTGTCACCTTCTATCTAGTTTTCTTTGTGCCCCTCCCCCTCCCCCTTTCCCTCTCCTTTTCCCCCCTCCCCCCCATAACCACCACACTCACCACACTCTTATCAATGTCTCTTAGTTTCACTTTTATGTCCCACCTACGTATGGAATAATGCAGTTCCTGTTTTTTTCTGATTTTTTTTTTTTGCTGTTGGTTTGGTTCAATTTCATTATGATATGCCTTGGAGTAGGTTTGTTGGGGTTAAGAAAACTTGGAGTTCTGTTTGCTTCTTGAACTTGAGGCTTTAGTTCTTTCCATAGGCTTGGGAAGTTCTCATCTATTATTTGTTTGAATATGTTCTCTATTCCATTTTCTCTCTCTTCTCCCTCTGATATACCTATTATTCTTATGTTATTCTTTTTGATGGAGTCAGATAATTCTTGTAGGGCTATCTCATTTTTTTTTAATTTTTGAATCTCTTTCTTCTTCTCTCTGTTGTGCCTCAAGTTGCTTGTCTTCTATTTCACTAATCCTCTCTTCTATCTGACCTATTCTATTAGCTAAGCTTGTTACTTCGTTTTTCAGCTCGTGAATTGAGTTTTTCATCTCTGTTTGATTTGTTTTTATAGTTTCAATTTCCTTGGACATATATTCTTTGTGTTCATTGAGTTGTTTTCTGAGCTCCCTAAATTGCCTTTCTGTGTTTTCTTGTATATCTCGGAGGATTTTTAGGATTTCTATCTTGAATTCTCTGTCATTTAGCTCCAAGGTTTTCAATATATTAAATTTTTTCTCCATAGATTTTTCCTCATCTATCTGTGTTACCTCTCTTTCTTTTGTATCCATGATATTCGATTTTCTCTTCCTTAATGGCATCTGAGGGTGGTTTTGTTGATAGTATTAATGAGATTTAATAAAGAATAAAAAGTTAAAAAAATAAAAAATTGAAAAGAGTTGGTTTTTTTTTAAAAAAAATTAATAATGAAATAAAGAAAAATAAAATAAAAATTAAAAAAAAAGGAAATTATTCCCCCCCTCCTTTTTTCCTCTCCTCTTCTCTCCCCTCTTTCTTGAGAAAATCTTGTGGTGAACTGTGAATTATAACAAACAATGCCTGTAATGGAGGGCCTGAATTGGGGAAAAGTAATAAAGGGGCAAAAAAAAAAAAAAAAGAAAGAAAAAAGAAGGGGGTATGGACCCACAAAAAGCAAATAAGGAAAAAATTTGGGTCAAGAATAAAATGATTTGCTTTTAGGTGTTGGTTGACTAAGAGTTATGATGAGAGGAATAAGAGGGAAACAGAAAAATGGGGGGACAAATTAAAAAATTACTATTGTATTTAGTGGAACAAGAACTAGATAAAATGGAGAGCCAGGGATGGGAGCACTGCTAGTGAGTTAAAAAGGTGAAGTAAAAACCCCCCAAAATGCCACAAACATAAGTTTGAGTCCCAAATAAGATAATTTGTTTGTTATTGAAGTTTGAATGAGAGGAAATGTAAAGGAGAAAGGAAGAAACTAATATAGAGGGAGAAAAGAAAGAGAGAGAAAAAAAGAGGGAACCACTAAAAGAAGAAAAAAGAAAAAAAGAGGAGAGAGAGAGAGAGAGTTAAGGGTTTTAGAGTGCAACCCTCATAGAGAGAAAGGAAGAGGAAAGAAAAGATAATGGGAGATGTAACACTTATGGGTAGTGTAGTTCAAGGAGAGGAGACAGTAAGACCGGCAGAGAGTTAATCAGCAAATTGAAGGAGGAAAAGAAATATCAAGAATGAAGATAAGAGAAACAAACGAACAAATATAATAAAATGGGATAGGTTATAAATTCTGCATATTATTCTTGATTTTGAGAGGTTATCATCTTGTTTTTTCTTTTCTCTCCCTCTTCCTGGTCGGTGACTCTGTACCCCAGGTTCTGCCCCTTTGGCACGCTCAGGTAGAGGTTTGCAGTTGATAAGTCTCTATGGCGATGTCATGTATTGTGCTTTAGTCTCGTTGGCAGTTGAGGCTCATTAGCATTTATAGGCTCCGACAGTGAGAGAGTCCGTGTTCCTGGAGCCTTTCTCCTAGTCTTTCCTTCCTCAATTAGTAGCCTGATAATCCAGCTATGGGGTTGCTGCTGCCTCTGCCTGGATAGTAAGAGGCTCAAAGAGCTGGCAACTCCCCACTCTATTTCCACTCAGCACAGGGCTCTGGGTAAGGCTCAGTCAGTCAGAGCTGCTAGCATAATCAGGCGGGCTTTCCACCCACTCAAAGACCTCTGGTTCTGCCACTCTGTCCGGTAACACAGGCGGGCGCCCACTCCTGGGGCGCTTGGAGGAAACTCTCGCTCACTATCTGCACGTGCAGACCAGGATATCTGGCTGGCAGTCTCACGCTCTGAGTGAAACCCCCTACCGCATGGAAAAGTTGCAGCGTTGGAATTGGCTCTCGCTCCGTCCCCATGCGCGGCTTTTGCGAGGCGCTGGGGCAGCCCGAGATTCCGCTTTGGCCCACACAAAGGGCCCTGACTCTGCCCCTCTGTGCGATAACACGGGCGCGCACTGCCGAGGCACCCAGAGGAATCTCTCGCTATCTGTGCGCACAGACCAGGATATTAGGCCAGCCGCGTTTCCCTCTGAGTGAAACTCCCACCAGCACGGAAAAGTTCCACCGTTGGAATTAGTTCTTGCTCCCTCCCGTGTGTAGCTTTCCTAGGGCGCTGGGGCTGCCCAGAGATTCCACTTTCGGCCCACACAAAGGCCTCTGACTCTGCCTCTCTGTGGGGTAACACGGGTACCCACTCCCAGGGCTTTGGAAGAAATCCCTCACCCACTATCTGCACGCGCCGACCAGGAGACCGGGTAAAATGGCTGCCCCGCTTGTCTTTCTTTGTCTGGGTTTGGTGCGAGTGTTAGCTTGTATTGCCCGGGTTGCCACAGGAACTGTTTTTCCTTGGCTTGGATCTCCGTGCCACAGCCTGGTTTGGCCGTTTGTGCCACGGCCTGGATCTATTCACCCCCTTTGCCTGCCTCAGTTTCTATATTCAGAGTTCCCAGAGACAGCCGCCCTGTTTAGGTTAGTGAGGAAGGCGGAGCATTTCTTACTCCCTATTTCCTTCGGGGTTTGGTTATATATTTAGCCAATTTTTCGCTCGACCATACCTTCGGGTGTATTGCAAAACATCTGGAGACTCCAAGGATAGGTTTTTCTGTTTCTGGTTGAAGATCTTGTTGAGTTTTGGGGGAGATTTATCGGTATCGCTTCCTACCCCGCTATTACTCTGACGTCATCTCCCTAATCACCGTTCTTTAAGTCAATCGATTATGTACACTAACCACATTGACAAAGTATCTTCACATCAATGTAGATTAGTATTGGAATGACTGAGAACTTTAGCCAAGTTGACACATCAAAAGTCTGTCACAACTTTAGCACTCCTTTGAAGTCAATTTAATGATTAAAATGACAACCCAGTTTCCAGAAAAAAAAAATAAAATCTTCATTTATTTTATGCGATTCTTTTTTGGCATTCAGATAAAAATCCAGATTGTTATTTATTTTTCTAGTTCTAATCCATCATATGGTTAGATTCAGTTGCACTTTCTCAATGTGTTGTTAGTTATCCCCAATACCATTTAACCTCAAAAAATGACAGTTTATCTTAATTAATTTACTCTCTGAAAAACATTGACCTAATTTATTATAAGATTTTAAGCATCAAGTAAATTTTAGTCTTAGAAAAGTTCCCAGTATCTATTAAATGCAGAAGAAACAGAATTTAACAATTGTTTACTTGAGAACTTGATAATCACATATAAAATATAATGGCTAAATTTGGTTATTATGAAAGATTACCAGTACTTATGACTTCTAAACAGTTGAAAAAAAGGAAATTCAAATAAGTAAAATTGAAAATCTAATTGACTTTATTGAATGATTTATGAATCAGGCAGCATCCCATCTAACAAATATACAGAGCTTGAAGAGTTCTACAAAATTGAAGGTTTATAATGACAGAAGGAAGAAGGGTTACAGACAGAGTAAATAACCCATCTTCCATTGGAAGATAGAAAGGGCCTGTATAGCAGATTGCCTCGTTAAGTGTTGATCAGAAAATTCCAGACTAATTAGATAAGGTTGAAAGAGCAATTAGGTTAGATATTAAGCTGTGTTGTGATGATGGGGGGGTTAAAACAAATACAAAAGAGCTTCAGTCTCTCAGTGGATAATTTTTTTATTATTATTCAGTGAGAAGAGGGGAGGCAGAGAGACAGACTTCCACATGTACCCTGGCCAGGACCCACCTGACAAACCCACTAGGGGGCGATGTTCTGCCCATCTGGGGTGTTGCTCCATTGCTCAGCAACTGAGCTCTTTTTAGCTCCAACCTGACTCCTCAGTGCCCAGGACCAACTTGTGCCAATCTAGCCATGGCTGCAGGAAAGGAAGAGAGAGAAACAAGGAGGGGGAGGAGTGGAGAAGCAGGTGGACACTTCTCTTGTGTACCCTGACTGGGAATCAAACCCGGACATCTATATGCCAGGATGACACTCTACCACTGAACCAAATGACCAGGGCCTTTTTTTTTTTAAACCAAGGTTTTGTGCTAGAAGTGCTGGAAACTTGGCTTTTCTAGAACTCCATTTCAGAGACACTTATTAATCCTAAGATTAATAGGCCAAATTTTATAAAAAACTATAGTCCTCTTACATATATCTAAAATAACCACTCTTTAAGAGGAATGTATCTTGCCTGACTTGTGGTGGCACAGTGGATAAAGTGTTGACCTGGAATGCTGCGGTCACTGGTTCAAAACCCTACACTTACCTAGTCAAAGCACATATGGGAGTTGATACTTCCTATTTCTTCCCCCCATTTTTTCCTTCTCTCTCTCTAAAAATAAATAAATAAAATCTAAAAAAGGGGAGAATATATCTTGCGTACAAATAGTTTCACAAATTTTTAATATCATGTCTCTAAGTATTCTAGAAAGCTTAAATAGACCATTGTTTAAAACGAAAAATGTAAATAAAACACAAAAGTTAGATGAAAAAGTAAAAAGAAAGCTAAATAAGCTATAAAACACATACAACTTTATAAACGCCAAAATAAAATAATTTCTAATTAATTTGAAAGCTTTATAAGGATACTGATATAAGGATACTGATAAAGTGTTTCTTCCCTAGAGTCTGTTAATAATGAGGAACAAGAAATAACCAAGAAGGAAAAAGGAATCACATATCTGTATTTAGCAAAAAAGTACAAATTCAGTTAATGAGTCTTTTTGAACAGTACCAAAATACCAGGAAAAGATTTTCCTGTTCTTGTTCCAGTCATTAAACCCTTTGCTTTTGTTTCTCAATAGATAAATTCAGGAATGTTTTTATTACATTTAGCAAAAAGCAAAAGTTTGAGGACTCTGGTAGTAATCTCAAATAGTGTGGAAATATGGTTTCATAACGGGGCAGATAAGGAGCATATCATTTGAGGTGTCATGGATATATAATAGTATCTTATGCCTCTGTTAGGATCAAAAAATAAATTGATAATTTCAAAATTAAAATAATTCAATTTTATTTAATTTTCTGGAATGAACTGAATGAACAGTTAATCAAAATATTTAATCAATACTTCCAAGAGGATCAACTAGCAAAAAGCAAGTTGATGTAAATGCATATTTTTGTTTTTTAAATTCATTATCTGAAAAGAATCTTATTAATTCCACTCTTTCTAGAGTAAAAATGATAATGCAGGTTTCATATTAAAAATAATATCTTCCTAGGAACTTTTTGTTTTAATTTTGTAGACTAATACTCCACAAAATTTTCATCTTAGTGCCATAATAACAAAGGAAAGGAAAGTATATAATGAGGGTCTGAGCCATGCATTTCAAAGCAAACTATTTACCTAAGCTCTTGTTTTATTTTTAAAATTTACATTAATTTTTACAGTTACTATAAGGATTTCACCAAAACTTTCCAGTATAACTGTTACTCAAGAAAAATATGCCAACTTTATCCAGTGGCTTTTTACATTTCCGAAGATATTTATACTCTTAAAAGAAAAAGAAATGCTGTGTGTTTAGTTTTCTTTACTTTTTTTTTTGTTTTGTTTTTTTGTTTTTTTTTTGTTACAGAGGCAGAGATAGATGGACAGACAGACAGGAATGGAGAGAGATGAGAAGCATCAATCATTAGTTTTTTTTTTCATTGCGCATTGCGACTTAGTTGTTCATTGATTGCTTTCTCATATGTGCCTTGACCGCGGGCCTTCAGCGGACCGAGTTACCCCTTGCTGGAGCCAGCGACCTTGGGTCCAAGTTGGTGAGCTTTTTGCTCAAGCCAGATGAGCCCATGCTAAAGTTGGTGACCTTGGAGTCTCGAACCTGGGTCCTTCCGCATCCCAGTTCAATGCTCTATCCACTGCGCCACCACCTGGTCAGGCTAGTTTACTTTTTTTTTCTGAAGCTGGAAACGGGGAGAGACAGACAGACTCCCGCATGCACCCGACCAGGATCCACCCGGCACGCCCACCAGGGGCGACGCTCTGCCCACCAGGGGGCAATGCTCTGCCCCTCTGAGGCGTCGCTCTGCCACGACCAGAGCCACACTAGCACCTGGGGAAGAGGCCAAGGAGCCATCCCCAGTGCCTGGGCCATCTTTGCTCCAATGGAGCCTTGGCTGCGGGAGGGGAAGAGAGAGACAGAGAGGAAGGAGGGGGTGGGGGTGGAGAAGCAAATGGGCGCTTCTCCTATGTGCCCTGGCCGGAAATCGAACCCGGGTCCCCTGCACGCCAGGCCGACGCTCTACCGCTGAGCCAACCGGCCAGGGCCTAGTTTTCTTTACTTTTTGAAATAATGCTTTTTATGACCCTGGCCAGTTGGCTTAGTGGTAGAGCATCAGCATGCTCTGTGGATGTCCCAAGGCACACAGGAGAAGTGACCATTTGCTGTTATTCCACCCTGGTCTCTCTCCTTATACTCTCCGTCTCTCTCCCCCTTTCACAGCCATGACTCAATTGGTTTGGGCCAGTTGCCCAGCCCTGCTAAAGGGCTTAGTGGAGCCTTGCCTCAGGCACTAAAACTAGCTTAGTTTTCAAGCAACATCTCTAGATGGGCAGAGCATTGTCAGTATGGGGCTTGCTGGTGCATCAGGAGAGGGTGCATACAGGAGTCTGTCTCTTTGTCTCCCCTCCTCTTACTTAAAAAAAGAAAGAAATTTTTATGTAAAATTACATGTTTTATTACAGTATATGCTCTTGATGATTAGACTCTGGAAATTCTCATTGTTCTAGAGTGACTATTATGTAAAAAAAAAAAAAAAAAAAAAGACTTTAAAACTCAATGTGCCTGACCTGTGGTGGTGCACTGGATAAAGCATTGACCTGGAACTCTGAGGTCACTAGTTCGAAACCCCAGGCTTGCCTGGTCAAGGCACATATGGGAGTTGATGCTTTCTGCTCCTCCCCTCTTCTCTCTCCCTCTCTTCTCTAAAATGAAAAAATAAAATAAAAAAATACTCAGCGAAAATAAGTACCATTATACCTGTTCTTGTTCCTGTAAACATTGCTGCCATGCTCCAACTCATCCCCACCCATAAAATACACATACCTTAACCACTCAAATAAAACGCTATATATTTTTTAAAACATAACAGATTTCTCACTTCAATTACAATGTGTAAGAAGTATGGAACTTGAACTTAATACATTCATCTTTATACCAAGGTTAGGCAATGAAAACTAAAATATGAAATGTATCTGACTGTTCTTGGAACCATTAGAGAAATGAGATTGCAAAGCAAATCATCACTCTTAAAATTGAAAAAAACAGATAAATTCAGAGAGCCATAGCTGACATCTAGTTATTAGAAGAAAAATCCACTCAAGCCATAAACTGGCTGGAATACTGAAATGTTAATTGTCCCAGGCCACTTAGGTGTGACAGAATATAGCCTAGTTATGAGTGAGAAACTCGCTTGACCCTGACCGGTTGGCTCAGTGGTAGATTGTCGGCCCAGAATGTGGAAGTCCCAGGTTTGATTCCCAGCCAGGGCACACAGGAGAAGTGCCCATTTGCTTCTCCATTCTTCCCTCTCTCCTTTCTATCTGTCTCTCTCTGCCCCTCCCACAGCCAAGGCTCCACTGGAGCAAAGTTGACCTGGGTGCTAAGGATGGCTCCATGGTCTTCACCTCAGGTGCTAGAATGGCTTCAGTTGCAACAGAGCAACACCTGAACGGAGCATTGCTCCCTATTGGGCATGCCAGGTGGATTCTGGTCAGGCACATGTAGGAGTCTGTCTCTCTTCCTCCCAACTTCTCGCTTCAGAAAAATACAAAAAAAAAAAAAAAAAAAAAGGAAGAAAAAAGAAAAGAAAAGAAAAGAAAAAGGAGTGAGAAACTCAGGATCCTGCTTTCTTAGAAGGGCTTTCATATTTTTAAAGGTCTTATCTCCAGTAACTCCACCAGTTTCTCATGATGAGTATTTGAGAAATATTTCCTTCTGGAACTTAAATGGAGAAAAAGAATAATAATTGAAAACTATACCCAGAGCCTTCTCTATAACAAAAGTTCACTCTCTGAGGAAAAATATTTTACTAGATACTTATGACAGCTGGAAAAGAAAATGTCTCCCACTGCAGCCCCTTCTAATATCACATAAGGGAACAAGAAATATCAAGAATTATATATTCTTGATATTGGGAACACTAGCCTAATAAAGCAGTAAAGGGAGAAAAACTTGCAAGAGTCAGATCTCTGAAATACAGGTCCACTAAAAGTTGGAGATTTAATTGAAAAATGATAGAAGATTATTTCTCCCACACACTTTACCAGCACACCTGCAGTGAGTGCTCTAGCATAGGAACAAGAAATTATGGCTTAAAATGATGCAAGATACAGACACTTTGAGGAGGAGTGCTTAGGGAAGCCTAGAATGAAGAAGAGAGATAAAATCAAGGCCATTAGAGGAATAAGGTGCTCACAGGCTACCCATGGCTAGCACAAACATTAAACACAACCCAACTCTTAGCCATATTAGCATAAATGCTCACACTAAAGGCCTATTCAATTCTCATTACTGACATTATATATTACTGGACATTATAATATGCCTGGATTTTTAACAACAATAAAAATCACAAGTCAGGCCAAAAAGCAAGAAAAAAAAAAGTAAAAGCACTCCAAAGAAACAAAGAAATTATTAGGAAAAGACATAGATATGACACAGATATTGGAATTATCAGACAGGGAATTTAAAATAAGTATATCATGATATCACCATACCAAAAAATGGTGATTATGTGAGGTAATGGATGTATTAATTAGCTTGACTGTGGTAACCAACACATCAGTGCATCAAGTGATCACATTATACATATTAATTATATATCAATTTTATTGTCAATTATATTTCAATAAAGCTGGGAAAAATAAATAATTATAAAATATATTAGAGACTTTAGTGAAGAAATAGACAGATGCTAGATGAAAATATGAATAGAGAGTTGGAAATATTAAGGAAGAATAAAAAAGAAATGCTATAAAGAAAAAGACTGTAACAGAATTGGAGAATACTTTTGATAGGCTTCTCAGTGTACTAAACAAAGCTGGCAAAATATTTGGTGAACTTGAAGATAAATCAATAGAAATTTTCCAAACTAAAATATCTATAGAAAAAGGAACATCCAAGTCTGAGAGACATAGCAGCTCTACCTAATCCAAAAAAAAACAAACACAGAAAAATAGCCAAAATGAGAAGACCAACAGGCACCGAATCAAAGAACAAGAGAAATCTCCAGAAAAAAACCTAAATGAAATGGAAACAAGCAAACCACCATGTACAGAGTTCAATACAGTAGTTATAAGGATGCTCAAGAAATTTAGTGAGAACTGCAACAGCATTAAAGAAGCCCAGACAGAAATAAAGGATATGTTAACTGAATGAATAAATTACATGAAATCAACTGTGGAATAGACAAAGCAGAAAATCAAATCAGCAATTTGTTATATAAGGAAGTAGAAAACACCCAGTCAGAACATTAAAAAGAAAAAATAATAATATTATTAATAATAATAAAAATAAAGATATTATAAGAAATCTTTGGGACAAATTCAAGAGTATCAACATTTTTATCATGGGAATGCTGGAAGGAGAAGAGAAAGAGCAAGAAATTGAAAACTTATTTAAAAGTATAACCACAGATAAATTCCCTAACCTAGTGAAGGGAATAAACATAGAAGTCCAGGAAGCACAAAGAGTTCCAAATAAAATGAAAACAAAGCTGCCCACACCAAGACACATCATAATTAAAATGTCAGAGATTAACAAAGAGAGAATCTTAAAAGCAGCAGGATAAAAATCAGTTAGTTACCTGCAAGGGAGCTCTCATAAAACTATCAGCTGATTCCTCAACAGAAACTTCATAGGCCAAAAAGGAGTGGCAAGAGCTATCCTGGCCAGTTGGCTGAGCGGATAAAGCCTCAGATATCCCAGGTTTGATCCCCGGTCAGGGCATACATGAGAAACAACCATATACAGTGTGTTTGTAAAGTCATGGTGCACTTTTGACCAGTCACAGGAAAGCAACAAAAGACGATAGAAATGTGAAATCTGCACCAAATAAAAGGAAACCTTCCCAGTTTGTGTAGGATGATGTGGCAGCATGTGCACATGCACAGATGATGATGTAACACTGTGTATACAGCGGAGCAGCCCACGGTCATGCCAGTCAGGATGTGGACGGTACAGAGGAAAGTTCAGTGTGTTCTGTGGCTCGCTAAATTTGAATCCGTGACCAAAGTGCAACGTGAATATCGGTGCATTTATAACGAAGTGCCACCATATAGGAATAACATTATTACTCCGTGGGATAAATAAGCAGTTGAAGGAAACCAGCAGTTTGGTGGAGAAACCCCGTTCTGGTAGGCCATCAGTCAGTGGCGAGTCTGTAGAGGCTATACGGGATAGCTACCTAAGGAGCCCTAAAAAATCTGTGTGTGAGTCCACATTGAACTGCACTGAATAGGTATGAAACTGGGAGAGTTTTCCTTTTATTGGTGCAGATTTCACATTTATATTGTCTTTTGTTGCTTTCCTGTGACCAGTCAAAAGTGCACCATGACTTTACGGACATACTGCTCTTCCCATCCCTTTCCTCCTCTCTCCCCCTTTGCAGCCAGTGGCTTGATATGTTCAAGCATCAGTCTTGGGTGCTGAGGATAGCATGTTTGATTCAAGCATCAGCCCCAGACAGGGGTGCTGTGTAGATCCTCTGTTGGGACCCATGTGGGAGACTTTCTCTCTATCTTTCCTTCTTTCACTTAAAAAAAAGAGAAAAAGAAATAAAGAACATTCAAAGTGATGAACATGAAGACCTATATCTGAGATTACTCTACCCAGCAAAACTATCTTTTAGAATCAAAAGATAGAGAGCTCCCTAGACAAAAAAAAAAAAAAAAAAAAAAAAGCCAAAGGAGTTCATCATCACCAAACCAGTATTATACAAAGGTCTTCTTTAAGAAGGAAAAAAAGTTCAAAAATATAAATAATAAACTGCCATAAGAAAGAAAGAAATGTTACCACTTATGACAGCATGAATGAACCTAGAGGTTATTATGCTAAGTAAAATAAGTCAGAGGAAGACAAATATCATATGATTACACTTATATGTGGAACCTAAAGAATAGTATAAACAAAAAAGTAATAGATACAGAGAACAGACTGGTGGTGGCCAGAGGCAATGGGGGTTAGGGGACCAGGTGGAAAAGGTGAAGGGATTTAGAAGTACAGCTTGGTAGTCGCAGAATAGTCACAAGGGTGTAAAGTACAGCATAGGCAATATAGTCAATAATATTGTAATAACTATATACAGAGCAAGCTGGATTCTGGAAATATCTTTGGTAACACCTTATAAAGTATGTGATTGTCTAACCACTCTTTTGTACACCTGAAACTAGTACAAAATAATTTTGAATGTAAAATATAACAAAAAATTTTTAAAAATATGTATATTAACCAGATGGTTTTTGATAAAGCTAATGTTTCCAACTTTAAAACCCAGTTCACATTCCCAAAATTAAACAACTTATTTGAGTCCCTTGGTTTTTTATAATAGTGTGTTGGTCATACAGTGCAGCCTCAAGTAGATATCTTACTACAAGGACCATGATAGCATTGGTTTAGCTGTATTATTCTAATTGTATTATGAGATTAAGTTGGAGCAACAGGGATTTGCACTACTGGCAAAACAGAAATCTTTTAAATACGTAAGTATTACATACAAGTTTCAATTAAATATTTCAAATCACTGAAACTTGTTATAATTTAAATAATATGTTAGAAATTAAAAAGATGTAGAACCAAACATCCAATAACTATATTTTTGTCAAAAAATGCCACCCACATGCAATGGTACACCAGAAAGTATGCAAAAAGAGAAGAAATCACAAGGAACATTTAAAGTAATAATTGAGAATTTTCCAAAATTAATGACAGACAACAAACAAACCCTAGATACATGAAGTTCAGAGAACTTCACAATTAAGTAGAATAAACACCAACAAACAAATAGAGGTAGGTATCTTTTATGCAAACTTTAGTAAATCAATGGCAAAAAATATTTTGGAAAAGATGGAGAGTCGTGATCTTTTGTTCAAAGGTAAAAGGATAAGAATTATATGAGAAGCAATCAATAAACAATTAATGGAAGCAACAATGAGTTTATGCTTCTCATCTCTGTCCTCATATCCTGCTCTCTCACTGTGTCTCTAAAAAAAATTATAGCAAACTCCTCTAGACAAATTAGAAGAAAGTAGAGTGAATTCTATACACAATATAGAATACACAGGGTAAAGAAAAGGGTATAAGTCAAAACTATAAATTTATATAAAGAAAGAAATATTTTACCATTAGATTTGTAATTACTGGAAAAAAATCTACAAAGATATATACTTGATATAATGAGAGAAGATAAAATGTAATCATATAAAAATTAGTTAAAACCAGAAAAGGCAGAAAAATAGGGAAGGAAAGAGCAAACAATAAATGCAACAAAGGAAAAACACTAACAAGGATGTTGATTATTAACTCAAATATATGAAAAATAATTTTAAATACAAATTATGTATGTATTATAATTAAAGAACATATTATTAGTGTTAAAAAGGCAAGAATATACTATACATTGTCTAGAAGAAACTCAGATATGTGTAGTCTGATAGGATGAAAGTGAGGGAATAAAGATATAACATAATAATACAAGTCAAAAGAAAGCTGGTATAGCCTGACCAGGCGGTGGTGCAGTGGATAGAGCATCGGACTGGGATGCAGAAGGACCCAGGTTCGAGACCCTGAGGTCCCCGGCTTGAGCGCGGGATCATCTGGCTTGAGTAAAAAAGCTCACCAGCTTGGACTCGAGGTTGCTGGCTCGAGCAAGGGGTTACTCGGTCTGCTGAAGGCCCGGGGTCAAGGCACATATGGGAAAACAATCAATGAACAACTAAGGAGTTGCAATGAAAAACTGATGATTGATGCTTCTCATCGCTCTCCTTTCTTGTCTGTCTGTCCCTGTCTATCCCTCTCTCTCTCTGTCCCTGTAAAAAAAAAAAAAAAAGAAAGCTTGTATAGCTGTATTAATTTCAGACAAAGTATACTTGCAGTAAGAAGTTATCAGGGACATAAAATGGTTTTACATAATGATAACTCTATAATTCAAGAAGACAAAACAATCCTAAATATATATTCAACTAATATCAGAGTGTTAAAATATGTGAGGCAGCCCTGGCCGGTTGGCTCAGTGGTAGAGCGTCGGCCTAGCGTGCGGAGGACCCGGGTTCGATTCCCAGCCAGGGCACATAGGAGAAGCGCCCATTTGCTTCTCCACCCCTCTGCCGCACCTTCCTCTCTGTCTCTCCCCCTCCCGCAGCCAAGGCTCCATTGGAGCAAAGATGGTCCGGGTGCTGGGGATGGCTCTGTGGCCTCTGCCCCAGGCGCTAGAGTGGCTCTGGTCGCAACATGGCGACGCCCAGGATGGGCAGAGCATCGCCCCCTGGTGGGCAGAGCGTGGCCCCATGGTGGGCGTGCTGGGTGGATCCCGTTCGGGCACATGCGGGAGTCTGTCTGACTGTCTCTCCCTGTTTCCAGCTTCAGAAAAATGAAAAAAAAAAATATATATGTGAGGCAAACTGATAGAACTGAAAGGAGAAATAAACAAATCCACTCATCACTGGAGACTTCAAAACCCTTCTTTCAGTAATTGATAGACCAAGCAGATAGAAATCAGTAAGGATATAAAAGAGTGAAACAGCATTATCATTCTACCTGAATTAATTGACACTTATAAAATTACCTTTGATATTTGTCCAGTTGCATTGAAAATTTATGTTCACACAAAAACCTGCATAAAAATGTTTATGACAGCTTTATTCATAATTCACAAAGTTAAAACAATGAAAATGATTTTCAGTGGGTGAATGATAAATGATCTGTGTTAAATCCATACACATGATATTATTTATTGATAGCAGAGATAAACTATCAAGCCATGCAAAGACCTGGATAAATCTCAAGTACATATTGCTAAGTGAAAGAAGTCAGTCTGAAAAGTCTATGTACTCTATCATTCAGTTTATCTGACAATCTGGAAAAGGTAAAACTACAGCAATAATTAACAGTGGTGTCCAGGGATTTGGATGGGATGAGAGTTGAATAGATAAAGCACACCCTGGCTGGGTAGCTCTGTTTGTTAGAGCATCGTGCAAATACTACAAGATTATAGGTTCGATACCTGGTCAAGTCACATATAAGAATCAACTAATGAATGCATAAATAAAGTGGAATTATTATTTTTCTCCTTTTTTCTCTTTAAAATCAATGAATTAAAAAAATGAATTAGTAAAGCATAGGGGATATTTTTTAGGATGATAAAACCATTCTGTGAGATACTCTAATGTTGGATATATGACAGTATTTGTCTCCTAGAACATTATAACACAAAAAGTGACCTTAATGTATGAAATTTATAAATCATTTAGGAGTTTAGAGATCCCATAATGGAATGCATAGTGTGACAAAGAAATATATTTGTATTATAAATGTCTGAAAAATCCTCACCAAATTATGTGGGGAAATAGGTGCTTGCCTAAGTAATTTTGGAAGTAATTAAGTCTCTAAGACTAAAGGTAAAATTAACTGTGCATAAAGACCGTATTCTAGTTGATAAAGTTGTTTCCAATTGGAATAAGAATTAACCACTCTGAAAAGTATATGTTTACTGGTATTAAACAACTAGGTAAATGGGTGGCCTATGTGGGGTCTTGTATTTCTTATTGTTGGTGTGGGAGTTTACAAATAAGCAAAAGGTACCACATAGCAACAGATTAAGATTGGAGACATCAGTATGAACTCCTATTTAGTTGAATGTGTATACTGCTGATTACACTTAGAGTAATTTATAGATATTAGCATATACATTTGTTAGTATGCGCACCTCCTTGCTCTGTCAGCTAAGAAAATCTACAAGAAATGTTATCCCAGTAGCACTTGGCACACCTCACTTCCAGATATTGTTTTCTAATATCATTTCTAATAAAAGGAATCAGGACTTTTGGAATAATAGCTGATTTAGGGGTTTCAGTAGAAAATATACAAGATAACCTGGGAATAGTTTGAAGTGCCAGAGGCAACAAAGTATTAAGGGAAAAAAAGGGATATATATCAAAGAGACACAGAAGCCAAGTGAAGAAGCTCCCAAAAGACTTTTGGGAAACAATTTGGCTATTGCATTGTAGCCAAAGTATAAAATAAATATACATAAATCAATATTCACAGAAATAAATGATTGAGTAAATAAAAAAAAACTGCAGAGAATAGATAAATCTCCTATGCCACAGACTCCACATGTGTGAAGACACTCCATACTTAAGGAGATGGAACATAAATCTCCAATCCTTATGTGCAGGATGCTCATAGTAACTTCCTTCCAAAGAGTACAGTATGAAAAGATCAGAAAAGAGTAACTTTACAGTAGGAAACCTGACAAACATTACCTCAACCAAGTGATCAAGGTCAACCTTGTCAACCTTAACAGTGATAATTCAGTGATAAATAATAATTGATAGTGTATATGGGTGTCCCAGGTTGGATTCCTGGTCAAGGAAAACAGGTAAAGTGAACATCTTCTCTCCCCCTTCTCTCCCTCTTCTCCTCACACACCCAGTGGCTTGATTGGTTTGAACGTGGCCCTGGGCACTGATGATAGCTTGCTGGGTCTGAACATGTCAGCCTCAGGTGCTAAAAATAGTTCTGTATTTCAGCACCTTCCCCAGAAAGGGTTGCTGGGTAAATCCAGGTTAGGGTGCGTGTAGGAATCTGCCTCACTCTGTCTCCTCCTCTCACCTAAAAAAAATGTGATGAAAATGGCAATTTACTACTGTGGTCTTTCTTCCTCAATTTCATATCCCAGTATAATCATTAAAAATATATTACACAAGTCATAATGTAGATCATTCTACCACATAACTGACCAAAGTGGAAAACTGACTGAGCCAAGAGGAGGAGGATAAGGACACATGCTAACTAAATGTAATATTGTGTCCTAGATAGGATTTTGGAATAGTAAAAGGACAGAAAGTAAAAACTAAGAAAATCTGGATGATATTATATAATAATAGCATATTAGTATTTGTTTATTAATTGTGACACAAAGACCATTTATTGTAAAGTAGTAATAATAAAAAGTACTGGATGTGTAGTGTGTGAAAACTGTTTTGTATTTATAATTTTTCTGCAAAGTAAAATCTATTCTAAAATTAGCAAAATTAAAAATTATTACAGTTTTCTGTTTGCCCATTGGAGTCATTAATTTTTCTATCTTAAAATTAGGGATCAGCAGATTTGAGTACAGAGGGAAGCATGATAAACATACCCATTTTGAATTGACACTGCACTCAAGACATCAGCATAAGAGAAAGGATTCTCACATCTAGCATCAAATGCCCGGTTCTCAGCCTTTCACCAGACTGTATATCTTACAAAGCAGTTCACAGTTAGGTCTTGAGAAAACAGTTCTAAGTTGTCATTGTAACAGAGCATAATAATTGATATTCATAATGACAACTGTAAAGTTATTAACCTAGCAAATTTTATTAGAATACTCTGTTTACTAAGTCAGTGAAGTATATAATATAGTTAAAATTAATGAGCTTTTTAAGTTTTAAAGGTATTGAAAATTCACTTCACTAGAACACTTAAATCCCTAATGATGGCAGGTAAATTATTTCTTAACTATATGGTAAATTATATGTCCCGAATTCCATAACAGCAATTAGATTATATATAAATTATGTTTCCATTAGCAAATCTCCTAGGGATAAAGTTGCATTATATGAAAAGTACATTCTCATTTAACCTTCTGATGCAACATATTGTGTGATTCCTAATATCAAACTGTCTTGTATTCCTGGATTAATAAATAGGCTATTTTATGCTTGCATAAATTAAAATGGTTTTCTATTGCCATTTTACATAAATGAAACTTTGTCTTGATATGGAAATTATATATCAAAATGTTTTCTTTTTTAAAAAAACAACAACTTCTGAAAAGTTTATGTAGCATTGCAAAGGAAAACTTGAGGAGAAAACTTTCCTTTTCTGTAGAACAGTACCTAAAAAAATATTTCTAGGTACTTTCTTTTTTCATCCTGGATATTTCAAAATGTCATTCACCATTGTTTAATTATAGGTTAATTTATTTATTTAGTTGTTATTACAGCTAAATTAACTGTGTATTTTTTAACTCAAACCAAAGTTGTAAAATGGGAATAAATCGAAACTTAGTCATACCCTTTTGGTCAACTTCATGATTCAATAATTGGTACATTTGCTAGTTTAAATTAATTTATTCTTTATTGTTCTTATTTTGTGTGTTTCAATGAGAAATTAAAGGGGAATACTGATGTGCTGCTAATATGTTAATAAATATTAATTTTGTACTGCCCTGAATATCCACATAGTGCTTTCTCTGTTACCTTAGGATAGAATTGTGTAGGAGACTAATAGATGTTGTGTCTTTCATCATCAGTCCCTTCTAGGACCCAGAAGCCATCAAAGTTGGCATAGATTTTTCTGGATGCAGCAAACTCACTGACCATTTTCATTTGTGATACCTCATCAAATTTCTCTAGTTGAAATAGTCTTCCAGTCATTGTATCCTTGAACCTGTCTAATCTTATTATTACTTATGACTTTCTGTGAACATGCAATTTTATTTTTATATTCGGTTAGCATACTTAAGCACCCTATTGCCAAAAATAAAATCATTTAGATGTTCCTCATTAGGAGCAGTTGGATAGAATTGAAAACCTAGACAGTTTGAAACTGTGACAATGTAGTAAACTTGCCTTCTTATTTCTGGCCATATAAAAATCTTATCGTGCTGGAAATATACAAAATAATGCTTATAGTGTAAATTATTTTGGATTCAATCAAAATAATTGATTTATGCAATCAGTATGTTATTTTTCTTTATTTTCATGGTATTTCAGCTTCTCAATGTATAAAATACGCTGCATAAGTATAATTAATATTTTATAGAATATGAAATTAAGACATATTTATTTTACATTAACTAAGGTGCTTTTTGCTGATTAATACTTAATTTGGCTTTTTCATTTTAATTCAATCTTGTATAATTTTTAACATAAACATTTCCCACATCATCACAAATTAATAGAATAACTGTAGAACCAAATGGATTTTTCTCACTCTTTTATGTAATAAAAAAAGCAACTGTAAGAATTTAACAACTAATCATTTGATTAAATACTAATTATATTAATTAAATATTGTGTATTTATGTAAATTTTTCTTAAGTACTATTTTATGTTAATGAATTAAACTAATTCAAACTAATATATCTGTTAGTTTGGAATAACATATTTGTGTGCTCTTTTATCATGATAATTCATTATGGTCAAATATAATTATATATATTGAAAATGATATGCTCTTGATATAAAAAGTAATAAAATTAATTAGTGGTTCCAAAACTAAAAAGTATCAAGCATATTAACAATATTTTGTGATGTAGAACATAATTTCTGAGATATGATTGTAGTACTTGAGAATGTGAACTCCAAATTATCTATCTTAACTATACCAATTATCTGAATATGTTTTTATACTTATAAGATACAAATAGTAGTGCTATATAATTTCTAGTGTTATTTTAAAGATTAAATATAATAAAGCATATCCAAGTTTAGGCACAGTATACATTATGTAGTAAGTATTCAATGTGATTTAATTAGTACCTTTATCATTATTATTAATACTGTCAGCTTTTTCATAGAGTTCCGAGAGGCCAAAGACTTCAGAATGGTATATAAATATACAAATAGGAGTTGCTATTTGATACAATACTTAGATCTCTGCGATATATTATCTATATATATTCCTCTGTATGCTTCACTGGTTCATTGGCAGAAAGAGGTTCCATTTACATTTCTGTTCTAATAGTAGTACAAGCAAACCCTCATTTATTAAAAAACACTCTAATATTTTGCATGTATCACAATTCTACTTATTTCTAAGAATCCTCAGGTATGTTCTTATATTTTAATAAATAATAATTTGTTTTTATTTCAACTGCTGCTGCTTAGAGTAGCACAAGTAATTCCAGTTCACCTTTTAGACTAAAGTATACTACTGATCGATAGCACTTCCCTTTTATCTCAATTGCCATTCTATTGCCTATTTATCTCAATAGCCACTGACACTCCTACTGCTGCCTGCTAAAACTGAAGGAGCTGGATGTTTGATTAATAACTATACTAAAAGTTGAGGAAAAAGTGATTACAAAGAACCTCCCACTCTTCTTGGTCCCATTCCCTTGCTGACCTCCATGACTATCTCTTTCAGCTTTTGCTGAATATATCTTCTGCCAGTTGACAATCATTCTTCTTAACAACTTATTTCATGAAGCAGGAGCCATGGAAGTATTTCCTACATCAGGGGTCGGGAAAGTTTTTGCTGAGAGAGCCATGAATGCCACATATTTTAAAATGTAATTCCGTGAGAGCCATACAATGACCCATGTACATTACGCATTATCCAATAAAAATTTGGTGTTGTCCCAGAGGACAGCTGTGATTGGCTCCAGCCACCTGCAACCATGAACATGAGCGGTAGGAAATAAATGGATTGTAATACATGAGAATGTTTTATATTTTTAACGTTATTATTATTTTTATTAAAGATTTGTCTACGAGCCAGATGCAGTCATCAAAAGAGCCACATCTGGCTCACAAGCCATAGGCTCCCGACCCCTGTCCTAGGTTGATAGTTACAAATGTCTTTGCATTCCTACTCATGTACCTGAGTAAAGTACACTCATGGCCCCAGAATATAAAATTGGGTTCTGGAACTAGTGTCACTGTGATTGGTGTTGACTAAGTCTGACTTTCTGATCTAAACATGTTGAAAATGAGTTTCAAGTTTCACTTTATTACTGTTCTTTTCGATCTGCCTATTTGAGAGGATATATGCTTTTTTATATTTTAATTTTAACATGGAATGAGAGAATACAGACAGTTTTCAGTACCTTTTTAATTTATTTTATTTTATTTTTAATAAGACTAAGGATTAGCCACCGAAGTGTCACTGGGAACTTGCTAGAAACGAGTCTTACATGGGACCTACTAACTCATAGAAACTCCGGGGAAGCAGCCCAGGGATCTGTGTTTTTGCACATGCTTCAGGTGGTTCTCTTTTTCTTTCTCTATTTCCTTAATAATACAGCTTTTGAATTTCAGTTAGACACATAGCCAAGTACTACACTCCCAAACTTCTTGTTGCAGCATTGTGTGACTATATGACAAAGTTATAGCCAATTAAAATATGAGCAGTGTCATATGCAGTTTGAGAGCTATTCTCTTAAAGGACAGAGCAATGCCCTCCTTTGCCCTCATCTGCTCTGAATGTACTGAAACATGCATGCAGTGATGGAAGCAAGAGCACTCATTCTAGACTACAAATAGAAGCTACATCTTTAGTATGGTAGAAAACCACAGAAGATCTTGGGTCTCTGATACTGTTTGTCTTGGACAACATATATAATCAGCATCATGGATGAGAGAAATAAGCTATTGCTTAAGCTTCTGTTGTTTGTGGATCTTTTTAGAAATTTTGATGTTTATTCTCACTGAAACATTGGGGAAACTTAATTTCTTCTTATTCTACTGTGTATAAGTAGAGAGGCAATACATCTGTTTACATAAAATAAATATGAAGAGATTAATCATTGGGGAAAGTATCATTATGTGCCTTTGCTTTTCAAATACTGGCCCTAACTCTCTTGCTTCTGAAAGTCAATCAATTAACAATAATTATTAAGCACATTCTAAACTCAAAGTAGTCTCCAAGGCCCCAGGGATACACAATGGTTAGCTAAATTGCATCTCATTTTATATTACTTAAAAGATATTATTTTAAGAAATTAAGGCCTCTTGATGCTTTATCCCAAACCATCTAACTTAATCTTGATAGTGTTAATCACTGTTAAGTTTGTGTTTCAGCCAGTCTTTCTGCCTTTTTCCCATGCTTATCAATATCCAACTGTTTATCTGTCTGTAAAAATATATAAGCTAATTTATTTACACCAAAATGAGACAACATTGTAGTTATTGGTCTTGATGTTCTGAGATGAAAATTCTACTTAATACATAGAAACATACATATATTTTAAGAATTCATCTCTCATATATCATTGCATGCAGTTTTATTAATTTCTGCTAGTTATTCTCTAATGGCCATATTGGCCCTTATCAAATTTTGAGTATTACAAATATTCTGCAGTGAGCATCCTTGTGCTTATATTTTTATCTGTTCATATTATTTCTGTATAATAGTTTGCAAGAAGTAGATGACTGAATCATAAGATATGCACTTTTTAAATTATATGAACAAAAGCAATCTATATTTTAATCAGTTATACAAATCAAATTCATAACTTAAATTAATAACTTTTCTATGAATTCTGAGTTGTCACATAGAAACAGCATATGAAAGCAGACTGATACATCTTTAGAAACATTCTCCATTCTTGATCTATACAGAAGAGAGGTACACTAAGGTAATAATGCCCATCAATTCTTCCTGAGTTTCTTATAGGCCAAGAAAACAAAATATTATTGGTCCATCATAAACTTAGCAGAAGACTTGCTTGGCTCAAGATCCCTCAATGGAACAATCAATTTTGGTTGATAACTAGGTCATTATAAAAGTCAAAGCTTTATTGATGGCAAATGGGGGTTAAGTTTATGATACATATTTTCTAATCTGTTTTCATAAATATTATACTACTAAATATTACCATCTAAATTTTATGAAATATCTATTTTATCATTCTTTCATTAGTCCTGTAAAATATTTACATATAAACCTATTTGATATGTTAATACAACATATATAACTTAAATTTATAGTTATTTGGTTCTAAGTTAAAATGACCACACATGAATTTGAAACTTCTTTAAAAATGAGCACATCCTTTGCCTCTCTCAGATGAATAGCATACATGCCTGGTTTCTTAGCTCTGTGGCAGAATTTTGTTTCTGTGAATTCTATAATCTTTTTGGTATATTCCATAGACTGCTTTGTCAAGGTAACCAAAGACCTTCTAGATCAGCGGTTCTCAACCTGTGGGTCGCAACCCCAGCGGGGTTCGAACGGCCAAAACACAGGGGTCGCCTAAAGCCATCGGAAAATACATATTTATACAGATTGAGAACCGCTGTTGGTGATGGACAACTTGAGATCAATTCTCTATTCTCATTTAACTTGAGCTATCAACAGCATTCCTCAGTGTTGATCAATCTCTTCTTAAATTTGACTCTATTTTTTCTAAAAAAAAACAAAACACAAATCTTCCAAGGCATCATGTTCTTTTGATTTTGGATACTCTTTGACAACTCATTTTGGCAGCTGTTCTGCCAAGACTCATTCTCATCTGTCCAGATGCCGTCTATCTCCATGCATTCTCGTGTTTTCACAGCTCCATGCCTGTAAATTACACTGATAAGCACATAGCTCCCAAACCGGTATCTGATCCTCACTCCAGATTCTATAGCTGGCCATCTCTACTCTCTCCACTTGTACCTCTAAAAATTCTCTTAACATATTAAAAATTAATCTAAATTTTAACATTCCCCCAACTGCTTTTTAGAATTTTCCATCTTTTCATTTGCTAAAGTCAAATTGTAAGTTATTATGAGTTTGTCTATGCATCACTCCACATCCAATAAGTCAGTAATTTTTGTCAATTCTAATTCTAAAGCACTTCCCAATTCATCTCATGACCATCTCTATTCACTATTGTAGACAAATTATTTTCATTTTAGTCTCTTGCCAATATTCTTCTTGCTTTCAACTATCTCTTATGATTTGTCACATATTATGCTAATATTTGTATCTTTCTCCCCCATCTCTTTTTTCATTTTTTGTTTTCTGTGTTTTTACCCAAATATATGTCTGAATGTGTATGCATGTCAGCCTAATGTTTTCCATTTTCCTAGCTTTTTCCTTCTTTATAATTTTTTTCTCTCTCATACCTAACATTAATATATGTTAATAAACCCTTACTTATATTTATGCCTGCTTATTCTTTTACAAACAGATACACATGTTTATACTTTTTTATACAAAATCAGATCCTATTTTATATTCTTCCATTTGCATATTACGTATCTTATACAAAATAAAAACTAGGTAATCTTACCAAACTAATGAGCATAGATACACTTAATATTTTATTAGATTTAAATTCTATGATATATATAATAATTATGTAACTACTCCCTCATTGATAGGAATTTTCTTTTTATGAAACATATAATTTCTTTTTATTTCAATTTTTTTAAATGACAAATGATTACACAATATAATATGAACTCTTCTTTTTTTTAAAAAATTAAGTGAGAGGCAGGGAGGCCGAGAGGCAGTGAGACAGACTCCTGCATGCACCCCAACCAGTATACACCTGGCAAGCCCCCTACAGGGCCATGCCCTGCCCATTTGGGGCTGTTGCTTCACTGATTCACAACTGAACTATTTCAGCACCTGAAGCGAGGCAATGGAGCTGTCCTCAGTCCCTGGGGCCAACTTGCTCAAACCATTTAAGCTATGGCTGCAAGAAAGGCAGAGAGAAAGAGAGAATGGGGAGGGATGGGGAAAGAGAAGCAGACATTCACTTCTCCTGTGTGCTTTGACCGGGAATCAAACCAGGGCTTCTACATGCTGGGTCGATGCTGTACCACTGGGCCAAATGGCCAGGGACAATATTAACTATTCTTGTGAATATTTTTTTATTTTATGGTAGAGAGTCCCAAGAATGCAATGGTTAGGTCAAAAGTCATATGCAATTTTAATGTTAATAGATTTTGCAAGATTGCTTTCCAAAAGGGTGGTAAAACTTAGGGATGTAATAATAGTTCATCTCTTTACTTATAATATCTTTATTTTATTCCTTTTAGTAAATTAGTTATATAGCATTCAATTACATTAATTTCTTTAGCAACATATTGAAAATGTAGTTCTGATTCTGAAATTAGAATTTTTCTGGCATATATCCCAATACTACTTATTAGAATTGAAAAAGGAACAAAAAAGATAAAAACCCAGTATCAGATAAATATATTGTATTGGTCAGTAGGTAATCTACTATTCTTTTAAGGCATGTTAAAGAATCACATACTAAACATTGTTTAATTTACTTCTTAAGGTTGAACCTAAGAAAAATTGTAAAATTTCTGACTTTTTATACATTTGCATTAAATTCCATATTTCCACAATTTCTACATTTCTACCAACTCTTCAAGCACACGCCCTTATATAAGAAAATAAATTGGTGTTCTGTTCTGCCAGGTCTTCCAATATCAGATCTAGGGAAGTTGCCAGAAAATTAGAGAAATTAAAGCTTGAAAACACATAAAATTATATCTGGCTTATTACCTTTCTTTTAGAGGTGAAATAACTGAAGTTAAGAAATTTGAATTATTATTTGCCCAATATCCCAAGGTTGCTTTAGTTGGCCATATCTTAATTTGGCTTCTAGTACAGTTTTAATTGTTTTAGTATCTACCCAAATTTAAGTTCTGTATCTAAGATGCCTTTTTGTTTTCAACATCTCTGCAATTAAGATATCTTATAATCAGTGGTTTCCTACAGATAATTGGCAGTGTGTTTTCATTTATATTGGAGATAAAAAGAGTTTATCTCACAATTGATGGGATGTTAGATTTGTCAAAATACAGTATTTGTTTTTAACAGTTCCCCCTACTCCTATAAACTCAGCAGAATTGAATTACAAAAACAAAAATATGGAGGATGGACTTGGTATTGGATAATAATTAATAATCACCTTAAAAAGTCACTATCTTTTTTTAAATCATACAGTAATAATATCAACTGCAGATAAGATTAATAATGGTTGTTCAATATACATCCTATGAGTAGTAGATACTACTGTTTCTCATATTTGAATAACATATAGTTCTTTTTTAAAGATTCTCTAGCATAGCTTAAGTTCACTTGTGGCACAATTTTACTTAAGCATGATAATGTCAAACTAATTATAAAAACCCATATGCTGACAATTCTTATGTAAATATAAAACAAAAATATAGAAATCAAATACAAATATGACATATCCAAATTTGAATCTTAATTTTATACAACAGATCATTTTGCTTCATAGAAACTACACCTTATCTGAAAACATGAAATTATTTATGAATACTGGTGTGTCAATGCTGATCCAAGCATGCCAGATGACCATGGTGAATGTGGGTCCTCTAAGGTGATACAGATCTCCAAACATTTTCCCCACATTTAGCTATGCCACACCTTCACTCACGCAGCATATCATGATATCATTTGGTCATTTCTTAGGATAAACAAAATACTTATGTGTTAAGTTCCTAGATTTTTTTCCTCATTCTGAAACAGTAAAAGCTGTAATACTTGACATCAATATGATCACAAACATGAATGCAAACAAGAAATATACAGTGACAGGACATACAAATTACTATTATATTATATGGCTTTATAAATGAGAATATATCTATCATGTTAAAATTATTAAAATAGTAAAATAAAGTTATGAATTTTAATAATATACTCTGTAACCACCAAGAATACATCACAAATACATTTGTAAAGCATTGCATAACTAAAATATGTTTTGTTTTGTTTGTTTTTTTCTCTCTCTCTTTAGAATGATATAAGAACAGGATCTTGGTTCACAGCAGTTAAGGTAAGACTGAGTTGCTGGGACCCAGAAGTGGATCTAATTTGTGGATCATTCAGTGTAGTGAAGGGAAGTTATATGGACTAACCAACTGAATCATTCAGATGTTGTAATGATAGGAAGTAGAAGTTCAGGTATACGGAGGTAGCAACATATGGTCTCAGATAGCAGTAGGCAAACTTAAGGAGGACTTGCTTTCCTCTGGAAGACCTAGACAATAAGAATTAGGGCAGAGATTCTGGGTACAGGGTCAGAGAAAGGTAGTATCTTGGTTTTACCTTTCACAGGAGCAACATTGTTCTGAAAGCTTGTGTGAGTTAAGACAATGCTCCATTGCCAAGCAGAAACCTGGTACCCAGATTTGGGCTAAGCAAAGCCAGAGGAGGAATGGGGAGTGAGGTAAGTCAGTACAAACTTGAAACTTAGTGAACCTTGATTTAAATTGCAATTGTAGAAAGGAAGAAATTGAGGCATTAAACTTGTGGGTAAGGTAAAATTGAAGTACAGTAGTGGCAAAAAAAATGAACTGTAATTTTTTAGACTAATGTCACTCATTTAAAACTTTTATATTTAAATTATAAATTGTATATTTTTCAACTGAAATGTTGGCAATTAAACCCCAGCGATCTATAATTATTCCATAAAATGCTTTAAAATGTATTTTCTCATTAAGATATATTGATTCTGCATGCTCACAACAGCACTTATTTAACCTCATGTAAATTCACCAAGTCATTGAGAGAAAAAAAATTTTGTTCAAAAATTAGGATGGCGTTGTTCAATAGAAGTAATTCATGTCTAATTGTTACTGATAGTAGAAATCAGAATTATTTTAAATAATGGGAATAGACAATGACTGTCAAAGAGATTGTAACACAATAAGAAATTTAAAGATGCTTACTTATTTGCTTACTATCTTTGCACCATGACAAAAGATAGGCAAGTTGAACAACAAGATTTATCATTGTTTTCTGATTTTAATGTATTGCCCATGAAAAGTATGCTTCCCTTTTGAAATGGTGGGGAAGTCCTGATTTTCTTCTTCCCTTCTCACTTCATTTTTGGCAAAATTAAAATTAAAACGAAAGGTCTTTCATGTTTTTAAATAAGAATTCCATTATTACCTACTAGCTGTTGTAGTTAGAAACCAGATTGCATATGTGGTGGCTCACTGTTCTGAGGAACTTTAAGGTTATCCCTTTTTTTTTACAGAGACAGAGTCAGAGAGAGGGATAGACAGGGATGGAGAGATGAGACACATCAATCATTAGTTTTTCGCTACTCATTGTGACAGCTTAGTTGTTAATTGATTGCTTTCTCATATGTGCCTTGACCACGGGCCTTCAGCAGACCGAGTAACCCCTTGCTCAAGCCAGCGACCTTGGGTCCAAGCTGGTGTGCTTTTGCTCAAACCAGATGAGCCCGCGCTCAAGCTGGCGACCTTGGGGTCTCGAACCTGGGTCCTCCGCATCCCAGTCTGACACTATCCACTGCGCCACCGCCTGGTCAGGCGGGACATTAAGGTTAATGTGATAAAGAGTTCAAGGGGAACAGAATTCATTGGTAATGGTATAACGAGTATCACACAATGTGGTTAACAGTTTTATTTGAATGACTGTTACAGATGTGGCTATTCAGTTAGGGTAAACAAAAGGAATCTGTACTCTTTTCTGAAATATGTTCAAGGTGTGGTATGGAATCTTATTGATTACACCTAGTAATAGGTAATTTTGAGATAGATTACTTCATGTGTAGAGAAGTAATGAGAAAAATTTTATGCAAAAAAATCTATATTTCTTTGAAACTATTAGTGTCCTTCATGTACTATAAAAAACAACAACAATAACAACAACAAAAACAAAAAACCTATGGTGTGTCCACTACCATTTATGTATAAGTTTAGATGCGAGAGTCAAAACCCATCCTGTAGTATCAGGTAGCATGTAAGTGGCAAAAGTAGAATAATCTAACAGTAAAGTGACTCTTTACAGAGATTATAAAAATATTTCACTAAAGTTTATTTTTATGATATGTGTATAAGATATATGACATATACAATATATAAACTTTGCCAGTAGAAACACGGTATGACATTTCATATAGATGATATTCTGTTCCATGGGACAATGAATGTAACTGTGGATCCTGTTCCTGAACCAGAAAGTGAGTTTATTATGTAGATAAAGATCTGAACATTTTGTCAAAAGCATTTTGAGTGAAAAATATTGCCAAAAAAACTTCCCAACAAAACAATAAAAACCTAGCTTAGACTATTATGACTTGCACACATAAGAAGACTACATTATCTGATCCTTTCACGTAGGGGGCATCATTTATTGGTTTGGATACAAGATATTCCCTGGTTAGGTCCGGTAATAGTGAAGATTTTATCTCCTGTTTAATAACAGCAGGTTTCCAAAACCTCAAAAGACATAATAAAAACCATACAGGTCATTAGTTGTTCCCAAAATGATGTGTCCAGAGAATGCCTGTATCCTCAAAGTATAATAAAAAATAACTGCAAAGATAAGAGCTACAACTATATTTAATTTCCACACACTATTTTGTGGAGATCACTTTAATATTTTTTCCTAATATTATTGTGTTCATATTGAATTCTAACAAATTATTAGTTGATCTGTTCCAAAGAATATGGAAATTTTGTTAGTTCTTACTCATTTTTTCTCCCAAGACTTCCAGACTCCCCCAAGTGGATATCTGAGAAATTTAGCCAAGCATCTCTAAAGATCTGACACTTCAGAATGAGCTTGGATCAATCCACACCAACTTTTTTCTTTGTTTAAATTAAAGCATGATACAAGAGGAATGTCCCTTAAATAAATTTAACATTTCCTCTCCTACCCCTATACGTTATTATTTACTCACAAAACTATTGCCTCTCTCATAAATATTTTGTTTCTTCTCTTCTTTTCCTCTTTCAAAGAGTAAAATCAAACTGGCAGATTCATTAAAGGACCATACTATGGTTTGCAGGGTTACTGCTATATGAATGGAGTATCTTGAAATCTTGACCTTCATAAACTAGATAAGCACAGTTTATGTCAAAGTGCAGTTTTCTCAAACATAGGAGCATGAGATTGTCTGGAATCTGCTTTAACCAATTAAGCCATTCAGGACAAAGGGAAAATAAAACCTTCAGCAAATTCATTGAAGGTACCATCTCCCCGCCTCCCACTGTCCGTTAATGGATCTTTATAAGTGCAAACTAATGACATAGATACATACCCGATGGGCTGTTCTCACCCTAACATCTTAGAGGATTTAAACTTACACAAAGAGAGAATCAGCTGGGTGAGAGGGAGGGTGGCAGGGCACATCCAGGTCGATAGCTGCCCTGGTCCCTTAAAAAACCAGCCAGAGATCTGTCTTCAGGGGACGAAACGCACTAGACCCCATCCCTATTTTCCGTTAAGCAGCCCATTAGTTCCTTTACAGGAGATTTTCCATTTAGGTCGCTTCTAGGGAGAACGCTTTTGTTCGCTACCACTCAGTAGTAGGAAAAGAACTACAGCGAAATGCAAAGCAAGCTCGTGGAAGCAGCTTCCTTGCGGCAAAGCATCCCTTTCCTTTCAGCTTCGGCAAATTAGGAAGACCCGGGGTTCTCAGACAAGGTAGGTGAGAGGAACTCAGAGGTCGAGGACACAGAAACCAGGAGTCACAGTTTTTACCTTCTATACATTTCCACTCTCGTCGCCACAACCGCCCCCCCCCCCAAAAAAAGAGAAAACTATCAATACAAGCATTTTTGATCTCTACAAATAAGGGGAGGGGTTGTAGCGGTGGGTGCATGGAAAGACCTGGATGGGGGACATTTTCTTTCCACAAGGTTCTGAATAGGATTCAGCCTCTAAACTAAAAATACATTAAAACAAAAAGTCGAATAAAAAATCCAGTAGGTAGCAACTATCTCAAGAGAGAAGCAGCTTCTGGCACCTGCCTGGATCCGCTGCAGTCACAAGCGGTTGGCTTTTGCTACTGAATTATTAATTTATTTATCCTCCCTCGCCACCTCTCCCAACCCCAACTGCCAGGCAACAAATCTCCGTCTCTTCATCTGCCCCCCCGCCCCACCTTGAGGAGTCTCCCACTTGGAGGTGGCGGGCCGTTCCGCCTCCCGCCCGCGGTGGCCGCGCGTCCCTGGCCCTCCGCGGCCGCGGCGCGGCGTGGGGGCGTCCCACTCGCGGCGCGCCCCCCTCGCGCCCCGACCCGCGCGGCCCGGGAGGGCGAGCGGAGGCAGCAGGTGACAGATGTACTCCTCTGACAGCTTCCAGGATCAGCCCAGCGGCTCCCTGCCATTGGCTCAGTGCGATGGACCGGCAACGCCGCTCGGTATAACACTCATGCCCGCCAGCAGCAGCAGCAACTCCGAGCGCGAGCGCCGAGCGCGGGGGATGCTGCCGCCGCCGCCGCCGCCGCCGCTGCGGCTCAGGCGGCTCCCGCTGCCCGGCTCCGCTCGGCCGAGGCGCCGGCGCTGACTCCCGCTCCGCTCCTGCTCCGCTCCTGCTCCGCTCCGCGCCGCGCCGCGCCGTCCTCCCGCCCGGCCAGCCCCGCCCAGCCCGCGAGCCTCCCGCGGGGCGCGTCGCCTCCAGGCGGATTAGGAGAGGAGCCGAGATTGAGGGCAGCGCGGCGAGCATGCGGAGGCGGCGGAGCCCGAGCGCGCTCGGCAGAGGGGTGTAGTGAGCCCGTCTCCGGAGGGCGTGCGCCAGGCGCGGACGGTCTCCTCCCCGCGGGGCCCCGGCCCAGCCTCCACGGGCTCCGGCGCGCTGCGGCTGCGGGCGCCGGGTGCATGGAAGCGGCGGCTGCGGTGGAGGAGGCGGAGGCTGCCCCATGGAGTGTTACTACATTGTCATCAGCTCCACGCGCCTCAGCAACGGACACTTTCGCAACATCAAGGGAGTTTTTCGGGGCCCTCTCAGCAAGAACGGGAACAAAACTCTGGTAATCGCTTCTGTTTTCCTCTCTCTCTCTCTTCTCTCCCTGTCTATCTCTCCTGTGTAAGAGGACATTTGTAGGATTGAGGTTACTTGAGATTTTGAAAGTGTTACGATTCAATTGGTGTATAATGCATTTATTTATCCCGTGAGCGTAGGGTGAGAAAGGTTTAGAAAGGCAGGAATCTTAGGGATGCCGGGATCCAGGGCTTTGGCTGACATTTAGCCGACGCGCTGGACTGCATCTCACTACATAATGATGAAGATCACTACGATGTCTCTTTCTGAAGCAAATTGTGTCTGCAGGAACTTCTTTTAAGAAAGAAAAGGAAACAAAACAAAACTAAACCCTAACCCCAAGGAACCCCGTAACATTTTTCGGTTTAGGAAGCTGAAGGTGAACGAGGATGTGGGTGTCTCTGATCGAGGCAGGGAACCATGTGGCTGGTGGCAGTGGAGCAAGTGGCGGGGTTGGGTAATGGTCTCGGAGTTTGTATGAGGGCTGTCTCCGGAAGGACTGGTAGCAAACTTCTTTAATGAGAAGTTATCAGTACTCAGCTTAACAGAGTGGCTCCAGAAAGCCATGCTGTTAACTCTAAGCTATTTACTCAGAAGAGGTTGGAGATATGTGTATTATATTAACAGTCAGAGCCACTAGGCAACATAGACAAACAGAACCCATACAGTTGCTGGGAGGTTCTCACTGGACCACAGAGCTTCATCTTTCAGCATCCTAGTAGGAAGAGCACTCCTAATTGGTGGGAGATTTGCTGAGCATTGAGATAGTGCAGTGATATAGCTCTTACTTTTTCTTCCAGTCCTCTATTAGCTACAAAACTTCCCAGCTGAACTGACACCCATGCATTATTATCTCCTGAGAAGCATACACTTCAATAAAGAAAAAAAGAAATAGAGGGAAAGCTCATTAGGCTAAGTATTGCAAAGAAAATAGAGCCAGAATAAAGTAGAAATATGCAGATGTGTGTATGACTAAAGTCTGCGACCATTAGCAAACAGTACCCACACCCCTGACTCCCCCCACTTTTTTTTTGCAACGTTATTACCTAGCCTAAGTAGGTAGAGTAGTAGTTTGTGGACAGATTCAATTAGTCCAAATGCAAATACATATTCTTAATCTACTTTTCTTTATATATCTTCAAAAATTATTCTGCATAATTTTTTAAAAAATGCTGTGATGTGTTTTCCAAGAATAAAAAAGTTCTCATTGGCAGTTTTAAGTGAATTCTGACATTGATGTGATTTATTTGATTTTTTTTTCTTTTTCCCCATGAATCTATTGGACTGCTCTTTTCAGCTTAAGAGTCAGAAAAGCAGGGTTAGTTTGTTGCTTTTTATTATTATTCTGGATATGGTTGTTAATTGTTGTTGTTGAACAAAAAGAAGTGAAAATACTCTATGGTCTTATTTAGAGCAGTAGGCAAAAGCTATGGTAACCTTTAAGATTGTTTTAATTTAATTTAGAATACTCAGCCATGTAGGAGGGTACATATTTGGGGGGGGGGGCTTTAATTTTAAAGAAAGTATGTTCTAGCTTGTTTAAAATCAAGTTTTACTTATGCAAACTTACTAAATAAGATATCATTTTGTTGGTAATAAAATCACACAACAGAGTTATAGAGAAAAAAATTAGTTGCCAAACTTTAATTTGTTAAAATTATGGTAATCTTGATGCTTAAATCAACCTTGAAATTCTAACAACGGTTGAACTTGCTTATGCTGATTTATTTGTTGTGGGTTTGAAATTGATTAGTTCTTTATTACTTGGATGAACAAAGAATAAGTTAAAGTCTAGGTTTACTAGTGTAACTTTGGAATTAAAATGAATGTTAAAAAGCAACTATCTTTATGAGGTAAATAAATCTAAATATATACAAGTGTTAGAGGAAACAAACTGAGATAAAAAGGTTTAGAAATAGCTCCTATCATATTTCTCTTAGTTCTAGTGAAAGGGCATATAAGATCTTCATAATTAGTCCTTCCAGATTATGTTTATGAACTGCCCAAGTTTATATTTCCTGTGTTAGAAATCTATACTGACAGAAATGATGTAGATTGTCATGTATGTTTCAACTGTATTTGAAACTATCACTTTACAAGGTGATAGATGTCATGCTTGTTTCCTATCCTGAAACTTCTCAGAATTAGCAACCTTATAAGAAACACAAATATCACCATAAAATGTATATGTGCTTCATTTTGAATATTTTCAAGTAAGGATCTATGTTTATCAGGTTTTTAATTCCAGTTTCATAGAGTAACAATAATGAGATATTTCCTACTTTCTTGTCTATTTGATTGACATATTTATAAATTCCTCTTTAAAACATCACATTCTTACACTTTAAAATGTGTATTACCTTAAAAGGATTTTAATATCTCCAGTTTTTTTTTTTCAGAAAAAAGTGCAACTTATAATGTAAAACCATTTAGAGAAAAGTTATTTTGATTTCCCCCCCAAAAAATTCAATTATTTTTAATCAGTGAATAGCTAATGGGTATTCTGAACATTTTTAATATTTAGATTAAATGAATGATTTTACAACTATCAAAAAGTCATTGAAATGATGTAAGATAGCATATCACTGTTAATACAGTCATATTTAATGAATTAGAAGTTACTTAGAGAATAAAATTACTTATAGCATAAAATACAGGTTTCAGTGACATTGATTAATTGTTTGTAGTCCTCAATCCAGAATGTAATCCTGCTATTCATATTGAAGAGATTATCAAAATGTACAGTTCTTTCTATAGATCGGATTATGCCTTCACACAACATTTTAAAAAATACTTAGAGATTTTTTGTTGACCTTATTCCTGTGCTTTTAAATATATTCCTCTTGACAATTTTAATTGAAAATATACAAATGTCAATTTTGCAATGTCTTACAAGGAAAGAGAAAGGTCACTATGCTTGTCATGATTTCTGTTATAAGTAGCATCATATCTGTGATATAGCTTTAATTACATAGACTAAGAAATAAGCTAATGTTTAATTAGTGTTTCAGAATATTCTGAATAGGTTCCATACTTTTATGACAATGAATTAAGTTTGTCTTTTATGTATACTAATTCTTTTTGCTTAGATTTTCCAAACCATCATTTGGTATGCAGTTGTTTATAAGATAAATCTATATTGTTACACTTGTTTTGCAATTGATCCTCAAAATTTCTTTGCCCTAATTATATATTTTAAAACATTTAAATATATTATATATTTAATAAAGAATTAAATATAATTTAATCATTTTAATGTGGAATTTTGGGTGTGCCTTTTGAATTTTGAAAATCATTACTAATTTGTTCATTATATTCTGATAGTTGATCACCAACTTGTATCTCATAAGAGTATTATGTTTGTTTTAATGACTATAGAATTCAGAAGGAATGAGTACTGGTTTAGAAGTCATACTGTGAATCACTATTATAGTGCAAATTTCCTCTGATTCCAGATATATTTTATTTATAATTTATATGCTAAATTATAGAATCCACAGGAGTTGCTATGATAATATTTATACTGATAAAGAGATGGTATTGGTGTCATCCATTGTTTGAAGATACACTACTTGTCCATTTACTTCCAGGTATGTTGAAATAGTGCCAGATGCACAAAATAATTTGAATTAAAATTAATTTTATTTCTCATTTTCCAATATAAAAACATCAATAATATCTGTCTAGCCTAGCCCCTGTTTCTATAGGCTGCCTTCAATATCCAATAAGGTTTGGCAAAAAGGAAAAAAAAGAAATAATGTATTAATGCATTCTCATCATATTTGAGTTTATTCAGATTTTTTGAGATGCCTTAATTGCAAACCACTATTCTAAGCATCACAGACTCTATGCTCAGTATTATGTATTAAATAGTATGTGTTAAGTTGTATTCAGGGATGCTCATGTTCATTTTAAATGTGTTGAAAAAGTTTTCATATATTATGACATGTTTGCAGGTCTCTTGTCACTCAGAACATTTTCATATGTATTCATTTTGAAAAGTATGAAAAGATTCTGAGGTTTTCCTTTGGGTATATAGAAAATCATAAAAATTAAGTAGGTCTTTGAAATATTCTATGTGACCTTTTGTTCTAATTATTATTATCCAATATAACATTATTATTCATATCATTCTCTTACACATTTTTATCTCCTAGAACATGTCATTTGAAAGGTTTCTCCACTCATTGAAACTCATTTATGTAGCACATTAAGATTGTACATAAGACTGAGGATACCAATTGCTAAATTAGTGTTGATGAAAAATTTGTCATTGTTAGATTAATATTCTTGAGTAAGATCAGGGGTGAGGGTGGATTAGGGTGCTATCTTAATATATCTTCAAACTTCCTGCTTTATAAAATTGTTCACATAGTCAGTCGATATATATTTCTTCAAGTTTCTTTTAAAGTATTATACACATTCAGTATTAGAAATCATCTTGAGTCTCACTTTTCCTAACCGAAGTTGTCATTTATTCTTTGCCACACTTATTTTTTATTCTGGTGAAACTCTACAACTTGTGCATTTTCAGAACACATCATTCAAGTAAAGGACATAACTTTTAGGTAATTATTTATCCTATGACTTACTAAAAAATGTAAGTAGCATGATAAGGCAAATATTGGCAAGTGATACCCATGATTGTAATATACCTTGTTAGTTCATCAAATACTGAGTTATTTTTGATAGCTAAAATTCAAATGGTGACATAATATCTTGGCTTAAGGACCATCTCGTCCAAAGATTTAATATGATTGTATGTAACACAAGATTCATCTGCCAAAGTAGTTTGTTTCGTGTGCACCGTGTGTCAAAAGAGAAGTAAAACCAATAAATTTGAAGTACAATCAGTTCTCACTTAATGTTGTCAATAGGTTCTTGGAAAATGTGACTTCAAGCAAAACAGTGTAAAACAAATCCAGTTTTCCCATAAGCTAATTGATGTAAACAAGAGTTAAGGTCCTATGGCATATTTCTGTTCACAAAAACATCACTGAACTTCTAAATAAAGATCCAAAATATTTCTAGTATTAAACATTTGGATAAATGTGACCTATACATACATTGAAGAAAGATTAATAAAAACAAATAAAATCGTTATTTTTCAGCTTACTATTCCAGGTCAGGGTGCTGGGTGGCCAGAGCCTGTCCTGACAGCCCAATGCACAAAGCAGGAACTTCTCCTGGACAGAATGCCCTTCTATCTCAGGGGCACTCACACCCACACCCACACTCATCTAGACTAGGACAGTTCAGACATAACAAGTTACCTAATGTGCACTTCTTTGTAATGTGGGAGGAAACCAGAGTACCTGGATGAAAATCATGCAGACATGGGGATAATGTGCATACTTCACACACAAGGTGACCCCAGGTAGACTTGATAAATTTTTTTCTCAACAGTTTTATACCAAAATGACGATGAATAAAAGGATATTACTTGAGGACCTTTTTTGTTTGTTTGTTTGTTTTTTTTGGTATTTTTCGGAAGCTGGAAACGGGGAGAGACAGTCAGACAGACTCCCGCATGCGCCCGACCGGGATCCACCCGGCACGCCCACCAGGGGGCGACGCTCTGCCCACCAGGGGGCGATGCTCTGCCCCTCCAGGGCGTCGCTCTGCCTCGACCAGAGCCACTCTAGCGCCTGGGGCAGAGGCCAAGGAGCCATCCCCAGCGCCCGGGCCATCTTTGCTCCAACGGAGCCTTGGCTGTGGGAGGGGAAGAGAGAGACAGAGAGGAAGGAGGGGTTGGGGGTGGAGAAGCAAATGGGTGGGCTTCTCCTATGTGCCCTGGCCGGGAATCGAACCCGGGTCCCTCGCACGCCAGGCCGACGCTCTACCTTGAGGACCTTTTATAGTAATTAGTACAAGTCTATTGTGAGCCAAGAAGACAGTTTGCATACCAGGAGTACTCAAACCAAGACATGGAATGAAGCTCAGGGGTAGATTCTTGTAAAGCAGCATATATAGTGAGAAGGCAATGACTTTATTTTTCATAGTGAATTTTTAGTGGCTACCTCATATCAACCTTGGGAAACAGTTCATGTTTTGCTTATAATATTCAGAGGCATAAGAAAGAAAGCTCAAGTCAGTCTTGAAAAATAAGCCAAATTAAACTTTCTTTGCATAACTAAACTGATTTTGTCTGCTTAGGGAATTTTTAAGGCTGGTCTTTATTTATTTATTTATTTTTTTATATTAAGTATTCCCTTCAGGCTGAGTGAATGACTGACCAGAATAGCATTATTTGTGGTTACCACTGTCGATGTATTCAGACTAAAGAATCACACATTTGCTGTTTCCATTAGTTGCATAGACAAACAGGAGAAACATGTAGTCGCTGCCTTTATCATTTATGTGGTTATTCTTGCTTTCATCCTGTTGTCTGCTCTTCATGCTTAAATTCGGTATGTGAGTGGTTGCAGACAGTCATTTAAATCTTTCTAGAGTATACAACCCACTAGAGAGGTTAATATGGTGACTATAGGAAATCAATAACCAAGTATTGACAAATTCCCCAAAGCCAAAATTCCCAGGAGCCAAGATTTAATCAATTAAGTAACTCAAATGTTTTCCTTAAACATTTGAGATATCAGATTCAGGTTTTTTTCTGTCAATAAACAATCATTTGGATAATATAGTACTGGGTTTCAATTATTTAAAAGTTATTTATGTAAGCATAATATATAAACAGCACACATCCTCATAATTACTTAGGACAGGATGAACACGAAGATATTTTATTTCTGGAGGCCATGTTACAGGTGAGCTTCCACCTAAATTAGGGCTCTATATAGTGTGAGCAGTCAGGTAATTTAATGAGAGGTCTGGAAGTAGAAGAAAAACAAAGGTTAATAGTTTGAGCAAATTATAAATTCAGTCTCTTAGTTTGTTGATGAGCCTGTTGAGAAAATTTTTAGATGTCAGTTTAGAAGCATTTTCAGATGGAGTGAGGGCAAGCCTTGGCAATCAGACAGATATTTTTGGTTTGCACTGTAAACATCTCCAGGAATCTAAGAGGCTATACAAAAACAGACATGAAGCCTGTCCACACAGGAGCGTTATAGTGGTGACTTCTGTGAAGTTTATATCAAGTTGTTCAGTTTTAATTTCATAGTGATTCCAAGTCAAAATAATGGAAAAAATTAGAAATGTTAGTTTGGAGAGTTCTAGCCAAATATTGGAAGAAATATGAAGAATTTAGGATTCAGTTCAGTTTACAGGTAGAAGTCAAAACCTCAAAGACAATTAATAGCACTAGACTCTGATATCCATAAAAGTGTATTATTGAAATACAATTTTTCTTTCTGTAATCATCCTCATTTCTCTCAAAGATAAGATTAATTTTTTTTTTTTTTTGCAAATTAGGTCTAGTTTTAATAAAGTTGATCTGATTATTTACATAAGTGCAGCAAGAATACTGATTGACCATATAGGCTGTTTTGAATCCGCTTTGCTGGAATTTTTTTTTTTTTTTGACAGAGACAGACAGAGAGAGAGACAGATAGGGACAGACAGACAAGAAGGGAGGGAGATGAGAAGCATCAATTCCTTGTTGCCACACCTTAGTTGTTCATTGATTTCTTTTTCATATGTGCCTTGACTGGGGGGCTCCAGCAGAGTGAGTGACCCCTTGCTCAAGCCAGCAACCATGGGGTCATGTCTATGATCCCACGCTCAAGCCAGTGACCCCACACTAAAGCTGGTGAGTCTGTGCTCAAGCTGGATGAGCCCACGCTCAAGCCAGAGACCTCAGGGTTTTGAATCTGGGTCCTCTGCATCCCAGTTGATGCTCTATGCACTGCACCACAACATGGTCAGACTGCTGAAACTTTTTATAAAAAATTTTAGATTAATTTTCAAAAGCCTCTTGAGGCTAGGGAGGCAAGCCAAGGATTTTTCCAGTTGTGTCCTATTACGAAGAGAACAGAGTCTTATTTAACTCTTGCAAATATAAATATTGTCATAATAAAAAGGTGAACACACAATACAGTGTACAGATAATAGGTTGTAGAATTGTGCACCTGAAAACCTGTATTATTTTGTTAACCAGTGTCACTCTAAAAATTCAATAAAAATACTTAATGAGAGTTGCTGAATTCTGGAGGAAGCAGGTAAATATTTGCATTTTTGTTGCAAAGATCTACTTGACCATGAGTTATAGATTTAAAGAGAGGAGAGAAAGGTCCTTTAAATCTGAAAACAAAACATAAAAGTACTAGCAATGATGGCAATGAGTTCCTAAACACTAGAATTACCTTCCTCAGTTGGTTCAGTCTGTCATAATGAACTTTTGTTGATCTGGATCTTTTATTAGCAGTTGTATGAATTTATTAGTTTTTAATAAAATTTTAGAATTCTTACCGTTTACTATTATGATCTTAAAATTATCAGAAACTTGCATGATAGTGTACTTGTCAGGATCTCTTCCACAAATCTCTTTAAATTTGAAGCATTTTTGCAGGAGCGTTTTTGCAAAAGCATCAGAATAAAACCACTGTCTGCAAATGACAAAAGACTTTTAAAAATTGGCTGAGGCTACAGATCTAATGAGAATTCATTATAATTCTATTAACAAGGGAATTTGGTTATTTCTCTAACATATATTTTAAAATTATGACTGATAACATTATATCTGTACATATCATAGTTTTAGGAATTTCATACAAATGTACCCGAGAGAAAGTTTAGCATCACTTCTTATTTAACAATGTTTCCCATGAAATTTAACTTAGTTACATAGTTGTGAATGACCAAGCTCTTTTAATGGAGAAGAATCAGTTTTCTTAATTAATTGAAGTCCTGATAAAAAGAAAACAAAGAAATACTGTTTTCTAGGAAGATTATTTTAGAGATAAAGAGAAACCTTTGTTTACAATTTCTTATTAAGAGGAGAACAATAATCTTAGGAAACTTTGTCCTTTTAACAGAGAGAAAACAAAATCTTCATTTTCTACCAGTATTCTTTGATATTAAAATGTTTTTCTTTTCCTTTTCTTTTCAACTTAAAAACCATTCCAAGCTTGACCACACATAAAATTCCTTTCTCTAGATTACTTTTTCACAAACATTCTGAAACTTCTATATCCAATTAGATTTTGTCCTATCTTTCTTAGTTTTTATTCTGGAATGATCAGTTTACTTTAGAACAAAATGGCTTTCTTTCTTTTTTTTTTCTTTACCAAAACAAACAGGCAAATAAATAGACAACGTCCTTCCTATCTTTTCTTCTGTATAATACCGTTCTATTTTCCTTACTTACTTTTCAGATACAGTGATGTGCTTTCACCCTTATGGTTTGAGAAGTTTTGTAAAAATTCTTAGCTCTTTTACAAATCAATTTTGGCAAGGGAACTTCTACAGCAGTGTGTACGTTAAATGACCCCCATCCCAAACACAATGTCTTCAGTCTCTGGAAAATGTTTTATCTTTTGGAGTGTTTACATTTTAAAGACATGATAAGATTTACAACTTCAAGGGACAGAGGAAAGAAAAATTGTAACTTTTAAGAATTTGGGGATAATTGCTATTTAAACTTTTCCGATGTATTAGGGGTCAGAGGGCATGTGGCGTGTCATCTCTTTCCTTATTAATCACAATCACATCTCTTTCCCAACATCACAATATGGTCCTCTCCATTCTCATCACTCCCGGAGATTACACCTCTCAGCATCTCAGGCTTTGAAACAAGTTGACTCCGAGCTTTGCAAAAGGGCTCACTGGGATTTCCAATTTATTATCACACTCTCCCACCTTGTCTGCCACTTCCAAAGCTAGCAGGGAAGTGACCAACCTCTGTTCTTCTCTAATTTCCAACTTGAGTTTCAGCTACTATTTGGGCACTGGTGTCCCGCTGACCTGCCCTCAGGAGAGGCCAGCCCGTTGCAGCAGCTGCTTGTTTCCCTGTTTTTGCCACAGGTGTCATGTGCAGTTCATCAAGCAAGCATTTCAACACAGTCTGCATTTTCAGGGTGTCCCTGTATTTAGGAGGTGACCCACAAGCATCTTCTAATGTACAGGACACTGTTCCCCACATAGAGGTCAGTGGCCAACACAGAATTTTCCCCTATAGATGTTTCTTTCCCAAGGCTAGGGAACTTATGTAAGAAGCTTGTATATAGAAGTTATTTCTGCTTATATAATAAATTTTCACTCTAGCAAATAAAAAGTTTTTTAATAGACATAAATATCTTTTATCTCTGTAAGAAGTTAAAAAGTAGGTAAACTTATGTGTCTCATGTAATGTTTACCTTACTTGAAAATTATTTAGATATTCACTGGATATCAATTATTTAGTTTACCTCAGTATAAACTTTTATTTTATTTACATTTATTTGCATTACTTGCTGCTGATAAATATGCTAGAATTAGACACCAAACAGCACAACATATGATTTTTCTGGTTGACAAATTCTAAGACATACCTGCTTTTATTAAAACAACAAACTTAAACTAGCTTTCATTCATCTTCGGTAACAGTTAAAGTTTGCTTATGATTTCACCCAGGTTAGGTTAGTCTTGCAAAATAAGCTAAGATAAATTTTGTTTGTATGACTAAACTGGTTTTGTCTGTTTAGGAAAATTTCATGGCTGGTATTCATTTGTTTTTTTATTTTAACATGTGCTTTAAAATATTTGGATTTAAATGCCTTTAAAAGAAGAATGTACTTTACAGTTTGCTACTGTCTGCACTGCTTTTTCCCCTCCTTTTTTTTACTGTTATATAGGTTTTTCACTTAATTATATTACCTTCCTGACCAATAAAGGCATTTACAATTTTACACCTTATTTAGTCTGAGAACCAGATTTTACATTTGGGAAAGAGAATAATTTTCATCATTTTACATGTGTCTTTTCATTATACCAACTTTTAGATAGATGATAGTATTCAGAAACGTTTTTGGCATGTTTGTATTTTTTTAAAGCATATGTTTACTATATATAAGTCAAACTGATTAACAATGTTCTCTAGATCATATATCTAGTAACGCAACAGTAACAAATACGTAGATTGAAGGCAATGCCTTTTTTGCATTTTAAAATCGCAAAGTGTTGCTAATGCCAAAGGTATGTTGTGGTCTTTTTTAAAATAAATTTTGAACATAACTTTATTATTTATTTATTTTTAAAAGTTTTTCCATTGATATGTGTGTGTGTGAGAGAGAGAGGTAGGAAAGAGAGACCAGACGGATCTGAGCTCAAGTCCTAGATATACCTCTGTATCAGTTAGCAGTGAGTACAGCTGCTTGTAACCAAACTCCTGATATCAGCTCCATTTGTAAATAAATATTGTTTTGTATAATTTTTCAATGAGAAATATATGCAAATTGATATTTTTTTATATTAAGTAGTAATGTCAAGGCTAAAGACTCTTTGATTTTTTTTTAAGACTCTTTGATTTTATTTGTTGTTTTCCTACACAGCTACATTCTAAGCTAGAATAAATGACCAAGAAGAAAGGGCAACACATTGATTATTGTTTTGAGAAGTCCAGTCAACAGTGTATGCTTACATCCCTTTGGCCAGAGCTGTGTCACGGGACCACTTGTAAGTGTAAAGAAGGACAGAAAAATGATCATTTAGGCTAGGCACTTTGGTGGACTCAATAAAAATCTGAGTAATGTTAGGATGAAAAAGAGGTGACTGATCAGACAAGAGACATCTAGCACTGATGACTAGCTTTATGACCTTAGTCAAGTTCGACTTTCTCACTATCAGTTGTAGATATTTTCTTTAAATCGAGATGAAAATAAAACATACCTAGAAGACAGGTTTGCAGATCAAATGAGATGAAGTAGATCAAATAATTTGCTCCAGGTTTGACACATAATAATCTCTTAGTAAATGGTGGTAGCTATCGGCAATATTTTATAGTGGAGCATTAATATCTATATTAGAATCTTATTCATTCAATTCAACATATATATATATATATTTACATAATTTGGACACAGTGTCAAACAATATAAATATTTCATTTTTTCCCAATTTTCTCCTGGGACCCCTTACATAATTATCCCCACCCCAAGGTGCATATAATCTTCGCCTTAAATATGGATTGGGCCCTGAATATTCTAGGAGATAAATAAAAGCAAATCTTATGAAAACCTTCAGATATCAGCTATTCTTCTGACTCATAAAGTTCATAGAACTATAATCTATAGTCCTAGAAAGCTAGCTTTTTGGGAAAACAGAACTTTTTTGAACTCTCTTCCATAATAATTTCCATAGCTGTGGTTTTCTTGCAGTTCTTCGATCATTGCAGTTTGGATGTTATAGAATTAATATTTACACTGGGGGGAGAGGCACAACATTTTTTCTTGCTCTCATATAGACAGGTGTAGTAAATAATCATTGATTAATAACTTAGTCCAATATAGTTACCACAGCTTAATTTGGGGGGGAGGAGCTAAAAATCACTTTAAAGTTTCCCTGACCAGGAAGAAGTCAGTATGAAAATGTACAGGTGCTTTTGCTATGAACTTTATTTGTATTCTTCACCAAGTAATTGTCCTTGGTTATATTCTCTCTGAGTCAAATGTGATATGCATAATAAGGTAGAGCTGACATAGAGGTGGTGTCTAACTATACCTTACTAGACTGTTATTCTTGGCTATTAAAGTGTCAGTTTTCACTATTGAAGTTGAAATTTCAAGGTTCTTAGGACATACAACCTACTAGTTTTTTGGTTCATATGCCAAATTTTAATGTCATAGTTAATTTATAATTGAATTTGATTGTCATTTTTATAGACTACATTCATAAGCAAAAAAAAGATGAACTGTGATGACCAATATCTGTTGAAATAAGAATAGCTAAAACACAAAACAAAGAATGTGAAGTTTTTTCTTTCTTTCTTTATTTATTTATTTTGTATTTTTCTGAAGCTGGAAATGGGGAGAGACAGTCAGACAAACTCCCACATGCGCCCGACCGGGATCCACCCGGCACGCCCACCAGGGGCGACGCTCTGCCCACCAGGGGGCGATGCTCTGCCCCTCTGGGGCGTCGCTGTGTTGCGACCAGAGCCACTCTAGTGCTTGGGGCAGAGGCCAAGGAGCCATCCCCAGCACCTGGGCCATCTTTGCTCCAATGGAGCCTTGGCTGCGGGAGGGGAAGAGAGAGACAGAGAGGAAGGAGAGGGTGGGGGGTGGAGAAGCAGATGGGCACTTCTCCTGTGTGCCCTGGCCGGGAATCGAACCCAGGTCCCCTACACGCCAGGCCGACGCTCTACCGCTGAGCCAACTGGCCAGGGCCAAGAATGTGAAATTTTGAAATCCAATCCTATTTTCATAATTACAGTAAGTGATATTACAGAAAAACAGTCGCAAAATATCTGTGGCTCAAATTTCCCACTTTTATTAAAATTTAATATTTTCCCATAAAAACGGGGATTAGATTTCTTAGGGGAAACGTGCAGATTGAATAAAATAATAGAAACTCTTCTATTTTTCTTACTAATCATAGTAAAATTATTGATAGAATATAAAAGATGCAATTTTTATGAATTAGAACTTAGAAGAGTTGATAGTATGATACGTGTTGGTACTTACAAACTCACAAGGCTGTTTTGCAGGTAGAATGATATTAATACAATTTTAGCTGTAGTGTATTACATAGTACTGTCATATTGTTCCTCAGTAAAGAGTTAATGAAGTAAATAATAGTAATAATAGTAATAATAATAAATCAAAACGAATTGATTTTTCTCAGAACAGTGCCTAGCTTAACTGTAAGCAAAATTTGATAATGTGAAAAAGATTTAGACTTAGGCTATTGTTTACTTATAACGTTAAATTGCTTTAATTAAAATATTATACTAAGCCCTGGCTGGTTGGCTCAGCAGTAGAGCGTTGGCCTGGTGTGTAGAAGTCCCTGGTTCAATTCCTTGTCAGGGCACACAGGAGAAGCAACCACCTGCTTCTCCACCCCTCCCCCTTCTCTCTCTCATCCCTTCTCACAGCCATGGCTCAAATGGTTCAAGCAATTTGGCCATGGACTCTGAGGATGGCTCCATGGCCTCACCTTAGGCACTAAAATAGCTTATCTGCTGAGCAAGGGAACAGCAGCCTCAGATGGGCAGAGCATTGTCCTGTAGGGGACTTGCCAGGTGGATCCCAGGTCAAGGCGTATGCAAGAGTCTGTCTCTCTGCCTCCCCACCTCTCATTTAATAAATGAAAATACTATACCAATAATTCAATTCACATATGCAAAAGTCTGAGTAATTATTTGCCTTCCAGGCCTTAAACCTGCCAACTATTATAACTCATTAATAAAGTACCAGAGAGATTCTTCTTTTCTCTCAGTACCTCACATAACATAAGTATAATATCTGTTCATTGACACAGGTGAAACAGACATGCACACACATAGAAAAATTATTTATATTTTTTCTCTCCTTTCTTCTCTTTCTCTTCCACCCTCCTCCTTCTCTCTCTCTCTCTTTCCCCCTCTTCCTTCTTGCTATATATACCCTCACTGTAGTCTAAGAAAACAGAGAGAATATTGATATTCTAATTTCAACCTGTTGGCATGTTTGTTTCTCAGGAAGTACATAGGATTCGACTAGCAATTCTGACCAAGTTCATAGATCAAAAAAATTATATTTTTGAAAAATTATTGGCCCTGGCCCATTGGCTCAGTGGCAGAGTGTCTGCCTGGCATGTGGATGTCCTGGGTGCAATTCCCAGTCAGAATACACAGCAGAGGTGCCCATCTGCTTCTCCACCCCTTCCCTTCTAACCTCTCTCTCTCTCTCCCCCTTCTGCAGCCATGGCTTAATTGGAATGAGTTGGCTCTGGGTGCTGAAGAAGGTTTGGCTCATACATAGTCACTGGACACTCATGATGGGTCCTATCCTCTCTTAACTTGACTGCAATTGCACCAAATGATCTTACTGACCCTGTAACTTTGCAGCATCCTGTCTCTCCCATCAACTAGCTAAACAAAAAAAAAGTTGGGGACAAAGAATAATAATAACTACATTTCTTTTAACATTGCATATTCTAGGGTACCATGGCCTCCACCTCAGGTGCTAAGAAGAGCTCAGTTGCTGAGCAACGAAGCAATGTTCCAGATGGGCACAGCATTGCTCCTTAGTGGGCTTGTTGGATGGATCCTAGTTGGGGCACATGTGGGAGTCTGTCTCTGCCTTTCTTCCCCTCATTGAATAAATTAATAAATGAATGAATGAATGAATGAATGAATAAAAATAAATAATTAAGAACTACTGCTCCCCCTGAGCTCAGCCATCAGATGTTTCAGACATCTGAAAATAATACTAGTATGATTTGGTAAATCTGAAGCAACTTAATGGCCAAAGTTCCACTGGATAGCCATAGTCTTAGGAATTAAAAATAAATAAATAAATAGAAAGAAAGAAAGGGACAAAAGAAAAAGAAGGGAGTAATAGAAGAAGGGAGGGAGGGAAGGCAGGTGGAAGGAAGAAAAGAGGAAGAAAGGGAGAGAAAAGGAAGATAGAGTAGGTACAAAGGGAGAGAGGAAAATATAGGAGATCATTAATTCTTAGGAAGTCATGAAGAATGTAATCCAATATAAGAATGTATATCAAATAATTGAATGATGTTACATCCTGGTGTGCCTGGGGTAATCCCAGTTTAGGGTATTGTCCTGGTGTGCTTAATAACAGTACTGCATTTAACTCTCAGAATTATTCTGATTCGGATGATGAGTTTTATGGTCATCTTACTAAATATAGAAACCTCTACAGTGACAGGAATTTTCCTGAAATGAATCCCCATTCTCCATGCTGGTTCAACTTGTGTGTTCTTTTAGCATTTGTAGATTCCTGCAAGAAAGCTATCCATAAATAATGTTGTCAAAATGATACTTGGCTACTTTTCAACAACCTAAAGCCCAAGAATATGCAATGTTAAAAGAAATGTAGTTATTGTTATTCTTTGTCCCAAACTTTTTGTTTTTTTAAATTTAGCTGGATGATGGGAGAGACAGGATGCTGCAAAGTTACAGAGTCAATAAGATCATTTGGTGCAATTGCAGTCAAGTTAAGAGAGGATAAGACCCATCGTGAGTGTCCATGTATGAGCCAAACCTTATTAGTGAAAAGAGCCTGGGGTTGAAGAGTCAACTGCCTTGTTCAAAGCTTAGTGGCAGAATTTTGCCCCCCAAATGCCAATTTTGGTTCCTCAACAAAGCTCATTCAACAGGGTCTCCTTTGATTCTGTCAGCTACCTAACACTCTTCCAATAAATGTATTTTATGCTTCATTGAATGAGCTAATTTTGGTTATTTTTAGATGAAAACCCTGACAATAATTAGAACTACTGTAGAATTTCAATTTTTTTCTATGATATGAACATTTTGCCTGGTTTTAGAGAGAACTCTGATAATGGTTCACTCTCTCCTTTGCTTCCCATAATTTACCTCTGCAATTTAAGAGACTTGGATTTAAATTCAGATTGTTTAAACTAGGCCAGTTATTTAACCCTTCTTAATTTCTGTTTCTTTATTTATAAAAATAAAAATTGTAATTCCTTTAGTTTCTGCTATATGCCATATGTTGTTTATAACATATTATATAAATTATATATGATTATTGCTGAAATACCCTAAAATGGTTATTTACGAACAGGATTGTTTAAGGATTACATAATACAAAGTATTACTCTACTTTAATATGTAACACATAATCAAAGTTATTGTTATTTTTGTCATTATTTATATCTTAAAGAAGATTTATTCTTCCTCCTTCCAAAGCTTATATATGAACTTCTGCTTTTCAGATAGGACATGAGAGAAGCCAAATGAATAATACTAAGTATAGATACTTTTGGGAATTCAATGAAAAATAGGATAGGGAATTGATCATAATAAATAACACCTATATGATCTATCAGTGGATTACCTACTTTATTCTATGTAGAAAAACTAAAGTTCTCTGCTGTACAGAGTCCAAACTAAATGATTATAATTATCATGTGAGGATATACAGAATACAACATCCTGGACTTCATTTTATATGTACTGAATTTTAATATCCATGGGCTGGGTCCAGGAATCTAGCATTTCTACAGGTCCTCAGATGACTCTCACTGTTCTACAATGAAACACATCCAGATCTTCACTATTAAAACAGCCCAAGTGTCTGCCAGTGGACAAGTGGATTAAAAAACTGGGGTACATATATACAATGGAATACTATGGGGCTATGAAAAAGAAGGAAATATTACCTGTTGCAACAATATGGAGGGATCTGGAAACTATTATGTTGAGTGAAATAAGATAGGCAGAGAATAAAAATAACATATGACCTCACTCATTTGAGGAATCCAAGGAATAATGAGAACTGAGGAACAGAATTGAGACAGAGGAGGGATCAAAGGGACCAGAGGAAAAGAGAACAGAGGGAAAGGGGATGATAGTATGGGATAAACCTGAAGGGAAGGGGGGAGGGCACTGTAGGGAAGGGGGCAAGAGAGATGTTTAGGGGAATAGGGGAGAGGGGGGATGCATTCAGGGTGACCCTAGAATCTATATAGACACAATTAATTAAATTTAAAAAATAAATAAAAGAAAGATAAAAACAAAAAAACAAACAAAAAAACCACATCCAGCTTATTTCAATGGATTTGTTACAGAAGTACATTTGGATGTCACACATTTAGTATGAGCCCTAATCTTACACTTTCTTAGTTTCTCTGCCTAACACTCTTCCGTTGTTCTCAAACAGATCCTTTAGAAAATTATTACATATTCATTTGTTTCATTGTAAATAAAAATATAATGAGAAAAAGTTTAATTATAACATGGTTAAAGGACATAATCTTAAATTTAATAGAGTCTAAAATCTGTAGGAGAAATGAGAATGTAGACTTCATGCTATAAGCAAAAAAATTCTAGTTCTAGGTTCAGCTTCATGAGGCAATTTAGTTAATTTGGCCAAATTTCTTTCTGACTATGTTTTTAATATATTAATTTATATAGAAATTAGGGGTAATAATGCATTTCATAATATTTATTAATTTTCAATATATGTTTTAAGAAAATCACTATAGTGAACAACAAAGCAAATGTTTGAGAGAAACATCAGATAATTTTTTAATACTTCATTTATTCATTTATAGAGAGGGAACAGAGAGAGAGAGAGAGAGAGAGAGAGAAGTGGGGGAGGAGCAGGAAGTATAAACTCCTTCCCATATGTGCCTTGACCAGGCAAGCTCAGGGTTTCAAACCAGCAATCTCAGCGTTCCAGGTCAATATGTTATCCGCTGTGCCACCACAGGTCAGGCACATCACACAATTTACAAAATATAATAACATAAAGGTGAATAACTTTGAAAGAAATTTAGGGAGATACTAAGTACTTTTATAAAAAGTATATGAAAGATTTAACATTAATAGCCTAGAGTTATAAATAAAATTATATATACTAATTATATTCTTATATAAATCATATGCTAATCTCTATTACACTTTGGAATTCAAATGAAAACATTTAAAAATATTGTATAAATATTCTTGAATGTTTGCAGATATGTGAATATCTTTTATCATTGTTTAGAATTTTCAGTTACAATGTGATTATGATCTGGTTGGAATTAATTTGCAGTAATAATTGTGTTGTTGAGTCAGCTATTTAATATCATGTGATAAATCATCTAATTGTCTTTGATTAATCTTATTTAAATCATATTTTCACACTCTTTTCAAATCCTAAGAATAACTCAACTTATTTAAATTAAGTTTTAAATTATTGAGCACTTATTCTGTATCAGGCTCAGCACTAAAACTCACATAAAATATTTTATTTAATTATTTAAGTAACTCTTTGGCAATATTACAATTGCCATTTTACAAATAAAAACATTTAGTTTTTAAAGATTATATCTGTTTAAGGTCATTTATATTCTTTTTAATTCAAAGTTATCTTGTGAATACTGTAGAGAGTGGAAACAAATATTAGGATTAAACATATGTATGTCCATGTCTATTCTATTTTGTTTAGCTTGGCACATAAATAATGAACATCATGCATTCTCATATCCTAGAAAATATGTTTGTGTTCAGTTTTAGAGATTTAGTATTAGGAAATCAATATATAAAAACCTTAAATATTTTTCTTAAATATCATGGTATTCTTATTTTTTTTCTTTAGTGAAAGGAGGGGAGATAGTGAGACAGATTACTGCATGTGCTTTGACTGGGATCCACCCAGCAACCCCATCTGGGGCCAATGCTTTAGTACTGAGCTATTTTTAGCACTTGAGGCTGACATGCTCAGACAAGCTGAGCAATCCTCAGTACTCGGGGCCACACTCAAACTAATTGAGCCACTGGTTGTGAGAAGGGAAAAGGGAGAGAAGGGGGAGAGAGAAGGGAAGAGAAGTAAGTGGTTGCTTCTCCTATGTCCCAAGAGTCAAACCTAGGATATCCATATGCCTGGCTGACGCTATATCCACTGAGCCACTGGCCAAGATCGCATTGTATTATTCTTAAAAGTATTTTTTTATTTTATTTCTATAATTATTTTTATATTATTGTACCAAAGTCTGTATACTTAATTAAACTTCTATTATTGCCCATTTGTATACTTATCATTGATGTATACAATAAAGACTTTTTTTATGATTCTTTTTCTTCTTTGGGTAACCAAACAGAAGCCAGTTAATTAGGTTAAATCATTTGTGTTAAATTGTGTATTTCATGGACATTATTTATTGTACCAGAATAGAAAACAAAAGAGATTATTTAGCAAAAGACGATATATTTTTTTGTGAAATTCAGGGCTTAAGATATTTTTTTAGTGCTTTCATTTCACTTTGCAGTTTTTCCCCCAGCAATTTTTATTCCTAGTGTTTGCAATTTTCTATTTACTAACTCTAAGAGTAGTAAAAGGTCTCACACTAAAGCAGATAATGAATTATTTGCAAATTACTTAAAGCTGAAAGAGCACCATCCTTTTCTGCTATACATGTTTGGGTTTTTCGTTTATGGGAATAAGATAAGAGAAGCTGTCCCTTTTCTTATCATTGGGCTTTGCAGCTCGCATTTGTAGAGGGTTGGCTTTCAGCTGTAGACCATTCATAAAATACAAATTATCCTCCCATCTTTTTCAAAGCTTATTTTCAGATAGAGTACAAGAAAATGAAAAGATATGAAGCTTTTAAATATATTTTTTGTTATGATGTTAGTACTTTTTTTTTTTTTTTTTTTTGTATTTTTCTGAAGCTGGAAACGGGGAGAGACAGTCAGACAGACTCCCGCATGCGCCCGACCGGGATCCACCCAGCACGCCCACCAGGGGCAACGCTCTACCCCTCCGGGCGTCGCTCTGACGCGACCAGAGCCACTCTAGCACCTGGGGCAGAGGCCAAGGAGCCATCCCCAGCGCCTGGGCCATCTTTGCTCCAATGGAGCCTTGGCTGCGGGAGGGGAAGAGAGAGACAGAGAGGAAGGAGGGGGGGTGGAGAAGCAAATGGGCGCTTCTCCTATGTGCCTTGGCCGGGAATCGAACCCGGGTCCCCCGCACGCCAGGCCGACGCTCTACCGCTGAGCCAACTGGCCAGGGCCGATGTTAGTACTTTTAAATTTGTTTCTTTCTAATTGCTGACTGTGCTGCAGAGGAGAGGAACTGGGTTATAGAGGAACGAGGAGAAAAGTACCCTGTGATACGTGAATGAAAAGCAGTCTTTGAGTGGCCCTTTTTATGTGATTAGTAAAGAGCTTTCTTCTTTCTCCATTCTCTTGATTTTGGTCCAAGAGCTTTCTTCTTTCTCCATTCTCATCATTTTGGTTCAAGATTGTGTGTGTGTGTGTGTGTGTGTGTGTGTGTGTGTGTGTGTCCCCAATCAGGATTAAAACTATACATGTAGTTGGAGTATCTAGGGAGAATAAGAACATTTTTAAGGATTAAGGTTGCCTTTATGCTAAGAAAATATTATATAATAATAACTTTTTGTAGTAGAGAATAAAGTAAGTCCACATAATTTCCTGCAAAACCGAAGCTAAAAACAAAAACTGGATGGCTAAAAATGAAATTGATAATAAACAGCCATAAAGTGGAGACTCATAAAATAATAGTATGCTCTTACACCCTACTTCTTTTAATTTCATATTTTTAAATAAATGTATGTTCTTAATACAAAAGCATATGATTTCTAATCAGGTAGCTACCATTAATACCTCCATTTTACTTATGAAGAACTGAAAAGAAACTAAAGATCTTGCCATAGCTTATAATACAGTGTGTCCGTAAAGTCATGGTGCACTTTTGACTGGTCACAGGAAAGCAACAAAAGATGATAGAAATGTACAGTCTGCACCAAATAAAAGGAAACCTCTCCTAGTTTCATACCTATTCAGTGCAGTTCGATGTGGGCTCACGCACAGATTTTTTAGGGCTCCTTAGGTAGCTATCCAGTATAGCCTCTACAGACTCGTCACTGACTGATGGCCTACCAGAATGGGGTTTCTCCACCAAACTGCCGGTTTCCTTCAATTGTGTATCCCACCGAGTAATGTTATTCCTATGTGGTGGCGCTTCGTTATAAATGTGCCAATATTCACGTTGCACTTTGGTCATGGACTTGAATTTAGCAAGCCACAGAACACACTGAACTTTCCTCTGTACCGTCCGCATCTGGACTGGCATGGCCATGGGCTACTCCGCTGTATACACGGTGTTACATCATCATCTGCGCATGCGCACATGCTGCCACATTATCCTACAGAAACTGGGAGGGTTTTCCTTTTATTTGGTGCAAGATTTCACATTTCTATTGTCTTTTGTTGCTTTCCTGTGACCGGTCAAAAGTGCACCATGACTTTACGGACACACTGCAGTTTTTAGCAGCTCAGCCTAATTTTGTCTTAGGTTGTGTTTTAGTAACAGCCGCAATAAGTGGTAGCTCTTTGAATTAATTTTATAATAATAGTACTTAAGCACTTGCATTTTATACAGAATAAATGTAACAAAGAGAATCATATAATGCAAATTTTTGATACTATTTGCAAATGCATGTTCTACATTCTACCCTTAAAATAGTTTATGATTAAATCTATAAAAATATATCAAATTGGAAATCAAATATATATTTCCAAAAATAATTGTATAAGTATCTCCAGGGAAGTATGTATTGGAGCTATTTTAGGCTTTGATTTTATATTATGATATGTTTGTCAGAGAACCAATAGTGAATACTTATTCTACTAAATAAAAATACAAACTATTAAAGATAGTTTACATAAAAACATTTGAAAAATAGAGATATTTCTCATTTAATGATAACTTGTGATATTGCTTATAAATCCCTGGTATATGTGACAAATATTGCATTATAATTTATTAACTTTCTTCACTACAAATTAAGAGGAACAAATTGTGTGACAGATTCTTACAGATATGAAGTGAAATATATTGCTTCATTTTTTTTGCTACAAAGTTGCTGGTTCTGTAAATTAATTCACCAAAACAAAACAAAAAAAAAGAGTAAGCAATGGAAAGGTATAACCAGAAGGAAGACTTAGTGAAAATAAGGTTGTGTTTTTGACTGTAGATAGATAGCTTAGTGATTCATTTTTTAAAACTAAATGTTTTTAATAATTTTTTTAATATATGTGTTAACATGGATTCAAGTATCCCACTTGATATAACATCCTCACCCCCCCCCAAGAACCTGCCACTCATTATACCCCCTTTACCGCCCTACACCTGTCTCACTCCCCCTCCCCTGCTTGTTGGGCTCGGCCATTGAAATAAAACTTCTGGTAGAGTCTAGAGCCTGGGACAATTTAGGGATTAAGAAGGGTGATGGGTGTGGCTCTGCCTCTCAGCCCCAGGTGTCAGTCAGTCCAAACTCTTTTCACAGACCTCAGTAGGGTGTGGCCCCCAGGAATCTGGTGGGTATGGCCTCTGAGACCCAGAGGTGTGGTCTTCCTACATTCTGGACAGTTTCTCCTGACTCTCCCATGAAGCAGAAACATCAGTCATAGTCCTGGGAAAGTGCAGGGGGAATGCTCTGGCCTCAATGCCAGAAAACTAAGTCTCTGATAGGCCCCTTGCTTCCTGGCTGACTTCTCAGAGTGGCCCAGTTTCAGTGGGGTGGGACAGGAGAGATTCCCCACTGTGGGGCAATTGCTTTCCTCCTGATACCACTCAGAGGGGTGTGCTCCACCCAAGAAATATTTCAACTGCAGTATTGGACTCAGCACAGGGGTTTCGGTGGCCCTCCCCCATAGTGTCTCTCCTTGGGCCACCAACTTCACATTCTCCTCACGCAACTCTAGTCTTCTCAGCTCCCTCTGCTGGGAGTGTCTCTGAAGGAGATTTTCTGTGGTTGCTCTTTAAGACAGAGACAGTGTCCCTAAGACTCCATCTTTCAGAGACATAAACATCAGCTCTTTGCACTGCCAAATGCTTTGTGGGCACCTCTTCTAGGCTCTGGGGCTCTAGGCTGGGGTGCTTACAACCACACCTTTTAGGGTGACCCTCCTCGCAGTGAGGATCCTCACTCAGCCTTGCTTGCCACTGAGAGTGGGGCAGCCCTTCCCACATCTCTTTTCTACAAATCTTGGTGGGGCTTCCTCTGTGATCCTTGGTGATAGGATCCACTTCATTTAGATCAGAGTCAGTTTTTCAAGATGATTGTTCTTAAATTAAGTTGTAATTCAATTTGGTCCTGGGTGGTAGCAGTTGGAGTGTCTGACTACCATCTTGGATCTCTTTTTCTAAGTGATTCTTTAATTATTAGTTCTTATATAATTGGCAGAATGGACTCATGTATTTTTTATCAAATGTGAATTGAGCAGGGTAGTAACATGATCTAATATGTCCCTCTTTCTTCTCTACCACTTGCTTTGTCATCAGTGTAGAATCATACCTATTGTCCTAGCTTGAGATTGTTGAAGTCATCTTCAAGGAAAGTATAATAGACAGTTATTGGAGAGACAAGAAAAGATCATTTCAAATGGAAGGCTAAAGATCTTAAATAAAATAATAGTTGTAATAGGTATTCTGCAAAAGTGTTATAATTCTTGGTAGGATAAAAAAATGTCATAATCATTTGATCAATTTCATCAGTTACAAACATGATAGTTGTATAATCTCAGAATTCAAGGAAAAGGGTAGATTATTATGTACCTTACCTACAATTATTATCTTCAATTGTAATAACTGTTTAATAAGAAGATGGCTATTATTTATTTCATAATTTGCATTTGTAATGGATTTTATTTTTTTATACTTTTAATTTTTTGTATTCAAAATAATTGATAGATAATTGATACATGACTAGATTGATACATAGTGAAATGGACAGAAAGAATAGACACATATACATAGCCATTAATGTCTACCAATTTGGAAATTTCAGAAAACTAGAAAGAAATTATCAGACATATATAAAATAGTCTTCAATTTTTAAAATATTTTCCCAAACATTTTTCCATATCTAATCTTTTTATACAGAATTATTTAGAAAACTTCTTTTAAATTAAAATATTATTTTCTTTCTACTTTTATCAATACCTGATAATTGTTTTTTAATATTTATGTATTTTGGATGAAAATTTAAAAACCATAACAATTTTCTTATAAAACATCTTATAAACTTGCACAGTAAATTTAGTAATACATTATTTCCCATTATTAGTAGTTATAGTAATAATTTCATTTGTGTATATATTTGCATGATATATATATATATTTCATCTATGTTTTTTGATGGAGAAGTTGGCAAAATCAAAAGAACTCTGAATTTAGAATTTAAAGACAATTTCTGTTTAAATATTCTGTCTAATTAACTAAGACTTAGTTTCTAGATAATTATGTATAATGGTTGAAAAAATAGATATCTACTCTGGAGTACATATTGTCATTTAATTTTATATTCCTATAACATATTTATTAAATATCTCTATGTATCAGATTCTATACTAAGCACTACTGATACAATGGAAAGCAATAAAGATTGATTCATTGCTTTTAAAGTGTATAGTCTAATGCAGTGTGGCACATGCATCCAAGAAACATGTGCAATAGACTTTATAGGGAACAAATAGAAATATTTAAAATAATCTTTATATTTTCATAATCTTATTTATAATATTTTAATCTATATGGAAATTATTGTATATATACCTTAAAATTCTTTTGTTGGTAAGATTGTGCTACCAAAAAATTAAGAGGCCCTGGCTGGTTGGCTCAGTGGTAGAGCATTGGCCTGGTGTGCAGGAGTCCCGGGTTCGATTCCGGGCCAGGGAACACAGGAGAAGCGCCCATCTGCTTCTCCACCCTCCCCCTCTCCTTCCTCTCTGTCTCTCTCTTCCCTCCCACAGCTAAGGTTCCATTAGAGCAAAGTTTGCCCGGGCGCTGAGGATGGCTCTGTGGCCTCTGCCTCAGGCGCTAGAGTGGCTCTGATTGCGGCAGAGCGATGCCCCAGAGGGGCAGAGCATCGCCCCCTGGTGGGCGTGCCGGGTGGATCCCGGTCGGGCGCATGCAGGAGTCTGTCTGACTGCCTCCCCGTTTCCACCTTAAGAAAAATACAAAAAAAAAAAATTTAAGAGAATGTATTAGCATAAGGGATAAAAGATGAATGGAATGAAAAGTCTTATTGTAACCAAACACAATATAATTTTTAAGGAAGAACTAATATTTTGGGAGGCTCGATTATTTTAAAACATCACATATTTGATACCTCCTGTAGTTTTGCAGTTATGTATTAATCTGCACATAGTATGTTATAGACACCTTTCCAAGCATTTTGTTTGAATGAGGACATTTATCTTCACAGCAACCATATTTGAAAGGTACTCTGATTATATCTGACTTATAATTGTCATTCAAGTTCAGGTAATCTGTCTCCAGAGCCAGAGCTTATATCTACTATGTTAGCCTGTCTCTCACCTGTCAGGTTCATTGATAGAATGTAATGATAAAGGCAGATCTGGAAATAAGTATAGAATAAATAGCTCTAATCTATTTTTCATTATTTGTACCTTTATATTGTATCATAAGATAAGCAGTCTTTCTATTCCTGTAAATTATATCTTTCCTCACAGTATTCATTTATAGTTTTCTGATAAGATATTTAAAATGCTGTTTGAATAGTCATCAAAGATTGAGTTAGATTTAAACCTTACAATGTGCTGAGCACTGCATCAGGAATTGAGAAAATGGTGCCTATTGAGATAAATTCTCTGCACCAATAGAAACTCAACCTTGTACTGAATATTAATAAAATGTTTTAAATTATATATTACATGCTGATTGAAAAACTTGCTTACCTTCTTAAATAGAATTTAACTCTTTGTTGAAAACAATTCATGTTATATAAATTTTGGGATATAGCAAATCATTTTTATGTTAATTGCAATAATACATAAATTTTATTAACTAGTTTTTAAGTTGCATTATTTATTTTGTATTAAAATAAAATATAAAGAACTGTTTGAGTTAAGTTGTATGGTATTGTCATTTAACTCAGAAATATTTATTCAGGACCTTCTGTGGAGGCACCTATTGTGGGTTAGGTGATAGAAATAAATCTATTAGTGTGCAAAATAATACATATTGACTGCCCTCAGGAAACTTGTGGTCTAGCAGGGGAGGTGAGCATTAATTATTGTGTATTGTATTACATTTTTAGGATTACTATAACACAGACCACAAACTAGGTGATTTAAAACAACAGAAATTAATACTCTCACAGTTTGAATCTACAAGTTAGAAATGCAGGACCACACTCCCTCTGAACCCTTTCTTACCTCTTTGTCAATTCACAGTAGCCTCAGGCACTGCTTGGCTAGTGGCAGCATAACTCCAATCTCTGCCTTTATATTCATGTGATAGCTTCATTTCTGTGTCTGTATGTCTCCGTATCTTCATATGATATTTTCAATGTATGCCTTTGCTTCTCTTGTTATAAATGCACAGATCATATTGTATTAAAAGCCCAACTTATTCCAGCTGACCTCATCTAAACTAATTACATTTTCAAAGATCCTCTTTCCAATAAGATCACTCTGAGATATTGAGAGTTAAGACTTCACAATATCTCTTTGGAAGATACAATTCAGCCTATAATAGACATTATTATAAACTATCGCAAGTGCCATGGAAGAAAGGGACAGAAGAGACCATGGATCTAGTGTGGAATGCAAGGAGAGCTGGATAAACCATAAGGTTTTAGATTTGGTGAGGTGTTGGTAGAGATGAGTCTAAAGTATACTGCTCACAAAAATTAGGGGATATTTCAAAATGAATATGAAGCAATACAATACTCCCTAAATTCTGTGAGCAGTATAGAATATAGATACACAAATGTAAGATTTGGATTGTGTTGAATAAATGATCTAATTCTATTTTGAAAATATCAGTTCAGCTCAGTGTCAGGAAGAATGAAATGGGAAGTATAATAAATGTAGCATAACAGCTAAAAATCAATCGCAGTAGTCTAATGTGGGAATGGCTTGGACCCAAATAATGTATTTTGAGGGATGTGTACAGATTTAAGATATATTTACTAAAAAAATCCAACAGGATCTATGATAAATAGTATGTGTGGGACAAAGTCAATAGATGTGCCAAAAGTTCTTCTAAATTTTTCTCTCGTTATATTGTGCAACTGTGAGTACCATTTACTGGCAAAACAGTAGTGATAGTAAATACTGTTATTTTGAACATGTTGAACATGAAGTGCTTTTCACAAATATGTTCAGGCATGTAATTAGATATACAGATTCAGAAGTCACAAATAAGGTCTGGATTAGAAGCTATAGGCTAGTAGTCCCTGGTCATTTTCGCCTCACCTCAGTTTTCTGTGCTTTCCTATCTCTACCTGAGGGCCAGGCCTGGGAATTAGAAAGAACCCATGATATGCACTACTTGAGTCATAAAGCTAGACTTCTTTAATGAAATAAATTTTGTCATCATTATTATTTTCCAATAGAAACGGTAATTATCTTTTCCATTTGGTGTTTTAAATTGATGCTCATGTTTTTCAGTTAACTCTTAAATTTATTCTTTTTTTCATTCATTTTCTTTCTTAATTCTAAAAAAGAAGATTTGATGTCTATCTACCCATGGAAATCCTTTTGTGCTGTATCTGTAGAGATTACCAATGGTATTCAAAAATACATGGGCTTTGGGGAACGCTTTCAGGTCAATGTACTAAGTGCATACAAACAATTGAAATGCAGTAGAAACAAAAGATTTATAGAGAATGTGTGTGTGAGAGAGAGCAACTAAAAGTGAGTCACCTTAAATTATTTTCTAGAAACTAATTTAAATAAGTAAGCATAAAAAAGAAAGCCAGGAAAGGAAAAGGATCTAGAACTACAAAACAGATTTTCTACCGAAAATCTTTAGTTAATGGAATGACATTCAATTGTTACTTGTAAAGTAAACTAGAACATGTCATTTGAAGAGGGGTGCTCACATGACAAATATGTGAAAATGCATTGAGAAATTAGGAGTGGAACAATATGATACCCCATCAACAGCAGTACTACACAAACTAAAAGCCATATGTTATTATGCAGAAAAAAAAGAGGTCATTCTCCTTATTTGAAAGTGAGTAGTGAATATATGAACAGCAATTACTTTGTCATATGTTATTCTTCATTCTAGTCATAGAAAAAATAACTGAAAGTGTTTGAACATATCAGTTGTTTCTTACTTGAAATCTATGTAATAGTGAGTATATAAGATTTCACCATCTATATTCAAAAGTAAATAAATAGATAGTCTGTATAAAATATAAGTGAATGAAATAGTGGGAAGTTTGAGGTATTAGAAATAAAAATTTTAAAACTACAAACCTGACATAAAATTTTAAACCTGTGCACTTTAATTCCTTCATGAAAGAAAAGAACAAACTGACAAATATAAAATAAACACACAAGTATTTCCCAACTATATATTTTTTCTTGTATAAAATAATCATATTCAGAAAAATACTTAATAGGATGTGGAAAAAGTTCAGAAATTATTTAAGTTTTCTAAAGTACTTTGTGCCATTCTACTAAGTGCATATAAACTCTATACAAGGACATGCTGCTTTTTTCATTTTTGCTATTGTTCAAGAAATATTTATTTTATTGACTGTAGTGTGTTTCTTAGGATTAGATTAATAGTTACCAAAACTATGTTAAGTTTTTATAATATGTAACAAATTTCCATGGTAAGATTATGAATGACATCTCATAGATGTCATAGATTTATTCTATATAATATATATAGAATAAATGAAAATCATTTTATTAAATCAAATTATAACATTTTGCTAGGCACCAAAACTTAAGTAAACACTCTGATTTTAAGGGAAAAGCATTATCAAGAGATAATTACAGAATAGTATGAAGAAATTAATATTTTATTTAGATATTCAGCCGAATGGGTGATTATTAGACATATCTGGTTGTTCTGAGTCTCACGAGCATGTCAGGATTCCTCATAATTGATTGATAAGAGTAGTTGAAATGATGCTGGCCCATGGATCCTTCTGAAATTGTTGGTAAAGTTTTGGTGTCCTCCATTTTATTCAGCTGTTCTTTAAGGTGATGTTGAATAAAAATAATATAAGAATGGTTGTGCAGTGATGTCCATGCAATTAATGCCTGTGATTTATATACTTCAGAATGATTAAGTTGGTAATTTTTATATGATGCATTTTTAACCACAATAAAAAATAGTTCTAAAAGTATGTACTATAAAATCATATATAGTCTAGCTGTAACTACAATGCTTCTAGCCTTCTGTGAAGTTTACCCTTCTCACTTTTGTGCAAATACAATTTTAACCATCTAAATTTTGGTAGTCCATTTAAATAAATATGCAGCTCTGCGTGTGAAAAATGTAGTAAGTCTGTATCATATTTTCTCAGAGAACCAGTAATGAATATAAAAAACTGAATTTATGCGCCAACCTAGATTACTTACAATCTGGAGGAGATAAACACTTTCATACATTTTTGAAATATTTATAATGTAGGTTCCAGTTTGAGGTAAAAGAATGCAGCTTCTTCTGTAATGTTCTAACTACTAGACTACTACAGGTTTCTTTCCTTCTATGAGAGACCACTATTGGACCATACTTTTCTGTTTATTGCTTGGAATTAATTTCTGCATAGTGTTGACATTTATAACTAAGGAGCACAGCAGTTGATTTAATTAATGATAAGTAATGCCATATTATAAAGTTTGAAAAATATACCACCTTGGTGAATGGGGTTGTTTGGATGGCATGCAAACTGTTCTGAATAGTTTCAGAATTTCTCATAACACTATATAATGTAAGATTACTCCATCTGTGTTGTGAATATTCTCCAATCACTAATGATCATTATGGATACTTTTATTATACCAAAAAAATACTCATGGTATTATCAGAAAATTCAGTCTTTCAGATGTCTGAATTCTTAATTTAAGATCACCTGAATATAAATATTAAAGATACGGCCCTTGTCGGCTGGCTCAGTAGTAGAGTGTTGGCCCAGCATGTGGAAGTCCTGGATTCAATTCCCAGCCAGAGCACACAGGAGAAGTGCCCATCTGCTTTTCCACCCTTCCCCCTCTCCTTTCTCTCGGTCTCTCTCTCCCCCTCCTGTAGCCAACGCTCCATTGGAGCAAAAATTGGCCCGGGCACTGAGGATGGCTTCATGGCCTCCACCTTAGGCACTAGAATGGTTCCAGTTGCAATAGAGCCACATCTAGATGGACAGAGTATTGCCCCCTAGTGGGCTTGCCAGGTGGATCTCATTGGATGCATGTGGGAGTCTGTCTCTCTGCCTCCCCACTTTTTACTTCAGAAAAAAAAATATTAAGGATAAAAATAAATCTTATAAACACAGCCAACAGTGTGGGGATTGCAGGAGAGAAAGGTGGGTAGAGGGACATGGAGGAGGGTAATGGGGGATTGATGGTGATTGAGGGAGACTTTACTTGGGGTGGTGAACACACAATGAAATATACAGATGAGATTCGAGGAATTGTGCACTTGACACTAGTACAATTTTATTGACAAATGCCACCCTAATAAATTCAATAAAAAATATAAAACAAATGGCTTATATAAAATCTAAACACCTTGTCATAGGCTGTTAGGAACTCATGACCTCTCACTTTCTATGTAGTTTCCTTATTCTCTCTGATGTTTAAAGTTAGAGACTTAACTATTTAATTCTTACTAGGTGCTCAATAAATTATTTTATTAACGGGGATAAAAGGCTGATAGCCTGACAAGGCAGTGGAGCAGTAGATAAAGTGTCAGCATTGGATGCTGAGGACCCAGGTTTGAAACCCACAGATCGCTGGCTTGAGCACAGACTCACCAGCTTGAGTGCAGGGTCACTAGCTTGAGCATGGGATCATAGACATGACCCCATGGTCTCTGGCTTGAGCCCAAAGGTCAGTGGCTTGAAGCCCAACAGTCACTGGCTCACTGGAGTCCCTGGGTCATGGCACAGATGGGAAAGCAATTGATGAACAACTAAAGCACTACAACTATGAGGTGATATTTCTCATCTCTCTCCTTTCCTGTCTGTCTGTCTGTCCCTGTATGTCCCTCTCTATCTCACTCACTCTCGCTAAAAAAAAAAAAGAAAAAAAGTAAAACTGATAATTGTGAAAGAATAGACATAATAAACACACATTTGTCCTCTACTAAGCATCACTTCCAATAATACAATGTGAAGAATAAATTTTGTGAAAAAGTTAGTTACCATATTATGCAAAATTAAATACTTCATTATTGATTTTCTTTCTATTTTTCACAAAAAATGTGTTGTGTTAAACTTCATCAAAAATTATAGTAAACTTAAACATTAAAATTACTGTATTATGTATTTTATATTCAAATTGGTAAAAAGCAGGTATCATCAATATTTATATTATTAAAATAATCTGCAGAAATGGCTTAGTAGTTTTATTACATAAAAATCAATACAAAATAAATAAGTTGTTTTTTAAAATGAAAAAGAAGAGAGGTGGATAAATAGCTAAATCAAAAGGTACAATTTTAAGGTGAACAAATTTTCAGAAATCTTGTTTTAAGCTATTTCAGTTTTATAGTGTAGAGATAAATGTATTTATATCATTAATAAATTAATTTATTAATAATTTATAAATAAATTGATAAATTAATTTATATCACATTATTTTTACCATTTTACCAATTAGTAATATATTTCTCCATTTATTTATTTTAGGTAAATTTTTTTGTATTTTACAATTAATATTATCCCTAGAGATTAATTAAAATAAAAAATTGAAGACAATTTACTTCATTTGAAATTTCAGAAAGCTAAACATTAACAGACAATGAGGATTTCTTAATATATACTACTAAGAAGGCAGAGTAATTTTCCAGTTTTTTTGCTAATAATCTCATAGTCTCAGTCATTGTGACTAAACTGTGTTATGCAGTGCCTCTTGAGTAGCCCTTTGACAGTATTGTGGATGGAGTAAAAATGTTCATTTAATAAATTTCTACATGTCATTCTTGTTTTAAGTTCTATTAAGGACTCTATAAAAACTGAGAGAATTTATACTTATGGGATTTTAAAACCTCTTTTGGATATATTACCTTATAGAAGTTAAAATCCCCAATTTCATTCTAAACTTAGCATGGAAAATAGTTTTACTTGGCCATATAAAGAAGTATGTACATATTACCATAAATAACTATTTCTGCATCTGAATTACACAGAAATAGAATACCTTCAAAGTTCAGAATATGTACTCAATAAATAAGAAGTGATTATGTTTATCTATTCTTGCTGTCTTGTTGACAGTTTTTTTAATGGTCATAAATCCAGAAATGATGTGTTTATGACTGAAAATGAGAGCATAGCCCCTAACCTCTGTATCTAATGACTAAAAGGTCATGTTTTAAACAAATATACAGTATAACATTAAGGAAGTAGTGTACCTTAAAATAATTTGAAAAAATGATATAATACTAATAGAAGTTATTTTCCTTTCCTTCAAAATGGTCATTTTTGTAAATAAATTGGTCAGTGAGTAAGCAATATGATGACTACCAACAGAAAAAAGAACATTCAAAGACATTCCTATATGCATCAGAAAAGAAGAATTAAAACTCAACAATAAATTCATACTTCTTTATAGTTACAATTATAAGTATCTCAGGTGAGTCTTTACATGTATTATCTCCTAATGTCTAATTTAGCTCTGACTGCAAAGGATAAACATACTGTTAAACAAAACACACGTTTTAAAATGGTGCTTAATACTACTAGCTAGCAATCTAGTCTGGAATAAGGCCAATAGCAGAGATAGCTAAATAAGAAATTCATTAATTATGCTCTGTTTATCATTTTATTGTCAACTCTGATCATCAAGATGATCTATCTTGACTACTCCCATTAGTACATGAAAATGAATCATAATATATATATGTGAAATTAATCAGTATATCAAAATTCCATACTTGTACTTTATCCAGGAAGAATAATGTTAACTATTGCTATCTACAATGAAACAAATTTATATTTTATTTTAATTATATATCTTTATAATTAATTTCCTATTGAGGAGCTGTTTTATTTTACAGATATTTTATTATTTAAACTTCACATTTTTACCAAACACTTTCAAATTCATGTTCCATTTTCCCTAACCAAACTGTATTATTTTTCAGAGATTTTTCCTTGAAATTAATTACATCTACAATATACTCATGTGAACAAGTGTAATACTTATTATGAGCTTGACATTTGTTGGATATTATTGAATATATAAGCAAATATACCATGTAAATTATGTATGTATAAGAAGGATGAAATATGTTCTTTAAGTAATTTGTCTTAAGTATTATTATTTCAAAAATTTTCCTGATTATTAAGCATTCTTTAAATTGTGTATGTAACTAGGAGAGATTAGAAGTAAATTTGTTCTAGGAAGCTCTTCTTGTTAATATCTCAACTGGGTGAAAACCCAAGTCTTGAGAACTACTGGTCTTGAGATTGTTAATTCATTATACCAATATAATAGTGAAGTCGACTTCAATTCCCAGGAGAGTTTAGAGGGATTAAAAAGAGAGAAAGGAGAACTGGTTTATTCAATATTCATTCAACATAAAATTTCTCCCATATATGCCTGTTACCTCTGAGAAATATTGATGAACACAAATAGGCCTTGTTCCTGCTCATAGAATTTGGATCTGCTGAATGAATCATTAATCCAAACAATTGCAAAAGCAAATTTCTCATAGTTGTTGTCATCAGAGCTCCATAACAGTTTTATGCTATGAGAGCCTATAATAGGATTTGCTATAGTAGAGAGATCATAAAATTCTTTTTCAAGATACAGCTTATATTAATAGCAGAAGGGTAAGTAGGAGTTAACATCAGGTAAAATGAAAGATTGGGTAGTGAGATATCACTGAGAGGCCTATATGAGACAGAGAGCATGGTTTATTTGAGAAAATTGAAAAAGACATATGTGGCTGAAGTAAATAAAGGCAAAGAGGTGTGTTTAATATAAGAATAAGATAGGTTAAGAATAAGATATGCAGAACATTTATATACAATGACACAGCATAAAAGCAATGTGTTCAATAAAGCTGAGTAGTTATGGGCATGTGTATGAAATTTTTATGTTTGTATCTTTAAAAGTTTGATTGTCCTATGTAATGAAGAGTAGATTATGCATAAAGCGAATATAATTTGACTTTATATCAGACTATTGCAGTAGTTCAAACCTCTACTGCGGGCAGTTTGAACTTGAGTAGGTATGTTCAAGATGGAGAAAAGATCATGAATTCAAGAGGATGGGAGAAGTCATCATGGCTTTGGGAGAGCTAGGACTAGAGAGTAAAGATGGGAAAAATGTCAAAGATGATTTTCAGTATTTCTTGTGAATAGCAGTGCCTGAACCTAAGACAGTCAATACTAGAAGCGGATTAATTTGAGGTTATCGATCTTGTAAACACTTTGACTTTCCTTTATTAATATATATATATATATATATATATATATATATATATATATATATATATATATATATATCATAGTGCTTGAAACTGACAAAAGTAGTGGATTATGTAAGAATTCAGAAAACATTGACAAATTCTTGACCATTATCAGTTTAAAAACTTTCTTTTCTAGTTTGTTTCTTGGACCTGAAATGACATTTTTTCACATTCCCATATAAATTATGTTATGCTCATTTATATTTAGAATGATTAGTGTTATGTTTGAGCTTATCTTTATAATCTATAATAATCTAATTTTTTGTTCAATTTTTTTCTGTGTCTCCTTCTACTTCCTCTTGTTTTCTTTTGGATTGGATGGTTCTTTAAAATTACATTTTATAGTATTATTTCTCTATTTAAAAGTTATAATTTTGCTTTTATTATTTTGAGGTTTTTTTCTAGGTACATGAAGTCATACTTTACTTAACACATTCAAATTTAACTAATGGATCTTTTTTCTTTTAAATAATAATAAGTCCTTAGATTATTTAACTGCCCCTTAGCCTTCATCCTGGTCTCCATTAACATTGACAGCTACTGCTGTCTAGAATTTAAGATCTAACTTTCCTTTTCAAATTACACATGAGTATTGTTTTATGAAATAAATAATAGTTTAAATTACTATGAGACACATTTTCCTATCTGTTAACTCAATATTTTTTCCTTAATTACCTATAATCAGTTTTTCTCTTCCTTAAATATATTTATTAAAATTCACTTTACTGAGTATCTTTATGTGAGTAGTCAGTTTTTCACCATTTTTGGCTAAAACACCTTAAATTTCTGTCATTTATAAAGATAATGTTTTATGTAAAGAATTATTAATTGACAGTTATTTCTCTCATTGTATCAAAGATTTTTTCTCAATGTCTTCTAACTTCTGTTGTTCCTAATAGCAAAATACTGACCAGTTTAATTATTATTATTATTTTGAAACTGCTTTATGCTTTCTGGCTGGCTATTCTTAATATCTCTTTTCCTCAGCTTTTCTGTTATTTCACTGTGATAGGATTAAGTCAGGATTTCTAATTAAATGTTCTTATTGGGAATGGATGAGCTCCCAGATATGATTAATATCTTTCAAATTTTCTGGAAAGTGTTCAGTTATCATTCTAAATATTGACTTATTAAACTTTTTTTTGCTAGTATTACCTTCCTGAGCTCTGTTTAGTTGTATAGCAAGCCTTCTTACTATTTTCTCCACATAATGGAATTGTCTGGGAGAAATATAAATAAATTTTTTGGACCAATTTCCCAGCTCATTCATACTTTCATCATTTCTATCTATACTACCACTTCATTCATTCATTAAAAAATTCTAGCTATAACTTAAGATACAGAAATTGCATTAAGTTCTTATTCAAAGTTTATTTTATTTCTATCAAAAATATAATTATTATTTATTTATTTTTATTATTTTTGTTTCTGATCATTACATTAGCTAAAATCTTTGCATTTCTACCTCTGCTTTTATTTATGTTAATTTCTGTGCATAGTGCCATTTTGTGTGTGGTATGTGTATGTATAAATAAATGTATTTTGCTTTCTGTGTTAATTTCTTCCATATTATAATGAGGTACTAATTTTATTTTTAGTTTCATTTATGTACATTTTTATGCCCTGGGTTGTGGTTGCTTCATGCAGTGTTTGTTTTTGTCTACCAACCTGGGATAATTTTAAATTAAATTATTTTAAATACCTTAGTTTTGAAACATGTCAGGTAAATTACATTTGACATATTTGGAGGGTTAATATTGTAAGTGACACCAGTAATTTTTATTTTTGTCTTGATGCAATATCAAGGCAAATACTGGCAATATTCCAGGTTGTCAATATCTTTAGATGAGGCAGTTCAAGAAGAGTTGAGAGATGACACTGTATTTTTTGTTTCCCCTTTTTTTGTCTGTTAGCTCGTAAGTTCTAGTTCTATTGCAATGAGAATATTGGCATTGATACTGGTTTATTTCTTATATCTTCGGTTTCCAATATTTTGAGCTCTTTTTTTATATTCATTTTAGAGAGGAGAGGGAGAGACAGACAGACAGAGAGAGAGAGAGGAGAGACAGAGAAAGGGGGGGGGGAGGAGCTGGAAGCATCAACTCCCATATATGCCTTGACCGGGCAAGCCCAGGGTTTCAAACCGGCGACCTCAGCATTTCCAGGTTGACGCTTTATCCACTGCGCCACCACAGGTCAGGCCTATTTTGAGCTCTTTAATGTATTTACATTCATGATAACTAGTCAATGCACTTAATTTTTTTCTACTTTTAAAAAATTGTATTCAGTATTTTAGTTATTTCAGTCAGTACTTAACATTAATCTCTAAATCTATAATTTATCATAAAATGAATTATAAATTCCATCAAATATTTGTAAAGAATTTTCCTTTATCAATAGTGTGTTTGCATTTCTTGCATTATCAAACCTACAAAAAATTAAAAATAAATAATGTCAACATTTTAATTGAAATTATAATTTTAAAATATAATCCATTTTCTTGGTAAAATTAATTTTTCTCTTGAAGACTTATTGAGTGATTTATGAAGGTCTTTTCTACAAGGTCCATTGGAAAATGTAAATTTAAAGAAATAATTTAAGCACTGACTTTTGAAATTTGGTTGTATGTTTTATTCTTTTTATTACAATAATTTACAGTTTATAATCACTATGTTAACAAGGTTCTTACAAAATTCATAAACATAAGCTATGGAAGCTACCCACAATAGGTAGTACTCAACAGAACAACCATTAAAATTGTCAAAAAAGTACACTGCCAACTAAATTGTGGAGAATAAAATAAATAAAAACTCAAATTATTTAGTCACATGCTAAATTATGTATATGATTTTTCTTTGTGACAGAGTCAGAGAGAGAAACAGAGAAAGGGACAGATAGGGATAGATAGACTGGAAGAGAAAGAGATGAGAAGCATCAATTCTTCATTGTGTGGTACCTTAGTTGCTCATTGACTGCTTTCTCATATATTCCTCGACTGGGGAGCTACAGCTGAGCGAGTGACCCCATGCTCAAGTAAGCAACCTTGAACTTCAAGCCAATAGCCTTTGGGCTCATGCCAGCGACCACGGGGTCATGTCTATGATCCCATGCTCAAGCCAGTGAACCCATGCTCAAGCTGGTGAACCTGTACTCAAGCTGGCAACCTTGGAGTTTAGAACCTGGGTCATATGCATTCTCATATGCATTCTAGTCTGATGCTCTATCCACTGCACCACTACCTGGTCAGGCTAAATTGTATAATTTTTAAAAAATATTTTTCTTATTGAATTGTATGTTTTATGGAAAAATTATAGAAATATTTTTAAAATCTTTGATCTCCAGTACATATCAGTTTATTTAAATAAACAGTTTTATAATCTGTTAACCTTACTATCTCACTTGTAAGAACTTTTCAAAAGTAAACAAAAATATTAAATATTAAGTTATATGCATATACATAAGTATAGTATTAATTATATGAATATACCAGAAAAAAAACTACCCAGATGTATCATTTAGTGACTTTTAAAACACCAATTTTTTAAATGTTAATTTCACCATTAAAATCCTATGTATAAAGAATATGTAACAACTGGAACAATTACACAATATTTATAATACAGTATTAAGGAGAAAAGGCAACGTTTACAATCTGAAATATGCTTATATATGAAATGACAAAAAGAAAACAACAAAGAAAGGAAGTATTTATGCTGCTATAAGGAACCTATGTATGCTTTTAAGGCATGCTTCATGTATTAATTAAGATTCTATTTTGTAATCCGACAACCTTGATATGTCTAACTCAAGTTAAACTTGATCAAGATTTACAATTTTTATTAAAATATCCATTTCCATCTAGAACTATTAACATCTATTCCAAATTGTTTACTTATAAATTCATGAGATGATACAGCAGAGTCTGACATGTGAACCCATTATTATTTCTAGAATATGATCTACAGGCCAACTCATAATATCAAATTTCCAAAATTTTAAACCTAGGGAAATTTCTGTGCAGTTTTCAAAACCATGTGTTGAAACTTTGTAATAAACTAGATAGATGAGGAAATAAAATGAAATCAGAATACTGGGAGTTATAAAATAAAATAATAACAGTTGCATAAAGATATACAAGAACTTAAAAGTAAAATTTCAATTTTATATACCATTAAAATAAAAACTTATTGATGTTAATTATAATTACTGTAAAATAATGTATTAGCCAAAGTTTCAATATTAAATATAATAATTCAGTGCATTCATTTCTTTCTTTCTTTCTTTTTTTAACTCAGAGGAGGGGAAGATAGAGAGAAAAACTCTCATAAGTTCCCCAACTGGGATTCACCTGGCAACCCCTATCTGGGGCCAAGGACATTCATTTCTAAAGTGTAAACTGATAATTTCATACAGTATTCTGAAATTACTTATTAAATATCAGGTACCTTTACTGAGTATACAATTTGTTTTAGGCAAAGAAGAAAATAATATGAGGGGGTATATTGTGTAATTATTATTTGTTCTGGTGTACTGAATATTTATGATTTTCCTGGCATTATTCTGGATACCATGGGTAAAAAGATAAATTACCTTCTAAAGGACTAGTAAGGAAGGAAGGAAAGAAAGAAAGAAAGAAAGAAAGAAAGAGAAAGAAAGAAAGAAAGAAAACCTCAAATATATTATTCTAGGTAATAATACTGAGAGCCACTTACATAGCATCTTTAATTATAACTGATTCTACATTATTTAATGAGGCTTATTTAATGCTACATTTGGGATCTTTATCAATATCTTGAACAATCAAGACAACACAGGCACCGATTGAACAAAATAAACACAGGAGGCATATAACCTTCATGTGGTACATAGTTAATATCCGGGTCAGCCTGACCTGTGGGGGCACAGGGTAGAAAGGGTCAATCTGGAATGTTGAGGTCACTACTACTACTACCCTAGTAGTCTGAGGGTTCAAAAAAATCATAAAAGCAGGAATCAAACAAACTTTCTAACCCAGTACTTACACAAAATTTAAGAAACCCTTATTCATCCATCCTACTCCACATTGTTTTGTTCTGGACTCCTAGGAAACTAGAGAATGGTGTCATCATTATCTACCATTTCCATTGATGGTCACATGCATTCCTAGCCCATTAGGCTTGTGAATATTGTAATGAGCCTATTAAGAACTTACCTTGTCTAAAATTGGCAGTGTGGATATCCTGCATCCTATAGAACTTGCCCTTGCTCCCTGTGTGCTAATTCTCATCCCCTGGAAGTCATATGTTCTCTGATTCTTCCTGTACAACAGGGTAGAGCTGCTAGGTTTACTCAGGTCTCACAGGAATTTTGACAAAACAATTCTTCCATTGTAGGTATTGCTTATTTTTTCCCCTCCACTGAGGGATATGAATTTATTGAATTATGATTTGTAAACAATCTAAATAACCACCTTGGTGCTTCAAAAAAACCAACTCTTGCATGACCAGGCAGTGGCAGAGTGGATAGAGTGTCAGATTGGACCGCGGAGGGCCCAGGTTTGAAACCCCGAGGTCGCCGGCTTGAGCACGGGCTCATCTGGTTTGATAAAGGCTCACCAGGTGGAGCCCAAGATCGTTGGCTTGAGCAAGGGGTCACTCCATCTGCTGTAGCCCCTCGGTCAAGGCACATATGAGAAAGCAATCAATGAACAGCTAAGGTGCTGCAACAAAGATTGATGCTTCTCATCTCTCTCCCTTCCTGTCTGTCTGTCCCTGTCTGTTCCTCCACTGTCTCTGTCACACACACACACACACACACACACACGCACGCACGCACGCACGCGAGCCCACAAAATCAAACCTCAATGAAAAGCAGACTTTGTATGTGGATTAAGTTTGTGTTAGGGTTCCTCAGTCTACCCATGATACAGGAGTTATACATGAAATTATCAAGGGCTGCAAAGTTGAATCTTCTGTTCTGGGTCTTCAGTTCACAGAGGCATTATAATAAGTGGATTACAAAATATGTTGAATCATTGGATTTTTTTAAATTTATTTTATTTATTTATTATTTATTTTTTACAGAGACAGAGAGAGAGTCAGAGAGAGGGATAGACAGGGACAGACAGACAGGAACAGAGAGATGAGAAGCATCAATCATTAGTTTTTCATTGCGCGTTGCAACACCTTAGTTGTTCATTGATTGCTTTCTCATATGTGCCTTGACCGTGGGCCTTCAGCAGACCGAGTAACCCCTTACTGGAGCCAGCGACGTTGGGTTCAAGCTGGTGGGCTTTTGCTCAAACCAGATGAGCCCGCGCTCAAGCTGGCAACCTCAGGGTCTCGAACCTGAGTCCTCCGCATCACAGTCCGATGCTCCATCCACTGCGCCACCACCCCGTCAGGCGAATCATTGGATTTTTTAAAATATAATTTTGTGGGTATTTTTTAAAGTCAATACTGCAAACTTTAAAATTTGAATTTCAAAAGGATCTTCATATTTTAATTACATTTGCATAACTGCTGACTATATAAATTTGATTATAATATAGAACTTATTAAATTTGACATATATAACCTTAGGTGGCTTTATGCATTACCATTGAAAGTGTTCACAAATATCACCATTCCAATGTTCTGCCTCCATTTTTTCTTATTATTTTGTGAGACAAAAGAAGAATAGATATTTTAAGGGTATAAAAATGATGGATATTTCTATCCTCAGCTCATCATTCTGCTTACTATTCATATTCCCAGAGGCAACATGCTTATATTACCTTCTTTACTCTTCTTCATGGGTCCTTAATTGCAGCAAGGTTACTCAGAACAAGAAGATTTATTCATGGACATCAAATTCCACTTTTAAGTTATAGTTTATACTGTTAAAATGTGGACCTTTTTAGAAAAGGAATTTTAGTAGTTGCTTGATGATAAATAGAAACATTATTTTCTTTTTTTTTTTTTTTTTTTTTTTTTTTTTTTTGTCTTTTTCTGAAGCTGGAAATGGGGAGGCAGTCAGACAGACTCCCGCATGCGCCCGACCGGGATCCACCCCTTACGCACACCAGGGGGCGATGCTCTGCCCATCCGGGTTGTCGCTCTGTCGCAACCGGAGCCACTCTAGCACCTGGCGCAGAGGCCAAGGAGCCATCCCCAGCTCCTGGGCCATCTTTTGCTCCAATGGAGCTTCGGCTGCGGGAAGGGAAGAGAGAGACAGAGAGGAAGGAGAGGGGGAGGGGTAGAGAAGCAGATGGGCACCCCTCCTGTGTGCCCTGGCCGGGAATTGAACCCAGGACTTCCGCACGCCAGGCCGACGCTCTACCACTGAGCCAACTGGCCAGGGAGAAACATTATTTTCATGCTTCAAAACATGTATCTCTCTAATAAATTCCATTTCTTGACATGATATTACTCTATTACAAGTTTAAATTTACAAGTGTTAATGGAACAAAGGAAATCTTTTATAATACTGTTTGAAAATCTTATGTTATATTATTGCACTTTTAATGTGCATATTTTTTATGGTTGCAACTCTCATCTTCTATGTTCTCCAAGTGGTAAAACATGGGGCTATGGTCATAGTAATGAGCTGCATATGTGAAAATTGGACTACTTGTCATTTCCTAGGTAGATAGTCTAAATAGCACCCCTGCTTCTACTGTTCTTAAGATACACTTTTATGATTGTTCCATTTTCTTCATTGGCTATTGATTTTCTTGAGTGCTGAGTATTTGTTAAGTTTATTTTTACATTTCTATCAACTATCGCAGTTGTGAAGGAATGAATGGCTTTTAAGTGATGGATGAAAAAGAACCAGATAGGAGATATTTTACAAGTAATTAAAAATGGTCATATTTGACACATTTAAAAATAAATTGATATTTTAAATATTGAAGTTGTTATACTTTTATTTTTGTAGAGGATTGAAACGTAGAGCTCAAGATAACTGAGTAAGCATGAAAATTTGGCCTTGATATTTTCATAGATTTGGACTCAAATATGTATTTAAAATACAAATTAATGAACACTGTTCTAGGAAATAAATCTCATAAACATTTTATAAGAGATAAAAACCTTTATTTCACATGTCAATATAAAAAAGTTAAACCTTGAAATTAAGTGCTTTAGTTCAAGATTTCTAACTTTTTAAGAGTGATTTATCAGGTGTTTTCATTGGCGAAGTCTACAAATATTTAAGGAATAAATATTATTAATACCACGTGAGTTCTTTTATAAAATAAAAGAGGAAGGAATGCTTTCTTTCAACTTATTTTTAGGAAGCTAGTATTTCCTTGGAACTAAAGTGAGGTAAAGCAGTACAAAAATATCTATGACCAAACATCTCTCATGTACAGAGACATAAACATTAACAAAAGATTAACAATTGAATACATTAATAAATAAAAAAATAATAATACACAATGATCAAGAGAGGACTAAGTCGAATTTATTTTAGGCATGTATTATTGGTTTAACTAATAATAATCATTTAATTTATTTTATTAAAATAAAGAAGAAAAAACATATGGTTGTCATAATACAAATAGAAAAAGATATGGACAAAGTTCTAGGTCAATAGATGAGAATGTTTCTAAACAAACTACAAGGGAAATTCCTCATCTTAAAAAAGGACACCTACGAACAATACATATTTATTGTCATAATTGCAGACGAAAGTCTTATTTTCCCCTAAAATTGGAAATAAGGGAATGTGAACTCTCATAACTTCTGTTCAATATAGTACCACTGTGTAACTTTAAATATGAACAGCAGATACGAAAACATCATTCTGAATAAAGCATCTCAAAACATCATTCTGAAAAAAGCATTTAGACACAGAAGTATAATCTATCATATAATCACTGATAGCAGGTCTGATGCCTTCAGCCAGAGAGAGAATTGACTAAGAAGAGAAATTAAGAAATTTTTAGAATTATGGAAATGCTTTAAATTTTGTTTGTGCTCATCATTATACAGGTGTATACATTTATTAAGACTCAGGCATGCATGCTTAAAACATGTGCATTTTATTATATGTAAATTATGCCTCAAAATGTTTATTTTTAAAAACAAAGTGCATTTTGGTGTAGAAAATATATACATGGACAAAGTTATTACTATATTTAATAATGAATTATTTGTGAAAGAGCATATCAATTATTTTTAAATAGTCAGGAATTGTAATTCTGAAAACTTCCAGTATGTGTCTTAATCTTTTTAGTGTTTTACATTACCTTTTCTATATTTTAATTACAACATATGCAGTAAGTGAGAATATTTTTCTTAATTTTAGAGACATGCTCTTTATGGTAGGTTTTCTATGTCTGTTCTTTGTCTAGAATTAGAAATAAACTATTCCCTATAACTGTAAATTAGATCTTTTACCCCAACAGATTTGTCCAACATTGACCAAATAAATCAGTCACTATTCTCTGATTGATCTTCTAATGTTAGGTGTCATCTCTTTTAACTGTTAATGTCTGCTTGTCTTCTCAACACACACACATTCACGCGCGTGCGTACACACACACACACACACACACACACACACACACACACACACACACCCCTTCCCCACTCTCATATATATATAACATATAAACATCTATATGTCCCATTTACATTCTCTTCCAGTGCAGAAAGGCCTCTAACAACCTGCAAATTACAGTGTTGGCAGGCACGGTAGTTTCTTCTTGATACTAAAATTAATTTTAAAATTCCATTCTTGTGTTTTGTTTTTCTCACTCCTATTTTCTGTAGCATTAAATTGTTTTAATGGGTTTTCTAACTTCATTATTTACAAAGAGAAACAGTGTTTCCCTTCACTTGTTCTTAGTTTGTTTTTAATCTGTCCTCAGATTGCTTTTATTTACTATTCTTGCCCTACACTCCTTCCTTTTACTTTCAAAGGGTATGCTTTTATTTATTGACTTAGACATTCTAGATGACAGTATATTACTATTTTCTATAATAAGAGAATAATGCTTCATATTTTCTTTCAAATACCTTTTTTAAAGTTCATGATTTGCTTGGTTTTTTAGGCCACCTTCTTAAAGCAAAGGATAATAATGTTAAAAATATATCACTTAGGATATAATAGGAAAAAGAACTGTAAGCATCAGATAATGTACTTATATTTTTCACCCTCTTTTTTTTTCCTTTTCCCCCCTCTTTTGATATTATTTTGTGTAGGCATATGGTAGCCAAGTTTCATTCATGATTCTGGGTACATCCCCAGCTGATTCTTCCTGCTACCTCAACCCTATAAACACAACTTAAATATAACAATTGTAGAATCTCTCCTGTGCCAAAGATGGAAGAAGTCTAAATAGCTTATACCTAAGAGCACACTCTAGGTTCTCATTCCTATATTCTTACAGAGCTAGAATCTTTGCATGCTATAATCATCACCTTTAAGAATGATGACTCATCCTAATTGAAAATGTCACTTAAAGGCCCTATTATTTAATTTTTTTTGACAGAGACACAGAGAGAGAGAGAGAGAGAGAGAGAGAGAGGAAGGGAGAGAGAAGAGAAGCATCAATTCTTCATTGCAGCATCTTAGTTGTTTGTTGATTGCTTGTTCATTGATTGCTTTCTCATATTTGCTTTGACAGGGGGTGGAGGTGGGGGCTACAGCAGAGCGAGTGACATCTTGCTCAAGCCAGCAACCTTGGGCTCAAGCTAGCAACCTTGAGCTTCAAGCCACAGACCTTTGGGCTTAAGCTAGCAACCATGGAGTCATGTCTATGATCCCACATTCAAGCCAGCGATCCTGTGCTCAAGCTAGTGAGCCCACGCTAAAGCCAGCAACCTTGGTATTTTGGGGTTTTGAACCTGGGTCCTTTGTGTCCCAGTCCAACATTCTATCCCAGGGGTTGGAAACCTATGGCTCGTGAGCCAGATGTGGCTCTTTTGATGGCTGCATCTGGCTCGCAGACAAATCTTTAATAAAAAAAAATAACATTAAAAATATTATATAAAACATTCTTATGTATTACAATCCATTCATTTCCTACTGCTCATGTTCATGGTTGCGGGTGGCTGGAACCAATCACAGCTGTCTTCTGGAACAACACCAAATTTTTATTAGATAATGCGTAACGGGTTGTTGTATGGCTCTCACAGAATTACATTTTAAAATATGTGGCGTTCATGGCTCTCTCAGCCAAAAAGGTTCCTGACCCCTGCTCTATCCAGTGTGCCACTACCTGGTCAGGCTGTTCATATTCTTTAGGCATTGGATACTTCTTTTGATATGGATGGAATAGGGCAGTAGAAACAGTAAAACTTAGATCTTAGTTCTGTTTTGTCCCTTATTAGTCATATAGTGTTGGTCAAGTCATCCAAATTATCTAAACTTAAGACTTTTCTTTTGTAAATGAAAGAATACTTTCTAGCTGCCTTTATCTCATATGAATTAATGAAGAACATAGAATGTACTCAATAAATTTTCTTTGAATGAATAAAGGAGATATAAACATTTTAGGTCCTAATATTCTCTGATTTTTATTTCATTTTTACAAGTTCATTTTACAATTTATGATAGTTTTTATAAATTTTCTGGCTTTTTCTTTTTTTTTCTTTTTCTTTTTTTATTTATTTATTTTTATTTTTTTTTTAATTTTATTTTTTTAATGGAGTGACATCAATAAATCAGGATATATATATTCAAAGATAACAAGTCCAGGTTATCTTGTCGTTCAATTATGTTGCATACCCATCACCCAAAGTCAGATTGTCCTCTGTCACCTTCTATCTAGTTTTCTTTGTGCCCCTCCCCCTCCCCCTTTCCCTCTCCCATTCCCCCCTTCCCCCCATAACCACCACACTCTTATCAATGTCTCTTAGTTTCACTTTTATGTCCCACCTACGTATGGAATAATGCAGTTCCTGGTTTTTTCTGATTTACTTATTTCGCTTCGTATCATGTTATCAAGATCCCACCATTTTGCTATAAATGTTCCGATGTCATCATTTCTTATGGCTGAGTAGTATTCCATAGTGTATATGTGCCACATCTTCTTTATCCAGTCATCTATTGACGGGCTTTTTGGTTGTTTCCATGTCCTGGCCACTGTGAACAATGCTGCAGTAAACATGGGGCTGCATGTGCCTTTACGTATCAATGTTTCTGAGTTTTTGGGGTATATACCCAGTAGAGGGATTGCTGGGTCATAAGGTAGTTCTATTTTCAGTTTTTTGAGGAACCACCATACTTTCTTCCATAATGGTTGTACTACTTTACATTCCCACCAACAGTGGATGAGGGTTCCTTTTTCTCCACAGCCTCTCCAACATTTGCTATTACCTGTCTTGTTAATAATAGCTAATCTAACAGGTGTGAGGTGGCATCTCATTGCAGTTTTGATTTGCATTTCTCTAATAGCTAAAGAAGATGAGCATCTTTTCATATATCTGTTGGCCATTTGTATTTCTTCCTGGGAGAAGTGTCTGTTCATATCCTCTTCCCATTTTTTTATTGGATTGTTTGTTTGTTTGTTGTTGAGTTTTATGAGTTCTTTGTATATTTTGGATATTAGGCCCTTATCTGAGCTGTTGTTTTGAAAATATCATTTCCCATGTAGTTGGCTTTCTGTTTATTTTGCTATCAGTTCTCTTGCTGAGCAAAAACTTCTTAGTCTGATGTAGTCCCATTCATTAATTTTTGCCTTCACTTCTCTTGCCTGTGGAGTCAAATTCATAAAATGCTCTTTAAAACCCAGGTCCATGAGTTGAGTACCTATGTCTTCTTCTATGTACTTAATTGTTTCAGGTCTTATGTTTAGATCTTTGATCCATTTTGAGTTAATTTTTGTACAGGGGGAGAGACTGTAGTCCAGATTCATTCTTTTGCATGTGGCTTTCCAGTTTTCCCAGCACCATTTATTGAAGAGGCTTTCTTTTCTCCATTGTGTGTTGTTGGCCCCTTTATCAAAAATTATTTGACTATATATATGTGGTTTTATTTCTAGACTTTCTATTCTGTTCCATTGGTCTGAGTGTCTATTTTTCTGCCAATACCATGCTGTTTTGATTGTCGTGGCCCTATAATATAGTTTGAAGTCAGGTATTGTAATGCCCCCAGCTTCATTCTTTTTCTTTAGGATTGCGTTGGCTATTCGGGGTTTTTTATAGTTCCATATAAATCTGATGATTTTTTGCTCTATTTCTTTAAAAAATAACATTGGAAGTTTGATGGGAATTGCATTAAATTTGTATATTGCTTTGGGTAATATAGCCATCTTGATTATATTTATTCTTCCTAGCCAAGAACAAGGTATATTCTTCCATCTCATTATATCTTTTTCGATTTCCCTTAACAATGGTTTATAGTTTTCATTATATAAGTCCTTTACATTCTTTGTTATGTTTATTCCTAAGTATTTTATTTTTTTTGTTGCAATCGTGAAGGGGATTATTCTTTTGAGTTCGTTCTCAATTGTTTCATTGTTGGCATATAGAAAGGCTATTGACTTCTGTATGTTAATTTTGTATCCTGCGACCTTACTGTATTGGCTTATTGTTTCTAGTAGTTTTTTAGTGGATTCTTTGGGGTTTTCGATGTATAGGATCATGTCATCTGCAAAAAGTGATACCTTTACTTCTTCTTTTCCGATATGGATGCCTTTTATTTCTTTGTCTTGTCTGATTGCTCTGGCTAGAACCTCTAGTACCACATTAAATAAGAGTGGAGAGAGTGGATAACCCTGTCTTGTTCCTGATTTAAGGGGGAAAGCCTTCAGTTTAGTGCCATTTAATATGATGTTGGCTGATGGTTTATCATATATGGCCTTTATCATGTTGAGATATTTTCCTTCTATATCCATTTTGTTGAGAGTCTTAAACATAAAATTGTGTTGTATTTTATCAAAAGCCTTTTCCGCGTCTATTGATAAGATCATGTGGTTTTTGTTCTTTGTTTTGCTGATATGGTGTATTACGTTAACCGTTTTACGTATGTTGAACCATCCTTGAGATTCTGGGATGAATCCCACTTGATCATGATGTATTATTTTTTTAATATGTTGTTGTATTCGATTTGCTAGTATTTTGTTTAGTATTTTAACATCTGTATTCATTAGAGATATTGGTCTGTAGTTTTCTTTTTTTGTGCCATCCTTGCCTGATTTTGGTATGAGGGTTATGTTGGCCTCATAAAATGTGTTTGGAAGTATTGCTTCTTCTTCAATTTTTTGGAAGACTTTGAGTAGAATAGGAACCAAGTCTTCTTTGAATGTTTGATAAAATTCGCTGGTATAGCCGTCAGGGCCTGGACTATTATTTTTGGGGAGGTTTTTAATGGTTTTTTCTATTTCTTCTCTACTGATAGGTCTGTTTAGGCTTTCTGCTTCTTCTTGACTTAGTCTAGGAAGGTTGTATTGTTCTAGGAATTTATCCATTTCTTCTAGGTTGTTGAATTTAGTGGCATAAAGTTTTTCATAGTATTTACAATAATTCTTTGTATATCTACGGTGTCCGTGGTGATTTTTCCTCTTTCATTTTGGATTTTGTTTATATGAGTTATTTCTCTTTTTTCCTTGGTAAGTCTTGCCAAGGGTTTGTCAATTTTGTTGATCTTTTCAAAGAACCAGCTCCTTGTTCTATTAATTTTTTCTATAGTTTTCCTGTTCTCTAATTCATTTATTTCTGCTCTGATTTTTATTATCTCCTTTCTTTGGCTGGTTTTGGGTTGTCTTTGTTCTTCTTTTTCTAGTTCCTTAAGGTGGGAAGTTAAGTGGTTCACTTGGGCTCTCTCTTGTTTGTGCATATATGCCTGAAGTGATATGAACTTCCCTCTTATCACTGCTTTTGCTGCATCCCATAGATTCTGATATGTCGTATTGTCATTTTCATTAGTCTGTATATATCTTTTGATCTCTGCACTTATTTCTTCTTTGACCCATTCATTTTTTAAAAGTATGTTGTTTAGTTTCCACATTTTTGTGGGATTTTTTTCCTCTTTTTTGCAGTTGAATTCTAGTTTCAAGGCTTTATGATCAGAAAATATGCTTGGTACAACTTCAATTTTTCTGAATTTGCTGATGTTGTTTTTGTGGCCCAACATATGGTCAATTCTTGAGAATGATCCATGTACACTGGAGAAAAATGTATATTCAGTCACATTGGGATGAAATGTCCTGTAGATGTCTATTATATCCAGGTGCTCTAGTGTTTTGTTTAAGGCCATTATGTCTTTGTTGATTCTCTGTTTGGATGACTGATCTAGAGTCGTCAGCGGTGTATTGAGGTCTCCAAATATGATTGTATTTTTGTCAGTTTTAGTTTTAAGATCAATAAGTAGCTGTCTTATATATTTTGGTGCTCCTTGGTTTGGTGCATATATATTAAGAATTGTTATGTCTTCTTGATTCAGTGTCCCCTTAGCCATTATGAAATGGCCATTTTTGTCTCTGAGTACTTTTCCTGTCTTGTAGTCAGCATTATCCAATATGAGTATTGCTACACCTGCTTTTTTTTGGATGTTATTTGCTTGGAGTATTGTTTTCCAGCCTTTCACTTTGAATTTGTTTTTATCCTTGTTACTTAGATGAGTTTCCTGTAGGGAGCATACAGTTGGATTTTCTTTTTTAATCCATTCTGCTACTCTGTGCCTTTTTATTGGTGAGTTTAATCCGTTTACATTTAGTGTAATTATTGACACTTGTGAGTCCCTATTGCCATTTTATATCTTGCTTTCTGTTCGTTTTGTGTCTTGTTTGATCCTTCTCTTTCGTTTTCCTATCTTTTGTTTTTATTTGGTTGTATTCCATACATCTTTCCTCTGTTGCTATCTCTTTTACCTCATGTGCTTCTGTGGTGGTTTTTTCAATGGTGGTTACCTTTGAGTAATGAAAAGGGTCCCTACCCTGTTCATTGTAGCGAACTATTTGGTGAGTACTTTTGCACTCTATCGTCCTTTGCTACTGTTAATCTCCATCTTCTCCCCCCCTTTCTTTTTGTTGTTTTCACAGTTTAAATTTGGTTTTATTGTGTTCTTCTTGGAGCTTTTACTTGTGGCTCTGTTTTTTTTTGTTCTTTGTATCTGATTGGAGAACCCCCTTTAGTAATTCCTAGAGTGGGGGTTTTCTGATGATAAATTCCCTCATCTTTTCTGTATCTGTGAATGTTTTTATTTCTCCTTCATATTTGAAGGATAGCTTTGATGGGTATAGTATTCGTGGCTGAAAGTTCCTCTCTTTCAGGACTTTAAATATTGGGGTCCACTCTCTTCTAGCTTGTAGAGTTTATGCTGAGAAATCTGATGATAATCTAATGGGCCTTCATTTATATGTTGTATTCTTCTTTTCCCTGGCTGCCTTGAGAATTTTTTCTTTGCTGTTGGTTTGTGTCAATTTCAGTATGATTTGCCTTGGAGTAGGTTTGTTGGGGTTAAGAAAACTCGGAGTTCTGTTTGCTTCTTGAACTTGAGGCTTTAGTTCTTTCCACAGGCTTGGGAAGTTCTCATCTAGTATTTGTTTGAGTATGTTCTCCATTCCATTTTCTCTCTCTTCTCCCTCTGATATACCTATTATTCTTATGTTATTCTTTTTGATGGAGTCAGATAATTCTTGTAGGGCTATCTCATTTTTTTTAATTTTTGAGTCTCTTTCTTCTTCTCTCTGCTGTGCCTCAAGTTGCTTGTCTTCTATTTCACTAATCCTCTCTTCTATCTGACCTCTTCTATTAGCTAAGCTTGTTGCTTTGTTTTTCAGCTCGTGAATTGAGTTTTTCATCTCTGTTTGATTTGTTTTTATAGTTTCAATTTCCTTGGACATATATTCTTTGTGTTCATTGAGTTATTTTCTGAGCTCCCTAAATTGCCTTTCTGTGTTTTCTTGTATATCTCGGAGGATTTTTAGGATTTCTATCTTGAATTCTCTGTCATTTAGCTCCAAGGTTTCCAATATATTAAATTTTTTCTCCATAGATTTTTCCTCATCTAGCTGTGTTACCTCTCTTTCTTTTGTATCCATGATATTTGATTTTCTTTTCCTTAATGGCATCTGAGGGTGGTTTTGTTGATAGTATTAATGAGATTTAATAAAGAATAAAAAGTGAAAAAAAATAAAAAAATTAAAAATCGAAAAGAGTTGTTTTTTTTAAAAAAAATTAATAATGAAATAAAGAAAAATAGAATAAAATAAAAATTTAAAAAAAAAGAAATTATTCCCTCCTCCTGTTTTTCTCTCTTCTTCTCTCCCCTCTTTCTTGAGAAAATCTTGTGGTGAACTGTGAATTATAACAAACAATGCCTGTGATGGAGGGCCTGAATTGGGGAAAAGTAATAAAGGGGGAAAAAAAAAAAGAAAAAAGAAAAAAAAAGAAAAAACAGGAAAAGAAGAAAAAAGGGGGTATGGACCCACAAAAAGTAAATAAGAAAAAAATTTGGGTCAAGAATAAAATGATTTGCTTTTAGGTGTTGGTTGTCTAAGAGTTATGATGAGAGGAATAAGAGGAAAACAGAAAAATGGGGGGACAAATGAAAAAATTACTATTGTATTTAGTGGAAGAAGAACTAGATAAAATGGAGAGCCAGGGATGGGAGCACTGCTAGTGAGTTAAAAAGGTGAAGTAAAAACCCCCCAAAATGCCACAAACATAAGTTTGAGTCCCAGATAAGATCATTTGTTTGTTATTAAAGTTTGAATGAGAGGAGATGTAAAGGAGAAAGAAAGAAACTAATATAGAGGGAGAAAAGAAAGAGAGAGAGAGAAAAAAGAGGGAACCACTAAAAGAAGAAAAAAGAAAGGAGAGAGAGAGAGAGAGAGAGAGAGTTAAGGGTTTTGGAGTGCAACCCTCATAGAGAGAAAGGAAGAGGAGAGAAAAGATAATGGGAGATATAACACTTATGGCTAGTGTAGTTCAAGGAGAGGAGAGAGTAAGACCGGCAGAGAGTTAATCGGCTAAATTGGAGGAGGAAAAAAAGTATCAAGAATGAAGATAAGAGAAACAAACGAACAAATATAATAAAATGGGACAGGTTATAAAGTCTGCAGATTATTCTTGATTTTGAGAGGTTATCTTCTTGCTTTTTCTTTTCTCTCCCTCTTCCTGGTCGGTGACTCTGTACCCCGGGTTCTGCCCCTTTGGCACGCTCAGGTAGAGGTTTGCAGTTGATAAGTCTCTATGGCAATGTCATGTATTGTGCTTTAGTCTCGTTGGCAGTCGAAGCTCATTAGCATTTATAGGCTCCGACAGTGAGAGAGTCCGTGTTCCTGGAGCCTTTCTCCTAGTCTTTCCTTCCTCAATTAGTAGCCTGATAATCCAGCTATGGGGTTGCTGCTGCCTCTGCCTGGATAGTAAGAGGCTCAAAGAGCTGGCAACTCCCCACTCTATTTCCACTCAGCACAGGGCTCTGGGTAAGGCTCAGTCAGTCATAGCTGCTAGCATAATCAGACGGGGTTTCCTCCCACTCAAAGACCTCTGGCTCTGCCACTCTGTCCAGTAACGCAGGCGGGCGCCCACTTCCGGGGCGCTTGGAGGAAATTCTCACTCACTGTCTGCGCGCGCAGACCAAGATATCCGGCCAGCAGTCTCATGCTCTGAGTGAAACCCCCAACCGCATGGAAAAGTTGCAGCGTTGGAATTGGCTCTCGCTCCGTCCCCGTGCGCGGCTTTTGCAAGGCGCTGGTGCAGCTCGAGATTCCGCTTTGGCCCACACAAAGGCCCCTGACTCTGCCCCTTTGTGCGATAACACGGGCGCGCACTGCCGAGGCACTCAGAGGAATCTCTCACTCCCTATCTGCGCGCGCAGACCAGTATATGAGGTCGGCCGCGTTTCCCTCTGAGTGAAACTCCCACCAGCACGGAAAATTTCCACCGTTGGAATTAGTTCTCGCTCCCTCCCGTGCGCGGCTTTCCCAGGGCACTGGGGCTGCCCAGAGATTCTGCTTTCGGCCCACAGAAAGGCCTCTGACTCTGCCTCTCTGTGGGGTAACACGGGCACCCACTCCTGGGGCTTAGGAAGAAATCTCTCGCCCACTAACTGCGCACCGACCAGGAGATCGGGTAAAATGGCTGCCCCGCTTGTCTTTCTTTGTTTGGGTTTGGCGCGAGTGTTAGCTTGTATTGCCCGGGTTGCCACATGATCAGTTTTTCCTCGGCTTGGATCTCCGTGCCACAGCCTGGTTCGGCCATTTGTGCCGCGGCCTGGATCTATTCACCCCCTTTGCCCGCCTCCGTTTCTATATTCACAGTTACCAGAGAAAGCCGCCCTGTTTAGGTTAGTGAGGAAGGCGCAGCATTTCTTACTCCGTATTTCCTTCAGGGTTTGGTTATATATTTAGCCAGTTTTTCACTCGACCATATCTTCGGGTGTATTGCGAAGCATCTGGAGGCTCCAAGTATAGGTTTTTCTGTTTCTGGTTGAAGATCTTGTTGAGTTTTGGGGGAGATTTATCGGTATCGCTTCCTACCCCGCCATTACTCTGACGTCATCTCTCTGGCTTTTTCTATAGTGAAAAACATAGAAATAAGAATAATTATTTTAGTATTGATTCTTCTAGCTTTACTATTACATATAGAGAAAGTTACTAATCTTGTGGGAAGTAAACATATCTTGAAATAAAAAACAAAGTGAAAGAAAAAAGCATTGGGAAACTAAGTACAACTTAACTGACAGTATGAGTTTCTTGGAGTCAGAATAGCTTATACAAAATAACTTTCATTACGAGCAAGATTCTAGAAGTACTTTACCATGACATTCTCGGCACACCTGAAATTGCCTTTAAGGTAAGTCATATTAATCCACTTATTTGTTTATAGTGGAGAAAGTAGAGCATGGCGTTATGACTCCTTTATCTTACTTTGTAGAAAACAGAGAAGTAAATATGAAGAAATTTAACTCAGTGTTTTGGGATTATGGAAATCATTGGCAGACAAGTGAAAATTAGTGAAGGATATGAAGGTTGTAATACAATTAAAAAGTTTATAATATATTCAAGATCAATTGCATTTTGGAAGGAAATATTTGAATATTTATTTCAGAATTATTCATAATATGTACTAATGCATCAGTAAGAATGTTTCCACATATATAATTTTACTTTCTTGTGTTTTTTTGTTTTAGCAAGTATTTTGTTAAGCAGTCTTTGTTTTTTATGTGTTGATGAACTAATTGCAAAGTAAAATATTAAAAGGTGTATGAATTTATCCTGATTTATAAAATAATAAAATCCTCGAGTATACAGTATTTGATAAATAACATCAAATTATATATATAATTATATTTTTAAAAAGACTCGATAGATATTTTTCTTATAATTATATACTCATTAAATCCTATATTAATATTTGATATTGACAGCTGATGTAGGAAAGGTTTTTCCTTTTAAATATTTTTTTTTCTTAAGTGAGAAGCAGAGAGGCGGAGAGACAGAATCTCACATGCTCCCTTACCGAGATCCACCCAGTAAGTCTCCTATGCCGCCCATGCTCTGCCTATCTGGAGCCTGTTGCTCTGTTCCTTGGCAACTGACCTATTTTGGCACTTGAAGCGAGGCCCTGAAGCCATCCTCAGTGCCCAGGGCCAACTGGTTCCAACCAAACCATGGCTGTGGGAGGAGAAGAGAGATAGAGAGAGAGAGAGAGAGAAAGGGGGGGTGGAGAAGCAGATGGTTGCTCCTCCTGTGTGCTCTGACTGAGAATTGAACCCGGGACATCCACATGCCAGGCAGATGCTCTACTGCTAAACCAACCAGGCTGGGCCTTCCTTTTTAATCTTTATGTGAATAGAGGCAGGATTCTCATTCTCATTATGTGAAAGCATTTTATGCTGTGAGAAGATAGATAAGATGCAGAGTTCTCAATAAGCTGTAAAACTTAACTTCTTAGCTTGCCTTTCATTTCTTAATATTGAAAGGAGAGAGTCAAGCAAATGTGTTGGGCAGATATTTTTCTTCTTATTTTATTTAAATCTATAATGTTTAATATTGCACCACACTGAGGCAGCAGTCAACAAGATTAGTTTTCTTAAATAAAAGTCTACCACAAGCACCTGATGTTAGGCTTTTAGTGAAAAGAGTAACAAAGTTTACATTTTCTTTCTTCATAAATTTGGCTTTAAAATCATTGCCTGTTTGTAGTTTATTATGATTTATTTATTTTTATTTTATATTTTATTCACTAATTTTTTTATTCCTCCTTCCCTCCTGTTTTTCAGTACCCACCTGGCACCATACATCCTTGTCACAATATTATTGACCGCTTGTAGTTTAATTGTGATAAGCTAACACAGACACACTTCTAGTTCATCTAAGAATTTTGGGTACCAAATTTGCCTTTAAAAACCTGCATATGACATAACGATGGTAATGAAATACACCTCTTGCATATTTATTTTAAAATTAATGGTGAAAAGAATGACAGTGATTTCAGTATTTTATATTTACTACTGTCTTGTGTGACTTCTGTATTTTCATTACTGGTAAAATAATTCATATCTCTGTTTATATCTCTGATATATTAGACATTATTTTGCTTTCATATATAATGTTATTTCTGTTTGTGTGTGTGCATGTGTGTGCCTATGTGTGTGCATTTCTATCAATAGTTGGAGGGCACAAAGAAAAGAGACTCGAAGGCCATAATAATTACAATGTGATTATATTAGCCTAAGTCTTCTCTTTCTTTCACTTTTATCAATGTTTCATTGTTTTAGGTATTAAAACAATGCATCTTGTTTTAGATATTAAAACAATGCTATCCATGTGTTTTCTTCAACACCAATTATGGTGGCATAAAACTTACGAGAACCGTATCAAAGCTGTTTGGTCTCTGGTTTATTGCTAAGGTTATAATGATTTTAAAAATGCAAGTTTATTAACAAAATAATTGAAGTTATGTTATTTTCTAATAATGACAAAATGTTTAAAATATTTGTTTCTTATGTATAATGGTTATAATTTTATAAAATAAAATTCTAGTGAGAAAATAGTTGAGAAAAGGCACTACATTGAATAAACAAAGAAATGCTTACTATATCATAGAGGAATGTAACAGCTAGGAAATGTACAAACTATGTCAGTGAGACACTAACATTATTTATTGATAATTGAATGTTTTAAAACTTTTTAATTACTTTATTCTTTGGAGTTTGAGAAAGTGGGAATTTTGATAAAATTCTTGATTGATTAATCCCTACACAGTGAAAAGAATTATTTATGGAGTTTTTTGCATTTGTTTTTGAAACAGCATGCATCTCTAATATCTTTCTAAGCAATTTTCTTTCTGTCTATGTTTAGTGTAGATTTATTTTTTGATATCCTTCTGTAACTCCTATTTTGATCTTTCATTTGATCTTTCATGTTTCCTCGTTATGGTGTGAATCAGTACAATGGCAACTGAAGTCATTTTGCTTGATTGCTGATTGAGACAACAGGTTTTCTCATGTAATGGTCTATACAAATATATTTATATATTTCTTGAATGTAAATGTATACAGTTTACTCCCATAATTTAAAGCCATTTTGGATATAACAAAGATTACCCAAACACCAAAAAACACTGTTTTCTCAGTTTTTGCTATAGTTATTGTTTCAGATACCAATACTTTTTTTTTATTTTTCAGAAGTTAGAAGCAGGAAGGCATTCAGACAGACTCCCATATGTGCCTGATCGGGATCCACTGGCATGCCTACCAGGGAGCAATCCTCTGCCCATCTAGGGCCTTGCTCCGTTACAGCTGGAGCCATTCCAGTGCCTGAGGCAGAGGCCACAGAGGCCATAGAGCTGTCCTCAGCCCCTGGGCCAACTTTGCTCCAATAAATCCTTGGCTGTAGGAGGGGAAAAGAGAGACAGAGAGGAAGGAGAAGGGGAAGGGTGGAGAAGCAGATGGTGCTTCTCCTGTGTGCCCTGACCGGGAATCAAACCCAGGAGTTCCACACGCTGGCCCGACACTCTACTGCTGAGCCACTGGCCAGGGCCCAGATACCAATACTTTTTTTTTCCAAAGTAAGAACTGGGGGGGGGGTGGCAGACAGATAGACTCCCACATGCACCTGACGGGATCTACCCGGCATGCCCACCAGGGGATGATGCTCAGCCCATCTGGGGCATTGCTCCACTGCAACCAGACCCATTCTAGTGCCTGAGGTGGGGCCATGAAGACATCCTCAGTGCCTGGGCCAACTTTACTCCAGTGGAGCCTTGGCTGCTGGAGGGAAGGGAGAGATAAAAAAGAGAGGGGGAAGGGTGGAGAAGTAGATGGGTGCTTCTCCTGTGTGCCCTGACCAGGAATCGAACCCAGGACTTCTACATGCCGGGCTAACACTCTACCACTGAGCCAACTGGCCAGGGCCCCAATACTTTTATTTTTGACAGACTCAAAGACAGGCAAGGAAGTCAGAAAACAGTATAGTGGGAAAAAAGGAACTCAGCAATAAGAAAACAAGCAACTTAAAAAAAAAATGGGTCAAAGACCTTAACAGATACCAAATCAAAGAATATAAACAGAGAGCAGATAAGCATATGAAAAGATACTTTACATTATATGTCATCAAGGAAATGCAAAATAAAATAATGATGAAATGCTACTCTACATCTATTGGAGAGGCCAAAATCTGGAACAACAGCCAGTGCCAACACAGATGCTGGCAAAAAAATAAAGCAATAGAATACTCATTCATTACTAGTGGGAATGCAAAATGTTACAACTGCTTTGAAAGACTGTTGGCAGTTTTTTTTACAAAACTAAGCATACTCTTACTTTGTGATCCAGCAATCTCTCTCCTTGATATTTACACAAAGGTGTGGAGAACTTATATCTACACAAAAGCCTTCACACGTATATTTATAACAAGTTTATTTATAACTAGCTGTACCCAGCCATGTGATGCTGTGGCTCAGTATGCTTAAATGGAAAAGAAAGAAAAGAGAAAACACACATTTCTAATATGTTTAATTTCACAATGCTTGTGGTTATACAATATTTTTTGTTGTTCCATTGTCTGTGCAGATATAGAGATTGTCTGGTTTGCCGACTCTAGAACACACAACATATAATTGTCTATGTGAGAAGCAATCCATGTCTGGATTTAAATTGCACAATTCTAAAGATTGGCCCTGAGCTTTGTTGATGGTGATTTCAAACACCAATTGAATTGGGAACTACAATCTCTTAAATTGAAATGGCATATCCATTGCAATCATAGGAATGTGAGGAATGAGGACATCTACACCTTTGAAAGGTCCTGTCAAGATTGTTGCTTCTACTACATTGCTCATTAATTTTTTAACTTCAAGCCGCGTGCCGTTGCAAAGCTTTGGCTGGTTGATATTTTGCAACATGATAATTGGCAAACCGATTTTCAATTGCAGTACATGTGGTGGCATCCCTGGCAGATCGAGAGAATTCAAAAAGTCTGTTGGATAATTAACCACTTCATCTGCTTCCACAATAGTGTCGACAGATTTCAATGTGACTGCCTCACTTTGAATGTTAGACCGAATAATATTGTTAAGATTATAGACGTCTTTGTTCTTGGTGCAAGAATAGCTCATTCGCTCAGCCAATCGTGATTCTTATAATTGGTTTGAATATTGGGAAATACTTTTTCAACCAATTCTTTTTTTTGACGTCACTTAATTGCAGAAGTTATAAGGCAGTGAAATTCATTCTGAGGTCAGGTCAACCGGCACCTTTCCGTTCCCAATTTCCAGCAATTGATGCAAGAATATCTCAGCTGATTGATTGTTTTGCAGCTGGACATGCTTATTTGTAGTTTATTTTAACATCTTTACGTGTGGCCACAAAGTAGAGTATTTCAGGCAAGCATTTATTTCATCCGCTGGTGTCGATGGAGGAATTATAGGTAATGTTTGCCTGAAATCTCCTGCAAGCAATATTAATGCGTTCCCAAATGGTCTGATGTTTCCACACAAATCTTACAATAATGGACCAAGATCCTCAAGTGATATTTTGTGCACCATTGTGCATTCATCCCAAACAATAAGTTTGCATTTCTGCAATACTTTTCCCATGCTGGATGCTTTGGAAATGTTGCATGTGTGAGTTTCAATGAATTGCATGTTCAATGGCAATTTCAAAGCGGAATGAGCAGTTCTTCTACCTGATAGCAATGTCGCGGCTATTCTGGATGACACAAGAGCTAAGGCTATGTCATTTTAGGATCGAATTGCTGCCAGAATCAATCTAAATAAAAACGTTTTACCAGTTCATCCTGGCACATCTAAGAAAAAGATTTCTCCAGCCCCATTATTGACAGTGCATTATTTGATCATAAATGCCTTTTTGCTCAAGCATTAGCTTAGGAATATTTGATTGCACATACAACCAAAGATCACCCGTGTTGTAATTTTGTTCATGACACAATTCTACATCAAACAAAGCAGCAGCAGATTGATTCGGTGATGGCATTCCCAATTGATTGAGAACTTTGTTTGTGATTTCTAAGCACAAATCTTCAATCATTATCAATATTTCATTGTAGATTTCTGCTGTGAAATCCATGTTCATATTTGAATTTTCCTTGCATATTCGATGGAAAATATCTTCAGCCATGTGCGATTTATACTTCTCTCATAACATTGAAATGGAATCATAAAATACTTAGTATAGCATGTCTTGCTTTTACGTCCAACAGATGGTGCTGTTTTTCAAAAAAGCATGTTTTTACCTGTCACAGGTGTGACATCTATATAATAGCAGGTATATAAAAACATGAAAACATGGATGTAATCAAATGCAACACTGTGTCAAAATTTCAAAGCAATTGGTGAAGAACTTCCAGAGATTTAAGATTTTGAACAAACGAACATTTACATTTTATTGATATAGATGGTCAAAACTTCAGTTTTTTTTAATAGGTGAGTGAATAAATAAACTGCTACATCCAGACAATGAAATATTATTTAGTGCTATTTTTAACTTATAAAATGGCAGGTATGGTGTTTATCCAATTTACTTTTTGCAATATAGCATTTTGTATCTGAGATTCTTAGCAATGTGTATAATTTGATGTAGGTCAGGTAACTGGGTTCTATGAATCCAAATGGATTATACAGGTTGTGGAAAAACTAAGTTTAGAGTTGTGGGCATGCAAAACAGAGTTTATTCTTATAATTATTTATTAATTATTGTATTATTTTTTCATATGAACATCAGTAAACATACTTTTGCCCCACCCTCCATATTCTTCTATTAATAGTTTCTGGTCTTGTCTGGGTTTTGGGAAATTAATTATAGTTGTTAATCCACTTTGGGTCCAAAGTTTAAATTCTACAGTTAACTGAATACCTGGCTCATGGGAAGGATTGGTCTTTAGAAGAAACTGTATTCTTGGGGGTCTTAGAGTCATTGGGAAAATATAAGGTTATAGACTAGGGAAGAAGAGGGAGGAAGTGGAAGGGGAGAGATCAGAAGAATAATAGATGTGTGGATAGCAGTACATGGGGAAGCAATTGAAGAATAAGAAGATGTATGGATTAAGGAAATTAATTTGTTGTTATTTAAGAATGTCAAATTTTAGTAAAGAAGATTTGTTTAATATTTTTATTTATTCATTTTAGAAATGAGAGAGAGAAGGAGAGAGAGAGAGAGAGAAGGGGGGAGGAGCAGAAAGCATCAACTCTCATATGTGCCTTGACCAGGCAGGTCCAGGGTTTCGAACTGGCAACCTCAGTGTTTCCAGGTTGACACTTTATCAACTGCACCTCCACAGGTCAGGCGGGAATTTTTAAAATCATAAATTTATCTACATACAACTAAAAAAGTGTGGTCCTTTGGTCCTGAGAAAGAGAAGGAAATCTTCTCTTTCCTTTCTAAGGTGACTCTGAAATAAACATCCTTGTTTAACTCAAATGTTTCCCAGAGTGGCTGATGAAAGTACTGTAGGACTTTGTAAAATGTAAAATATCTGAAACAAACATGTCATGTGACTTGGGATTTTAAATTAGTTAGTCTACTGACTACATATGTTAGAGATCTTTCTCTTTGAAAATATGGTTTAAATATTCCTTAAAATTTATCAAAGTGACAAATGGTTACACATGAATACTTTGCTTTTCTCTGTTTGAAGTATTAGACTGTGGAGTTTTGATGCCTATGTTTTTCTGTCTGTTACTTAAACAGTTTCTGACATAATTTGTACATCAAAGAAGTTTATACCCATCTTAGTTGGATTTTTTTTCAAGGTTAACTTAAATCATGGAATAATTTAATAGCATCATTAAGCACTAAGAAAAAGAATGAGTTACATACTAAACAATTATAATGATTAATTGAAATACATTAGTATCATGAGATACGAGCAGACCAACATACAAATGTTTTAAGATACAAGCTGTGACTTTGTCCGTGTTTTTGTTCAAGATCCAAGCGAAATTCTGAGATATAAGTCATGATTTGGGAAGCTGCCGCTAGTTGGCGTGTTGGCACATGGGTCCAATATCGGCAGCATGACATCAGCATCTTGTTCTTTCTGACGTGTTACATGCAAAAAATGCAAAAAGAAATCAAATCTCATGTGCTGTACTTGTTCTTGCATCATTTTTGCATTTTTTCTAACTTTTTTGTGTGCTATCATGGGGCTGAAGAAAGTGAGTGTAAAGGACAGTAGTGAGAAGAAGAAGAGAATGATGTCAATAGAAGTAAAGCAAGAAATAATAGGAAAACATGAGCATGTTGTACGAGTGATTGAACTGGCAAGGCTGTACAACCGCAATACATCTACAATTTGTATCATCCTTAAACAAAAGGATCTAATAAAAAGCGCAAATCCAGTGAAAGGAACTACAATTCTGTCCCAATTAAGGACAAATATCTATGAAGAAATGAGGAAGCTTCTGCTGGTTTGGGTGAAAGAGGAAGAGCTGGCAGGAGATACAGTGACGGAAACTGTAATATGCGAAAAGGCACATATTATTTACAGCAACTGGAAGAAGAAAGAACCATCAACCTCAAAAGAGGCAGCAGAAGATAACGTTTAAGGCAAGTCATGGCTGTTTTGAAAATTTCAAAAAGAGATCTGACATCCACTAGGTGGTGAGGCATGGTGAAGCTGCGAGTGCTGACGTTAAGGCAGCTGAGGAGTACATTGCATGTTTTGCTGTGCTTATCGCAAAGGAAGGCTACATCCCCCAACAAGTGTTCAACTGTGACGAAACAGGATTGTTTTACAAAAAAATGCCCCAGAGGACTTTCATCACCACAGAGGAGAAGAAGCTGCCAGGCCATAAACCCATGAAGAACTGTCTGACCCTTCAAATGCTAGCGGTGACTGTAAAGTAAAGCCACTGCTAATGTATCATTCAGAAAATCCTCTAGCCTTTAAGACTCACAAGATTCTTAAAGAAAAACTGCAGATATGTGGCGTGCCAATGCTAGGGCATGGGTTATGTGGCAGTTTTTTATTGAATGGGTAAATCTTGTCTTTGGTCCTGCAGTGAAGAAATATCTTTAAGAAAATAAACTCCCAATGAAAGCATTACTAATCCTTAAAAATGCTCCAGCCCACCCACCTGTCTTGAAGATGACATTCTCGATGAATTCAAATTTGTGAAAGTCCTCTACCTCCCACGTAACATGACTTCAGTCTTTTAACCTATGGATCAGCAGGTCATTTCCAACTTTAAAAAGCTTTACACAAAGCACATGTTCCACCGCTTCTTTGAGGTGACTGAGAATACAAATCTAACCCTTTGAGAGTTTTGGAAAAATCACTACAATATCATGATATGTTTATGCATTATAGACCTGGCATGGCAAGAGGTTACAAGGAGAACCTTGAACTCGGCACAGAAAAAGTTATGGCCTGATGTTGTTGCAGACAGGAACTTCAAAGGATTCGAATCAGAGACCGGGACCGAGGTAGAAGCATTGGAGTAGATTGTGTCCCTTGGAAAGTCGATGGGTCTGGAGGTAGATGAGGGTGACATAAACGAGCTCGTCAATGAACAGGATGAGGAACTCTCAACTGAGGAGTTGAAGGAACTACAGATGATGCAACATATGGAGCTTCTCCAAGAGATTAGTAGTGAGGAAGAGGTAGAGTTGGAGGAAGTGATTTCTACAAGTGAAATTAGACATGCTGGCAATGTGGGAAAAGCTTTCAAGTTTCACTGAAAAGAGATACCCAGAAAAAGTTTCAACTGGTCGTACTTCAGCACTTTTTAATGACACTTGTTTGTCACATTTTCATAACATTTTTAAAGGCAGGCAAAAGCAAACCTGTTTGGATAGATTTCACTGGGGAACAATTTTTTTTTTCATTTTCTGTTGCATGAGGTTTTAGAACTGTTTCTATATATTTCTGCGTTGCTGATTCCAAATCTGCAATCTGTTTTTTGGTTTATGCTCTAGTTTTTATGCAATTTTAATTTCTTTTTGTTATAGTTAATGGCATGCATTGGTTTTTAAATTGGAGTTAAAGGGCAATGATTCTTGGATTGAACATAACCACAAGGCAACTAATGTTTTTCAAACATCACTTTTACATAATTGTAGTTGTTTTTAAATGTAAAACATTATTATCTAATATAAACACCCTCTTATTTTGTTTTAAGAGTGAATCATGGCTTCTTCGAGTAGGTGTAAATGTAAGAATAGTCCTAACACCTTCTGTTATATATGTGGCTGTTACACACTTCAACGTCAAAATGCAATATTTCATCAAAGGTGCAATATTTCATCATTTGTGACACGTGCATATATTGCCTATTTTCAGTTTCCCCTTGGTGATCAAGACAAGAATTGGGCTCCTTATATTGTGTGTCATAATTGTGAGGAGATGCTTCATGACTGGACAAAAGGAAAGCGCAAAGGAATGCCTTTTGGTATTCCCATGGTTTGGTGTAAACCCAAGGACCAAAGCAGTGACTGTTATTTCTGTCTGATCCATACAAAGGGCATCAGCAAGAAAAAAAGGCATATGATCATATATCCTAATATTCCTTCAGCTATATGACCTATCCCACACTCTGAGACACTCCTGGTTCCAGTTTTCAATGGTTTTATTTCTTCTAAGGACGAAGAAAGTGAACATGATGATCAAGTGTATTTTGATAAGATGCATGAGGAAATGATTGTAGAATCTTAAGGGTCTTCTTCTGATGCCAAGCAGTCATAAACCCCTCAGCAGTTTAGCCAACCTGAATTGAATGACTTAGTAAGAATGACATAAAAATTGTCCTCAACTTTCTGAAGTATGAGGAGCATAACTGGATCATTTGTGTGGATCTTAAAATGGTAATTTTTCTGCTAGGACAACAGAGAGGTTTCACAAAGTATCTTTGCTTTCTGTGTGTGTGGGACAGCCGAGCTTGGGAGAAACACTGGACACAGAAGAAGTGGCCAAAATATGAATTCTGGAAGTAGGGATGCAAAATATTTTGAATGAATCTGTAGTTAATCGAGACAGGATCATTTTTCCCCACTTCACATCAAACTTGGCTTAATGAAGCAGTTTGTTCAGGCTTTGAATAGAGAAAGTGAATGCTTTCAACATATTATTTATGCTTTGTCTTTTGAAAAGATAAAAGCAGGTGTATTTGTAGGACCTCAAATTCGAACCCTCATACGTGATGAAAATTTTTCCAGGAAGATGAGTAGGAGGAGAAAGCAGCATGGCAGTCTTTTGTGACAGTTACAAAGAACTTCCCTGGCAACAAAAAAGCAGAAAACTATGAACTTCTGGTTCAAAGATGCTTTTGGCTTTCTGCGACATTGGATGGAACATGAGCATTAAGATTCACTTCCTGAACAGTCACCTTGATAAGTTTCCTGAAAATCTTGGAGCTGTTAGTGATGAGCAGGCTACTGCTGGAGCATCAAACGGGATTGTCCTCAACAAGTACACAAATGCAAGAGCTACAAACACAAAATTTTGCCTGAATAGAATTTAAATAAGTTTTGCACAAATTTTATGACTAAAATAAATGTTTTAATATGTTCTGTTTCGAAATTGTAGACAAATTCTGATGCAATCATATCTTTTTGTGTATTAGTGTATTTACTGTATTATATAAATTATTATATTTTCACAAAGATGATGCTCAAGGAGACATTCTACTTCATTATGTTAAACTAAATGTTGAAAATTTTACAATAAGATGAAAACCTAAAATCTTGAATTGCAAAAAAACCTGTAGCTTACAGAGAAAAACTAATGCCAGATTTGAGATCAGCACACTCAAATTAGGTAAGGACAAGTGTTTTTGTGGATATGTAGCAAAAATTTTGTTCCCCAGTGTTTTTATTCAAAAGTCCTGCAAGTGAAAGTGCTGAAAGTGTAGCCCAAAAAAGCAAAAACAGGTGATGAGTAAATGAAAATATGTAATGTTAAGTTTAGGTTAAGTTTAAAGTTAAGAAGTGCATTTTTTTTACAATTAAGTTTTTGTGGTTTCATTTTAAGTAAAGAAAGTGCAGTTTTAGTTTTGTTTAAAGTAAAGAAAATGCAGTTTTAGTTTACATTTAGTGTTAAGAAAGTGCAATTTTAGTTTACGTGTCTACAGTGCCTGCATCCCTTCCTCCCTCCTCCTCCTCCATTTACCTCCGTTAGCCATGCTCATCTGTCTTCAAGGTAAGAATACAGTACTAAATAACACTTTTTTCTTTTATTTTGTATATTTTGTTGTGCATTGGTAAAGTATACATGTGTGTTTCCTAATTAAAAACATATCTTTTTTCATAATTTAAGATGGTTTGGGGATGTTTCACACAATGGATTAAATTTATTTCAGTTATTTTAAATGGGAGAAATTTGTTTGATATACGAGTTGACTGACTTATGAGCTCAGTTACAGAACAAGTTAAACTCGTATCTCAAGGTACCACTGTATCTGAAAATGGAAAGAAAAGAGAAGGGATAGGAAATAATGGATATACCAAACAGAAGGAAGGTCATAGTTTGTTAAAATCAGAAAGATTGTGAGAGCTCATGGATATGACTGGATAAGGTTCATGAGTTTGATTACTTCCTGGTCAATTGTAATTCATCTATCTATGCAGTTCACTAATGTACCTTTGCTGTTTACAGGTAATTGTGTATATGTCATTCAGATATTCTATTTCTTACAAATGTACATTATTTTTATTTTTCCTGTAGTTGGTTTATTTTAAAACACACTTTTTGATTAAAAGTGGTAGTTCAGTCTAGAACTTTGTAAAAATTCAAATTGTTTTTAAAATGTATTTATAAATCACCACAAAAATTACAACTATGTATAAGGTAAAATATTACTTTTACTATTTTTCTATGAAAGATACATATTTTTGTAAAGTTGGAATCACACTGTATACAAAAATTGCATCTTCAAATGATAAAATATACATATTGTGAACATCTCCAGTGACAGGCAGTGACGTTTTAGAAACAAGTTGTAAATAGTTGTATGAGATCTCTTAGCATAAGTGTATATTACTCATTCCTACACAATTGTAGTTCAAGTCACTTCCCTTTTCTTTAAATATTTATAATATTGCAATATAATTATTTTAATAGTTTTCAGTTAGGAGGAGGTGAAAGATATTACTGCCTTTGGTTATTGAACTATAGTTCTTTAGTACTGTACCTTTTACAATTCAGTTCCTAGTTTGGCAAATATTAGTGTATATTTGGTGGAGGAAAGATTTTATTCCATAGATACTCAAAAAGAAGGTATTTTTTTTTTTACATGAGAGATAGAGAAAGAGACAGACAAGAAGGGAGAGAAATGAGAAGCATCAATTCTTTGTTGCAGCACCTTAGTTGTTCATTGACTGTTTTCTCATATGTGCCTGGACCGGGGGGCTCCAGCGAGCCAGTGACCCCTTGCTCATGCCATTGACCTTGGGCTTAAGCCAGCAATCTTTGGACTCAAGCCAGTGACCATGGGGTCTTGTCTATGATCTCACATTCAAGCCAGTGACATCTCACTCAAGCTGGTGAACCCATGGTCATGCCCCCGAGTTTGAGGTTGAATATGGGTCCTCAGCGTCCCAGGCTGATGCTCTATCCACTATGCCTGGTCAGGCAGAAGGTGTATTAAATATGGAAATTAGAACCACACACACACACACACACACACACACACACACACACACACGTTGCATTATTCAAGTTATCTCTACTCAGTAATTTAACAACTTATTAAATGCTTAATATAAATGTTTTCTTTAAGTATTTGTAATGGTCATTTTATTACAAAGTTAATGTGGTAAGCAATATATTGCACTTTATTACCATTATAATTCTATAAGGTTTTATAAATTTATTAATGTATAATTAAAAATTTTCCAGTTCAGTTTATTGACTAACTTCAAGTTATCAACTGTTTTTGGTAAAACTCCGATTTGGGTAACAAACAAAGTAAACCTACAATATTATTTGTGCTTAATTTAACTCTCTTTAATATTGTTTATTTTTTTATTTCTCATGCAGTATTTTTTATTTTGTTGTTTTATTTTATTCAAGATAAAGGAATTAAGCAAATTAAACAAAACTCATAGACACAGACAACATTATGGGGATTGCAAGAGGGAAAAAGGTGGAGGTAGATAGAAGAGTGTAAAGAAGGTAGAAATGGTGATGGAGGGATACATTTTCTTGGATTTTTTAATATCCAGTGCAATTTACAGAAGATGTATTATGGAATTTTACACCAGAAACCTCTATAGTTTTATTAACCAGTCACCCCAATAAATTCAATAAAAATATTTTTTATAATAAAAATCCTCTTATATTGCTGAAAGTAATTGTTTTTGCAACTTTACAAAAGACATGATACAAACTATTGATATATTTCTCAATTAAGTTACAAAAGAAATATCCTCAATTATCTACCTGTATAGGTGATACATTATGTGCTTTTATTCCATCACCAAAGTTTTCCCCCCTTGCACCCAATAATCAGTAATCTGGGGTTGAGGAGTCAAACCATTGTTTTAATTACCTCATGTTTTTAATGTCAGAATTATTTTTGACATCTAAATTTTATATATGAATTTTAAAACTTATTTTTATACTTCTCTATTTTTAACTGTTCAAATGATAGTTGAAATATTTATTTTTAAATGGTTTTGTTGAGAACATAGTGTATCATTATAATCTTCAATTTCAATCTCTTTTTTCATCAGAATATTCTCCTTAATTATAATATTAAAGTTTATTGTTATTTCAGTTGGTGTGGTTTCCCTAATTTTGTCTCATTATTTTTAATACTTCTGTGTTTTTCTTCTACATTTTACAGTTCTTCTGTTGCATCTAACTCTATTTTAATCTCCATTTATAGTTTATCATCTGTCCTATTTCTTTTGTTATTTTATTTCTCTCATGTGAGCCTTTTTTCTTCTATTTCAATGAGAACATGTCTTTTTTCTTTTTATCAGTAGGTTTAGAAAGTTTTCTGAAAGGCATCCTTTTTATAGTGAACACTTTCTTAGCACATTAATTTTCTTTCAGCTAAACTCGCTTTCATCTTTTGACACATACATTTTTATAATCTCATATTTACCCATCTTTCCATGACAAAAGATTTAGCTTGTGTTTTTCAACAAAATAAGATTTAGATATTATAACCTCTTTTTTTATTATTTATTCAAATCTTTGTTTCCTTTCATTTACTAACACATGAAAATAATTGAAGAAAATGGGGGGAAATATTTTAAGAAATAAAACATCGAAGAGATATTTTATCAACAATTTATATTCTCAAACACAGAAAAGTGAAGTGTGATAAGAAGAGTTTTTGTTTGTTTTGTTTTTAAAGGGAATTTAGGATGTAGTAAAATATTTTTCCATTGGAACACATAAAGAAAACTGGAATGTGGACCATATTCAAATATCCACTCATCACTCCTATCTTAAGTAACTTTCCATATCATAAATGAGAGTACTCAGAGATATGGAGAACAGACTGACAACTGTCAGAGGGATGGGGATATAAGGTCTGGGTAGAAATGAGAAAAGGATTAAGCAAATTTAAAAAACTCATGACACATACAACAGTATATGAATTACAAGAAGGAACAGAGGTTGAGGGAAAAAGATATAGGGAAGGGAAATGTGAACACACAATACAATATACAGATGTTGGAAATCTATATGATTTTATTAATTAATATTGCCCTAATAAATTCAATAAAAAATATGAAATGTGAATACCAACAAAAATTAATCTATTTTTAAACTAGGGAATGCAGTTTTTACATGTCATGCAAATTATCCCTTCTAAGAAGATGTGTGTTTTCTGATGATAAAACTTGTGGAAGGTGATGCTGCTTTAAAAAGAAATAGTCTTTTCCAGGATAATAATATATTTCCACCCCAGTTTATAAGATATACTTCCAAATAAATATTAAATTTAACAACTTAAAATTAAACTTATAAATGGGTAATGTTACAAGTAGAAAAACTGATATTGGATGATGATGCTAAAATAAGCAATACATTTTAAGGTGAGAAGAAAACTCACCCTAGTTATTAATATATATAATAACTATTTTACATATATACCATATTCCCCATGTATAAGATGCTTCATGTATAACAGCACCATAATTTGGGGACCCAAAATTTGAAAAAAAAAAGTACTGCATAAAGCTGTTGAACTCAATTTTTTTAAATTATCAAATTCCTACAACTCCTCATCACTGTCAGAACTCCCATCCATTAGCTTGTCATCATCTGCATCTGATGACGAATCACTGTCTTCATATATTGGCTCGTCCACAGTTCCATCTATGACATTTGAAATGCCACAACTACTGTATAAGACAAACCCAGGTTTTAGACCCCAAATTTTTCAAAAAAAGGTGCATCTTATACATGGGGAAATATAGTAATATATAAAAATAAATATTAAAATTTACAGCAATTAACTTCACAGCATGTGAGATTTAGTCACATTTACAGTATTACAAATGACATAGGTCACTTAATATGATGCTTTAATTTTCTCACACAAAAAATCCTTAGATATTTTGCCTCAGATAAAACACAAGTCTTTATGTAGAAATGCTCATTTTATTTTTTGGACTGAATTGAAAGCCTGTTTATTCAGATGACATTAATTTTTTGTTTGTTTGTTTGTTTGTATTTTTCTGAAGTTGGAAACGGGGAGGCAGTCAGACAGACTCCTGCATGTGCCCGACCGGGATCCACCCGGCATGCCCACCAGGTGGTGATGCTCTGCCCATCTGGGACGTTGCTCTGTTGCAACCAGAGCCATTCTAGCGCCTGAGGCAGAGGCCACAGAGCCATCCTCAGTGCCCCGGCCAACTTTGCTCCAATAGAGCCTTGGCTGAGGGAGGGGAAGAGAGAGACAGAGAGGAAGGAGAGGGGGAGGGGTGGAGAAGCAGATGGGCGCCTCTCCTGTGTGCCCTGGCCGGGAATCGAACCCAGGACTCCTGCACGCCAGGCCGACGCTCTACCACTGAGCCAACCAGCCAGGGCCCAGATGACATTAATTTTTTAACTAGATTTTTTTTCAGTGTTTTAACATCTTGAATCTGCCATTAAATAAAAAAGTATTGCTCTTTTCTGATATTTAACGTTTTCAACTTACCATTTACCTTATTCATAGTATAGAAATGAGTTCAAATTAGTTAAGACAAATCATACAGTATTTTATGCTAATAATAAACTGAAATTTTAAATTGTTGAATGTGAAGTTTGTTTTCTGTTTTGTTTTAATTAAATGTTTTGTTAGATGGTTTTTACTTGCCATTTGGATATAGAGTTTAAATGGCATTTTCATGTCATTTATAACTGATGCTTTCTTTCAAATTAATTTCCACTCTAAAATCTACAATTGGAACCTGACCAGATAGGTGGTGGCGCAGTGGAGAGAGCATCAGACTGGGCTGCAGAGGACTCATGTTCAAAACCCCAAGGTTGCCAGCTTGAGCGCCAGCTCATCTGGTTTGAACAAGGCTCACCAGTTTGAGACCAAGGTCACTGGCTTGAGCAAGGGGTCACTCAGTCTGCTGTACCCCTCTGGTCAAAGCACATATGAGTAAGCAATCAATGAGAAACTAAGATGTGGCAACAAAGAATTGATGCTTCTCATCTCTTTCCCTTCTGGTCTGTCTGTCTCTATCTGTCCCTCTCTCCATCTCTCTCTGTCTCTGTCACACACCCCCACACACAAATTGGCTAAACAAAACAAAAGAAAAAAAAGAAGGATGTCTTCGAAATTTTTTTTAGTAAGGTCCTGATTCTAGTAAGCAGAAGTAGCTCATAGCATAATGGAATTTTTCTTCTAAAAGGCATATTAATTTATTTACATGTATTGCAGCTCATAATTCTTTTTATTTATTGTTTAACATATTGCATTATGTCTTACTATATAGCCCTTCCCTCCATTTTTTATTTTATTTTATTTTTCCTGGTTGGAACATAAAACTCCAGGAGGTCTCTGGCTATTACAAATCAAAATGTCACAGAAATAATATTCTTAATAATTTACTATCTGAACTTCCAACTCATCTGTCATTGCCTTTTCACCAAACATCACCAGGAATACATCTGTGCTTGAACAAGCATCCTTTATTACTCATCGCAGCTCACCGGAGTGCCCTACCATGGAGAACTGTGAGCCATAGTGGTAACAATGTTAGAACAACTTCTTAGTGGATTGGGGTTTGTGTTGTGTGATTTGGGGGAAGGTTTAAGGAAGTGGTTTTTGTGCTTAGTTAAGAAGAAAGGTTGTTTTCATGATTGGCTATCTTAAATGTTATCAGGAAAGAGAGAAAACTACAGAGCTAAATCTATAAATAGTGAAAAAGCAACAGTGATTCACATTAGACGGCAGGTCATTTTTGTGCTTTTGACAATGGTCATAATCCTGTCTGTATTCCCATATGGTTATAGGATGCTCTTGTCTGATATTAATGATTTGAGAACGTACTTATGTTCAGCAGAAGAACCCTAAGGCTCAGCTGTGAGGGTCAGGTTAGTTTTTAGATGTCAGGGGCTACTTTTCTCTTTCTCAGCTCAAACTTGACAAGCTCGAAAATATATTGTTTACATGTGTGTATGTGCATGTGTGTGTGTAAATTAATTTATTGATACAAATCTGGAGTGAGGAACTTAGACTTAAAATAGATCAGAATAGTAAAACTGAGACTTGAAGTTAAGAAAAAAGGCACAGAAAAATAAAATTAGTAAATGAGTCCCACTCACAGCCTAATCTCAGAGAAATATGGACAGGTGAAGAAAGAAAATAAAATCTTAGGTATTTCTTTAAATATTTATATATATATATATATCTAGAGAGATTTATACATAATGAAAATTATATAATTAACTCATAACTTGACATGTAATTATTATTGAAAATTTCTATTATTTACCTAACCAGGTACAATTATTGAAATAAAGCTTATTGATTCCATGTATTATTATGAGAAATTTACCATCAATTGAATGGTATTGTTAAATATTTGCATGATATATGGATGAGAACTCATAATTAAGAATACTTAATGCTGCATTACTGTGTCCTTAATTAAAGAAAATATTCTTTCAAAGTTTCTATTATTATAATCTGTGCCGAATCATTTTATCTTATCTGAAATGCATACTAAAATAATTTCAGTAGTTATGTGAAAATGCAGAGAAATAAATACTGAGTGTTTCTTAGACTGTCATTCTAAATTTATATCATAATTCAGGGTCATAACATACACAATCTCAGGAAAAGTTAAATAAAAACTCTGTGATAGAAAGTGATGTGAGTATTTTATGCCATTTACTCCAGGGACAACCCTTAATTTAATGCATTGAGTTTTTTTTAACAGTACATTCATTATTTTTCCTTTTAATTATTTTTAACCTTAAAATGTTTGAGAATTTCAAGGGAAGCATTTAGAATGTTATTTGTAGAAAGTATCTATCTAATATGTATTTTATTAATTTTCTAAATTTATTTTGAAGAAATTTGAACTACATGGGTAATACAATGAGCACTCAGATAACTTAGATTCTCCAATCAGTAACATTTATCACATTTGTGTTTTTTCTCCTTATATTTGTAATATATTCTGTATATATATATATATGTATATATATACATATATATATATGCAGAATCATTTGAGAAATACTTGAGACATCATATTTCACTCCTAAATTTTTCTGCAGCTATCTCAAAGAAGAAAGGCATGCACCTAGACAACCACAAATTAACATACTCAAGATATTTATTACTAATATAGTATTAGTGCTAATATGCACCCCATACTCACATTTTTGCAATGGTCCCAAACTATTCTTTGAATGAGCATTTTTGAATTAGTTTTTTGTGCTTTGTTTCACTTTTCTTTAATTGATTACAATCACAGATAACACATTATACTTAGTCACCATGCAGCCTATATTTTTAAAGCATTTTAAACCCTTAATAATATGTATATATTTTTATGTTTAAGCTATTTCTTTCCTTTTTTGGATATAACATTTGGTGATATGTATATTATGAGTGTCAAAAATTACCTGAAGGAAGTTTCTCTTAAAATAAGGATGTGATATTATAATAGCTTGAGATACTAGAAGACTTAATTAGATATTATGTTTAGTAAACTAAACGCTAAATGAAGTTGTTGCCACACAGAGTTACATGGACACTGTCTTTAGGAGGAGACCCAGTTTTCATAAGGCTCTCTCTAATTAATGTCTATTTATATTCTTATATTCACTGTATTTTCCCTTTTCATCTCTGTAGTATAACCTCAGATAATTTCTCATAAAAAAATCTTAAAATTCTGATTTTATTTCTAGCAAAGCACTTGCATCACCTTTTCAATTTAATATGAATTTATTCTTACTTTAGTCACTTTTGGGGGGGTCTGGGGGTGAAGAAAGCCTCAGCAGTCCAAAATCAATGTGTTTTGCTATGCTACAAACTAGTTGGGGAGTATATAAAAAAGTTACTTATAATTGAGGTAAAATCTGGGTTTTGTGTTTCAGTGACGAATTTGGCATAAAGCTATATTTGTCTCTTTTCCTTAGTGTTAACAAATTATTTAAACAATTTTGTATAGAACATATCTCTCCCATATGTTTCATGTCTGTTACCTGCCTAGTTTGTGAAGACATTCATTAGATTTCAAAGCGTGGTTGTGAAACAAACCACAGCTAAATGACAGTATTTGTATCAATACCAATGTTCTAATCAAATGACACAAGGTAGCTGAATGGATAGATAAAAAAGCAGGACCCATACATATGCTGTCTATAAGAGACCCACATCAGAATAAAAGAAACATATAGACTAACAGTAAAGGGATAATAAAAAAATATTTCATGCAAAGGAAAATGAAAAAATGGATTAGGTATACTTATATATACTCAATACTTATATCTGAGAAAATAGTCTTTAAAACAAAGGCTATAGTAAGCAGCAAAGGACACTACATAACCATAAAGGAAGTAATCCAACAAGAAAATGTACATAAACATTTTGCACCCAATGCAGGAGAACCTAAACATGTAAAGCAAATCTTGATGGACATAAAGAGATAAATTTACAGTTGTTTTTCTGGAAATGCAGTCACACAGGGTTTCAGTTCTTTATTGATTAGGTGACGTGTAAATTACTTCCTACAAAAGTTCTTACATATTGTATTAGTGTTGGCTGTAGGTTTTGATTGTGGGTTCTTAAAGAGCAGACAGTTAGAAATTATACTCTGTCTCTTATAAGCTCTAGTTTCTTAGACAAATATTGACATTTTTTCTGAGTTTTATTTTCCCTTCTATGGGAAGAATTGATAATACCTATTTTTTTATTATATCTATATTCATATAACATTATATACATATATACAGTATGTATATATATCTTAAATCATGTAGGGTATGGCTGACAAAAAATTTTAATAATAACTAATTTTTTGCCATCATTCTCCTATATGAATATTGACAATCAATATTGCAAATGGCACATGAGTAGTCACAAAGTAATCTGATACATCAATAAGCACATATTCAATAAATAAAGATGTTCTTTTCAAACTTTCACAATTAAAGATTTTAAAATAATATTAACTGCCTTAAAATTATATGTCAGTCATCCTTCTAGATGATTTAGTTATCAAATCTAGTTTACTATGGCAGAGGGTTTATGAGTGAAACTGCACATGATTCTTAGTGAGCAAAAACCAAATACAATAAAATAACTTTGAATTAGTGGATAATACACTCCATTCCACTTACTCAATGAAAATGAACTCTTCCTGCAAATGGAAGATATAGAAGAGTTTTATAAGTTATCATCCAGTGCTTACTTAGTTTTAGAAACTGTTCAAAATGCATATGTTGTCTTATTTAACACACATTTTTATGAAGAATATTCCATAATCAATTATAATCTTAGTAATGAGTGGCAGGGAGATTACTTACACATAAAAACAAACACATACACATTCAATAGTTTTAAATTTTTTTCTCTAAATTAGTTTCACCTTTTAAAGGAAAAAGTTGTTATTTTCATATTTGAGTTTGTTGCATTTATCTGACAAATATGGATAATTTTTAGGTATAATGAATTTTTCTTGTCTTCTCTTTGTTCATATGAAAATGTGTTTATTTTCCACTAATTTCTGATGATAGTTTATCAGGATTAGAATTCTAGTTTAACATTTGATTTGCATGACTTTATGACAGTTTTACTGAATAATTTTCTGGCATTGTTTGTATTTCATGAGAAGTCTGTTGTCAAACTATTTGCTATTTCTTTTTATATAAACATACCTTTTCTATTTGATAGGTTTACTTTATCTCTTCATTCTGAATGTTGTGTATAATTAGCCCAATATACTCAGCTGTTGATTTATATATTCCTTTAATCAGAGTACTCTAGTCATATTTTTGGAAAATCTTAATGTTTTCTTCTAAAAAATGGCTTCTCAATAACTTTTATTTTTTTTCTTCTGGGACATCATTAAGATATATGTTAGAACCTGCTAACTTAACTTGCATGCCTTTTGCTAGTTTTTTAATGATTTTATTCCTTAAGATACATATTTCTTAATATATATAATTAACATATATACAGTGTGTCCATAAAGTCATGATGCACTTTTGACTGGTCACAGGAAAGCAACAAAAGATGATAGAAATGTGAAATCTGCACCAAATAAAAGGAAAACTCTCCAGTTTCATACCTATAGAGTGCAGTTCGATGTGGGCTCACGCACAGATTTTTTTAGGGCTCCTTAGGTAGCTATCCCGTATAGCCTCTACAGACTCGTCACTGACTGATGGCCTACCAGAACGGGGTTTCTCCACCAAACTGTCGGTTTCCTTCAACTGCTTATCTCACCGAGTAATGTTATTCCTGTGTGGTGGCACTTTGTTATAAACGTGCCGATATTCAAGTTGCACTTTGGTCATGGATTCAAATTTAGCGAGCCACAGAACACACTGAACTTTCCTCTGTACCATCCACATCTCGACTGGCATGGCCGTGGGCTGCTCCGCTGTATACATGGTGTTATGTCATCATTTGCACATGCTGCCACATCATCCTACGGAAACTGGGAGGGTTTTCCTTTTATTTGGTGCAGATTTCATGTTTCTATCGTCTTTTGTTGCTTTCCTGTGACCGGTCAAAAGTGCACCATGACTTTATGGACACACTGTATATTGCCTTCTGGGAGATATTCTCTATTTCTCTAATTATTTGGCTATGTCTTAGATATTGTGTCTGTGAGTTATTTCATGATTATATATATTTTATTTACTATGATCTAACATTTTTACTTATTAATTTATAACTGATGAAAAGAATTTAATATTTTATTTATATGCATGCTGTACTTTATATCATTAAGGACTCTAAATTAGAGCATTTTATATTAGTCTTATATTTCTTCTGGAGAGAACATCTTGTATTGTGTGTTTGTTGGTTGTCCTTTTTTAATGTTTTATTTTAGAATGTTACTTTTAGACTCACTGTGTGCAGGTGCGTGTGTGCGTTCATGCTCCTTCTTCCTTGCCTGACTCATTTGCAGTTGCCTTCTTCTGAGCCCATTTGGTTCTCATTTAAACCAGGTTACACTGTCCACCTGGGATCTTTTTCTGTGGTAATATAAGATATATTATAGATTTAATATTCAATCAGTAATCAATTTGTTCATGTTTTAATTGTTGACTTAGATCTTCTTTATCTGCCTCTTTAAAGTGATCAGGTTTATATAACAAGGTCCCAAAGAGTGATCAGTCCTGGTATTTCAGCCATTGACTTGGAAGGGAATGTGTCTGTCACCTTAGGTTTTGCTCTGCATCAGTAAGCTCATTGTTCTCCATCTTAGTAGTTATTATATTGACCCTTTCCATCCATGCTTATCTTATTCAAGAAGACTAACATGTATAGATCCTATCAATGGCCTGATCTGTGGTGGCGCAGTGGGATAAAGCGTTGACCTGGAATGCTGAGGTTGCCGGTTCGAAACCTTGGGCTTGCCTGGTCAAGGCACATATGGGAGTTGATGCTTCCTCCTCTCTCTCTCTCTCTCTCTCTCTCTCCCCTTCTAAAAATCAATACATAAAAAAATAAATAAAAAATTAAAAAATAGATTCTATCAATGGTTTTCCCTGTCCTCTGACCACTCACTGGGTTCAGCCATGGGAAACCCTAGCCAGAGATGAATGGAAAAACAGAGAGTAGAGTAGGTATTTATTGCTTTGGATACTTCCCTGAGTTGTCAGAAGAGAATGGTGATGTTCTGCGGCCAGATTTTCTCTATATCTCAACTAAAGTGACCTACTTTTCATTTCATTCTTCTAACATTTCATGTTATTGTAACCACTGTTCCTCTATATTACAGGTTAATAACAGCTTTCCCTGGTGTTTTTGTTGTATCTTGACATTACTTGGCCCTTTATTAGATCTTCATGAATCTTAATATCAGCATGCTGCCACTTTCCTGCAGATTGATTAATAAGCCACTCTCTGCAAGACTGTGCCTTATCCCTCCCTTGCTTGATTCTAAAGCAGTAGTCTCTCTACTATCTGCAGGTTTGGATTCACTTATTTTTTTGTTTTTCTCATCTATGTCTATTTGATGAAATATATTTAATTCAGTTTATAAGATTTTTTTATGATATGCTACTATTATTTTTCTAAAATAATTTCTCTATTATTGGTACATGCCTTGAGCAGAGAGTGAAGTGAGTCAATTATTCATAAAATAAAACTAAAATGTTAGAGTGATATTTTGGCTCCCTCTACTTATGCAATATTTCCAAGGCAGGAAAAACTTAAGATATTGCACCTCTAATAGGTAGAAAAAAAAATCTTCAATTCTATTTTTTTTGTGTGTGTGTGACAGAGACAGAGAGAGAGACAGAGAGAGGGCCAAATAGGTACAGACAGTCAGGAAGGGAGAGAGATGAGAAGCATCAATTTTTCCTTGCAGTTCCTTAGTCTCCTTAGTTGTTCATTGATTGCTTTATCATATATGCTTTGACCTGGGTGCTGCAGCAGAATGAGTGACCCCTTGCTCAAGCCAGTGACCTTAGACTCAAGCCAGCAACCATGTGCTTCAAGCCAGCGACCTTGGGCTCAAGCCAGCGACTATGGGGTCATGTCTATGATCCCATGCTCAAGCCAGCAACCCCACGTTCAAGCTGGTGAGCCCTTGCTCAAGCCAGATGAGCCCATGCTCAAGCTAGCGACCTTGGGGTTTTGAACCTGGATTCTACATGTCCCAGTCCAATGCTCTATCCACTGTGCCACTGCCTGGTCAGGCCAAAGAAGCTATTTATGAAAAGAAAAGTTGAATGAATGTCTCCAAAGGCTGATGCAGTGATGGCACTAGAACACCTGAAATGGTGTAGAATTGGTAGACTTATAAAGATAAATATAGGCTACCTTTCAAAAGTCTTGCCTGTTGTGTGTATTTTATGTTCTAGGTGCTAACAGATTCAGTACAGAAAACTAGATAAGTGTTTGAGAAACTGGAGATTAATTGAAAAATGGCTCCAGATTCAGGCAGAAAGAGACTAGAGAGGTCCTACAGAGATGGCTCATCCATCAGCAATAGGAAAAAAGGGAGGGAGGAAAGGAGGAAGGGAGGAAGGGAGGAAGGAAGGAAGGAAGGAAGAAAGGAAGGAAGGAAGGAAGGAAGGAAGGAAGGAAGGAAGGAAGGAAGGAAGGAAGGAAGGAAGGAGGGAAAGAAGGAGGGAGGGAGGGAGGGAGGGAGGGAGGAGGGAGGGAGGAAAGGAAAGAAAGAAGGAAGGAAGAAAGGAAGGAAGCAGGGAGGGAGGGATGGAGGGAGGGAGGGAGGAGGGAGGAGGGAGGGAGGGAAGGAAGGAAGGAAGGAAGGAAGGAAGGAAGGAAGGAAGGAAGGAAGGAAGGAAGGAAGGAAGGAAGGAAGGAAGGAAGGAGAAGGAAGTAAAGGAGAAAAATCATAGCGAATTTAATTATCATGTTTGTACTTTCTTCCCAAATAAAAAGAAAATCATTACTTGTGCTTAGTATTCAAATATACTTGATAATCTATTTTTATTAACTAATATCTGCCCCTCACAATATTTAGAATCTTCATAACTCCATTTGGCTTTTGTCTTTAATTCAGGTACCTTTATCACAAATCAAGGTACACAAATCCTATATTCTGACTCTTCAATTGCCAGGAAAGCTTGCTTTGCTTAAATCAGATTCAGCTGTGATAAAACCTATGCAGAGTAAATATTGTTTGTGAAAGCAACTAGTTTTCTAAGGCCTATGCGATGTGACAGTATCCTGTTTACTGATAAATTACAGTGGGGCAAGAATGATAGTACAGTAGGTATTGATTTCTTTTGTGCATAGAATTCATTTTGCTATAGCTTGTGAATTGCCTTCATGAGCTGACAGTCCATTAAGAATTACTTTGTGTGTCTCTTCCTTCATTATTGCTCTTTTTTTATGGCTTTATGCTTGCTTTATGCTTTACTACCTTTAAAATAGATTGCCAAAGAAAAATGAGTAACAGGAAAACTCAGTTGTACCACCACAACTGAGAGGGAAATAAATGACTTTATTTGGTAAAACTGAATCTCTGCCACTATTTCCAGGGGTGAGCTATAAAGAAAAGAACTTAAAAGGATTGTATTGAAATATCTCATAGAAAAAATAGGTAATAGAGAGAATAACTTGATTTCTATTCTAAAACCAATAGTTTTACTTTGACATATTACCTATAACCAACACAAAATATCTTACCTGCTATTGACATTATTGTATTTTTATTTATTCCATCAGATCTGATATTTTATCTGTAAATGCGAAAGAGACAAGTTTCAACTCCCACTATCTTAAACTGCCAAGTCCTACTTTTTATAATTTGTGTTATAAGTTTGAAGATTTAAAACATTTTATTATTACTGTTTATGGTTGTTTTTAAATTTTTTTTTTCATTGTTGAATTTCAGAGCAAAAATTGAAAGTTAAGGCCCTGGCTGGTTGGCTCAGTGGTAGAGTGTTGGCCTGGCGTGCAGAAGTCCCGGGTTCGATTCCCGGCTAGGGCACACAGGAGGAGCGCCCATCTGCTTCTCCGCCCCTCCCCCTTTCCTTCCTCTCTGTCTCTCTCTTCCCTTCCTGCAGCCAAGGCTCCATTGGAGCAAAGTTGACCCAGGCGCTGAGGATGGCTCTGTGGCCTCTGCCTCAGGCGCTAGAATGGCTCTGATTGTGGCAGAGCAACGCCCCAGATGGGCAGAGCATCGCCCCCTGGTGGGCATGCCGGGTGGATCCCTGTCGGGCGCATGCAGGAGTCTGTCTGGCTGCCTTCCGTTTCCAGCTTTGGAAAAATACAAAAAAAATAAAAAAAAAAAGACAAAAAAAAATTTAAAGTTAAATATGAAGTGAAATATATTGTCAAAATTTAAGACTTTTGTGCCTTATTACTCTTGATTTTTTTGAAAACACAGGCAAGCTTTATCTTCATGAGAAAGTGGTAGAAATACAATAATCCTGGAACATGTGAGAAAAAAACATTTTAAATTACCTCACAAAAATGCACTGCTAAAATGTATGAAGGCATGAAATTAAGAAACAGAATTAGAAAACCATAGTACAAAAAGAAAAGGAAATGTAACTTTTTACAAAGCAACATGGCATAAAGACTAGCAAGAGACTAAAATTGAGATATAAAATTAAACTTCTTTGGAAATCATAATGAAAATTGAGATTTATAGAAAATTAATTTTAGGATGTATAGGATGTTACTATATACAATTATGAGATGATTATCCAATGTCAAGAAGGAGAATGTGGAATAGAGATACCAGAGAAAATATGAAAATGTAGAGAAAAGAGTCTTTGTTTAACTTAAAATTTTTGCGTTTTGTGTATTAGAGACCCGGAAAGAAATACAAACAGTTATTTTTCAAAAATCTCATAGAAAACCCTTCAAATCTAAAAAAAAATCCATCATAGATATCTAATGGAGATGATGAAAAGTGCACAGTGTTAAAAACAAAATTCCACGTTAGCAACTATTATATTATATGAATTAAAGAAAAATGAAGTTTTAATCTAATGTTTACTGAGTCAATCAATTATGAACATAAAATGATATCAGGGTCCTTACCCAAACATCCACCTACTTCTTAGTCACACAGCAATCAGTTAAATCTTATATACCTTAACCATGCATGTATTTATATGGGTGTGTACAGGCATGTCCATGTAAGAATAAATAGAATGTTAGTGCCCTAATATGACAATTCGAGAAGATATTTGGGTTTCAGACTTGTTTTTAGCAGCAAGGTATTTTTCTTCATGAAATCTTAAGATTAGATAGATAGATAGATAGATAGATAGATAGATAGATAGATAGATAGATGATAGACAGATAGAGGACAGATGGATGGATACATACATTTATATTTATGTGTGTATGAAGATTTATTATAGGTATATGTTTATATTCCTTCAATATCCTCATATATAATTACAGATAATAATTATACCTCATATAATTATTGTTATAATTAAATATGAAAGCTATTTAGCATATAGAAACCATTTAATACATATTTATTGGTGTTGCCATCGCTAACCCTGTTATTACTATTACAGGCTATTACTCATAATACTATTGTATTATGTTTTTGCCTGTCTCCACAGTCAAGCACTTTCAATTCAAACAAATTTGTGTTGAAGGAACAAAAGTTTGTCTGAGGCTAGTAAACCTAAATCATAAAAACACACACAAACAAAATATTGTTTTAATAAAAAATATGGGTAAGTTTGTAGAAAATTACAAGTAAAAAATGTAGAAAAAGAGACTTACTAGTTATTACGATTTATTGCAGAAATATAAACTTAAAATTTACTAATTTCATGTTTATCTTTTGCTTTGGCAATAAGTATGATTTATGTTTGTACATACACAGAAATATACAGCTGTTTTTCCAGAATAAATCACATATAAAACTGCAACATTATTCAATATTAAAGTGAGACATTTGATTATATCTTGTTAAATATGTTTGAGAAACATATTTTAAAAGATAATATAATGCACCAATAATTATAGAGCAAGAATTGTGATACCCACATTGATTTTTATATTATTTATAAAATAAAAGACATTTAAATCTTATTATAGTCAAATACTATTGGGTTTATTTTTTTACTTGTAATTACTCACTTAATGTTCACAATAATCTTATTCAATAGTTATCTTAAAGCTTTATTTAATGAAAGAAGGTGAAGACAGTCATCCCTCACCATATCTCAGTTCACTTTTCACGGTCTCACTGTACCTCAAATTTAAAATTTTATATATCTAATTTTGTTTTGCAGATTTTTGCAATATAACGGAATTTTGAGGTATATAGGTATTTTTATACATTTATTATTTTAAGAATTTTTGCTGTAAAATAAGCAAAATAAGTATGGAAAAGGTTAATAACTGTGTGGGAAAGGTTTATAAGAGTGTGGAGAGGGTTTATAAAGGCTTAAAATATATATAAATAATAAAATAAATATAAGGTCGCTACTTTGCGGATTTTTGCCTATCGTGGGGGATTCTGGAAACTAACCCCCGCGAAGGATGAGAGACCACTGTAGAGAGAGATTTAATAATATTATGATGGTTTTTATAAGTAGTAGGTAAAAATTTCAGGACTACAATACAGCACCCTGTTTTTAACTTAATATCTGTATTCTGCCTGTAGTTTTCCTATCATTTATCTTGTCATTGCATGAGATTTATTTTCTCACTAAGCAGGGTTAACAAATAAATACAATTTTTAACTGAACAAGCAAACATAAATATATTTATTACATATGTAATATCATTTGTGTTTTTATGTTGTCATCAAAAGCTTAAGAATATTTCTTAAATAAGAACATTTATTCACTAACTCTTTCAATAATGCAACAATACTGACATGGCAATATGTTTATGAATGGCTTTTGCTCTTTATACAATTACTCCTTATACTGTTAATTTCATAATAACATGAAAGTAATAGAATTCTATTGGTTATAGATAATATAAAAAGTTATCATAAATCACTTAGTTTGTTAAATAAAAGCTGATATAATTCCATCCCCTGAGACTGTGTAGAAGTTTAATTTTAATAAAAATGTGCTGAGAAAAAGATATCAAAGTCATGTTTACTGTTGCTTTAAATACTTTACAATGCTTATTATATAAATTCTTTGGTAATAATAAATATATTTTCCTTCACTTTTTTCAAAACTTAAAGACTAAATATTGGAAACATTTTAAATGCATTTAAAAACATTAATAGGATATATATAAATTTTTTATTGTTATTTATTTATTTAAGTGAGAGTAGGGGAAATACAGAGACAGAATCCTGTATGTGCCAACCTGGATCCACCTGGATCCACCTGTCCACCTGGCAGTCCCCATTTTGGGCCAATACCCTACCCTTGTGGGGGCCATGCTTGCAAATGACCTATTTTTAGCACCTGAGGCAGGGATTCTATGGAGCCATCCTCAGCACCCAGGGTCTGCATGCTCAGATCAATAGAGCCATGGCTGTGGGACAGAATAGAGAGAGAGAAAGGGGAGGGGGAGGTATGGAGAAACAGATGGTCCCTTCTTTTATGTGTCCTGACCAAGAATCAAACCCAGGACTTCCACATGCCAGGTCGACACTCTATTGCTGAACCAACTGGCCATGGCCGGATATATGTAATTTTATTAACACAAACTATTCACTTAAACTTACTCAATTTAACTACTTAATTTATTATTATTATTATTATTATTATTATTATTATTATTATTTAGTGAGAAGGAGGGAAGCAAAGAGACAGACTCTCACGTGCGCCCCACCCAACCGGTTTCCACCTGGCATGTCCCCTATGGGGGATGCTCTGTTCATTTGGGTTGTTGCTCTTTTGCTCGGCAACCCAGCTATTTTAGTGCATGAAGCAAATCCATGGAGCCATCCTCAGTGCCAGGGGCAAATTTGCTCAAATGAGCCATGGCTGCTGGGGGGAGGGATGGAGAGAGAAGGGGAGGAGGGAGAGTAGAGAAACAGGTGATAACTTCTTCTGTGTGCCTTGACCGGGAATCAAACATGGTACTTCCATACACCAGGCTGATGTTCTACTGCTGAGCCAACTGGCTAGGGTTACGCTTAATTATTGAGGATGGAATAAATCTATAATACCTACTATTGAAGATCAGTTAGCTTTTTATAATTTAAATGAAACTGTATATTTACAGATGCATTTACTAGATGCATAAATATAAAGTGATTGAAATGAATGGCCTTTGCCTAAGCATTGGTTCTATTATGAAACAGAAAAGAAAAAAAAAAATCTTAACTTTTCTCTTTTTATTGGCTGTATTTGATCTGGTGATATGGAATGCAACCCATAATAATATAAAATCAATCTGGTTAAAACAATACATGATTTATCACACATAACAAGAATTTTTGAGCTGAGACTGATTCCATATATGGTTGATTAAGGAGCTATCACCAATGCATAAATTTCTTCTAGATCTCTAGCCACCATGTGGTGTTGACTGTGATAATGCAGGTATACCATGTAAATAATAGCTAGAAGATCAAGAGAGGTCATCATTTTCCATTAGCAGCAGACTCACCCTCTCACTCTCTCATCTCATTGACCATAGTTGGGTTGATAAACCAATTCCAGCAAGAGAAATGGGATTATCTTGAGCAATGTAAATGGTACACAATCATTTTCATGGAAAATGTGTTTGGAATTTTGAACTACAATGTCAGTAAACACTGAGTATACAAACAAACATTCAAATGTGTGAAAAATCAACAGTGGTTTTATTGAAGAAGTAGATTTTTCTAATGCATCTTGCAAAATTTCCAGATTTTATTCATGTTATTCTTTGTTTCATTTTATGATTACTTTTAAAAATAATTTAGTTGTTAAAGGATGATAAAGTGATTTTCTTTAGGTTTCAACATGCTAGATAAACTGCTGTTATCCTATGAAACTTTTAACTAAATTATTAAGTAAAATTTCACATTTGGGATTTTAATACTCTTTCCTACCTACATAGTGTACACTTGATGTTAGAAGTCAAATGAATAATAAACATTCCAAAAAATTTTTTTGAACTTATGTTTATGGTAATTCCATTCTACAATGTATTGTCCTTATTTATTTTCCTAAATCACTGCCTCAAAGACTTTGATTTTTGTAATATGGCACTGTGTCGTCTTTTTCCCCTTCAGCTTCAATGGCTAGAACAGTTCCTAAATTTAGTAGAGTTGCTAAATAGATAAATGTATATGAATAGAAGCAAGGTAGGGGTGAAAAAAGTCAATAAAATTGCAGAATACTAGATTTGGAAGCATGGCAGTACATCCAAGGTTTTGTGATTATGAATAAATATTTTAATAATTATATTTGAAAAGCTATCCTATAATTTTTTCTTTAACATAGCAAAGACTAATTTTATTGGCAATATTGCCATTACTCATATTATGTGTCATTAATATCTTCAGTAATATCTATTTGGGATCTCATCATTGTCCTTTGCTCTAGAAAACATCCTGTACTCATCAGTTTCTTTCTAGCGCATGCTGATTATTTTTCCTCAGTAACCTTTCATTGACTGCCAGAAATGTCATTAGCTTGATCGTCTCTTCCTTATTTAGTTAGCTACTCCTTTAAAACATAAGTCTGGCCAGATGTAATGATAAGTAGACAGATGGCTCTGGATTGATTCTTTTTTGATAAGGAAATAGCCTCCTCTACAGACGTGACTCTACAATCATCCAATTCAAGCCATAATGAATGATTTGTAAGCTTGTACAGGATGCTTTTTAGTCCCATGAAGGTTGAAAATAAACTGTTATTTGAGAATAAAGAACCTGCATTTCTATGTGAATATTGCATTTTCTGACAGCATATGTACATAAATCATATACAGGCAGTTCCTGGGTTACAAATGAAATACAATAGATTTTGTAGAATTGAAAATATTTAAGTATTTATATGCACAGAAAGGTAAAAATAAATACTGTGTTAAGACAAATATCTGGCTAAGTTGCATTTAGTAGCTAAATGTAACTGTTCTAACTTAATTACAAATTCAACTTAAGAACAAACCTACAGAATCACTTGTTTATAACCTAGGGACTGCCTGGATATGAGAAGAAAATTAAGTTTATGTGAAAGAATAGAATATTGTTAATCACTATCCAATTAGTCACTTATGAGAAAATTGAAATTATGAAAATAAATTTATTTTATTACAGTGTTAATGGGATTCCATATGATTTTATTGGGGACCTTTGCTCATGGCATATAAAATCTATACTCCATTGTATGTATGAAGTCTGTAATTTCTTTTATTAGAGAATATGTGGATTTGCAAAATGAAATGAATGATTAGTGCATATATTTCTAGAAGGTGTTGAAGGCCAATACCTAGTTGTATTGAATTTATTCAGCATTTGTTACAATTTTTAAATATTTTTGGAGAGTAAAGTCAGAAGAACAGGTAAGGCAATAGTAAATGTTGAAAGATGTCAATATGTTGTAATGTTCAGGAAATGAAAATATATATTGTTATTCATATTTGTTTAAAGGAATTAATATAGGAATAAAATTCTCTACCTTGTTTGGAAAGTATATCATAAAATATAATATATTAGAAATTACCATGAGCTGGAGAGTGGGATATGGGAAGAAATGTGGCTTAATGGTTAACAGTTTTAAAAATAGTAGTGATGGTTTTATAATATTGTGAATGTAAAGAATATCACTGAATTGTGTACTTAAAATAGTTAATATGGTATGTTTTAATGCATACATTAACAGTAAAAAAATTGAGACACACATACCAGATTTGAAGACAGCTTTACAAACATATATTCAATAAGCCCTTCTCAGTCACAGCATAAATTCAATATACGATAAATATTTTTAATATAATAGTAGGATAAATTGTACTTTTCCCTCCTTATTTTTCTCTATTGAAGATGCTAGGTAGGTAAAGACTGGGTACCAATAGAGTAATCTTGTGTCTGTCTGTCTCTCTCCCTTTCTCTTTCTGTTTCTCAGTCTCTCCCCATAATAAATTAAAAATATGTTTTAATATCTGGCATATTCTTTAAAAACATGATTTTTAGGATACTAAACCCCTTTTTTCTTATTCAGGCTGATTTTTTTTCTGACCCATCAGCAAAACTCATGCTGGAAATTAGGATTGCTTTGCTTTCTTGCTTATTTGAGTATTTTAACTTTTTAAAAAAGATAATTCCAATTTTTAAATTTACCTCAGTACATAATGTTTCAAAACTATTTTTAATATTTACTTACCTAGGCATATAAAATTGTTTTTGTTCTCTGGAACAAAACATTTTAATGGATGACACATCATGAACAATTAAATGACACAGTGATCCATCTTTGTGCTAAAAGGAACATTTTAAAAAGTTACACTGTAAAACACAATAATACTTTTAAACGTTTTTTTTTAATCTCAATTTAAAGTACACTACATATCTACTTATTGTAAGGAAAATCAAAAGGAGAGAAAGGAATTATACACTGAAGTATATATCTCATACCATTAAAACACTTCTGATTTTTATGAAGATCTATTGCATAGATCTTTTGTCTTCACTTTGTTCTATAGACTTGCTGGCTCTGTAGCATAAACAAATGATTACTAACATTAAATAAACACTTGTACACACTGATTGACATAAAAAAATATGGTCTCCATCAGGTAGTGTGCCATCTTCTCAAGATTTGAACTTATTGTTGCTTTATAATGTGAATTCTTTATAAAGTCAGAGTATCTGTCACTTCAAAATACCTATAAATTAAACAATACTCCAAAAGTGAGATTTATTGTTCCATTGTATTCTAAATATCTTCTTTTCACATTTACCTAAACTTTCTCACATTAAAATAAAAATAAACTCGGATCTAGCAGGTTAGTATTTAAGTTTTAGTCTTACCCTTTAATAATTATGAAGTTATTGGAAATGCATGCAGTCTCTGACATACTTCACCTATTAATCAGGTACACTAATGACATGACTAGATTTGCTCTGAGAATTTAATAAGAAAATTTACCATTACTGGTGAGCAATAACATTTTAAGAAGACAGAAATTTAAGATGGCCATAACTTTGGAGCCATTGTTTAGAACAACATTATATCACTAAGTTCTAAAGACAGATGATCTAACCTTTATTTGAATACATGATATAAACAACATGCAATGGAAGAATAAAAGAATTGGGCAGTTAGCCATTAGATGGTATAATTTTTTTCTTTTAAATATATATATATGTAGAATATTCCAGAATTTTAACGAATAATTTTGTTAGAAGAAAATTTGGTATCTATCTACTTATAAAACATTTTTTAAAAACTTGAAAAATAAGGAAATGTATAGATTTTAAAATTAATAACATGAATTCTGAGGATATGAAATTTTATAAACAATAGGGCCTTGAGTAAAAATTAGTTTATAGTGTAGCATTGGGTTGAGTATCTCAGTAGAAAATATATGGTGCAATATGAAAAATTTATCTTACATGAACATTTGAAGGGTGACTGCATCATTCTGTGTGTGATGTATTTTTGGACCCAGGATTTGACTATTATAGCACTGTGTGTTTTGTAAAGACATCAAGAAAAGCTTAACTATATAAGGCACACATGCCTTATATTTTACTCAGTTACAAGCCCTGTATAGTGATTTATGAATAATTTGATAAACTATTCTTTAATGAGTTTAGATGAATTGGCAATAGCCTGTTAAGTTATATAAGACTTACAAGTGTTTTTTACTAACATATTTTAACTCAGAGGAAAAATTTTAATGATGAAAATTTCTTATGAAATTACAGACTACTAGGTGAACTATTACTCAATTCATGCCAGAGAAAAAGTTGTTTACTGAATGCTCCCTTTGTGAAATACCTGAAGTAGTCCTCTCTTACTGATCACTCAAATAAAATACATTGATTAGCAGTGTTATTATTAAAAGTGACCATCCACCAAGAACAAACATCTCTTTGGAAAGAAGTGAATTTTTGCTGTGTGCGGGTTAGAAAAGTATCACGCCTGTACTTTGTTTTGTTTTTACATCTATAACCATGCATGTTAAACTGCGTTGTGTAAACAGGCATGTAAAAAGTGTACTAAATCTTTGGTCAAAAATAATTTCTTGAGGAAAATATATTAACTTTTTTTATACCAAAAGACTTCACATTAATTTGTTAAAGTAAGGTACATTTAGTGATATAATCTTATAAGTGAGATATATTTTGTGGGTCCCACTCAATCTGTGTGGCACTTTTGTGCAAGCCACATTTGGCACTGGTGAAGAAATGGTCAAGATTATCTCTAGTATAATGTTAACAAAGTGATTTTTAGGGTCTGTGTGAGTATCTACAGATTTATATCAGTGGACAAGAAAAGCAACATTCACTCTGCTCTTTCAACTTGCACAGCACAAACTCCTCAAAAACTTCAGTTATCTGTTTTTACCGGAAGTGCCACTGTTTATAAATAAACTAGTGGAACTCTCCTAATGCTAGAATAAGCTTATGTACTACAGGATTTTTGTTTCTTTTATTATGAGCTAATTGCTATGAGCTAGAAGATCATGTACAAAACAAGATATATTATAAATATATTTTGTATTTAAGATATAGAATTAGATTTTATTTACTTTTATGTTTTCATTTATGAAATGTCTTCTCTATTTAGACAAGTTAATTTACAAAAGAAAATTGCATAAAAATGCATACATAAATGCTTATAATCAAATACTTTCACTTCCATATGAAATAGCTAGCGTTTCTAAAATCAAAGTCCAGTAATATGATTTGAATATAATATTGACATAAGCTTTCACTTTTAATCTGACTGTGCTATTTTGAAACAGCATTTACTTTTGTCTCTTAATATAGGTAAGAGGGTAGAGTGTAATTGAAGGGAAGTCTGCATAGTTCTATGTTATTAGTCATTTTATTTTGGATTCATATTTATTTTTATTTTTAGTACACATTTTAATCTATATATCTCTCCAAGAACTCTAAGTGAGAGCACAGTTATCCTTGTACTCTTAGAAATAACATTTGGAGAAAATAGAACTGAACAGAACACAGAGAAATGATTCATACTTTCTGAAGAGAGAAATAATGAGTGATATTTAAAAATTTCCTTATCAAATACAGATAACTGATTTATAAGGTAAAGATAGTTTGTAAAGATGTATATTAGATATTACTTCCTCTAAAAAGGCAATTGAACTGTACGACCTACTAAAAGTTTTATATTCAATTAAGTATATATTTGTCTAGAGAAAAACTGGACATAGAAATATATTTTAGGAGGCCAAGCTGACAATTTGCTTTGTTCAACAATATGTATCTTTATACACATAAACTGTTGTGTGTGTCTCTCTGTGTGTGTTTAATTCCAGGGCACAGCATTTAATAGCAGCAAGACTTCCCATAAAACAATTCAGCACTTAATTTTTATTAGAAAAACCTAACTCTCTTCTCTCATGGTGTGAATGTGTCTGCCTTAGGACTAGCACCATGTGTTGAATTCATTACAGTCTTTCCTAAGGTCCCAGGAGAGTTTATTCACAGATGTAGATGTACTGCCATCCACCCATAACTATCTCTTTGGCCTTTATTGTGAGCACAAAGACAAAAAATTATCCAGTGGAAATAACTCATTGCAGTGTATTAAAAAAAATAAGCATTACTCCTAGTTGGTGATGCTGGACGTATATAGATTCTGACACTTGACTTTCGTTTTGTGGGAGCCCTCAGGATTTATGTGTGAAATCATAAGTCCTTTCAATGTCTCACAGTACAGTCAGAGTTTTTACACCTTCAAAGTAAACTGAAGGATGCCAGGACCATAGATCTACCATTTTTATTGATTTCCCCATGTGTATTTAATTATTCAGTGAAGGATCCATTTAACAATCTCATCTATTTTTTAACCAATTAAGTTTGCATTAAAGATTTATCAGCATAATTCTAATAATAGAATGCTTTATGAAATTTATCCAGCAAGTACCTAGTACTGAGATTTTGTGTCATATTGCGGATATAAAAATCCTATGTAAATACGCTTTCAGATAATAATAAAATATATACATAACTATAACCTTGTAATTGCCTTATAAAGAATGAATTGTTTAATTATTGAGGTACTATAAAGTTTATGCATTTCTAACATCCATATGAATAGTAATAAATGAAAATATCCCACTAGAAATTGAAATCTTCAGATATAACAAGTCTTTACAAAATTATGATCATTAAGATTTAAGAAAGAGAGACGTCACGGAAATGGCGCCGTGAGAAGCGCGTCCGACAGATCTCCCCAAAATCACAACAAATTTATCAACTAGAAACAGGAAAATTTATCTTCGGAGCAAACTGAAAGCAAAAGGACTGTTATCGCTCGAATCTGAGAGACGAGGGTGTGGAGGAAGCTACCGCAGGGACGTTCATTCAAGCCGCGAGAAAGTTCGCTTGTGGTAAGTCATCCCGCACTCGGAAGCCGCCACCAGCCGCCGCCGCCGCCACCGCCAGCCGCCGCCGCCGCCGCCAGCGGCCGCGGACAGTGCCCGGGTCGATTGCAGAACGAGCGGCGAGCAGCTGCTGGCGCGCTCCCGGTCTGGTTGCAGACCGAGCACCGCTAACGTTCCCAGCGGCCCGCGCACGGGGAGCGGGAGAGGCCCCAGGGCGGTATTCCCTACTTGGGAGATTCTCTCCGCGGGCGGGGCACCTCACCCAGCCATTCAAGCTAACAATCAAGCGTTGGGGGAGGGGCGCGCACAGGCAGCCTGAAATACCTTCGGGAGCACAGCTGCGACCCAATTACTAAAATTAACTTAACCCGTGAAATCTGCGCACCCTCGGTTCTAATTGATAAGATCTCTCTCAGTTCACCGACCCAAGACAAGAGGCGTGATATTTTTTGGTGCCTCTCGCTAAAGGGGCGGGGGCAACTTCTGATTGATAGAGCCTCCATATTCAGGGATAAACGCTAACAAGAAGGACTTGGCAGATAATAAGCCTTGGAGCTAAATGACAGAGAATTTAAAATAGAAATCTTAAAAATACTCAGAGATATACAAGAAAACACGGAAAGGCAATATAGGGAGATCAGAAAACAACTCAATGAACACAAAGAATATATTACCAAGGAAATTGAAACTATAAAAACAAATCAAACAGAAATGAAAAACTCAATTCACGAGCTGAAAAACGAGGTAACAAGCTTAGCTAGCAGAACAACCCAGATTGAAGATAGGATTAGTGAAATAGAAGACAAACAACTTGAGGCACAACAGAGAGAAGAAGAAAGAGACTCAAAAATAATAAAAAACGAGAAAGCCCTACAGGAATTATCTGACTCCATTGGAAAGAATAACATAAGAATAATAGGTATATCAGAGGGAGAAGAGAAAGAAAATGGAATGGAGAATATACTCAAACAAATAATAGACGAGAACTTCCCAAGCCTGTGGAAAGAACTAAAGCCTCAAATTCAAGAAGCAAACAGAACACCGAGTTTTCTTAACCCCAACAAACCCACTCTAAGGCACATCATAATAAAGATGACACAAACCAATGACAAAGAAAAAATTCTCAAGGCAGCCAGGGAAAAGAAGAGTACAACATATAAAGGAAGGCCTATTAGATTATCATCAGATTTCTCAGCAGAAACTCTACAAGCTAGAAGAGAGTGGACCCCAATATTTAAAGCCCTGAAAGAGAGGAACTTTCAGCCAAGAATACTATACCCATCAAAGCTATCCTTCAAGTATGAAGGAGATATAAAAACATTCACAAATACAGAAAAGATGAGAGAATTTATCACGAGAAAGCCCCCACTCCAGGAAATACTAAAGGGGGTTTTCCAACCAGATTCAAAGAACAAAAGAAAACAACACCACAAGTAACAGCTCCACCAAGAACACAATAAAACCAAACTTAAACTGTGACAACAAAGGAAAAAAAAAGGGGGGGAGAGAATGGAGGTTAACAGTAGCAAAGGACGATGAAGTGCAGAAATACTTATAAGATAGGGTACTACAATGAATATGGTAGGTACCCTTTTCATTACTTAATGGTAACCACCCTAGAAAAAGCCACCACAAAAACACATGACTTAAAAAAGGTAGCAACAGAGGAAAGAAGTATGGAACACAAACAAACAGAAACAAATGATAGAAAAACAAAAGAGAAGAATCAAACTAGATACAAAACTAACAGAAAGCAATTTATAAAATGGCAGTAGGGAACCCACAAGTGTCAATAATTACACTAAATGTAAATGGATTAAACTTACCAATAAAAAGACACAGAGTAGCAGAATGGATTAAAAAAGAAAATCCAACTATATGCTGCCTACAAGAAACACATCTAAGCAACAAGGATAAAAACAAATTCAAAGTGAAAGGCTGGAAAACAATACTCCAAGCAAACAACACCCAAAAAAAAGCAGGTGTAGCAATACTCATATCTGATAATGCTGACTACAAGACAGAAAAAGTACTCAGAGACAAAAATGGTCACTTCATAATGATTAAGGGGACACTGAATCAAGAAGACATAACAATCCTTAATATATATGCACCAAACCAAGGAGCACCAAAATATATAAGACAGCTACTTATTGACCTTAAAACAAAAACTAACAAAAATACAATCATACTTGGAGACCTCAATACTCCGCTGACGGCTCTAGATCGGTCATCCAAACAGAGAATCAATAAAGATATAGTGGCCTTGAACGAAATACTAGAACACCTGGATATGATAGACATCTACAGGACACTTCATCCCAAAGCGACAGAGTATACATTTTTCTCTAGTGTACATGGAACATTCTCAAGAATTGACCATATGTTGGGCCACAAAGTCAATATCAGCAAATTTAGAAAAATTGAAATTGTACCAAGCATATTTTCTGATCATAAAGCCTTGAAACTAGAATTCAACTGCAAAAAAGAGGGGGAAAAAACCACAAAAATGTGGAAACTAAACAACATACTTCTAAAAAATGAATGGGTCAAAGAAGAAATAAGCGCAGAGATCAAAAGATACATACAGACAAATGAAAATGAAAATACGACATATCAGAATCTCTGGGATGCTGCAAAAGCAGTAATAAGAGGAAAGTTCATATCACTTCAGGCCTATATGAACAAACAAGAGAGAGCCCAAGTAAACCACTTAACTTCACACCTTAAGGAACTAGAAAAAGAAGAACAAAGACAACCCAAAACCAGCCGAAGAAAGGAGATAATAAAAATCAGAGCAGAAATAAATGAAATAGAGAACAGAAAAACTATAGAAAAAATCAATAAAACAAGGAGCTGGTTCTTTGAAAAGATCAACAAAATTGACAAACCCTTGGCAAGACTCACCAAGGAAAAAAGGCACAGGACTCAAATAAATAAAATCCAAAATGAAAGAGGAGAGATCACCACAGACATCATAGATATACAAAGAATTATTGTAGAATACTATGAAAAATTATATGCCACCAAATACAACAATCTAGAAGAAATGGATAAATTCCTAGAACAATACAACCTTCCTAGACTGAGTCATGAAGAAGCAGAAAGCCTAAACAGACCAATCAGCAGGGAGGAAATAGAAAAAACTATTAAAAACCTCCCCAAAAATAAAAGTCCAGGCCCAGACGGTTATACTAGTGAATTCTATCAAACATTCAAAGAAGACTTGGTTCCTATTCTACTCAAAGTCTTCCAAAAAATTGAAGAAGAAGCAATACTTCCAAACACATTTTATGAGGCCAACATAACCCTCATACCAAAACCTGGCAAGGATGGCACAAAGAAAGAAAACTACAGACCAATATCTCTAATGAATACAGATGCTAAAATTCTAAACAAAATACTGGCAAACCGAATACAACAACATATTAAAAAAATAATACATCATGATCAAGTGGGATTCATCCCAGAATCTCAAGGATGGTTCAACATACGCAAAACGGTTAACGTAATACACCATATCAACAAAACAAAGAACAAAAACCATATGATCTTATCAATAGATGCAGAAAAGGCTTTTGATAAAATACAACACAACTTTATGTTTAAGACTCTCAACAAAATGGGTATAGAAGGAAAATATCTCAACATGATAAAGGCCATATATGATAAACCATCAGCCAACATCATTTTAAATGGCATAAAACTGAGGACTTTCTACCTTAAATCAGGAACAAGACAGGGTTGTCCACTCTCTCCACTCTTATTTAATGTGGTGCTAGAAGTTCTGGCCAGAGCAATCAGACAAGACAAAGAAATAAAAGGCATCCATATTGGAAAAGAAGAAGTAAAGGTATCACTTTTTGCTGATGATATGATCCTATACATCGAAAACCCGAAGGACTCCACAAAAAGATTATTAGAAACAATAAACCAATACAGTAAGGTCGCAGGATACAAAATTAACATACAGAAGTCCATAGCCTTTCTCTATGCCAACAATGAAATATTAGAAAACGAACTCAAAAAAATAATCCCCTTCACGATTGCAACAAAAAAAATAAAATACCTAGGAATAAACATAACAAAGAATGTAAAGGACCTATATAATGAAAATTACAAAGCATTGTTAAGAGAAATCGAAAAAGATACAATGAGATGGAAAAATATTCCTTGTTCTTGGATAGGAAGAATAAATATAATCAAAATGGCCATATTACCCAAAGCAATATACAAATTTAATGCAATTCCCATCAAAATCCCTATGGGATTTTTTAAAGAAATGGAACAAAAAATCATCAGATTTATATGGAACTATAAAAAACCCCGAATAGCCAAAACAATCCTAAGGAAAAAGAATGAAGCTGGGGGCATTACAATACCTGACTTTAAACTATATTATAGGGCCACAATAATCAAAACAGCATGGTATTGGCAGAAAAATAGACACTCAGACCAATGGAACAGAATAGAAAGCCCAGAAATAAAACCACATATATATGGTCAAATAATCTTTGATAAAGGGGCCAACAACACACAATGGAGAAAAGAAAGCCTATTCAACAAATGGTGTTGGGAAAACTGGAAAGCCACATGCAAAAGAATGAAACTCGACTACAGCCTGTCCCCGTGTACTAAAATTAATTCAAAATGGATCAAAGACCTAAATATAAGACCTGAAACAATAAAGTACATAGAAGAAGACATAGGTACTAAACTCATGGACCTGGGTTTTAAAGAACATTTTATGAACTTGACTCCAATGGCAAGAGAAGTGAAGGCAAAGATAAATGAATGGGACTACATCAGAATAAAAAGTTTTTGCTCAGCAAGAGAAACTGATATAAAAATAAACAGACAGCCAACTAAATGGGAAATGATATTTTCAAACAACAGCTCAGATAAGGGCCTAATTTCCAAAATTTACAAAGAACTCATAAAACTCAACAACAAACAAACAAACAATCCAATAAAAAAATGGGAAGAAGACATGAATAGACACTTCTCCCAGGAAGAGATACAAATGGCCAACAGATATATGAAAAAATGCTCAGCTTCATTAGTTATTAGGGAAATGCAAATCAAAACTACAATGAGATACCACCTCACCCCTGTTAGATTAGCTATGATCAACAAGACGGGTAATAGCAAATGTTGGAGAGGCTGTGGAGAAAAAGGAACCCTCATTCACTGTTGGTGGGACTGTAAAGTAGTACAACCATTATGGAGGAAAGTATGGTGGTTCCTCAAAAAACTGCAAATAGAACTACCTTATGACCCAGCAATCCCTCTACTGGGTATATACCCCAAAACCTCAGAAACATTGATACGTGAAGACACATGTAGCCCCATGTTCATTGCAGCACTGTTCACAGTGGCCAAGACATGGAAACAACCAAAAAGCCCTTCAATAGAAGACTGGATAAAGAAGATGTGGCACATATACACTATGGAATACTACTCAGCCATAAGAAACGATGACATCAGATCATTTACAGCAAAATGGTGGGATCTTGATAACATTATAAGGAGTGAAATAAGTAAATCAGAAAAAAACAAGAACTACACGATTCCATACATTGGTGGAACATAAAAATGAGACTAAGAGACATGGACAAGAGTGTGGTGGTTACCAGGGGTGGGGGGAGGGAGAACAGGGGGAGAGTTAGGGGGAGGGGGAGGGGCACAGAGAACTAGATAGAGGGTGGCGAAGGACAATCTGACTTTGGGCGAGGGGTATGCAACATAATTTAATGACAAAATAACCTAGACATGTTTTCTTTGAATATATGTACCCTGATTTATTAATGTCATCCCATTACCATTAATAAAAATTTATTTAAAAAAAAATAAGATTTAAGAAAGAAGTATACATATATTATTTCTGCTTATCTGACAAATATTTTTACTAAATTTTAGGATTCTTACTTCCTTATATTATTGCATTCCTTTTATTGCTAGAGGAAAACCTAAGATTAAAATTATTTATTAGAATAAGGCATTCTTAGCTATCTTTTATAAAAAGTCATAGAATTTATGAGTCAGAGGGTCTTTAAAAATAGTATATTATATATACTTTATTTTATAAATTAATCAATGCTCATAATGACTTGTCCAAAGTAATCTGATGTTAATAATATGACAGCTACATTTCCCAACTTTTTATCTCTTAATCTGGGGATATTTCTACTTATATTGTACTCTGTCTGATATGTTGCATTCACAATGCTGTATTCTCTGAAGCCCAATTTCAAGATAAATATCCATACATTTAGGATATGTCACAATTGGCTCCTGTAAATTATCTGTAGTCCCAGAAGGAAAATTCAGTTTTAATTGTATAATACTGACTTCCAGTAGGTTTAGCTCTGACATATATTTAATTTCAAATCTACCTAGAAAATAGTTTCTATTTATATCAATGCATTGCTTTTTCTTTCTCCGTATTAAAATTGCATGTAGCTGGTATTTTCCTATTGACAAATTATTTCCCTGTATCTTTTAAGATTCAAGGACTCCTTATTTTGATATATATGATGTCAGTGTGTTGTCAATGAATACCAACATAAAAATAGAAAAACCAAATAAGAAAAAGAAAATCTTTCTGGTATTCAACTGTTATGAGGACAAAATAAAAAATGCAACTAACTATATCTCTATTGTTTATGTACTGGAGTTGCTAAAGTGACATTTTGATATAAGCTGCAAATGATATGAGAATTTCAGGGTAAAATGATGACTACTGAAACAGTTCTTTCACAAATTCTATGCTCTTGTCATGAGTAAATTCTTTTAGCAGTTTGCTGTTTTCTATTCTAGACTAATATTTTATATAATGCATGTATTCTTTATAGTCACTGCTATCTTAAAATAAAGACATGTAATACATATTTTATATAAATTGATCAGTATATATATACATATATAGTTATTTAATTTTGAAATATATGTTTTATAACATAATAGTATATAACTGGCTTTATCTAAGGGTCAATTTCATAGAAGTAGAGTCTGAGACAAAAATTCAAGTGCATATAATTTGTTGAAGAACTGCTGTTGGGTACAGGATTACCAGATTAAGAAAATAAAAATATGGTATGTCTAGTTAAATATACAGTAAATAGTTCTTTGACATATTTGGAGCATACTTATAAAATAATCATCTTTTTCTGAAATTTATATTTATTTCAAAGTCATTTATTGCATCTGATAATCCTACTCCATGGAACTAAAGAAAAATAGGGGAAGGCAATGAACAGCAGAGGTGGGTTGTCAACTGGACTCTAGCGTCCAAGGTTAAGCCTGGTTCTGTGGAAAGTGCCTATTTTATAGGAAGTATGACTTGTACTATGAAGTTGGTCCCACATTAGAGCTGAACCCTTATGCCAACATTATTGTTATTGGCTTCAGATTGTGTGGAGCAGGGGTGAAATGGAGGTGAAATAACCTCCGTGATGGCAACTTCTCTTCCAACAAGGTCAATTCTTTAGGGAAAGAGGACTATTTGAGCTGTTAGTGGGTAACAGTTACATTAAATATACTGAAATGTTTATGTATTCATGCATGAAAATCTATAAACAGCCATCTTTTTGCAATGGAAATACCTAGGTTTATTTCATCAAGTGGGATATAAATTCTCAATAAAACATAAGGAATGCCATCTTATAGCAGGTGTTTAGGAAGGCATCTTGTAATCAAAAGGTGAAAATATACTTCTTGCTGTTTTTCATAGTATTAGCACTGTCGTTTAGAATTTTTAATAGTTTTACTAATAATTGAGTCAGTTGCATTCTCTGCTTCTTATTTGTCCAAAATTGAGATTGCATGATTTGCTAAATAGAGTGAAATGACTAGTTTATTATCTGTTCCAAATGATTATTCTCTCTATAAGTCAGTTTTAATTTGTATAAACACTTTATAGGGTTCTCAGTAGAGTAACCAATTACATTATAATATCTATTGGATTGTTATGTTACTATTGATGGAGAAGTTTTGTTTCTATACATCTACAATACTGTTAATTTCAAAGATAATACAGCTCATCAGAATATGATACACATATGGGTCTGTACTGTCAAGGGATACCTGCCTCATCATAGGACAACATAATTGGTTCCAAAGCGCCTAAAAGCAAGTCAAAGAATAATTTTCAACCAAGTCAAGATTATGTTAAGAAAACCAAAGGGGAATCCCAAATACATTTGTGTTCAGAAAAAATTAATTTCAAATGGTAAACAAAACAACAAAACAGCATAAATTTCAAGCTAGAACTGAAGCCTCAGGTATATAGAACCAAATGTAAGATCTATTGGAGGAAAGGTACAGGGGGAAGAACAGGTTAGAAATAAATAATAAAGGTTAAGGATGATTATTGGGAAGTTTAGTGTATGGGACTTACCTGTACAGGGGGTCTTCAGGTTACGGCAGTCTTGACATACCTTTCGAGTTTATGACACACACTTCCATAAAAACTTTAAAAAATTGAAACATGAGTGTTTTTGCTTACGCTCTTAGCATCGTACTTATGGACTATGTGAGCAAACTAGTTTGATTGTGCATAGCAGAACAATACGCAGTACAGTGTACAGTTTGGTATATTTATGTCCTTATTCTGTGGCTTGGTTGTGTTTTTATTTTCTAGATTATGATTTTACAACTGTGTTAGGAAAGGTAAGTGACTTAGGCTAGCATGTGTTTCAACTTACAACAAATTCGGGTTACATCACTGTCATAGGAATGGAACTGTTTCATAAACCAAGGACTCCCTGTATTTAATTCCTGCAGTTTGCTCAAAAGGACCAAAGATTCATGGGATGTCATCTCACCCACATATAAGTTGTTATAAAATGCCTATTACTTTAAGAAATACAATAGTATTTATTATACTTCCTAGCAAAATAAAAGTTTTATATCAGTCAAATAAATAAATTTTTTAAATAGTTTGACAACATAAAGTTATTATAAAATCAATATGTTTCTTTATCAGAAATTAAAACATGCCTGACCAAGCGGTGGCACAGTGGATAGAGCGTCAAACTGGGATGTGGAGGACCCAGGTCAAAACCCCGAGGTTGCCAACTTGAGCGCGGGCTCATCTGATTTGAGCAAAGCTCATCAGCTTGAGCCCAAGGTCGCTGGCAAGGGGTCACTCAGTCTGCTGTAGCCCCCTGGTCAAGGTACATATGAGAAAGCATTCAAAGAACAATTAAAGTGCAGCAATGAAGAACTGATGCTTCTCATCTCTCTCCGTTCCAGTCTGTCTGTCCCTATCTATCCCTCTCTCTGACTCTCTCTGTGTCTCTGCAAAAAATAAAATTAAAAAAATTAAAACATGAAAATGTGCATAAAGAAATTCACCCTCAGTTAATCACTCAAAACAACAATTGTTAATTTATTTTTACAATTTTTGTATTCTTGCACCACATATTATTTTTATATAATGTTAATCAAATGGCTTATGTAAAATTAAATATGCTGATTAAAATGTTTTTCTGATTATAGACAAATATTTGCTTTTTGAAAGTAATTATGAATATGTAAAAACAAATAAATGTTCCTTAGAAACTCAAAGTCTAGAAAAACATTCCTATTTTTGTATTTTTTAGATTATTATTTTTCAACATTTTTTTTTTTTTTTTTGTATTTTTCTTAAGTTGGAAACTGGGAGGCAGACAGACACTTGCATGCGCCCGACCGGGATTCACCTGGCATGCCCACCAGGGGGCGATGCTCTGCCCATCTTGGGGCGTCGCTCTGCCACAATCAGGGCCATTCTAGCGTCTGAGGCAGAGGCCACAGAGCCATCCTCAGCACCTGGGCCAACTTTGCTCCAATGGAGCCTTGGCTGCGGAAGGGGAAGAGAGAGACAGAGAGGAAGGAGAGGGGGAGGGGTGGAGAAGCAGATGGGTGCTTCTCCTCTGTGCCCTGGCTGGGAATCGAACCTGGGACTCCCGCATGCCAGGCTGATGCTCTACCACTGAGCCAACTGGCCAGGGACTATTTTTCAACATTTTAAAACATAGTGATTTCAATAATTCAGTATAAACAGCATTAATATAAAATAGTATTAATTTTTAAAATGAAAAGCTAATGTGTGAACTGTGAAACTATATTTGAAATGAATTCTTTTGAAATTTTAATTAAAAAATCTAGTTATTATTATAAGATATAAAATTAAACAGCACACAATATTGATGTAAGAGGTCATCAAAAAATCCAGCCAACCTATGAAATTTGTGAAGGAAATGATGAAGCTCAAGAAAGTCATCTCCTCCCACTTTATTCTTCATTTTGAAGATTATTCTTCATTTTGAAGATTACAGAGAATATTTGTGTTCTATTTTGGTTCCATATCAAATTTTAGAATATTTCTTCTATATCTTTGAAGTATGCCATTGGTATTTTAATAGAAATTGCATTGAATTTATAGATTGGTTTGGGTAGTATAGACATTTTAATGATGTTTACTATTCTTATCCACGAACACAATATATGCTTCCACTTGTTTGTATCTTCCTTGATTTCTTTTTTTAATGTCTTAGAATTTCCCCTAGTATAAGTCTTTTACCTCCTTGGTTAAATTTATTTGTAGGCACTTGACTTTTTTTGTTACAATAGTGAAGGGGATTTTTTCCTTAATTTTTTTTCAGACAGTTTATTGTTGGTATATAAAAATGTCACTGATTTCTGAATATTAATTTTATTTCCTGCCACCTTGCCAAACACAGGAGCAGAGACACAGCTGTAAGAGGGAAGGGGTTGAGGGGATACGATCAGAGAAGGTGAAGGGATTAATGAAATTACATATATATAACACATAGATACAGGTAACAGGACAAAAAATCCCAGAGGGAAGGGGGGAGGGAGTTAGGAGGAGGGGGACAAAGGCAGTATAAGGGGGGTTTGGGGGTAGGGGATGAGGGTGTTATATTGAGTGGAATACTTGAATCTATGTTAACACAATAATTTAAAATTAATAAAAATTAAAAATAAATAAAAAAGAAAGTATTCTTCTGTAACGTGAAGACATGAGGAAGAAAAGAAGCAATTGAATCACCCACTGTGTGTAACATCTTTGTTTCTGGTCATGGAATATATAAGAGACAAATAGACAATCCAAATTAAATTTTGTGATTGATATCCTAGTTAATTATCAACCACCATTATATTAAAAATATGAGAAAATTAGAATAAATTATCAATTTTATAATTTTATTGAATCTGATCATCTATAAATCTACAGACAGAGTTAGAATCACAGAATAATATATTTAATTATCAGCATGATAGAAAAAAGACTGATCAAGATACAGTAATTTAAAGAACTAATACTTACTAAAAATTGAGTGTTCAGTTCTTCTAAAGTTAAATAATATGAGAAGTTACCAGAAAAATGACAAAAACACATTAAAATCAGCAACTATGCATTGTATTCTATAATGTTCTAAAAGTTAGTTTTCCATTTGAAAGAAACTTTTAATTTAAGAACTAGAAGATCATCTGTGTAGGTCAGTGGCTTTTAACTATCCTTAGAGCACAAAGATTTCATAAAGAAGACATCAGAGTATTATGTTGACATTCACTGGGTAGCTCTAGGTCCTCTGCTTCCACTTGAACCAAAGCATACCTACTTTATTGTCTATATATATCTTTTATACTTTTTCACTGGATTTTATTTGAAAAAAAAAGTTTTTAGCTACTTTACAAAAGAGGTAAAGAAATTCAGACTTAATTTGGGTCTATTGCATGTCATGTGTGCAAAATTTATTTTTCAGTGAAATACACATCCTGGTTAACTCAAAACCAAGTTTTAAGTCTTCCAGAAGTGCTAAAGCCTTTCAACTTCAGACCTTTATTGTCTGTGGAATTGAAGACTTAGTCTACTAAAAGTACTAAATATTCTTTCTACTGTACCATAATCATTTGTACAGTATATGCAGTTTAGTTTGGGATACGGAGAATATGAACAGTGCAACCATTATAAAAGGTAAGTATCCTTAAAGTTTTTGTCAAGTATTAATCACCAAAATTTATTTCTGTAGGAAGAGAAATAATAATCTTGATAACTTCTCTTTTAAAGCTAAAAAAATGTTTTAACCATATTGCTGAAAAAAATGTGTCACTATTGACATTTAAACCTACTCTGTAGCTTAAAAATAAACATTCTTGTTGACTGTGTTAACCTACTCTGCCTAATCTTTATATCTTTTTCTTTTTTTTATGAGGGAAGGATTAAATTATTCTAAATTATTTTTTCTAGTGTGTATTATTTTGTATCCTTTACAATGCAAATGGCAGGAAAAGCTCATTTATACTGGTTTAATCAATGAGGAAATTTATTACTAAATGTACTAGAAATTGCAAAGATTTGCAAAGATATGGTGCATCCTGAGGTTTCTTGAATAAGCAGCTCAAGTGTGTCATGTATGTCCCAAATTTCTCTGTCAGTGTTGGCAACATTCTTACTAAGAATAAGATGACTGAAGAAGTTCTTTGTGTCACATTCAGACCCAACAACATCCATAAATAAAAGGGAAAAATAGATGTTCTTATGACTGTCTTACAGAAGATAAGAATGTTTTTGTAGTAGCAATTCAGCTGCCTTGGTGTCAGTCTGGTAGATTAGAGTTGGCTCACATGAATATTCTTATACGAAAAACAGCAAGGAAGTTGAACTGAACCTAGTATGCCCACTATGGAGACTGGATAGAGATTCACTTTACCATGAAACACATAATTATGTGCATTGTGCATGACGGTAAACTCTTGGATAAAATTGGGAAGCATGAGTTGATAATGATTAAGCAAATAACTGTGTCCACTACACAATGCTCCTAACATAAGGCTATATTTATAATCAGCAATTATTAATGGAAATGAGATCAAAGTAAAATTAATCTAAATCTGAATAAAGTTATTAAAATACCATTCCAGACATTCAACCCAAGCTTCTCCAACCATTTAAACTGTTGTTAAAATCAGCTTAAAAATGGCTCTGGCCAGTTGGCTCAGTGGTAGAGCATCGGCCTGGCATGTAGGAGTCCCAGGTTCGATTCCCAGCCAGGGCACAACAGGAAAGGCACCCATCTGCTTCTCCACCCCTCCCCCTCTCCTTCCTCTCTGTCTCTCTCTTCCCCTCCCGCAGCCAAGGCTCCACTGGAGCAAAGTTTGCCCGGGCGCTGAGGATGGCTCTGTGGCCTCTGCCTCAGGCACTAGAATGGCTCTGGTTGCAAGAGAGTGGCGCCCCAGATGGGCAGAGCATCGCCCCTTGGTGGGCATGCCGGGTGGATCCCGGTCGGGCTCATGCGGGAGTCTGTCTGACTGCCTCCCCATTTCCAACTTCAGAAAAATTAAAAAATAAAATAAATAAAATAAAATCAGTTTAAAAATAACAGAATAGATTTGTACTGGTAATACTAATTTGAATGCTTTCTCTGAGGTAATTATTTAGGCATTATGACACTGACACATTGATTAGAGAGAATATTAATTGCTTTATCCAAATAACCAAATGACCTTAGGAAATTGGCACAGAAATTACCAAAGCTGTTGCCACACTGTGGATCTTCCTGCACTGTTCATGTGAACTTGTAGGCTTGAGCTATCTCTTATGTAACTATTACTTACCTAGTTTCAACAGTGAACCCTGTGTAACACTGAGTGCCATGTCAGGATAACCAGAAATGTAGTCCTGGAGATCATGTTAATGTTGCCATAATCACCATATAAAATAATTCCTGAGCAGATCAGATGAGAACAACAAAAACCTAAAACAGAAAATTAAAAACAAAGGTAGACATTTATGGAATCCTTATTGTTTGGTGCTAGATAATATTCTAAGTGAACTAAAAGTGTGCAGCAAATATATAAGGCAGGTGCTATTATTAGTATCGTCATCCTCATTTTATACATGAGAGACAGACATATAACAGATAGGAAAGCCTTGCAACTAGTAAGTAGAAAAGCTGGTACACCCACCCAAGCAACAGGGCACCTGAGCTCACAGCTCTTAAACACTATGCTACCCTGCCTCTAACAGAGATGCAAGGAAGAAGATATATGTGGTTTTAATATGGTGAACTGGCTTCACTTTGAGAAGAGAAATGGATTTAGGCACCCACTTAAGAAAAAACTCTGGCAAAATTAAATTATTTTATTATTCTAGAAAATATAAAATTAATTTATACAAATTATATCCGAATATTAAATAGTTACAATTTTCTGTTTTCAATATAGTATGTGCTTATTTATATCACTAATTGAAATCTTTGATAACCCTGTTGCTTCAATTCATTTCCAGACTGTGTAGTTATTATAGACTATGGGACTATATCTTGTGTATTTTCATAAAAGTAATACCAGAATTCCAAAATCAAATTTATAAGTATTTTAAATCTGGATCAATTTTTCTACTAAAAATAATGTCCAGAATTTTTATTAGACACAGATGAATAAATAAATTTAACTTATTAGATTAGTAAACATCTGCCATTTCTACAGTTTTCTATTGTACCTATTGAAAGTTATTTTCTGTATAAAAAACTAGTTTTCAGGACATGTATAGTCCATATAAGTATTCCATAAACATTCCTAGGCTCTAGGCAGTTTATAATTAAAATCAAATACTTAAAATTATATGAAATCCATCTGAAACTGATAAAAGTAAAAAGAAATGACTGACAGTAGAATAATAAGCAACATTTATTTGATAAAGATTTAAATCATGAAGGAAAGACTTAAGATATAACATCAACACAGCCACTGTTTTAACCTGTAAATTCATTTGAAGTCAGCCTTGAATGATATAAAGGCAATGTAGAGATGGTAATATTTTAAAACAAAATCAAGTAGTCCAAACTGGTAGAAACTACCATTAGAAATATATTGTGCATGAGAGGAAGGCAGTCAGAATTGCATTAATAAAGTATCGGTAAAAAAATGCAACATAATTGAACGATAAGATAACCTGGACATGTTATCTTTGAATATATGTATCTTGATTTACTGATGTCACCCCATTAAAAATAAATAAAATAAATAAAAAAAAATTTAAAAAAAATTCTTAACAGTAGGTGAATATACATATATAATTTGGAAAGAACTCTGGGTCACTGTTAACCTAAAAGAGAGATAAAGAAAGAATGCTTTTTATAATGTTTTATGAATATTTACAATGCTTGACACATTATATTAATGTGAAATAATGATTGAAGCCTTGTAAAATCAATAGTTTTATATACTCTACATATGTAGTTTTATATATATCTATATGGAATAGAACACCAAGAGGCCCTGGCCGGATCGCTCAGTGGTAGAGCGTCAGCCTAGCATGCAGGAGTTCCCAGTTTGATTTCCGGACAGGGCACACAGGAGAAGCACCCATCTGCTTCTCCACCCCTCCCCCTCTCCTTCTTCTCTGTCTCTCTCTTCCCCTCCCGCAGCCAAGGCTCCATTGGAGCAAAGTTGGCCCGGGCGCTGAGGATGGCTCTGTGGCCTCTGCCTCCAGCACTGGAATGGCTCTGGTTGCAACAGAGCAATGCCCAAGATGAGCAGAGCATCTGGGCAGAGCATCGCCCCCTAGTGGGCATGCCGGGTGGATCCCGGTTGGGCGCATGCGGGAGTCTGTCTGACTGCCTCCCCGTTTCCAACTTCAGAAAAATACACACACACACACACACACACACACAGACGAAAAAAAAACCCACCAAGAGGTACAAAAATCACATTACAACAGAATATTATGAAAGACACACATCATTTCTAGGGTCAAATTTTAGGGATTACCTAGAAAGATACATTATAAAACATTATAGGAAGGCAATAGAGCCCTTTTTATTCTGCTAAAATAAATGTATTTTTTTTTCCAATAACAAAACTTTCCCAAAATAATTTGAATATATGCTTAAAAATAATTATATTTTAGTTATTTTGTTTGAAGGCATTGGTAAGAGGGCAAATTGACACTGAGTTTGATTCAGAGGTCAGCTGTTTTGCCTGCTAGTCCATTCAATCACTTTATTATGCCTTGAAATATTTTGTCAATAGGGGGTAAAAATATTTAAAGCTACTAGATTTTTAGAATAATCAACAGGATATTAACAGGTTGATTTTCAAGTTCACATTTTTTCTTCAACTCAAATCATAAAAATCTTAAGGCAAATTAAATGTTATAGAATCATAGGACAGTCTTCTTGGGAAAATGCTATTAAAACAGAATTGCTAACCAAAAGCAAATTTCTGCGATTAGAGTTACCAGAGTGGCATTGTAAGGCCATTCTACCGCACTAGAGGCATATGATCCTAAAATTTCTGTTTCTTACATTAATATTAAAACTCTCTGGGTGGAGAAAGGAAGATATATAATGATAATTTTTTTGATAAAGCAATTTGGTGTCAAAATGAATTCTTCAGAATTTAGACTCCTGTATATCAGGAGTAATTATATGTCCTACCTAGAAATTCAATTAAATTCCTAAATTAAAATAAGATTTACAAAATAATCACTCTTTATGAGATAGTTGTAGAAAAAAACAACAACAAACACCTTTTTTAAAGAAAATCTTGCATTTTGCACTGCTGAAATATCTGCATAAATCAATGTGTACAGATATACTTTAATTGTAATAGAGAACTGCATGGCCCCTTAATCTCCTGCAGCAGTTCTTAATCAAGTTTTAATTTGATGACATAATTGAAATAAAATTGTTTAAGAACTATTACATACCATAGAAATAGGAGTTTATAGGCAAGAAACTGAAAGAGTCAAGAACAAATCAGAAGTACTACAGAAAGCCAAGATTTGTTTAGGCTTGAATGAGGATAAAAGTAGAGTTGAGAGTTCTCTAACATTTATATAATATAATACTTTTTCTCTCTTACTCTTTATCTATTCATCTATCTATGATCTATTATTCATTTATCTATAGACATAGATAGTATGTAAATCATTTTAGCTGCTTTTTAAACTTTGAAACTTGTTCTGTACTGAAGTTAAAAACTAAAAAGTTGCTTTACAAAATTTAGAGTATTATTTTAAAAACAACTTTTCCTTTATTATAATACTTGGGGCTTTTCAGATTTATGTCTTTGGTACTATACTTTCAATTCTGAATTTCTTAATCAGTAACTTGGATAAAGATCTAGAAGCAATTTTCATCAAACATTGGTGTTGTTCTTTAAAGGTGCAAGCTCTCAATCTGGTATAAATTTGCAATCTGACAATAATTAGAAAATTTAACATAAAGTTTTTAATAGGTCTCTATTTACCATGTAGCATCATTGTATTTATGTGTAGATATTATATATATATTTGGAGTAGTTATTTTTTAGGAATGTTTTGGGTTATTCTATATATTTTCTTTAATTCTTAGTCATTTGCCAACAGTAGAAAGAATACACTTCTGTACAGTTCCTCTACTCCCACAAAATAGATACTACTATGGAGAAACAAAAAACGTTAAAGAAGTCTGGATAGCTATACAAGTCACTTTCATGACAAGTGTCTTTTATTGGCATGGTTCTCAATTAGAGACCATTCATAATTAGCATTGGAAAATGGGAATGTTTGAGGTATTTAGTGATTGGGGCTTACTACAGACATTTAGTGGGAAAGGCTATGTGTACTGAATACCTACAATGCTCATGATATTCTTACTCAACAAAGAATTGCTTCACTCTGAGTGTCAATAACATTAAAAAAATGTTGGTTTTTAGGTTTAAGGTGAAGGAAGAAAAATGACAATTGGAGGTAGTTCAACTGGTGGAAGTTAGGTGTGCTTCACACTTTAATTCTTTAAGCAGCCATGCCTTGGCATACGATTTCTTAAACCTAATCTTCAGGTTCTGATTTTGAAGCTGAATGTTCCACTGGTTATGCCTATTTAAGTCTCTGATCCTGACTTCTGCTTTCTTCTCTATCCCAATCTCTTCTTCTGAGTTTATGAATTCAGCCTGATGAAATAGACACTAATTAGAACAGTAACTTATGGTTTTGAAACTTCAATTTAGAAATTATTCTGGTTTATAATAAAGACATTATCCTGTTTAGCAATAAATTTAATATTACTTTGCTTTACAACCATGCATATATGTTAAAAAGTTTCCATATTTTTCACTGAATTGGAAAACTCAGAGAAATAGCAATTTAGATAGTCAATATTAGTGGCTGTTAATATATATTAGAGGCACACTTTTTGGCTTATTTTTGGATTTGTATTTATATATATTAATTTGCTTCTGTATCTATATGTATATCTATATAGATGTATATATGATATTTTAAAGGAAACTTTTAAATTTATTTTTTAATTGAATGTATTGTGGTACAGGTTCAAGTGTGAAACAATAAAATATCATCTGCACATGGCATCGTGTGCCCATCACCCCAAGCAAAGTCTCTTTCATCCTCATTTTCTCCCCCTTTATCCACCTCCGCTTACCTCCATCCCCCCTTTCCCTCTGGCTACTACCACACTGTTGTTTAAGGATCACACTGTATAGAAAGTATGTCTCTTTGACCTCCAAGTGTGTATAGTTGAAGTTGTATAATTAAATACACATATGAAGTAATTTAAAGTAATTTTGTCTCTTCTTATTTTGCCAGCCAATTATATAAGCATAATGATACATAATAGTACAGTGAACATTTTTTGAATCTCTGGGTTTTATTAATTGTTATGCTATGTCATAATATGCATGTCAGAATATTCTGTCTGGCTCTTTTTATTTTAATAGTTGCTCTCATTTGATTATGAGCAATTAGACTGCTACATAAACAAGATACTTATCATGATACCTTCTTTGTTCAGGAAGAATTGACTACCCAAATAATATTAATGGAAAAGTTCTACTATTCCCTATTAAATCTAAGTATCATGTATGTTTTCTCAGAACACAATAACTGTGGATAAAAAGTAGCTTATTATTGTTTTATTTACCTTGGAGAAACTGACTGATTTGAACAGAATACATTAATGTTAAGGTCTGACTTAAACACAACCATGAACATGTTGCTGAAAACGGTTACATAAAATAGTCATAATGAGCATACACATGATAACTATAGCTAAAAGTCAGTGGAATTAAAATCTCCTTGCCTGTGATATATTGATACAATCTAGAGAGATACAATCTAGAGATTGTATTTAATTTATGGAAGAAAATGCCACATTTAAAATAGTGTTTACATAGAATCCAGAATAAGGTTTTTGAGGATAAATTTGTTGATTTTCAATGAAGCAAGATAATCATGATGAAATTCAGAAGCATGTGGAAATTTAAAAAAAATAAAATTTTCAGTATAAACTACTTTGTTAATGTCAAAGATGTGAAAAGCATGTGGTATGATTGCCCACATTCAGTCTCTTAAAGAGCTGTAGCAGCAACAGCTACAATTTTAATACATTCAGGATAAGGTTATGGCTGATAAGTGCATCTACATTTGGGATCTTGAGAAAAAAATGAATGCACAGACTGAGCTTCAGAAAGGTTTCATAAAAGGGGTGGGAAAAGGATAGTTAAAATTTCCAAAGGAAAAAGGCCAGGGAGGGTACATTCATATAGAGTATGTAGAAAAGACTCTCAAACTAACAAGCTAGGTTAAGTTCATGTGTAAAGCTAGTGGAAAAGCCAATCAGAAAGAGAGTCCTTAGTTTATGAAATTCTTTGAATTAAAGAATTAAGACTTAGGACTTTTGTTAATAAAGTTTTTTTGAAGAAAGAATGAAAAGCCCAAATCAAATGTCTTAGCCTGGGTTCCTAGAAAAAGACAGCCTGAGGCATAAGCACAAATGCTGTTATTTTCTTAGATAGTACATCTCAAAGAAGAGAAGTGAGGGACAAAAGATTGAAGGGTGTGAGGGGGTGAGAAGGGTAGAGAAAGAGCTGGAATAAGCTAGTCAGTTTTAAGGGGTGATGGATGCTGGATCCTGAGGGAGTGCCCTGAGAAACCATATAAATTGTGTCAAGACTGTTTCTCCTGGAAAGAAATGAGATAGAATGATTTAACCACCTCTTCTCAAGTTATATTGGTTAAACATTTACCCTATGCGTTGTTAATATTCCTGCTCTCTGGACTGTAAATTTGGCAGGAATCGAGGCAATGCCAATTGCACCTGTTTATGGTTGTTGCTGAGAGCCTTTACAGAGCTGGAATGGAAGCAAGTGATGCATGGATGGGAGAAAAAGTATATAGATTTTTGACATGGTAATGTTTTAGAAAAACTGACATGATCACATAATCAAGAAAAATATATTAAAGACAAGATACTGTGTTAGATTTCTTTTTTTAGTACTCCAGATAAATAGCAGTGAAGGTAATGATCTTCATTAGCATCTTAGTATTTGGAGTGTGAAGAAAAAACGACTATATAAAGGTGTGAAAAAAAAATTCAGGGCCTAGCAGGTGAATTAATGTAGGATGATAGAAGGCAAGAAAAATGGTATCACATTGTTTAGCCTGACTTGATGGCAGTGTTCCCTTCGGAAATGATTTTTGTTGTTGACTTTTTTTTAAGCAGACATTAATGTTAAATATGTTTTAGACATGTAGAATTCCGTGTGTACTGATTTCATCAGTAAAGATTTTCTAACTATGCATCTAAGAAGTGCAGCTAAACATATAATGTAGAATATATTCTCATTTGCATATATAGTAAATTTAATTTCTGCTTTCCTCTCAGAATACAATCTTTGTTATTTGGGCAGAAACCAGTGGGTCAGATGATATTATTTTCTCTAAAAATAATAATAAATTTATTATTTATCTTTCCCAGAAAAAAATAGGATTATGCTATACAATGAAAAGTTCATTTTAGAGAGTCTCTATAAAAATTTTTAATACAAAAATAACTCCTTACCCCTCCACACATAATAAATATATTTTGGCACATAAATCTTTCCTGTACTAATGTGATAGAAAATGTGGTTCAAGGCTTAAAAGTAGAAAAGAATGTCTATTGTTTCGGAGTGTTAACTAAACAAATTGATAACCAAATTACCTTTCATTTCTGCAAAATATGACCCTTTTGTTCATGAGCCCATTGAACAATGACAAAAATTACTGGGGAAAATGAAACTGCTATCTCAAAAATAGGTCAACTTATCCACTTAATTTTTATTTCCTTTTATCTTTCCAACTTTTTTTTTTTGTATTCCATACTATTTCTCTACTTTTTTTATTTAGAAATTAAATTTAATGAGGTCATAATGGTCAATAAGAATATGTAGGTTTTTGGCAAATATCTTAATAGCATTTGAATTGTTGATTGCATTGTGTGTCCATCATCCCAAGTCAAATCATTTTCTGTCAGCGTATGTTTGTCCCTCTTTACTCCCTCCCCCTTCATCCTCTCCTTCTAGTAACTACTCACGTTTGTTTATCTCCATAAGTCTCAGTTTTATGTCTCAGCTATGTGTCAATTTATATAGTTCTTAGCTTTTTCTGATTTACTTATTTCACTTAGCATAATATTATCAAGGTCCATCTAAGTTGTCATAAATAACAATATATCCTTTCTTACGGCTGAGTAGTATTCCATTGTATATACGTATCACATCTTCTTTATTCTGTCCTCTATTGAGGAACACTTTGGTTGCTTCCATGTCTTGGATACCATGAATAATGCTGCAATGAACTTGGGGGTACATGTGTCTTTGCATACCCAAGTTTTCAAGGTTTTTTTTTATAAATTTTAAACTATTTTTTTAATTACAGTAGTCTTTTAATTGTATTTTGTATTAGTTTTAGCTGTATAGAATAGCAGTAAGACCATCTTCTACTCAAAGTGTTTCCCCCGATATTTCAAGTAGCCACCTGGCATCATACCTAGTTATTACCATATTATTAACTATATTTTCTATGTCGTACTCTGTATCCTCTATCCACTTAATAATTAAAAGCCTTCTCTGGTGAAGTGATCCTTTGGTGAATATTCATGTGGGACACAGATATCTTCACATTTTATGCCCAAAGAGCCTATCCATATGCTTCTTCCCCACACTTACTTGTCATTCCTTTATATTCTGGTCCAAGGTAACTTCCCATAAGGCTATACATTCAGGCTGGAAGAGAGAAAATATAGCAGAAATGCAGACCATGCATTTTTGGGCCACTTTTTTATGTAGTGCTGCTGTCCATGACCAATTTTATGGCTTGGTGTTCAGATAACTGAGTGTCTGGCTTTAATGACATGTCAATGACCAAGAGTTGCCTGGTCTGATGTATCAGTGAGAGCCTGGGGGTGGGGGGTTGGATGACTATCTCTTATATTTTGTATCACCTGAACTGAAGGATTGTTAAGTTTTAAGATAAGTAATAGCCTGTATATCCTCTCACAGAGATATAATGAAATATTTTGTGTTCTGTATTTCAATGTCTACTGGATACTTTGTATTCACAGTATCCAACTTTGGGTATATCTCTGGGTCATATGTCTAAACATTCAGAACTTTTATAGAAAATGTGTTTTATTGCTCCTGTACATTTACTAACTTTATTTACAAAACTTCATCTATATCTTAGCAACAAGTTAGGCATAGTTTATGCATGTTTTTCAATAGATTTAATAAATAATATCAGTCTAGGAAAAGTCATTGTATGCCACCTTTTATATTAAAAATACTTACTTGAAATGTCAGGTTTATTTACTTCATAACAAAGAACAGATTGGAGGCTATTATTTATCTACTGCTTAAAAGCTATGTTAACTCGCCTGACCAGGCAGTGGTGCAGTGGAGAGAGCATTGGACTTGGACAAAGAGGACACAGGTTCTAATCCCTGAGGTTGCCTGCTTGAGCATGGACCACCAGCTTGAGCACAGGGTCCTTGATTTGAGTGTGGGATCATAGACATGACCCCATGGTTGCTGGCTTGAGCCCAAGCTGGCTTGAAGCCCAAGGTCACTGGCTTGAGCAAGAGGTCACTTGTTCTGCTGGAGCCCCCTAGTCAAGGCACATATGAGAAAGCAATCAAAGAACGAGTAAGGTGCTGCAACGAATAATTGATGCTTCTCATCTCTCTCCCTTCCTGTCTGTGACTGTCCCTGTCTCTTTCACTAAAAAAAAAAAAAAAAAGGAAAGCTATGTTAGCTCATTAGAACTAACCTTTAAAATTCAAATATAATATTCCATTATATAGTTGAAAATATTTAAATACTTTCTAAGATGGAGGCTTTCTTGCCTTGCCCTGAAATTATTCATATAGAAAATTTTAATTTATTTACATGAGGAATATTTTATTATATATTATAGTTTCCATAAGCATTTACTATTATAATCTATGACAAGTAAATGTATACTTACTTAACTATGTAAACCATCTACAAATAACTTTTGTTCATTCAATACTAAGCCTCTCCATTGACTTTATATACATCTATTTCTCTATTAAAACCATATTTTCTTACTATAGCTAAATTAGATTTTGTTTTCTTCAACTTAAGTTTAACAGATAAAAGAATCAACCCATCTTTTTTTTTTTTTTAATCTTTCTGAAGCTGGAAACGGGGAGAGACAGTCAGACAGACTCCCGCATGCGCCCGACCAGGATCCACCCCGCACGCCCACCAGGGGCAACACTCTGCCCACCAGGGGGCGATGCTCTGCCCCTCCGGGGTGTCACTCTGCCGCGACCAGAGCCACTCTAGCGCCTGGGGCAGAGGCCAAGGAGCCATCCCCAGCGCCCGGGCCATCTTTGCTCCAATGGAGCCTTGGCTGCGGGAGGGGAAGAGAGAGACAGAGAGGAAGGAGAGGGGGAGGGGTGGAGAAGCAGATGGGCGCTTCTCCTGTGTGCCCTGGCCGGGAATCGAACCCGGGACCCCTGCACGCCAGGCCGACGCTCTACCACTGAGCCAACCAGCCAGGGCCTCAACCCATCTTTTAAGTTTCACAATTTTGTAGGACTCTTTCTTAATGAAACATCTCCTTTCAGTATTGCAAACTGTCTTTTATGAATGACAGTAGCCTAATGTATGGCTCCCTAATTAAACTTGTCTTACTGGTCATTGTTGCACTACATATTTTTTCTTCTATATCATAAGCTCTTCAAAACAGTAACTATGTGCCATATACCATTGTATACCTTATTATATCTACTTCTCATAATTGGATAATATTTTAAGAGGAAAAAATATGTTATATTGCATTATAGGAGTACTACTAAAATATCCTAGACATGGTGTATTTGTTTCTTAGATTTTTCATTACAAAAGGTATTATATCTAACAGTAAACCATTAAATACTGCCTTTTATACTGTTGCTGTTCTATTTCTGTATATTTGTGTATGTGTATGGATGTGTGTGTGCATATTCAGCACAAGGCAATGAAAAATGATAATGCAAAAGAAGACGTGCCTTTTGATATGGAAATTACATTTTTATTTAGGTTACTGCTTCAAGTTAATACACATAATAAATTAAGTAAGGTTATTTTTGAAATATTTTAGTGATGTGCAAATTCATACTAAAAATAGGCTAAGTAACAAGATTTTGTTTAGAAAACACTGGGGCAGAGATTTAATGGATTATGTCTTCAACAGTCAGGATAAGTCATTTCACTGCAGTTTTTTAAATTCTAAACATTTCTGATTAACTAGAATAACTTGTTTGTTTTAAATGGGTTATCTGTTTGAACAGTGTCTTCTCTGACTTAAAATATTAAAACTATCTAGAAAGAATCAGATGGCTTTTTCTTGCATCACCTACTGTTTGTTTCACTTTCCCTGACAATCTCAAATCAGCAAGAACAGAATCACATGCACATGGTATATACTGTCCCTTTGCAGCTAGCATTTAAATGTCTCCATTTTATTTTAATGTTTGAAAATCACTAAATATGCATTATTATTTATGGAACTAAAATTCTGTTTTAAAATTCTTATCATATTTTGTTTCATTTTGTATGTTAAAACATGTTTAAATTTGATCAGAAAAAAAGTTAACACTACCCATTTTCCAAGATGACTTCTGTACCTTGTGCACTATTTCAGATAGCTAAAGGGTACATTCAAGAAGGAGCTTGTTCTCCTCAAAATCAGTAACAAAGTCATTCAGAAGAAGGAGAATGCCTTCATATGTTTTTTATTTCATCAAACACAGACAGAAATCACAAGTTCTACCAGGTATCTATTAGAATCATTAGAGCAGGCCAACATGACCATAAACCCCTGTTTTGTTAGGACTTTCAGTGGTTCATCTTCTGCTCTATCTGAATTTGAATTATTTAGTGGTTCTTTCCCCGTGGCATTCTTGTAAAAGGACTGTTTACTCTGAAATAAGAATGTTTGTTCTAAATGTTTCATCTTTAAATAGATCTTAATGAGTCTTGCTTTCAAAATTTTTAATTCAAAGATGATAACACTGAAGCATAAAAAATGTGAATGTGAAAGATGGATTTGGGGCTGTGGTGTTGACAGTGAGCACTGAAAGAAATAATAAGGCCCATTCAACTTTTATAGTAAGAAAACTCAGGTAAATATTATCAGGAAAATAAACAAAGATTTGATACACTTGATAAAGAACATAGATAAACAAGATTTGGTATTACTTGCCTTCCTCTGTCACTTCTTTATAATAAAATGAAGAAAATACTGAAGGGTAAGTTTTGGAAGGGGTTGCAGGTTCGAAATGTTTCAGTCTGGCTTTGGCATGCTTTTATATAAGAGCAGCAGCCAGACAAAGAGCCTATTAAATAACCAGTGCCCCTTGGGAGTAAGTTAAGAAAAACGTTGGACATTTCATTTTCTTAGAAAAATTGCAAAGGTCTCCAGAGTAAAACTTTTTTCTAGTTCTCAAGAGTCAATATAATTTGAGACTTCAAAGACTAATGCTTCTGCAAAAAAAAATGTTTCTGTATGATGAGTGGAATCTGGAGAATACATTATTTCTAGACAATGGAGAGTAGGAAAACAATAGTTCGTTAAGACCCAAGGTGTTCAAAGCATAAAACGTTCACCTCTATGAAAATATGCACAAATTTGGACCTGAGCTCTTTAGTCTATTTATATTTATAAAGGAGAATAGCTGAAATAAGCATAATGCTTTTAAAAAGATAATTCCTGAAATATTTCTATAAGTTTATCAATATTTCAAGTTTTTTGATACTTAAGTTTATTTATTAAGAAATTAGGTATAGTTTGGATTTGGACTGATAAACTATCAAAAGACTTTGTGTGTGTATGTGTGTGTATGAAAGAGAGAGAGAAAGAGAGAGAGAGATAGGAAGGGAGAAAAATGAGAAGTATCAGTTTTTCATTGTGGCACCTTAGATGTTTATTGATTGCTTTCTCATATGTGCCTATACTGGGGGAACTACAACAGAGCAAGTGACCCTTTGTTCAAGCCAGAAATGTTGGGCTCAAGCCAGTGATCCCGCGCTCAAGCTGGCGACCTCGGAATCTTGAACCTGGGTCCTCCTCATCCCAGTCCGAAGCTCTATCCACTGCGCCACCACCTAGTCAGGCTCAAAATACCTTTTATGTTAGTAGTCCTTCACTGAAGTACTTCACCTTACAAATACTGGCTGGCAATAGGCATTGAAAGAATACATTTCAAAAAGATGCTCAAATATTGTTTAATGCCAACAGGACTAATGGATGTGAAAGTAACATTTTGTGAACTAGCCCATCAAAATTCCATGATTTTTATAAGCTTTGTAACTTATAGTTTTAAATTGTGTTTAATTTAAATCACTGTACTTTGGCATAAATATTAGAAATTATTACTTAAGTTTTAATTTTAGTAAACAAGAATAAATTTATTTAGAAAACTAAAGAAATATTTTGGCTTTGAAATCACTAAATATTTAATTGAAGAAAATAATCATGATTTCATATACCTTATCATTGTTCATGATTATTAAGATTTGGGAGTACTTATTCCATGCCTTTTTCCCAGTATTGTTTTGAAAATACTATTTTACATTTTGTTTCATCCAGCTATATTTTAATACAAGTCTTTTAGTCATGTTACATTTTCTTTTACTAATGCTATACTATCTGAATAATCACTGTAATAGTTGCATAAGGCCTCATGATTTATGGATTGGTAAAATCATTAAGAATTTCAATCAATAAAAATAAAGGCTCAGAATATAAAATGGCAGAATGGTGTAAAATTCTCAAGTGTGAGGTAAGTATTTCATATGATACTTATATTGTGTGAAGATTGGATCCTCACAACTTCAGTTGTCCCTATATTCTATAACTAGAATCAACAAAAGCACACTTAGTAGCAATGGATTTAAAAATAGTTGTGATGAGTGTGTGTGTATACATGCATGCAAAAATGTTAAAATTTGTAACTAATATAAGTGAAGAGAGGGGAAATATACATATTTATTAAGTGGTTATTTAATGTCCAGTATGGTCCTTTGTGTTTTATATATGTTAATAAAATTTCTACTTTTCCAACTGTTCACTTCTGACCACAGAAAAGTAGAAAAACACAATTTATTTATATATGCTAAATTAGATTTTGTTTTCTTCAAATATAATACAATTTATTTATATATGATTTATTTTTCACCTCTAAACTGGACTGGATCTTGACTTTTTTTTTTTGGGTTAAATATTTGGCTACAGCCCTCCAAACTAACATTGCAGTTTTCTCCCATCCTTTGACTTGAAATTATTGAGAACTAAAATATTTTCATGTACTTTGCAATTGCAAATTACAGCCAAAGAGATTTGATATAAGCTTAAGGACTAGCTACAACAGCTTAAACAATCTTAGTAACTGATGCTATAGAAACCATGCAGAGTTTATCTAAGCACCAGATGACATCACCAAAGATATTAGTTATTAATCAAAGCAAACAACATCTAAATTTTAGGCCAACTAGCCTAGGCCCCCAGCCCCCCAACATGCTTACCTAGATATTTCCTTTTATTGACCACTCATCATAATTCATGTAGTCCTAAATTTTTCCCCAGTAATATTAAAATTTGTAACACTATTTGTCTTTACCAGGTTGCAAGCCTGGCTTGTATTCCAGGAATACCTCTCCTTACCAACTCTAGACACCATCACAACCCCTTTCCTGGCCAGGCCTTATTCATCCCTCTGACAGAGAGCAAGGATCACTTGGCTCTGAAGGAAAACTCTGCCTCTTTTCAGCAGGAAGCAGCTACAGAAGAGACCTTAGGTCTCTTTTCCCTTTAAGAATTCAGAGTCAAGAATCCTTGCAAGGAGAATGCTAGAGTTGGAACTTAGACAAGCATGGGCAGAGTAGGTATGATAGGCCATAGACAAGACTGGAAAGCCCCAGGTAGCTAGCAATGAACTGTGACGAGTACTGTAGGTTAGGACCTCACCCCAAGGTGACCTTTCCTCCCCAAGCATATTGCTAGTCATGGGATTTTAAATCCCCTTAGTGTACAGGCAGGGGGACCAAAGATAAGCCTCATATGAATCCCTGCAAGCTCTTGCATGACCACTCTCTTAAACACTAAGCCCTCTGGACAATAAGCTTCTGACCCACATCAAATAATCTCAGGGACAAAGCCTAAGATCTGTTAACCACAGAGATAGAGATAGAGTTTTGTTCAAACTAAAGATGACATCTAGGCCTCAGTTGTGTTTTAGCTTCAGGCCCAGAAAAGTAGCAAAACCAGATGAAGCATGGCCATGGCTGTTATCAGGACCAGCTGTAATGACTAATGACCCCCCTAGTGCCAACCAATCAGTAGAGACCATGACCCTGCAAGGGTATACCTGGAAAGCTGATGAATAGTTGATCAAGATTCTCCCCTGAGATCTCCCTTAAAATCTCCACCTTTAAAAACTGTTAAGACCAATGACCCAGTGCACACTCTCTCTGTCTTTCGATCTCACCCATGCCTTTTCTTCCCCTTTCTTCCCTGAAGGCATGTGCCCTTGCTTTCTTCTTCTAAGTTGTCCAAGGGACCTTGTTTTGTTTTGTTTTTGCCTTTATAACTTGTTTTCTAAGTCTATGCAGCCCAGCTGGCTTACTTCTTCTATCTCTGTGGCTTACTAAGTAAATTTCTTACACCAGAGTTGTTGGCTCTGAATTATTTCTTAGCTATATACTCAAGGACCAAAGTCTAACTCCACCATTAACAACTTCAGGGCATCTCAGTGTTTCACCTCATCAAATATTCAGATTCTTCACAGTCAAGTTCCAGACCCTTATCTGGCCAAGATAGAATTCTTCCTAGAGAATGATATGGGAGACAAGAGGAAAGTTGTGAGTTTACACAAGTAAGATTCTGTTTTGCTGTCCTACATACCAAGAATTGATGGAAATAAATTGCATTACATACATATAAGGTTTCAAAGAAACTGACAGTCCTTTTTTCAGTGTACTCATAATTATTTGTATTTTTAATACGTTGGGAAAGCAGTTGGATATTCACAGCAGAAGTGCAGACTATTTTTCTAGATAGGATTACCTAAAAAATAAAAGGTCAAAGTAAAAGACAACAGCTTTTATTTGAGCTCCAAAAGAATGGTTACTCGATAAGCACTCATTCAGGCAGAAAACCAAATAGTTTTCTGATTAGGAAGTGAAGCTGAGCAATGTTTATGAGAAAAGGAAGGGGAATAATTACATAAATAGAGGGAATCAATTCTTACAGGTGTTAATTAGCTAAGGAAAGATCTTATATAGGTGAAAATAGATAATGATGCTAATTTTAAAGAATATCTTTAATTTTCAGAGCAGTTGTCATAAGTCTGCTACATGTTATCTTTATTTGAATACAATGACTTTTAAGCACAATACAAAGGTTATTTTGTTTAATTAAATTTTTAAAAAATGTTGAATGGGATAAAAAAAAACACAAAGGCTATTTTGTCTATTTTCAACATTCCCAAGGTGTTTAGCATAAGACCTGCAAGGCAGTTTCTCTGGAATGGCAGCTCTGACTCTATTTTCAAGTGGCTCCTTTTATGTTATTTATTATGGTAGTAAAAGTTGGCTGTTTTGGTCTATAGCACTTAACTTTATGTTTCTGACAAAGAATCAGTTGTTCAAAAATCAATTTAACATCAAAACGCTATGTGAAAATACAATCAGGCTTACCACTGTTGTCTCAGTCATTCTATGCTTAAGTAATCTACTTGCCTGTAAATTTGCAGCTAATAATTTCAACACTGCATTGTATAGAATACTTAGGGCAAGGGTCCCCAAACTTTTTACACAGGGGGCCAGTTCACTGTCCCTCAGACCATTGGAGGGCCGGACTAGAAAAAAACAACTATGAACAAATCCCTATGCACACTGCACATGTTTTATTTTAAAATAAAAAAACAAAACGGGAACAAATACAATATTTAAAATAAAGAACAAGTAAATTTAAATCAACAAACTGACCAGTATTTCAATGGGAACTACGCTCCTCTCCACTGACCACCTATGAAAGAGGTGCCCCTTCTGAAAGTGTGATGGGGGCTGGATAAATGGCCTCAGGGGGCCACATGCGGCCCGCGGGCCTTAGTTTGGGGACCCCTGACTTAGGGCAATGTAAATGAGTCATCAGAGAAGTTTGTATTTTCCTCTATATGTAGACTTTAGTTAAAATGACTGGAAAGTAATTGGTGCACAGCAATATTTTCCATCTAAAAAGTTTATATACAGTGTGTCTGTAAAGTCATGGTGCACTTTTGACTGGTCACAGGAAAGCAACAAAAGATGATAGAAATGTAAAATCTGCACCAAATAAAAGGAAAACTCTCCTAGTTTCATACCTATTCAGTGCAGTTTGATGTGGGCTCAGGCACAGATTTTTTTTTTTTTCTGAAGTTGGAAACGGGGAGGCAGTCAGACAGACTCTCGCATGCGCCCGACCGGGATCCACCCGGCATGCCCACCAGGGGGTGATGCTCTGCCCATCTTGGGGCATCGCTCTGCCACAATCAGAGCCATTCTAGCGCCTAAGGCAGAGGCCACAGAGCCATCCTCAGTGCTCGGGCAAACTTTGCTCCAGTGGAGCCTTGGCTGCGGAAGGGGAAGAGAGACAGAGAGGAAGGAGAGGGGGAGGGGTGGAGAAGCAGATGGGCGCTTCTCCTGTGTGCCCTGACCGGGAATCGAACCCAGGACTCCTGCACGCCAGGCTGACGCTCTACCACTGAGCCAACCAGCCAGGGCCATGCACAGATTTTTTAGGGCTCCTTAGGTAGCTATCCCGTATAGCCTCTACAGACTCGTCACTGACTGATGGCCTACCAGAACGGGGTTTCTCCACCAAACTGCCAATTTTCTTCAACTGCTTATCCCACTGAGTACTGTTATTCCTATGTGGTGGCGCTTCGTTATAAATGCGCCGATATTCATGTTGCACTTTGGTCATGGATTCAAATTTAGCGAGCCACAGAACACACTGAACTTTCCTCTGTACCGTCCACATCTCGACTGGCGTGGCCATGGGCTGCTCCACTGTATACACGGTGTTACATCATCATCTGCGTATGCACACATGCTGCCACATCATCCTTCAGAAACTGGGAGGGTTTTCCTTTTATTTGGTGCAGATTTAACATTTCTATCATCTTTTGTTGCTTTCCTGTGACCGGACAAAAGTGCACCGTGACTTTATGGACACACTGTATTAAGAATTTTGCATTAAAATTGGTTATTTAGAAAATGTGAGTGTATAATAGAAGCTACCGTGAATGTCCTCAAAAACTGAAGTTTGATTCTGAAGTTTTACATCTATAATTTACCGATTCTATTTGTAATTGTTTCAGAGTTTTCAAAATTACCTTCAGTGTAAATAGAGAGTAAGGACACTTTATTCAAAATTGACATATGGAATAGTTAAAGGGATTTATTTAATCAACTGTGTTCATCAACGCCAAATCAATCCCCAACAGAAGTTTGCAGCAAGAAAGATAAAGATTTATTGAAGGAAATGACACTCATCCCTGAGTCACAGGCTATTGCTCTAGAACGTGGCTCCATAGTGGCTTTTAGGAGGGGTTATATAGTGGGGGGAAAAGTCAGAAATGATAGTGAATAAGGAAGTTAGGGTTATGGTCTCTACTGATTGGTCAGAGGCAGGGCAGGAGGTAAGTGATCATTGAATCTGCTTCTATGTCAGCCATGACATTGTTCTGGCTTCACGAGGATGTGTTTAGTGGGGTCATTCTGCTTTCTTGAGTCTGGAGATAAATTATAACTGAGGTCTTGATGTTATCTCTAGTTTGACAAAAACTCTGTTTCTGTAATCAACAGACCCAAGGCTTTGTTCGTAAGACTGTTTGTTTGGTGCTGACCGAACTTCTTTGTTCCGAAGGCTTAATGCTTAAGAGAGTGGGTATGCAAGGAAAGAGGAAGGGAGGTGAGTAAAGTTGGTGAAGGCCTGTTTGAATTGAAAGGACAAACAGGAGAGTGTTCATATTACAGAAATAAAGTTTTTATGTGGCTACCATTATATTCTTAATGTCAATAAAATACAGATGGAAATGATCACTTTTGATATGTATATTGATAACTTTAATGTTTCAAATACTTCCATACTGATCATTAAGGTGAAATTCAGTTTTATTTTTTCATCAATAAAACATTGAAATGATATTCCACAAAAATAATTCTGCCCCCAAAACTTTCACCAGAGCACAAAACTTCAGCATTGCATTAGATATTCAAATAGTCTTAAGACTGTTAATAATATTTACCCTATAGGAAAATTTAGGTTTCATTTGTAGTGTGCAGCCATTCGAGAAAGCATAACTTTTTTAGGCTATTAAAGTTATCATCCAATCTAAGAACATATTACTGTGAAGACACCATCTGGCATAATACAGGATGTAGAAGGCTAGATTGGTTTTACTCTGAATTTTTAGAGAAAGTATAAAATAACAAGGGTAATCTGTTAAACAGCTCTGTACAATTTTAAAGTTATCACAAACCCAGGAGGTAAAGTAGGCACATAAAGTAAGTACATATTAAAGATATTTTGTTTATATTTAATAGAAACTCCTTCTAAAAATATTGTATGTAAAGAAATACCTATAAGTGGGCAAAATGGTCTACATGAAACACATTTGTAAAAATTGCATTTCCTGACACATATTACCTACTTAGCTACATACGCACATATTTCACTGTGATTGGCATATGAGGATATTCTCCAAATGAAAGGGGAGAGGGAAGAATGTAGCACTCCAAAATGTGCTTCTTTGGCATAGGATTATCTTGAGGTTGTTACTTCTAAGAAACAAAAAATACAGGAGAAGTTCTGAAAAATACAGTAGACATTACCTTTTTGTAAGAGAAATATACATTTACTATAAAGAAAATCTCCTTTTGTAAGGATGTCTCCTTCTCTGAGCCAAGAAGAGAAGGATTTATAAATGTCTAGAAAATTTATCAATGAAAAATACATGGACTTAAATATACATAACAACTGTATTTTCTTTACTGTTCTTTCTTGATACTTCCTGTAACTGGCTCATCATTCCCCCACATAATCTGTCTTTACCCGGAGACAGTTTTTAAGGTGATGGCTTGGGTCATGCCAAGGAGTATATAGGAGATATACATGTTAGTAAACTTCTATTTGTTTTTATCCTGTTAATCCTGTTTTTTATTATGCGTGGTGTCAGAAAGAGGGTTGTGTCAGCCAAGAACCTTAAAGGGTTGTGGAAAAATTATTTTCCTCCCCTACAAAACAAATAGTTATTTTATAACTCAATATTATCCTAAAATGATTAAAGATGACACTTGTCTGTAAAAGAGAAACGATAACAGGTGTACTTTGATTAAAACTCTTTTCATTTCACTTAGATAATAAAAGTTCATTTAGATGAAACATATTGACAAATATTGATACTAATTATTGTGTAAGGATATGTTTCATTTTTTTATAAACATAATATACATTTTAACATTACTCTTTAGTATTTTGATTTGAAATTCTAAAAACTGTGATATACTATAATGAATATACTTGAAGTAAGCAAATTATTTCAAATACATGTTACTTATTGCTTTCAGTTCACATTTACTCTGTTAAATGTACATTTTGATCACTATGAAAAAAATGTTTCACACACAGTTAAGCGGCAATATTGTGGACTGCATAGCAAAACTACAACTTTAGTATTAATACTTGCAGTGTTTTTAAGACTAAGTTGACTTCTAGTGGTATAGAAATTTGGATATTTCTGTATTCAAGAAATTATTTGCTGCTTTTTTAAAAAAAAAATTAAGCAACAGATTATATGGATGCTTGGATAGATAGATGATGAATTTTCACAGTCTTTTGTATTTTGCAAAAACTTCAGCACACTGTTTCAAAAAGGAACATAAATCAATGTGTGGTATTAGAAACTGTCAGAATTATTTTATAATGTTGAACTGGTGAGGTTAGCATACTTTTGGAAGTTTTATATCTTTTAAAAATTTTTTGTCCTTTTTGTTTTAGCTTTAGTTTTCCTCCTTCTCAAAATCTCTCAACAATTATATACAAATTAAATGTTTGCTAAGTTATGTACCAGGAAAAGGCTTTTATACTCTTTTCTCAAGCAGCTTTCAGTGAAAGAAGCACAACAGTAGTGTGGTGGCTACCAGGGGCAGGAAGGTGGGGGAGATGAGGAGATGCTCATCAAAGGATACAAAGTTGCAGGCACATAGGATGGAGTATAGTGGTCTAATGTACAATATAATAACACTGTATTATACTGGAATATAATGTGTATACTGTTAATAACACTGTAGTAGATACTGGAAATTTGCTTAGAGAATAGATTTTAAGTGCTCTCACCATGCACCAAAAATCATAACTATGTGAAAAGATGAATATGTTAATTAACTTGACTATAGTAGTCACTTCATATATATTATGGCATAATATATATGGATGGCTGTATTTACCAAATAATTATGTTAAGCACCTTAAATATGCAATGTTTATTGAAAATAATAATAAATAATGTCTGTTATCTGTCTTCTTTCCATACCAATGCCAGAACTTATACTAATTATATAAATAATTCTTAAAAAATACTTTTGAAAAAAATATAGAGTTGTATTTCTTAAGTATGACTGCCTTAGATCGTAGAAGGTATATACCATGTAAAAGTTGTGAATTCTAAAAACCTGAGCTTCATTTTCCCCCAAATTATTTTTTAAAATGCTCTATGTGAGACATATGTTAAAAGAACAATTGTTTTCATATAAAATGTGTTAATATACCATAATACCAGATAGAGAGTAAAACTCAGACTTTAGGTTCTTTATTTTTACTAATATTGAGGAATTATGTGGAACTAGAAAATAGTTTCCATGGTAATTTCACCAAAGCAAATCTTATCTGTAACTGAAATAACATAGAAAAACATAACATTTTCTTTAAAGGAACTTTTTTTCCTTTTTATTTTTTGAACATATGTTAGCATTTCATCTAGGGTCTTATTAAAAATGCCCTGGCATTTCTGCTTGTCTGGATAGAACTTACTACTTCACACATCTTGAGCATTATAAAATAAGGCATTAACCTTTCTAACAGAGCTTGATATGACACAGAAGATGTATTTTTGCAGAAGAATGCATTATTCATTAAATAAATAATAGAAGCAATATGAAAGACTTGTCTGAGTACTAAAATTTAATCAAAATAATTAAAGTCAAAGGTGCTAATGTTTGGCTAGACATATTAGTTATTAAATATCTTTGGGTTTTTCCTTCAGGAATGAAATAGACTCCTACTTCAGGTACTTACATGTACTTTTAGTATCTCTTACCATTTTCTACTAATCCATGGAGCTGAATTTATTCTAAGTACTTGTGCATAAGATACTGTGAATTTTATATTATTCTTTAATTATGTCTGTAGTTGATAAATTATTTCTAACTCACTATTTTAGTTGTACTTTATGGATTGACCATAATAATATACCAGAGGAGATCATTTAAATTTAAGAAGAAATAACTTTATATACTGTAACATGAATAATTACCAGGAAAAAATTATTTCATGTAATGCTTTATGATTTTATAGTGGTATTTGAATGCCAAAAGCTGTTTATGTAATTATACTAAAGACTTTTACTTATAACCAAATCTGATGCAAAGAGTTACCAGTTTATGAGTATCTACAATGTATCATATCTCATACTAGATACTTTATATTCAAATCTCATTTGATATTATAATTATTAGCATTTGCAAATGAAACTCAGAAAATAACGTGCCTGAGAACATAAAAGTAGTAAATGGAAAACACAGTCTGTGAACTGAGACTACATATTAAAAAAAATCGGGCCTGACCTGTGGTAGTGTAGTGGATAAAGCGTCGACCTGGAAATGCTAAGGTTGCCGGTTCGAAACCCTGGGCTTGCCTGGTCAAGGCACATATGGGAGTTGATACTTCCAGCTCCTCCCCACCTTCTCTCTCTCTCCTCTCTCCCTCTCTGTCTCTTTCTCTCCCTTTCTCTCTCCTCTCTAAAATGAATAAAAAAAATTTTAAAAAATCTTGGGCAGTCATCAACTGTAGATAACAAATGCTATGACAGGTACATATATGTACATATATATACACACACACATACATATATATATTTGTATATATGTATATATATGTAAAATAAGTCAGAATACTCATTCCTAAAGTATGCTAGTTGAGTAATACTTTTGAATAGAGACCTACAATGAAATACTTATCAGTTTAAAAAACATAGTAAATTACATAAATAAATATACTGCTTATATGGATAAGAAACACATGATACATAAAATCACCAGAAATGAAACTCAATAAACTTTTTAAAATATCTAATATAAACAGGCATCTATAATGCACCTATTAATAAAATATTATGTGGGAATATGCAAATTTAAATCTGATCGCCCATTTTAAGCTGTGGCATACATAATTGGATGCTTTAATTACAATAAATGGGAAAGCTCAAGTCACTAAAAGAGAGAGATCAGTCAATGTTTATTATTGCTTCTATGTCTTGCAAAACAAGTTCACAGTAATAGGACATATCCACTCTGCTTCCAGCTTTAAGTCTATCACATCAGAATGAGGGATTAAGAAAGCTCCCTGTCCATGTGCATTTGTAAGATGGGCTGCATAGCTGCATAGATTTTCTGGTTAAACTTCCTGGTTGGATGGAACTAGATGCTATCAAATCATTATATTGACCACCTTAAAATTATACAGTGTTGTATGTCAATAATGTCTTAACAAAGCTAAAAGAAATAGGTGCAAGGACTTGGCAACTGGAGATTCCTTCCAATCTGATACACTCCTTTCCAAAGATAGGTGGTATTTGATCTTTTAGTGCAGAAGTCTGAGCCATGTGGGCAACTGCCATAACTCTCTTATAAATTTGTGACACTGAGAGAAAAGTTTCTTCTATTATGCACTAGAAACATGAAAAACAAACCAGCATAATTTCCAAAAAAGGATTTGAGTAACAGAGTATGTGGTTAATGTTCTTTTTGTACCTCTGAATTCTTGGAAAGATTTCATAGAGAACTTGCTTAACCTGTTTAAGAAAAATAGAAAATGATCACAATGTGTTCATCTCTTTGCTAACCTCTCTTTCTCCTTGGTAGATATTAATTTATGGAATTAGAAGATTTCAGCTTAGCAAGGAATATTTGATCTACCACAAAAAATATATGAGTATATATCAACAATGAAGCCATCTTTAAAAATAGTACATTTGAAATGAAATTCATGATCTCACATTATTTTGTTGGTTCGGTGTCAAGGTGGCAATGTACTACTCAGAGACCTGATGGGATGCTCTGAGAGGATGAGGGGAGGCAACACCCCTGGTCAGCAGACCAAAGGACTGAAACTCAATCCCCAGCCTTACTCAGATATTTATTAGCCAGTTCAAATAAATCAAGGAAGCAGATAGAAAAAATTTCCAGGAGGTGAAGTAAAGAAAAAGGAACATGCTGACTCTTAATCTCTGTTCTGAGAGTCTAAATGTTTTTGTTACTGAATCTTATCCTGCTCTTTGCTGTTTCCAGTTTAGGGTCAGAGAGGTCCCTGGATCTTGTCCACTCAGGACTTTTACCCTAGGGCACCTTGCATCTCTAATTGTCATCCAAACTCTGCATATTTTCATAGCATATTCCTATAGTTCAGTTTATCACTCTGCTTTTTTATTTCAAAATCATTTTTACAGTATTTTAATTTATTCAGTGTTACCCCTTGTAAGCCAATTTACAAAGCCCAACTAATTTAAAAATCATGTTGCTCTGCAAATTATTGAATGCAAAACTGAAAAAAGATATATTTATTTGATGTTAAAGCAATGCTAATCAAATGTTGAAATTAATATGTAGACATTATTTTGTTAGTAAAACATTTTTTTCTCAACTCTATATATTTATATAGCACTTATTACTATAGTGTTTAGACATCTTTACAAATCTGTCATGACAAAATAAAACACTATATTCTCAGGCCAAACCTATGAAAAACCATATGGCATACTGATTTGTTCAAAATTAAACCCAAAAGAAATCACCCTGTGTAATCAGCATAAGTATATAGATATTAAATATTATTATTAAGGTATGGTGATGTGACTTCCTTTTCACTTGTTTACATTAAGTATTAATGTAATTAAGATATGGCATGGAATATACCAGCATTGACCCTGTTTCATCATAAGAGATTAATAAATAGTGACTAGTACTATTGATGTAACTACAAGTATGGTTATCTTTACTTGGCCAAACTCCATAAAAATCTTCATATCAAAGTTCAGCTAAACTTTAGAAATTATTTCTTCTTCAATTTTAAAATGTTTATAATTTTGGAAGCTTAAATTGTTTTCCAGATAGATGAGTAGAAAAACAGTGTTCCTTGACTTTGTTACTTTTAAATACATTTTTAGAAGTAATTTTCTTTCTATATGTCTAAAATCAAGCTATAAATAAAATCAAAGCCCTGGTCAATAAAAGAAATATTTATATTGCCAGAAAAATGTTATAACTTAATTCACATTAAATAAACTTTGCAGTTCTTAGAGTTGAAAGTAATATGGCATTTGAAAATTAGAGCTGAAGAAAGTACACTTATGGCAGTCATTAGATTCTGCTGATTTATATGAACTTTTCTAAGAATATAAATAAAAAGAAGAAAAGAAATGAAAATATGCATGCATTTCACTCATGGCATAACTTGAAATACAGAGTTTGTAAAAAATGGTGAGGTAGACTAAAAATAAATATTTTGGTTTTTTTTTAATTCTTTTCTTTTATTTATTCATTTTTTAGAGAGGAGAGAGAGACAGAGACAGAGAGAGAGAGAGAGCAAGGAGAGAGAGACAGAGAGAGAGAAGGGGGGCAGAACTAGAAGCATCAACTCCCATATGTGCCTTGACCAGGCAAGCCCAGGGTTTCGAACCTGCGACCTCAACATTTCCAATTCAATGCTTTATCCACTGCGCCACCACAGGTCAGGCCAAATATTTTATGTTTTTAGTCTCTGCCATTTACCAGGCAAAGAGACAGAGTAGTATGGATAAATGATCCTACCCTTTTCTATGTCATTGTAGTTTACTGCATTGTAGTTCACTGCAATCTGATATGAGATACGAATACGCTGAAAGGCAAAGCATGTACCAGCTCTTGTGTGAATGCTTGGCTAACTGATTACATAGGACTTTTCCTGTCTTTCAGTTCTGATGTTCAGTCTCTGCTCAGATTGATTCAAACATATGCATATGCCCCTTGATGTCTAGGCTACAGCTTCAGCTCTTTATTGATTGCTTACAGGATGAAAAGCACAGCCTAGGGCAACAGAGACAATTCAGTGTAATCCTGATCTTACAAATTTCTTGCGTAGGTGAGGTGGAGATAATCTTGCCAACTGCCCTCTATTTGATAAAATTTTTGCTTGATATTTTATCCTTGCTAGATTTGAACTTCAAATGACCATTTCTTTCCATGAAAATACTTTATGAAAAGATTTTCATAAAAGAATATTTAGTATTTTACTACTAGAATATACTTAATATTTTACTTATAAGTACTATACTTATATATGCAAGTAATAAGTAAATGGTATATATTTAATATGCTGATATTATTACCTGTAATATTATGTATTTTTTCTTATTAATATTACATAAGTAATGTTATAGCTAATACTCAGCATTCTGATATTTCTTTGCATTTTTACTCAATGTTAATTTATTTTCTAGTAAGATGCTTTTATTATTTATAAATCATGATTTCTCTATTTTCCTTTCTTATATTATACCCCTATTTCTTCTTGTTTTTCTATATAATGATGGCCAAGACCCTCAGAATGATACTAAAAAATTTAAGTGTTAACGAACATCTTTGTCTTTTACTGTTTTAATGATAATGTATTAAACATTTGTTTTATAGGCCTAAGGTCTGTTATTGGTTTTAGTATCATTTATATCAAATTAGAAAAAGTCTCATTTACTACTAGTTAGCTGATTTTCAAAAACCATAAATAAAATTAAACCTTGCCATTAGAATTTTCTGAAACAATGATAAAATGTATGTTTTCTTTAGTACTGTAGTGAATTATAATAATAGTTATTTCTGATGTAGATCTTTATGCTATAATTTTAACCACATTTTTATATGATCATCACTACTCTTCAAACTAAAATAAATAAATATATGGTTTGATTACCCCAATATAGACTTTATTTTAATTACAAATATGTGAATTCTTTTTTCTAGTATTTTATAAAAAAATATTTTATTGGTCTATGCCATATATAAAAACTAAGGTAGCCTGACCAGGTGGTGGCGCAGTGGATAGAGCATTGGACTGGGATGCAGAGGACCCAGGTTCAAGACCCTGAGGTCGCCAGCTTGAGCTCAGGCTCATCTGGTTTGAGCAAAGCTCACCAGCTTGAACCCAAGGTTGCTGGCTCAAGCAAGGGGTTACTTGGTCTGCTGAAGGCCTGCGGTCAAGGCACATATGAGAAAGCAATCAATGAACAACTAAGGTGTCATAATGAAAAACTAATGATTAATGCTTCTCATCTCTCTCCATTCCTATCTGTCTATCCCTCTCTCTGACTTTGTCTCTGTAAAACAAACAAACAAACAAACAAAAACCAAAAAAAAAACAAAAAAAAAAAACCCAAAACTAAAGTGTACTACATATTCACTCACAAGACTTGGGCTATCAGAGTGATAAAGTTCACTTTTTTTTAGCTTAGATAAATGAACTATTTGACCAGAATAAGTATTATTGGAGAAAGGAACTAGAATTGTTTTGTGAAGAACATATATATTTTCTCAAATACAAGAAAATTAGATTTAGAGAAAAATGAAAGGTAATGAAGGGAAGTTACAATGGGAAAAAGCAATTAGTGGCCAGGAAATAAAAGAATTAAAATAAGCTTTGAGATTTTGATGGATAAGCATTACTTAAGGTGAAGAGTCTAAATGTATAGGTTGTCCAGATTCAGGAGTGGAGGTAGACATTTTTAAGAACTTTAGGGAACTATGTTGACATCAAATTATGTGTGATAGGTTATTATAGATAGATTATCTAAAGGTAATAAATGGTTTCCTACTAAGGTATTATAACATTGTAGTAAATTAGCACATACTTCATTTTGCATCCCCTGCCCAACTTAGTATGAATATATTCTTTTTAGTCCTTTCACTGCATTCACTTTTCTCTGTTTATCTAAAGGACTGGTAATTCCAAGGACCTTACTTTTAGCAAGTACCACAAAGAATTATCAAAATAACATGTGAAATTCAAAAATAAATGGAATCTAAGATTCTAATGTAACTGTACAATCATTTGTCCATAAAAATTTTAGCAAATACAGTGTCTAAGAACAGTAAGATAAAAATTTAAAATATGTGAAACAATGCTTTTAAAAACATCACTATACATAAGAGAGCTGAGTCTGTTATAATTTTATGTATGTTTTGCAGATATACCATAAAGAGACAAATCCTTATAGCAAAGAATAATGAAAATAATTAATTAAAATTTAATTAATACATTATCAAAGACTCTATTATCTTTAATTTGGAAGTGCATTAGTGAAAATTAGCAAATAAATATGTGTCTAAAGTTTTACACATAATTATACAATTTAATTATTGTACAAACAAGAATTTTGGACCAATTTGTTATTGTACTAAATAAATGTAAAGCTTGGATTCTTATTTAAGCTACATGACTAACACAGAAAATAGTTGTATTAACAAAAAATAAAAGCTTTTTATCACTTTAATTAGGTTAATATGATTATATATACTACTTATATAATTAATTATACAATCAGAAAAATTAATTCACAAAGTAAGAATTACAATTTACTTTGAGCTGTAGTTATATGCTGAATTAAAAGCCTTAGATACTAAGAATGTTCATCTCTTTATTTGTGTGACTACCAAATAAATTACTTCATAACTATTCTTTGTACCTATATTGCCAAATAAGAACAATCAATAGCTAAATAAGAACAATCACTTCCCATGATTCAGCATCTAATACTTTATCTCCTCTACTTCACAAATTTTTGTTTTAACCTTTTGTTTTCTCCTGTATGCTTCAGTCTTTTAAAGATAAATTTAATCAAATAATCAAAATATAAATAACATTAGAGTCAGTAAAAACATTCTCCAGCATCTACTGACTGACATATTTAAGTAAAGTTTTTCTTAAAAAACTCAGTTTTTTAATTAATTGAAATAGGAGATGAAAGATAATTCACTTCTAAGATACATCACTTATTTTTTATTTTTAGCTAATAACCAGTAATAATTGTGTTCATGTCTTAGGAAATAAATTTTGATACTCATTCAACATTTTTCAATGTCATTTTCTCAAGGGACTCAGTCTCAAACTGTGCTGCATTATTACCATGATTAGTAGTCCTGAGTCAAATCATAAGTGAAATTTCATACGTATTATATAGTTTAAGACTCCCTTGGTTACCTTCTTTCAGAATAGACCTCGTGTGCATTCTGTTAGAAATGTGAAATGTGATTAAAACCAGGTGAATGTTTTCTGGAAATACCCAATTGCTTCATTAGAGCTCCATAAGCATGGGAGTCGAGGGAGTTAAAGATGTTAAGATTGTACAGTCCACAGCTTGAAGTTGCTTGCATACTTATTTATTGAATACTGTACAAAATCTGCAATCTGACTTTCTGATGTCTCTGGAGAACAGGTCTCATTACAGAATAGTTCTGAATCCCAATCTTTTCTTTCCCAAGCACAACACCAAAGTTCTATTTTTTTTCTCAAACCTCCATTTCTTTATGATGATTAAAACCTCAGAAAACTTGAGCCACATATTCATTTGTTTATTAGGTCAAGATAAGAGTTTCTCTATTAAAGTTTTAGCATTTTTGTAACAAAAAAAAATCAGTAATAGTTTATGTCTTATAGTCTACTTTTTCCTAACTCAAGAATGATTATTATGTGCTACCTTAAATAAGGATGTTATCATCCTTAAGTTGGTATGGATGATTTCAACCACAAAGACAAAGTAAAAATTACTTAATATTTCAGTTCCTCTATCTGTAAAATGGACTTAATAATAATTAATTTAACAGTATATTGCACCACAATGAGTATAAATTAACATTTCAGTCCCTCTATCTGTAAAATGGACTTAACAATAATACTTAATTCAACAGTATATTACAAGGATTAAATGACCAATGGATATAATTAATAAATATTACTATAAGCTTATAAATATTACTTATAAGATTATAAATATGAGAATTAAAGTAATTTAATATTCTAAAAATTAGGAAAAATCTACAATACTAAGCTCACTTCTGATATCAATAGCAGATCAAGTGTCCTCAAGACCACCACTTATGCCACATAATACAACTTTTAGGTTCTCAAGACCACCTTCAATTTTGATATTTTGCCAGAAGGACTACTGAACTCACTGAAAGCCATTGTATTCACAGATATAGTTGATTTCAATGAAAAGATATAGGTTAAAATCATCCAAGAGAAGAGATGTAAGAGGTAGTCAAGGAAAGGAACGTGCATTCAGAGCTTCCAGTTGTCCTACTGTCAGGAACGTTAACTTTCCTTGCAATGATGTCTGACAACACTCACAGAATATTGCCAACCAGTGTATCTCCCTGGGGCTTTGGTGTCTAGATCCTTTACTGGGTCTCTGTAATGTAAATAGGATGGACTACCATGTGCCTGATGTCATTGTCCAACTCCTCTGGAGGTGCAACTAAACCTGCAAAACCCAAAGCCTTCATCATAAATCACATCATTAGATTATCTAGCATGATCACTGGCCCCTCAGACTAAACAAAGATACTTATCAGGAAAAACTTTCCAAAGATTTAGCGATTGCCTTCCTGGAGCTGAAGACAAAGGCCAGATCACAATTTAGGCAAAGATAATTCTCTCTCTCTCTCTCTCTCTCTTTAGCTTTTATTTATTGATTTATCTAGAGAGGAAAGGAAAGAGAGAGAGACAGGAACATTGGTCTGTTCCTGTATGTGTCCTGACCGAGGATCAAACTGGCAACCTCTGTGCTTTGGGCTGATGATCTAACCAACCAAGCTATCTGGCCAGGGGAAGATAATTCTTTACATTATTAATGTTCTGAATGCTCATCTCAGTATTTCAAATAGAAATTTAAATGTATAGACAAACTAGAGGTAGTAATTGAAGCTCTCCATTATGTAAACTAGTTAATAGTATATTGCTTATCATAGGTTTTGCATTGAAGTAAGCTGTTAATCTATTTTATTTATTTTTTTAGCACAAGCACAATAGAGAGAGAGACAGGAAGGGAAAAAGATGAGAAGCATCAACTCACAGTTGTTGTTCAACTCACTTTATTTGTTCATTGGTTGTTTCTCATACATGCCTTGATTGAGGTAGGATGCATCAGCTGAGCCAGTGACCACTTGCTCAAGATAGCGACCTTGGGCTTCAAGCCAGTGACCATGGGATTATGTTGATGATCCCACACTCAAGCAGGTGACCCCACGCTCAAACTGGGTGCCTGTATGCAAGCTGGATTAGCTAGTGCTTGAGCTGGATACCAAGGAATATTTTTAAAAATTATTTTTATTTATTCATTTTAGAGAAGAGAGATAGAGAGAGAGAGAGAAGGGAGGGAGGAGCAGGAAGCATCAACTCCCATATGTGCCTTGATCGGGCAAGCCCAGAGTTTTGAACTACCAACCTCAGCATTCCAGGTCGATGCTTGATCCACTGCACCACCACAGGTCAGGCCCAAGGGATTTTGACATTTCAGGTCAACCCTCCACCCACTGTGCCACCACTGGTCAGGCTAAACTGCTAATATTTTAGAAGCAAAACATTAATTGTACATTAAATAGCTTCTGTTTTGGTGTACAACTTATTAGAATTTTATTTTCCCTCTGGATAGAAAGCAGCATCTTTTAAATTATATAGTTGGCATTTTGTGCTTATTTATAATAAATGTCATTTTAATTTACATGTTATCTAATATAATTTTTTTAAGTTTGTCTATGTTGAGTTTACTTATTTTTTTAACCTACTTTGTGTTTTAGGTATCGATTTTTATCAATAAAATGTAAAGTGTGCTTTCCTACAACCAAGATTATATTACTCTACCCAAAAAAGCTATTATTAAGAATCAGAGGATGTATAAGAACTTCCCAAACTGAAAAGCTAAAGAATTTCATCACTACCAAACCAGTATTATATGAAATGTTAAAGGGTCTTCTTTAAGAAAAATGAGAAAAAAGATAATAAACATGAACAATAAAACAGCAATAAATATGTATCTATTAACAATTGAATCTAAAAAAGAAACAGGCAGAACAGAAACTGACTCATAAACAGAAGCTTTTGACAGTTGCCAAATGGGAGAGATGTGAAAAAGGTGAAGGGATTAGAAGTACCAATTGGTAGTTACAAGATAGTGATGGGGGTATAAAGTATAGCGTAAGAGATATACTCAATAATATTCTAATAACTACATATGATGTCAGATGGGTATAAGATTTATTGGGAAGATTGCATAGTAAGTTATATGTCTAATCACTGAGGTGTATACCTGAAACTAATATAATACTGTATGTCAACTGTAACTGAAAAATAAAAAAAGATTTAAAATATAAAAAAAATAATAGCACTGTTTGCATAAATGCAAAGTACTAATTTACATTTCATTTTGAAAGAAGTACCTTTCTTTTTAATCATTTAGTTTCAAATATGATAGAATATGGTTACAGTCAGTATTATTGTGCATTCAATTTAATCATTATGATAATAAGCTTAAAGAGATAAAAGCTGTTTTATTTTTTATTCTGCATTGTTAAATCTGTGCAAGTGTTTCAATTACCATAATTTTGAAAAATTTTTGGCTTACAATTCTAAGGTAATACATTCCCTTTCTTGTATTCAATTTCTTTTCTTTTTTTTTTTTTTTTTGTATTCACTCTAAAATACCTGACAGCTGCCTGTGAATATGTTTTGTAGGTATTTGAAAATAGAAAAGTGTAGGTTAGAACTGAAAAAAGGTTAGAATAAAGTTGTTTCTGACAACCTATCAGATAATAAGAAAGAATAAAGTATTTTGTGTATTACATGGTACTTTGACAAAAATAGCATGAAGCTGCAGTAAAACCAGTTTATTTTTATATATTTTTAAAATTTTGCATTGAGTTTTAACTGCCTTTGACCATGCTTGGTAACTAGTCAACAAACTTTTATTGATCAGAATATACTATGTCCTAGAAATCTGGTGGTGCAGAGTGTACATATAGTTTTCAACTTCTAGGATACAAGAGTCTATTAGGAGAAGATATCAAATAACCTGATGAAAGTAAACCACGTTGTATGCAAATGAATTCTATTGTTTCCTGTTTTAGATTCATGGATGTTACTCTCTGCCAATCTAATATTGAGCCTTTCTGTGTTTAAAAAGTCTCTTTCCAGCACTGACAATATTAGATACTTATCTTTGCCATCTAGTTTGTATCAATGAGCTTGGTTGACAGATCCTTTTGTCTCACTTATTAATAAACATTCAAACTTAACATGACCCAAGTAGAATTTTGTATCTGCCTCTCTCTCCCTTCTTCGAGATCATCAGAGTTGAATGTTTTTCCATCTTCTCTATCGAAGCAAGAGGCATAATTACCCAACCAATTGTTCAAGTCTAAAAGCTAAATTATTCTCTTCTAAAAACAATTAAATTCTCTGATTGTAAAGGGTGTCAAATATAAATTATTCTTAACTCTTCACTTTCCATCATTCAACATACCCAGTGACACATCAAGTTTTCTTGAAATTATCTATTAGCTCTATATGTCTTTAAGGAAAATTATGTTCCTGACTGGCTTCTCTATATTTTTCATAGCTGATGTCTCAATGAAATCTGGTTGCTTAAACTAATCATTGAAAATTTTTAAAAATAATTACAACCTAGATACTTTCCTGGGACTTTCCAAGTGACATGTCTAGGCAGGCATATCGACCATTATCTTTATTTTTTTCTTGAAGTACAATACTATTTAAAGTAGATGAAAAGTGAAGAAAGTTAAAGCAAAAGCAAATAAATAAGCTTTATAATTCAAAACAAAATTCTATTCCTGGATTGTAATGTATGGAACCATATTTAATAAGCTCAATGAATATCAGCTTTTTAAAATTTATTTATTGATTTTAGAGAGAGAGAAACATTCATTGATCTATTCCAATCTGTTCCTGTATGTGCCCTGACTAGGGATTAACCCACAAAGTTCTAACCAACTGAGCTATCCAACCAAGGCTAAATATCATAATTTTTAAAATAAATGTGCTTTAAAAATTTGAATTAATATGCATAATAGTAAAAGACTTAATAGTAATACATAAATATTATATATATATTTTTTAATTTTTATTTATTTATTTATTATTTTTTACAGAGACAGAGAGTAAGTTAGAGAGAGGGATAGACAGGGACAGACAGACAGGAACGAAGAGAGATGAGGAGCATCAGTCATTAGTTTTTCATTGCACGTTGCAACACCTTAGTTGTTCATTGATTGCTTTCTCATACATGCCTTGACTGCGGGCCTTCAGCAGACCAAGTAACCCCTTGCTGGAGCCAGCGACCTTGGGTTCAAGCTGGTGGGCTTTTGCTCAAACCAGATGAGCCCACGCTCAAGCTGGTGACCTCAGGGTCTTGAACCTGGGTCCTCGGCATCCCAGTCCGACGCTCTATCCACTGCACCACTGCCTGGTCAGGCATATTTTTATATGTAATGTAATGCATATATATTAAATAAAATATTGAAGTGGAAGAAACAAAACTTCCTATCCATAAAATATTAATAGTTAATGATGACATATCATATGTATATCTCACTTTATTCTGATTGATATTTCTTTAGTTTATAGTACAATAAAATAGAAAATGCTGCAAAATTAGGTAAGAATATTTTGAGGAACAATAGCAATAATATTCAATAGAGGCATGAATTATAAAAGTAAAATGAAAAAGTAATTAGCTACCTAGGGAATCCTATAATTAATGAGTGATCATCATTATATCAACATCTATATACTCATTCTGGAATGTGCCAAGAACATAAATGACCATGATGAAATAGTCCCGATGGAGCTCAGATGCCAATATAATATTTTATGTCAAAATTATATAGTAATATGTAGTTATAAATAAATAGTGTAGTGACTCTATTTAATGATACTTAGAATATTCACTTGTAATGTGCAAGAATAACAGAAAATGAACATCTCTATTTAAGCTTCACTACCTCCTCATCATGTGATCCTAGACAAATATCTTTTCCTTTTCTGATTTATTTTCTCTATCTAATAATTAGACAGAGACACATCTGCACTTTGTAGCTCACAGGTTATTATAAGGACAAAAATCAACATATTAAAATTACTTTTATTCAGTCCACTGCTATATTATAAAATGTTTCCAAATATAGTTATGTGGCTTTAGTAAGCATTAGTATATAACTCAAGTAAGCATTTGTATATAACTATGTATAAAATTAAATTAACTATAAAAATAAAACTAACACATTCTGAATATTATTTATTCATCAAATGTTCATAGATATAGACACAGCTATTTTTTTAATAATCAAATCCAACTTTTTATTTTTTATTTTTAAATAAGTTTGCCTTATTTAAACTCAAAGCCAAATAATCAGGAAGAAAAAAATTAAATTGTTAATAATTCAGTCAAGACAGTCAGAAAACCCTGCTTTATAAACTTGTTTGCTATTTTTTTTATTTTTACTGTATGCAAGTTATATATTTCATTTATTTATTTAATTATTTATTTGCTTTTATTTAGATAATTAAATTAACAGGGTGACATTGGTCAACCAGAGTGCATAGATTTAGAGAAAACACCGCCACATCATTTGGACAGTCGATTATGCTGTATACCCATAACCCAAAGTCAAATCATCCTCTGTCACCCTATATTTTGTTTCTCTTTAAGCCCCTCCCATTCTCCTCACCCCCTTCACACTCCTTCCTTCCCCTCCCCCTGGTAACCATTGCACTTTTGTCTATGTCCATGAGTCTCAATTTTGTGCCCCACCTATGTATAGAATCATACAGTTCTTAGCATTTTCTGATTTACTTATTTCACTCAGTATAATGTTATCAATGTCCATCCATGTTATCGTAAGTGATACTATGTCATCATTTCTTATGGCTGAGTAGTATTCCATAGATTATATATGTACCATTTCTTCTTTATTCAATCCTCTATTGAAGGACATTTTGGCTGTTTCCATGTCTTGGCCACAGTGAACAATGCTGCGATGAACATGGGGGTGCATGTGTCTTTACATACCCATATTTTCAAGTTTTGGGGGTATATACCCAGTAGAGGTATTACTGGGTGAAATGGTAGTTCTATTCTTAATTTTTTGAGGAACCACCATACTTTTTTCCATAATGGTTGTATTAATTTACGTTCCCACCAATAGTGAATGAGGGTTCCTTTTTCTCCGCAGCCTCTCCAGCACTTGTTATTACCTCTCTTGTTGATAATAGCTAGTCTACCAGGTGTGAGGTGGTATCTCATTGTAGTTTTGATTTGCATTTCTCAAATAGCTAGTGAAGATGAGCACCTTTTCATATATCTATTGGCCATTTGTATTTCTTCTTGGGAAAAGTGTCTGTTCATGTCCTCTTCTCATTTCTTTGTTGGGTTGTTGGCTTGTTTGTTGCTGAGTTTTGTGAGTTCTTTATATATTTTGGATATTAGCCTCTTCTCTGAGCTGTTGTTTGAAAATGTCATCTCCCATTTAGTTGGCTGTCTGTTTTGTTGTCAGTTTCTTTTGCTGTGTAGAAGCTTAGTTTGATGTAGTCCCATTCATTTATCTTTGCCTTTGCTTCCCTTCCCTGTGGGGTCAAATTCATAAAATGTTCTCTATGGCCAAGGTTCATGAGCTTAGTACCTATGTTTTCTTCTATGTAATTTATTATTATAGATCTTATATTGAGGTCTTTGATCCATTTTGAATTAATTTTTGTGTCAAGTTTTATTCTTTTGCACATAGCTTTCCAATTTTCTCAGCACCATTTATTGAAGAGGCTTTCTTTTCTCCATTGTGTGTTTTTGGATCCTTTATCAAAGATGATTTGATATATATATGGTTTTATTTCTGGGCTCTTTATTCTGTTTCATTGATCCTCTGTGTCTATTTTTCAGCCAGTACCATGCTGTTTTCATTATCATGGCACTGTAGTATAATTTGAAGTCAGATGTTGTTATGCCTCTAGCTCATTTTTTTCCCTTAAGATTACTTTGGTTATTCGGTGTTTTTTATGGTTCCATATAAACCTGATGATTTGTTTTTCCATTTCTTTAAAAAATGACATAGTAATTTTGATAGAAACTGCATTAAATTTGTATATTGCTTTGGGTAATATGGCCATTTTAACTGTATTTCTTCCTCCTATCCAAAAACAAGGAATATTTTCCCATTTCATTGTGTCTTTTTCAATTTCTTTTAATAATGCTTTGTAGTTTTCAGTATATAGGTCCTTTACCTTCTTTGTAATGTTTATTCCTAGATATTTTCTTTTTTTGTTGCAACTGTAAAAGGGATTATTTTTTTTGAGTTGTTTTTCCAAAGTTTCATTGTTGGCATATAAAAAAAGCAACAGACTTCTGTATATTAATTTTTTATCATGCAACCTTACTGTATTGGTTTATTTTTTCTAATACCTTTTCTGTGAAATCTTTGGGGTTTTCTATATACAGGATCATATCATAAGCAAAAAATTAAACCTTCACTTTTTCTTTCCCAAAGTGAATGCCCTTTATTTCTTTCTCTTGTCTGATTGCTAGACTTCCAGCACTATGTTGCATAGGAGGGGAGAGAGTGGGCAGCCTTGTCTTGTCTCTGATTTTAGAAGAAAAGTTTTCAGGTTTTCACCATTTAGTATGACGTTAGCTGATGGTTTGTCATAAATGGCTTTTATTATGTTGAGGTATTTTCCTTCTATACCCATTTTGTTGAGTGTTCTGAACATAAATGGATGTTGTATTTTATTAAATGACTTCTCTGTATCTATTGATAGTGTCATATGGTTTTTATTTTTTGTTTTTATGATATAGTATATTACATTAATTTTTTTACATAGGTTGAACCATACTTCTGATTCTGGGATGAATCCCACTTTATCATGGTGAATTTTTTTTTATGTGTTGTTGTATTCAATTTGCTAGTATTTTGTTTAGGATTTTTACATCTGTATTCATTAGAGATATTTATCTGTAGTTTTCTTTTACTGTGTTGTACTTGCCAGGTTTTGGTATGAGGGTTATATTGACCTCATAAAATATATTTGGAAGTATTGCTTCTTTTTCAATTTTTTGGAAGACTTTGAGAAGGATAGGAACCCAAATCTTTGAATGGAAGAATTCACAAGTATAGCCATCTGGCCCCAGACTTTTATTTTTGGGGAGGTTTTTGATAGTTGTTTCTATTTCCTCCCTGTTTATAGGTCTATTTAGGCTTTCTACTTCTTTGTGATTCAGTCTAGGAAGATTATATTGTTCTAGGAGTTTATCCATTTTTTCTAGATTGTTGAATTTGGTGACATGTAGTTTTTCATAGAATTCTGCAATAATCCTTTGTGTATCTATGATATTTGTGGTAATTTCTTTTTCATTTTGGATTTTGTTTATATGAGTCCTTTCTCTTTTTTCCTTTGTAAGTCTTGCCAGGGGTTTGTCAATATTGTTGATCTTTTCAAAAGAACAGCTTTTTGTTGTATTAATATTTTATAGGTTTTCTGTTCTCTATTTCATTTATTTTTGCTCTAATTTTATTATTTCCTTTCTTCTGCTGGATTTGGGTTGCCTCTGTTCTTCTGTTCTAGTTCCTGAAGATGTGATGTTAGGTTGTTTACTTGGGCTCTCTTCTGTTTTTTCATATAAGCCTATAATGATATGAACTTCCCTCTTACTACTGTTTTCACTGCATTCTAGAGATTCTGATATGTCATGTTGTCATTTTCATTTGTCTGTATATATCTTTTGATATCTTATTTCTTCTTTGACCCATTTATTTTTTAGAAATACGCTGTGTAATTACCACATTTTTGTGGATTTTTTTACTTCTTTTTTGCAGTTGAATTCTAGTTTTAAAGCCTTATGTTCAGAGTATATCCTTGGTATAAATTTCTGTCTTTCTGAATTTGTTGATGTTAGTTTTGTAGCCCTGCATATGGTCTATTCTTAAGAATGTCCCATGTACACTGGAGAAAAATGTATACTCTGACATTTGGGGATGAAATGTCCTGTAGATGTCTATTATGTCCATTTGATCTAGTGTTTCATTTAAGGCCCATATTTCTTTATTGATTTTCCATTTGGATGAACCATCTAAAGCCATCAATGGTGTATTGAGATCTCAAAGTATGATTATGAATTTTTTGGTTTGTACTTTAGATCAGTTAGTAGATGTCTTATATATACTTTGGTGCTCCCTGATTTGGTGCAGACATATTAAGAAGTGTTATGTATTCTTGATACAATGTCCCCTTTATCATTATGAAATATTCATCTTTGTCTCTGGTTACCTTTGTTGTCTTGTAGTCAGTTTTGTCAGATTTGAGTATGGCTATACCTGCCTTTCTTTGGGTATTATTTGCTTGGAGAATCATTTTCCAACCTTTTATATTGAATCTATTTTTATCCTTTTAGCTTAGATGTGTCTCTTGAAGGCAGCATACTGTTGGGTTTTGGTTCTTGATCCAATCTGCTATTCTATGCCTCTTTATTGATGAGTTCAATCCACTTAGTGTAATTATTGACACTTGAGGACTTCCTATTGCCATTTTATATGCTACTTTATGATAGCTTTGTGTCTTGTTTGGTTCTTCTTTTTTTTGTTTTTCTATCATTTGTTTTTGTTTGGTGGTATTCCGTACTTCTATCTTCTGTTTCTTTCTTTTTTTTTTTAAGCTATGTGTTTCAGTAGTGTCATTTTGGGGGTCATTACCATTAGGTTATTAAAAGAAATGTTATCTTATTTATTAGAGTTCATTATCTCATGAGTGCTTCTGCACTTCATCCTCCTTTGCTAATGCTGATCTTTATCCTCTCCCCTAATATGTTATTGTTGTCACAGATTCTTTGTTTATATTGTGGTTTTGTTAAAATTTTTACTTGTAATTTGGTTTTGTTTTATTCTTTGTATCTGGTTGAATAACCCCCTTTAGTATTTCCTGTAGTGGGGGTTTCTGGTGATAAAAGCCCTCTGCTTCAGTATATCTGTAAATGTTTTCATTTCCCCTTCATATTTGAAGGGTAGCTTTGATGGATATAGTATTTTTGGCTGGTAGTTTCTCTCGTTCAGTACTTTAAATGTTGAGGTCCACTCTCTTCTGGCTTGTAGAGTTTCAGTTGAGAAATCTGATGATAGTCTAATGGGCCTTCCTTTATATGTTATATTCTTCATCTCTCTAGCTGCCTAAAGGATTCTTTTTTTGTCATTGATTTGTGATAATTTCATTATGATGTGCCTTGAAGTGAGTCTGTTTGGGTTGAGGTAACTTGGCATTCTGTTTGCTTTTAGGATTCAAGGCTCTAACTCTTTCCACAGGTTTGGGAAGTTCTCATCGATTATTTGTTTCAATATGTTCTCCATTCCTTTTTCCCTGTCTTCTTCTAATATACCCATTATTCTCATAATGCTCTTTCTGATGGAGTGAGACAATTCTTTTAGGGCTTTCTCATCTTTTTCAATTTGTGAGTCTTTCTCTTTTCTCTATAATATCTCTATTGCCTATCTTCAATGCAACTGATTCTCTCCTCTATCTGGCTTATTCTATTAGCTAAGTTTGTTACCTTATTTTTCAGTTTGTGTATTAAGTTTTTCATCCTTGGTTCTTTTTTATCATTTCAATTTTCTTGGTGAAGTATTCTTTTTGTTCATTAAGTTGTTTTTTGAGCTCACTAAATTGCCTTTCAGTGTTTTTTTTGTATCTTATTGAGTATTTTTAGAACTTCAACTTTGAATTCTCTGTCATTAGCTTTAATGCTTCCACATAATTGAGATGTTTCTGGAGATTTTTCATCATCTATCTGAGCTATGTCTTTTTCTTGTATATCCATAATTTATTTCTTTTTCCTTGATGGCATTTTCGAGTGTCATTGTTAATAACCCTAACAGGAGATAATCATTCCTTTTTCTTGTAGGAAGCACTGTGCTGCAAAATTTGCCTCTGCGAGATTCTTGGGTGGAGTTCTGCTGAGGCATTGCTGTTGTAATGATGCAGGCAGCGCCATCACATTGGTAGGATGGGCTTGTTGTTAGTACTTTGAAATTTTATGGCTCTAGCAATGGCCGACTGGGGTCCTCCATGGCTCTCCCCCACATTCCAACAGAGCAGGGGATCAAGTGCCCAGGAACCCCCACCTGTCTCAGGAGAGAGCAGCCTGAAGACCCAGCTGAGAGGGGTCTGCCACTGCCACTGTTCACACAGCAAGGGGAGTAATACAGGACCAGGAGGCTGGGTGAAACGGTCCAGTCTCTCCTCCGATACCACTCTAAGCACTCAAATCACAGCCCTGGGCAGGGCAGGGGCTGCACGCCACAAGCTGGTGTCCAAGCTTTGGAAGCAGTTGTATCAGAGATTGAGGATCAAGTATGTCTGGTGCCATAAGGCTAAACTCCACCAGTCCTGTGGGCAGATCAAGTGTGCCCCAGTGCCCCATGGTTTGATCTCCACAAGCTATTTACATATATATTCCTTCTTAGGAACGCACCATGGGCTTTGTATGAGCCTAGCTCCTACAATCACAGGTGTGGCAGATGCCAGGAATCAATCATGCTCCCTGTTCTCGGTTGTCACCCTTATCTCACCTGCTTTTCCCCAGACTCTCCTCTCCTCCTGGCTCTGGCTCTGAGACAAATCCTGAACCAACAATGCCTCACTCCCTCAAGTCCATGAGGAAAGAGAAAGACTCAGTCCTCTGGCTTTTTTTCCCCTTCTGTGAACAGATTCTATCTTTGGCCCACCTTTTGCACAATCATACCTTTGTCTATCTGATGTGTGTATATTTCAGGTTCATCTTGTTTTTTTTCTCTGTGTATAGTTGTAGAATTTGTTGAAATTTCAAGAGAAAAGATTGGAAGTATCTCTCATGCTACTATTTCTCTGACATCATTGCAAGTTATATTTGTATTTATTGCAAATATATTCAAGAAAGATAATCAGTATTTTTTGCATTATTTTAAAAAGGTTAAATTGATTTTATATAATATTTTGTTACTTCATTTTCTGCTGCATAAAGACATGCTTAGTGTATTAAAGCTGTTTTTTTTTTGTACCATTGTAGTACAAAATAGAGAAAACATTAGATACCCAGTATTTGCTCAAAATTAATAGCTATTGGTATTGTTACTACAGAATGTAAACCCATCCAATCTGAGATGATGCCTACATTATATGTAGCCTCAATCCAATTGATGAGACTGGGGTTATCATATGGATGGATACTGCATACATATGAATTTTGCTATTCTATTTAACATGTACACTAGCTACAATCTCAGTATAAAGAGTCACTTAAAGTTTCATTAATTTATTCAAAACAAGTATTTCCTTGTTTTAATATTCTTAGTCAATATTCTACTGGCATGTTTTTTCAGGAAACAAATTATCACTATTGTTCAGGGATAATATTTAAACAAACTTATTTGTGTTAGGATATCAAAAACAAAAGCCTAAAGTCTTACAAGAAAAAATATATCCCCCAACCAAATATACAAACAGAACATAAACTCATGCATATTTAATTTTTTTTTCTCTTCTTGAGGCATTAGCAAATATCCCATTATTAGAATAATTCATTTACTTAGCTCAGCTGTGGAGCCAATGTCAGAAACAAACAAAAAATTACTTGGATTATAACTTTTCATGAGCAAGATAATGTTTTTGACTATGTTTTTTTCTTAACTCCTAGCATAATGCTTGGGACAGAGTAGAATATGGACTATGTTTTTTAGATAAATAAATTATGACAAGGAATAAATTCAAATTATATCATATTAACTAGGAAATGATGAGTTAGTCAAAGTATATATGTTAATATTTTTTCTGTCACAAATATAAGAAACTCTGACATTATTAAATGAAAACTTTGGTCTCATGCTTTTGTGAATCATTTTTCCAGTAAATACTATGAAGCAAGACTGACCAGGTGGTAGCTCAGTGGATAGAGTGTCAACCTGGGATGCTGATATATATATACAAATATATACATACACACATTTCTTTTGTGGAGACAGAGAAAGAGTCAGAGAGAGAGGGACAGATAGGGAGAGGCAGACAGGAAGGGAGAAAGATGAAAAGCATCAATTCTTTGTTGAGGCACTTCAGTTATTTATTGATTGCTTTCTCATATGTGCCTTCACCATGAGGCTACAGCATAGTGAGTGACCCCTTGGTCAAGCCAGTGACCTTGGGCTTCAAACCAGTGACCGGGGGTCATGTCTATGATCCCACGCTCGAGCCTAGCAACTCTGCTCTCAAGCTGGTGAGCCTGTGCTCAAGCCATTGACCACTGGGTTTCAAACCTGGTCTTCCATGTCTCAGTTCAGAGCTCTATCCACTGCACCACTGCCTGGTCAGGCAACATTTCTTATATTTATTGGTTTTTTAGGTTCCTCCGAAACTAGGTAACATTGTATTGAAATAAAACTTTTCTGATTGTCCATGTATTTACATAGCTTTCACTTGAGATACTCATTCAATGATTACATTAATATTAAGTGATTCTTGCAGAAGATCTCATAACATATAAAGAGAACTTCATTCTCACAATTGTCAAAGAGTTTTATTTGGATTTTATAAAGATAATGGATATTTATGTAATTATTTAGTTCTGAAATCACTTCTAATATATACTAGTCCCTTGAAAAGTTTAAGTTTAGGGATTACTGGCAGGGGTCCCCAAACTTTTTACACAGGGGGCCAGTTCACTGTCCCTCAGACCGTTGGAGGGCCACCACATTCAGTGCTCCTCTCACTGACCACCAATGAAAGAGGTGCCCCTTCTGGAAGTGCGGCAGGGGGCTGGATAAATGGCCTCTGGGGGCTGCATGTGGCCCGCGGGCCGTAGTTTGGGGACGCCTGGATAGAATATGCTGTTCTTTATTTTTATTAAATTTTTATGTTTTATTCTTATTTGTATTAGTCTTTTAATTTTTGAATTTTAAATTTCTAGATTACTAATAACTTTGCTTAATTATTTATTTAAATTATTCTGTAAACAAATATAATTAAATGATAATAAAAGTGATCTTACTCACAATACAGCATAGCTGTGTGGCCAGACTCACCTTAGCTTTCATTGAATAAGCAATGAAAATCATTGAAGGCTCATGAGGAAAAAAAAATTATATGTCCAGTAGTGTATCCCGAATTATGCCAATTGCTATGTTTTATTTTTAAAAATTAATAATTGAGTTTTATGTGTGATGACTTTCCAGACATGGTCAGGAGAGTCAATTCCCAGAGACAGTAATATAAATCAGATATAAGATGATGACAGCCTAAACTGGAATAAAAAACGTAGAGAGGACCACAAAAGGAAGAGTCCATGTCATTTTGATTGTGTAGAAGTGATGACTCCATGATTCTGAAATCTGGGCAGAAGATTAACTGAAGATAACACAGTGATGTGATTGGGGTTCTGATGTTTGCCTTTATAGCTTTATATTTTTTTAATAACAGGTTTTCTAGTTTGAAGTTAAATATTTTAAAATTTGATGCTAATTATAAATTTGGGGAATGGGGATAATTGAATTTGTTTCCTAAGGCAGTTAGCTGAAGGGTTTCTCTTTCATTTTTTCTAGAATGACAGCAAAATCTAAGAATAGTCATACATATAATTTCGAAAACAATACTGAGTGGTGTATCATGAGTACACACATTACACAACTCTTTTAGTTCTATGCAGTACTGATCCTCATATAAACTTTAAAAAATGCAGGTCTCAATCATTTTTATTAAAAATGTGATGAAAGCAGCTCATTATTATGATCTAGGGATAAGATTTCCTTGCTTGGACAGTATGTGGTACTCCGCCACTGACACTGTATTCTCTGGTTGAAATCTAACATATGGCAGATAGGCAGCCTGACTTTCTATTTTTACCTGTGGCAGTGAAAGCCTATTGTGGGTTGTTTATGTATTGTTAATTCAATATTGTTAGCAACTTCTCTTTGACTGTTCTCCTGAATCAAATTTAGTTATCTCCAACCTAATTTTGACAGAAATTAAAAAAAAAAAATGAGGAAGATGTTTAGAAAGTTAAGTTTTCAGCTAACATATAAAGAAAGGATAAAATTTTAGTCTTCTTTCTTGCTAAATATTCTGGGATTAAGGTTGCCAGATTATCAAATTAAAATGAAGGATATTCAGTTAAATTTGAATTATAGATAAGCACATATTCTTAGTATATATTTATAGGCATACTACACACACACATATATATATATATATTTGAAAGTAAAGTTTAATTTAGTCTCCAGTATTTTATCTGGCAACCTTCTTGGGACATAAACTTGCTTGGTTTAAGACTGTCTTCAGTACTCATTATCATGCCCTGTCCCCAGGATGTATCTGTTCATGGTCTAACTAAGCAAGTTAGGTACTTTTGCACTACTAAACTGTGAAAAAACAGTGTTGATGGTTACTAGACAGCTCAGTTATAATGTTCTACTTAGCCTAATTTTGCTTAACAAAACATTTTATTCACTGACAGGCCATACCAACCTGTGAAAATGTGGAATTAGAAAATGCCAATCTAAAAAAGTTTATGATTGGAAAGATTTGTATTTATATCTGAGCTCATTTATCTACCCTTTTCATCACTTTTCCTCTTTCAGTTATCTAGCACCTTTCTCATGTCCATAGTCCCTGTTCACAAATCTGTTATTAATAGTCACTTAATCATGAATCTTTAGAAGAAATGCATTTCAAGACATTTCCCATTCCAACTATTTATGTTTTTTTAAGTCTTCTTTTCCCTTAGTGTAATCATAGAAATAATGCCATATTCATGAAAATGTCAAAGCAGCAATTAAGAACAGAATTATCTCAGTGGTAAAGATAACTCAATTTACATTAGGACATTTTAAAATCTGAGACAAACTTAGACTTCAAGGTTGCCTTCTTCACAGGTAAAATGGCTCCTCCTTCTCTGGGGATATGAACTATGATTTATGATGTCTGAGCATGTTCGATAGAGATTTAATACTGGAAAATATTTTGAACTACTAGAAAATATCGAACCTTCTCCTCAGAATTTATAGTCAATTTTGACCAACTTTCTAAAATGTGAATCCTTCCTATGAACTGAATGCTTGTCCCTGCCTGTTGTTCTCGATAGCTCAGCAGAGCCTCTCAGCACTCCTACAATACACCTAACCTTGTTTCTAAGGCAGAGTTATGTGTTCATATTTTATATTTCTCAGCACGTTTGTTTTTTTGTATTGTGTTCTTCACTTATTTATGAGGCTATAGGATGAACCCTTATGTTTCTTATACTCTGCTTTTTTTCCTTCCTGAATTTAAATGGTGGATTTTTGGAGGCAATAAAATGGATTCATTATTCTTGTAGAGTTCTTAAAACTATACTGAGAGACATAGTGCCATGATTTATAGACTTATTGATAGGTAGCTACAGAAAGTGAAATCTTAACACACCTGAGTTATAGCAATGAGTATTTTAAAAGCACATATTAATGTAGACTAACCAATTCTTGATATATTTGAAGATTTGTGTCCTGTCTTTGACTTTTTTCTTTTCAAATGCATTCCTGATAATTGCTTTGTTCTAGAAAGATATATAGTGCTTTAACAACCATAAATTTATTCTGAATTCTATCCTTATAAAAAGATAGATTATATTTGAAACAGCAAGCTATTCATTTAAATATTGTCATTAAAAATATTTACATTCTCTTCATAACATACAAATAACTTATTTAATCTTTATTAAAAGATTAGACTGTATTATTGTTTTTAACCATTAGAAATAAAACAATGTGAACATAAGTACATTATAATCTCAAGCAAATATAGTTCTCAGTTCTGATGAGTATTCATTTCTTATTCCTGCCTTCTAATTCAACAAGTTTTTAATACCATAGTTTTTCCTTCTTGGTTGATTCTGTGTGTTGATTACATATTAAAATATTGAATATTTAGGCTACCTTGCTTAAATTTCGTTTAATGACTATGTTTTTGTGATTATGATGTTTTGATTTTCTATTTATATAAGATTGATAAACTTGCAGAGTACTTTAACTAAAAGTTAAAGGAACTCTTGTCCCTTAAGGCTCTTTCTTTCTTACTTATGTATATGCTATTTCCCAGGTTTGTAAAGCAAAGGCTTAATTATTTTTAAAAAGACAATAAGATTTTTAGGATCTAATATCCATAAAGGAATGCTTAGAGTGGAAAACAAGACTAAAATGTTTATGGGTTATTTTATGTGTACATATTTAAACACTTCATAAATGATTAAATGATAATGTGTGTATATATGTATCTATGTATTTAAATATATATAATACATTTGTGAGAAATGTCTATATATTTCTCAAATATTTTTCTGTATTTATAATTGATATGGTCAACACACTAGATAAAACTAAGAACGTTGATGTCTTAGTGACATAACATTTATTTATTTATTTATTTATTTATTTATTTATTTATTTATTTTAGTGAGAGGAGGAGAGGCAAAGACAGACTCCCGCATGTGCCCTGACAACCAAGTTTCACCCAGAAAGCCCACTAAGGGGTGATGCTCTCTCCATCTGTGGCTCTTTCTTTGTTGCAACTGGAGCTAATTTTTTAGCACATGAAGCAGAGACCCTGGAGCCATCCTCAGTGCCCAGGGCCACCTTGCTCTAATCAAGCCATGGCTGCAGGAGGGGAGGAGGAGAGAGTGAGAGAGAGAGAAATGAGAGAGGGAGGGGTGGAGAAGCAGTTGGGCACTTCTTCTGTGGGCCTCCCCGGGAATCAAACCTGGGACATCCACATGCTGGGCCAACACTCTACCACTAAGCCAAATGTCCAGGGACAACATTTTTGAATTTAAACTTAATTTCAGTCTTCAGTCTTCTTAATATACGTAGGTTAAATGAAAACCTCTCCAGTTGTCATCAAAGTCTAGTCGAAATATTCAACAACTTTTAAAGCCCTCTCTAAATTCTTGCACCCTCAGCCAGCTCCCATCTTTCTTCTTCTTTCATTATGAACTCTTTTAATTTCAAAAAAGATGCAATTTCTTCATCTAAACATATGTTAATATTCTTAAACATTATAAACACAGCTCCCTACTCTCATAACTCAGTGTAGGATCTGGAAAGTAATCCTCATGAAGATCACTGAAATTCATATCAGTATCAACTCCAGGTTTTTCCCTATGGATCATAGGTGAAAACAGATTTGAGTCTTTGCACACGATCTGTAGTTTTCCTTTTTCTTCACTCTATACATAAGAACCACCAAGTCACCTCTTAAACACATCAAATTTTGTTCATCACCTTCTAATCAATACAACAACATCCCCATTAATCTTTCTAGTTTCTTGAGAAATCTGTACCTCTCAATTCAGTATTTTGTATTTCTAGTGATTTTTTGACTGTGGCCTTTAGTTTAAAGATCAGATTATTCTTAAATTTTGGGTTTATTATATTTTTCTCTTTCACTCTTTTAAAATGTCTTATATATTTATAGATAATGTTAATACCATGAGTCAAATAATTTAGAAATTGTTATCCCATAATATGTTTGTTACAGTTTGAAGAATGGAACATTAAATTAAAAAAAAAATCAGCCTATTCTGAAAATATATTTAATTTTTATAAGAAAATGTTCTCCAGAAGTTGCCCTACTTATTCTTCCATGCTTTTCATAAGTTTTAGATTGATTACTTGTTAAAGTGGAAAAAGAACAAAATAAACAAGCAAAAATGTCTAACATAAGCAGAATGAATTTGTTAATCTTCCTAGAACATGAATAAACACATATGTAAATCTTTTTGAGATTTTTGTGATTCTCTTGAATAGGATGACAGTACTTTAAAGTATTCTGAAGATTCTCCTTACTCTGTAGCTTTTTTACAATTTATTTATTTTAAGCATTACAAAGCCTGACACATAATAATACTTAGCATTGTACAGGAAAAGCCACTATACTTGGGAATTTTAAAAGAAAAAATTTTAATGAGTCTTTTTTAACACTACTATGCAAAAATTTGCAATCTATTTTTGAATATTAGTGAATATTTCAGAGAATTATTAAAGAACTGCATGGATATAAATATTAAGCTTCAGTTAAATATGTAAATTTAATTTTCCTTTAGTATTGTTACATAAGAAATGAAAAATAACATATTTAAGATAGCAGATAATATACTGTCAAAGTATTCTGATAATATAAGAAATTGTTCACTAATAACATTTATATATGATTGATAAATAAAAATGATTATTAGTACTTGTACTTCACAAGTCACTATTGTAAGTGTTTTATATGAATTCACTACTTTACTCTTTCCAAAAGTTCTATAAATAGATACCATATTTAAGTCAATTTTACAGATAAGGAGACAAAGGTTTAAAGAGATTAACTATTTTTTCCCAGGTTACTTGTAAATGATAATGCTGAGATTATAAACAGATTTTCTACCTTTGTCTTCATGAATTAACCACAAAGTTACAACTAATTATTTTTTAACTTAATCTAGTATTTTATGAAAAAACATCTTTAAATAGTGCTCTTCTTGGCTTCAAATGATTTTGAAAATTAAAAAATGAATTTATACTCATTCACATGACATTAAAGTAGGGATATGGTATATTATTAAAATAAAACATACCTTTAATTTACTATATTTTATGTACCAAAACCTAAATAACTATATCTGATTATAAGTTGAAAAATAGAATTTAAGTAAAAGAAATTAGGAATTTTACAAAGTTAAAAATATATATTTACTGTTTGACTTTTAAATCTTTATATTTATGCTTATTTATACTGCATCTGTGCAAAAATGGACAGTATATATAATATGTAAACTATATATTACTTATATAAATTATGTATAATATATAAGCTATAAACATATATTTAATATGCCATGTAATCATATATGAAAGTATTTCTCTAATAATAATTTTTAAGAAATAATTCTTAAATATAGTATGTTATTAAAAATAAAATATGAACATTTAACTTTTAAATTTTACATTAAATCCATCCATAGTCAGACAACTGTTCATTTCAGTGTTACAATTATCAAGATTTGGAAGCAGTCCAAGTGACTATCATTAGATGAGTGGATATAAAAACTGTAGTATACTTACACAATGGAATACCACTCAGCTGTAAAAGAGGAAAGAAATTTTACCTTTTCAACAGCATGAATGGATGTGGAGAGCATTATGCAAAGTGCAATAAGAGAAAGGCAAATACCATATGATTTCACTTAATATGTGGAATCTAACAAACAAAATAAACTAGCAAACAAAATAGAAACAGACTCATAGATACAGAGAACAGACTGACAGATGGCGGTTGAGAGGCTGGGTGAGAAAGGTGAAGGGATTAAACAAAGAAAAAACTTTACAGACATAGACAACTATGTGGGGATTGCAGAAAGAAAGGGGGCGGTGAAAGATGGTAGAGGGAGTACTGCATAGATGGTGATGGAGGGAGACTAGACTTGGGGTGGTGAACACACAGTGCAGAACACAGATGATGTGATATAGAACTGTACACCTGAAACCTGTATGATTTTATGAACCAATGTCACTTCAATAAATTCAATAAAAATTAAAAAAATAAAATTTACATTATAAATCTATAAAACAAATTAAAAGCATAGTATGCTAAATACAAAGTATCCTGGATTGAATTCTTACACAGAGAAATGGCATTGCTAGGAAAACATATAAAATCCAGATAAAATCTGTAGTTAATAGTGATATACTAATAATAATTTCTTTTTTCTCTCAAATGCACCATGATTATGAAAGTTATTATTATTACAGGAAACTTGTGAAGAGTACATAGGCACTCTGCATACTACCTTTGCCTCTTTTCTGTAAATATAAAATTATTCCCAAACAGAAAAAAAAAAAGTTAAACAAAACATAACAGAAATACTAAATAATGAATCTTTCTATGGCTGGGGAAAATAAAATATATAAATAACTTGGTGCAATTTAGAGATATTAAACAATTTTTAAATCAGTTTCTATGAATTATATTATACACCATGTAAAATTGAAGTTAAAATATTAGTAAGTTATGCATTTACGTACTAGCAAAAATGAGTCCTATACATGTCCAAAATTTTACATATATCTCTGCATGTTGTCATTCTAAAATAAGAATATCCTACTTAGGAAATATAGGTGAATCTAATTAAATCTTGGACAATTTCACTTAAAAAAATTAATTTCTATACTCTATTCTATTGGGAGAAAGAGTTTTAGAAAGACATAAAGTATATTTATGGGAAAGCTTAGATGGATAAAATGTGTGAACTTGAAGGTGTTATATCTTATATGGGCCAAATGTTATGACATTTTTGTAATATTGGATAATACAAAGATATCTCTAAGCCCTGGACTCCCTCTCCTGCCTCAGCAATCAGAAAGATGCCCTCTATCACAAGTTGGCAGCATTGATGGGTAAAGAAATAATTTAATGAGGCCCCTAGAAGGGTTTATTTGCTGTTATTTAAGTTTTGCAGTTTTTTAAATTATTATTATTATTTATTTTTATTTATTTATTTATTTTGTATTTTTCTGAAGCTGGAAACGGGGAGAGACAGTCAGACAGACTCCCGCATGCGCCCCACCGGGATCCACCCGGCACGCCCACCAGGAGCGATGCTCTGCCCACCAGGGGGCGATGCTCTGCCCCTCCGGGGGTGGAGGGTTTGCTCTGCCGGGACCAGAGCCACTCTAGCGCCTGGGGCAGAGGCCAAGGAGCCATCCCCATCTTTGCTCCAATGGAGCCTTGGCTGCAGGAGGGGAAGAGAGAGACAAAGAGGAAGGGGGGGGGTGGAGAAGCAAATGGGCGCTTCTTCTTGTGCCCTGGCCGGGAATCGAACCCGGGTCACCCGCACACTAGGCCGACGCTCTACCGCTGAGCCAACTAGCCAGGGCCTATTATTGTTTATTGACTTTAGAAAGAGGGGAGAGAGAGAAATATCAATTTGTTCCACTTATTTATGCATTCATTGATTGATTCTTGTATGTTCCCTGACCAGGGATCAAACCTATAACCTTGGCATATCAGAAAAACCCTCTAACCAACTGAGCTGTTGGCCAGAGCAGGTTTTAGAGGTTTATTTTTAGCAGTTTTTCTGTGCTGCTCGGTGTTTCCTCAATACAGCACATTAATTGCCTGACTTCAAAACCCATGGCCTCATCAAATGTGAGCGACCTTTCCACTCTCTAAGCTTCAGTGTTCTCAACTGCCAAGGGTTTAACTCACTGACTGGCACACGGCAAATTTAAGAAGCATTAGCTATTATTGTAAAATTAACTTTAATTTATTTTTCTTTTAGTTATATAAATAAAACTGTGTTTTTATATGTGTTAATATCAGAGCAGTTAGTAAGCTTTAGAGAACCAAATAACGTTTTGCATTTTGAGTTCTTACTGGAAGTACTTACTTTTCACAGAAGTTAAATTAGGTTTACTACTTCAGCACATTTTACTCAAGGTATGTTTGAAAGTCAAGAGATAAAGCTGGTTTGTGATTTCTTTAGAAATTTTGCCAAACATAAAAGTAGCATAAAACCATTATGCATAGAAGCAAGCACAGTTGGGATATTTTCAGTCTGTCAAGTTTGCATTTAAAAAATGTAGTAAGCCTTTATGAAAAAAAATTACTTTTTCCCAGTTTTGTTATCGCTTTCTTTGAATGTCAGATTACATTTGTAAATCAAATTGTGCCCAGCCAGATAATGCTTAAACCAGTTTTTAGGCACTTGCATAGGTTAGTTTGATGTACAAAAAGTGATTAAAATAGCATTGCAAGTTTTCAAAGCAATACTGGAATACAATATACTACAAATAATAGTCTATTCACATACATATTTTTTTTTTACCTTAAAGGTACAGAATTGGTAATATTTATTTCTTTTATCTTCTATTATTAATTTTAATGGGTGACATTGATAAATCAGGGTACATATATTCAGAGAAAACATCTCCAGGTTATTTTGACATTTGATTATATTGCATACCCATCACCCAAAGTCAAATTGTCTTCTGCACCTTCTATCGTTTTCTTTGTGCCCCTCCCCTCCCCCATCCCCTCTCTCTCCTTTCACCCCCCCTCCCCGGTAACTAGCACACACTTGTTCATGTCTCTGAGTCTCATTTTTATGTCCCATCTATGTATGGAATGATATAGTTCTTAGTTTTTTCTGATTTACTTATTTCATTCCGTATAATGTTATCAAGGTCCATCCATGTTGTTGTAAATGATCCGATGTCATCATTTCCTATGGCTGAGTAGTATTCCATAGTATATATGTACCAAAGCTTTTTAATCCACTCATCCACTGACAGACACTTGGGCTGTTTCCAGATCTTCACTTTGTGAACAATGCTACCATAAACATGGGGGTGCATTTCTCCTTTGGGAACAGTACTATGGTGTTCTTAGGGTATATTCCTAAAAGTGGGATAGCTGGGTCAAAAGGCAGTTTGATTTTTAAGTTTTTTAGGAATCTCCATACCATTTTCCACAGTGGCTGTACCAGTCTGCATTCCCACCAGCAGTGCAGGAGGGTTCCCTTTTCTCCACATCCTCGCCAGCACTTATTCTGTGTTGTTTTGTTGATGAGCGCCATTCTGACTGGTGTGAGGTGATATCTCATTGTGGTTTAAATTTGCATTTCTCTAGTAATTAGTGATGTTGAGCATTTTTTCATATGACTGTTGTCCATCTCTATGTCCTCTTTGGAGAAGTGTCTACTCATTTCTTTTGCCCATTTTTGGATTGGATTGTTTGTCTTCCTGGTGTTGAGTTTTACAAGTTCTTTATAAATTTTTGTTATTAACCCCTTATCAGACATATTGTCGAATATGTTCTCCCACTGTGTAATTTGTGTTTTTATTCTGTTCTTATTGTCTTTAACTGTGCAAAAGCTTTTTAGTTTGATATAGTCCCATTTGTTTATCCTGTCTTTTATATCACTTGCCCTTGGAGATAAATCGGCAAATATATTGCTGTGGGAGATGTCGGAGAGCTTACTGTCTGTTTTCTTCTAAAATTCTGATGGTTGCACGGCTTACATTTAAGTCTTTTATCCATTTTGAGTTTATTTTTGTGAATGGTGTAAGTTGGAGGTCTAGTTTCCTTTATTTACAGGTAGCTGTCCAATTTTCCCAATACCATTTGTTGAAGAGGCTGTCTTTACTCTATTGTACGCTCTTACCTCCTTTGTCAAATATCAGTTGTCAATAAAGGTGTGGGTTTATTTCTGGATTCTCTGTTCTGTTCCATTGATCTATATGCCTGTTCTTATGCCAGTACCAGGCTGTTTTGAGTACAATGGCCTTGTAGTATACCTTAATATCAGGAAGTGTGATACCTCCCACTTTATTCTTCCTTTTCAAGATTGCTGAGGCTATTCGTGTTTTTTTTTTTTTTTTTTTTTTTTTGGTTCCATATAAATTTTTGAAATATGTGTTCTATACCTTTGAAGTATGCCATTGGTATTTCAATTGATATTGCATTAAATTTAAACATTGCTTTGGATAATATAGACATTTTAATGATGTTTATTCTTCCTAACCAGGAGCACAGTATATGCTTCCATTTGTTTGTATCTTCCTTGATTTCTTTTATCAATGTTTTATAATTTTCCGAGTACAAGTTTTTAATCTCCTTGGTTAAATTTACTCCTAGGAACTTTATTTTTTTGTTTGCAATAGTGAAGGGGATTGTTTCTTTAATTTCTCTTTCTGACAGTTCATTGTTGGTGTATAAAAATGCCTCTGATTTCTGAGTATTAATTTTATATCCTGCCACCTTACTGAATTCATTTATCTGGTTCAGTAGTGTTTTGACAGAGACTTTAAGGTTTTTTATATACAATATCATATCATCTGCAAATAATGATAGTTTTACTTCTTTTCCAATTTAGATACTTTTTATTTTATTTCTTCTTGTCTGATTGCTGTGGCTAGGACTTCCAGGACTATGTTGAATAAGAGTGGTGAAAGGGTCACCCCTGCCTTGTTCCTGATATTAAAGGGATTGGTTTTAATTATTGCCCATTGACTATTATGTTGGCTGTGGGTTTGTAATAGATGGCCGTTATCAGGTTGAAGTATGTTCCCTGTATTCCTACTTTGCTTAATGTTTTGATCATCAATGGGTGCTGGATTTTATCAAATGCTTTTTCTGCATCTATTGAAATTATCATTTGGTTTTTCTCCTTCCTTTTGTTTATGTGATGAATCACATTGATTGATTTGCGAATACTGTACCAGCTTTGCCTCCCCAGAATAAATCCCACTTGATCATGGTGTATGCTTTATTTCATATATTGCTAGATCTGGTTTGCTAATATTTTGTTGAGGATTTTAGCATCTATATTTATCAGGGATATTGGCCTATAATTTTCTTTCTTTATGTTGTCTTTGCTTGGTTTTGGAATCAGAATTATGCTCGTCTCTTAAAAGAAGCTTGGAAGACTTCTTTCCTCTTGAATTTTTTGAAATAGCTTGAAAAGAATAGGAGTTAGTTCTTCTTCTTTGAATATTTGGTAGAATTCACTTGTGAAGCCATCAGTCCCAGGACTTTTCTTTTTTGGGAGCTTTTTGATAACTGTTTTGATCTCATTTGTTGTAATCGGTCTGTTTAGGTTTTCTGATTCTTCCAGATTGATTTTTGGAAGATTGTATGTTTCAAGGAATCTGTCCATTTCATCTAGCATCTAGGTTGTCTAGTTTTTTGGCATACAAGTCTTTTTTTTTCTTTTCTTTTCTTTTTTTTTTTTTTTTTTGTATTTTTCTGAAGCTAGAAACGGGGAGAGATAGTCAGACAGACTCCCGCATGCATCCGACCAGGATCCACCCGGCACGCCCACCAGGGGGCGATACTCTGCCCCTCCGGGGCATCGCTCTGTTGCGATCAGAGCCACTCTAGCACCTGGAGCAGAGGCCAAGGAGCCATCCCCAGTGCCCGGGCCATCTTTGCTCCAATGGAGCCTCGGCTGCGGGAGGGGAAGAGAGAGACAGAGAGGAAGGAGAGGGGGAGGGGTGGAGAAGCAGATGAGCACTTCTCCTGTGTGCCCTGGCCAGGAATCAAACCTGGGACTTCTGCACGCCAAGCCGACGCTCTACCACTGAGCCAACTGGCCAGGGCCGGCATACAGTTCTTCATAGTATTTTCTTACAATATTTTGTATTTCTGTTGTGTCAGATGTTATTTCTCCACTCTCATTTCTAGTTTTATGTATTTGAGTCCTCGCTCGTTTTTTCTTGGTGAGTCTAGTGAAAGGTCATCGATCTTGTTTACCTTTTCAAAGAACCAGCTCCTGGCTTCATTGATCCTCTGTGCTGTGTCTTTAGCCTCTATGACATTTATTTTCACTCTGATCTTTATTATTTCCTTCCTTCTACTACCCCGGGGTTTTACTTGCTGTTCTTTTTCTAGTTCTTTTAGATTCAGGGTCAAGTAGAGTATTTGAGCTTTTTCCAGCTTCTTAAGGTATACCTGTAATGCTATGAACTTCCCTTTCAGTACTGTTTTTGCTGTGTCCCATAAATTTTGAGTTGATATATGCTCATTATCAATCATTTCTTGGAATTTTTTTATTTCTTCTTTGATCTCATTGTTAACCCATTTGTTATTTAATAACATGCTATTTAGTTTCCAAGTTTTTGAGTATTTTTCAGTTTTTCTGTTGTGGTTGATTTCTAGTTTTATGCCATTGTGATCAGAGAAAATGCTTGATATGATTTCAATATTCTTAAATTTGTTGAGACAACTTTTGTATTCTAACATGTGGTTTACCATGAGCACTTGAAAGAATGTATACATATATATTGCTGCTTTAGGGTGAAAAGTTCTGAAGATATCTATTAAATCAATGTCACCCCATTGAAATTAATAATAATAAAAAACAAGATCCGGCCGTGCTCCAGAAACCAGTCCCCAGAACCCAACCAAAAAAAAAAAAAAAAAAAAGATATCTGTTAAATTGAGTTGATCTAGTGTTTCCTTTAAGTGTGCTGCTTCTTTTTTAACTTTCTTTTTTGTGGATCTATCTAGTGATGTTAGTGGGGTAGTGAAATCCCCTACTGTTATAGTATTGCTGTTTATCTGACCCTTTATATCCATCAATGTTTGCTTTATATATTTAAGTGCTCCTATATTAGGTGCATAGATATTTTTAATGGTTATATCTTCCTGCTGGATTGCTCCCTTTATCATTATGTAGTGTCCTTCTTTATCTCTTACTATAGCCTTTGTTTTAAAATCCATATTGTCTGATATAAGAATTGCTACCCCAGCTTTTTTTTCATTTCCATTTGCATGAAATATTTTTTTTATCCTTTTACCTTCAGACTATGTGCATCTTTTGTTTTAAGGTGTATCTCTTGTAGACAGCATATGTATGGGTCCTGTTTTCTTACCCACACAGCTACACTATGTCTTTTGATTGGATCATTTAATCCATTTACATTAAGGTTATTATTGATATGTAGTTGTTTATTGTCATTTTATTTTTTAAACTGTATTCCTCTTTTGCTTTATTCTTTTCCCCCTTTGATCTGTTTACAATAGGCCCCTTAGCATTTCTTGCAGCATTGGTTTGGTTGTAGTGAATTTCTTGAGTTGTTGTTTTTTTTGGTCTGTGATGCTTTTTATTTCTCCTTCAATTTTAAATGGTAGTCTTGCTGGATAAAGTAAATTGGTTATAGGTTATTGTTCTGCATTACTTTGAATATTTCTTGCCATTCCCTTCTGGCCTCAAGTGTTTCTGTTGAGAAGTCGAATGTCATCCTTATGGGGACTACTTTGGAGGTGATAGCCTTTTTTTCTCTAGCAGCTTTTAATATTTTCTCTTTATCACTTAGCTTTGGTAATTTAATTATGATGTGTCTTGGTGTAGATTTCCTAGTGTTTCTCTTTAATGAAGATCTCTGTGCTTCTTGAACTTGTGAGACTTTTTCCTACCTCAATTTAGGGAAGTTTTCAGCTATGATTTGATTGAACAAAGTTTCTATCCCTTGTTCTTTCTATTCTTCTTTAGGAACCCCTATGATGCAGATGTTATTTCTCTTTATGTTGTCACAGAGCTCTCTTAGAGTTTCCTCAGACTTTTTGAGTCTTCTTTTTTCTGCTCTGCTTCCATGCCTTTGTTTATCTTGTGCTCTAACTCGCTGATACTATCCTCAGATTCATCCATCCTGCTTTTGATTCCTTCCATTGTGGTTTTCAATTCTGATATTGTATTTGTCATTTCTGACTGATTCTTTTTTATTATTTTAATTTCCTTTTTTATATTTGCTATCTCTTTATTTAGGTGTTCATAATGACCATCTATTGTTCTAAGCTCTTTGAACATCCTAACAATCATTATTTTAAACTTTGCATCTGGTAATTTGGTTATATCTGACTCATTCAGGTCCTCTCTGGGGATTTCTCTTGATTCATTTGGATTGTATTTCTCTGCCTGCCTATTTTGTCTGTGTATAAGAAGGGTTTGGCCACTGGAGTCCAATGGGTGTTGTCTCTGTGTTCACTAGTTGTGGTCTGTCTACAGGCCCCCCACCCCCTCTACCCCTGCCTAGGGTGTTCGGTATCGGTGTTGTCCATGCCGAACTGCTTCGGTGGTTTCCGCCTCTCCTCCACTGGAGGGGCTATGTTCATGTGCTCTGCTCAACAAGCCTCAGCTGGTCTCCACCTTTGCCCTGTCCCCGTGGGTGGGGTTGTGTGCCATGCACAGGCCACAAGCCTTGGCACCAAGGGCAGAGGTGAGTACCTTTGCTCAGCTTCAGGTCTCTGCCTGTTCCCAGGCTTCCGCCCCACCTCTGTGATCAGAGTCGGCTTGCACATCGGGCGCAAGCCTTGGCTCCATGGGTTGGGCAGGGCTGCAGGCGGGCGCTCAGCTGTGGATCTCTGCCTTTTCCTTGGCTTTTGCCCCGCCCCCATGGGTGGAGCAGGCTTGCGCGTAGTGCTGCAAGCCTTGGCTTTGTGGGTAGGGCAAGGCTGTGTGCCTGCGCACCCTTGCTCAGCAGTAGATCCTTTTCCATTTTCGGGCTCCCGCCCTTCCCCCACAGGCGGGCTTGCAGACAAGCCCACAGCCCAGTCAGACCACTTTCATGTGTCCCCTCTGCCCTTGCCAGGCTAAACTGAGCTCACATTGGGCCTCAGGCATGGCTGGCCCAGCTTCCACCCCCACCTACAGAACTCCGGAACTGTGCTTCCGTTTCCTTCCACCTCCTGTCCTCCAGGAAGCCCTTAGCTGTCTGAGTGGGGGCTCTGCAGTTCAGACCCTAACACTCCATACTGTAGTGCTGAAAGCTCCCTCCTTCTGAGCAGCTCTGCTCTGAGTGCTATGGGAGAGCTTGTTTGGCTGGTGTCCTGCTTCCCTTTGCTGATATTGCTGGTTCCAGGGGAAATATTCTCTTCAGATTTGGAGAGTAACTCAGCTTAGGGGCTAGGATGGCTGTCCATCAAAGTGTTTCCCACTGTGCCTCATAGATTACACTCTCTTCCTGATACTCCAGTCCTCTCCTCTCTTCTTATCCCCCGGAACCCTAGGTGAGTGGTTGTAAAAGAAGTTTTCTGCACGGTCCCTTTAAGAAGAATCCTGGGTCTAAGAAAACTGTCTCTCACAAACAGTGTCCTGATTTGTTTTGCAGCTAAATACTGTCTATATGCCTCTTCTAGGCTCTAGGTTGCAGGCTGGGGCTTTGTTCCTGGGGCCTAGGTCCCTCCCCTCTCCATTAAACTCACTTCCCTCCACTCGAGTTTCTCCATTCGCTGGGTGGAGCTGGGAAGCCTTCTCTGCATTTCCGCATTTCCTACCAGTCTCAGAGTGCCTTCTTCAGTGTTCTTGTTTGAAGAGTCCTCTTAGTTTAGTTAAGTTGTTATCTACTTTGGTTCTGGGAGTTGGAAGTTTGTATGTCTGCCTACTCCATTGCCATCTTGCTGCCCCCTCATGTACATATTTTTATATATAATGGAAAAATCAATCCAGCAATTATTTGAGTATGTGCTAGTCACTGTGCCAGAAGCTTGGAAGACAAGTGGAAATAGTAACATAACTAAACAAAACAAAAATAAAAGCTCTCAAGTCTTCACATATCCACCAGATACATGTAAAAATATTTAGAGTTTTATTTTTAAGTGCCACAATGAAAATGTTTTTATATACATAATGTATACAATAGAAATATCTTAAATTGCTCAAGGTTGTCAAGGTCATGTCTATTACCTAGAAGATGAGATGGACTTCAGATCTTGTGTACACATCTGACAGTGTTCTTGGATGCTAATTATCTCAGGCTTTAATGAGATTTTGAATTTGGAATTATGAGGCTAAACTTCTGACATAATTTCACAAAAAGACTACATCTTCAATACTTGGAACCCAATGGAGACATATTTTGCAACTATTACTTTCCCCAAACTGCTGATATACAGCTTAGATATTGGATGAAGATATTTCTATCATAGTTTTCTTTTCATTATCTATCATCTACCTATCTATCATCTATCTATCTATCTATCTATCTATCTATCTATCTATCTATCTATCTATCATCTATCTATCTATATTTCTGTCTCCATGCTGAGTCCCAACCCACAGCCTTGGATAACAGTGTGTAATGGAATCTTTACCTATGGTCTTCTTCATCCATTCAACACATTTTTATTGAGACCCTACTATTCTTTGAGCAGTGTTCTCAATGCTAGGGATAGAGCAATGTGAAAAACATACAAAAAAATCTTTATACTTCTGGATCTAAATGAAGACATCTTATAAGCTAACACATGTTACAAATAAATTCAAGAAACATTGATTGTTTTTTGTATATTTTTGGCTGATATTCTATTTCACAGAGTACAACTTACTAACAAGCCTAAAGAATATTATTTTTTAAGAGCAATTAATTTATTTAATTATTTATTCATCAGCTTACATTTTACCTTTTAATTAAATAGGATTACTTAAAGATATAAACATTTAGAGACAAGATTACATATTTTTAGGTTCCCAAAGTAGGTCGAGAAATAGTAGTTAAAAATGATTGCTCATAAAGCTATAATTTTATGAGATCTATATTCAATTATGATGTCAAACAACAATTATCAACAGAAAGATTAAAATAGGTTTAAAGACATAAAAAAACACTATAAAATTCTTGAAAAAATTGAAAATTTAAAAAATTTTATGAAATCCTTAAATAACAAATAATACTAATATAAATAATATGAGAACTAGACATGAGATGTACCAAAAAGTAAGAAGATAGGGTCTCAATACAGAGGAAAAATGGCCAATGCTAGTAAAATTTCTAAGTAATCTAAGTAAAAATGTTTCAGGGTATATAGGTGCTAAATTATTTCTCATAGTATCATTATAAAGCAGAAAATGTAGTAAAATTAAAAGCTTGCTCTTTTAAAAGAATCATAAAGAATTTTTGTAGTTACAGTAATTTTTATTTAAAAATATACTTGGTTACATGTGAACTATCCAAAAATAATGTGATATATTAGAAAAATTGTATTAATCTATAAAAATAAGCATATTGTTTATACCAAAGTAAAACTTAATAATATATAAGTAGGTAAATTATAAAATTATAAACAAGTTAAACAACTTTCATGTAGAATGCAAAATAAAATGCAATTTCTTAATACCTGCTTTTTTAAGAAAGCAAGATTTACACTTGCTTTCTTAAAGGTTATAATTTATTTTTAAAACCAAGAATTTTTTAATGTCATACTATTAATTAGTGAAAATAATGAAAACACAGAGCTTACCAGCTGATTCAGTATAGCTTCTCAATTGTTTTTCTGTTTATGCGCTCTCAGGTGAACCGCATCATCTCTAAATATTACTCTTATGATCTTCTGCTCTCTCATTTTAGCCACCCCCTCTTAAATCAGGTTTTTCTCAGCTAAACTAACCACTTATTTAGATAATTAATTACCTTTACTAAATATCTAATGTAAGATGCCCCTCCAATACTATTAATTTACTTTTTTTCTTCTTAAAGCTTTTACTCTGATACTGAAATTTCTAACTCATGTTTTTCTCCCCATAAAAATAAGGATTTTTTTTTACTACTCTGAATCTCTGTCCCTAAAACACATAATAAGTGCTTAATTATTTTTTAAATGGTTCCTTTCAATGAATCTGTGGTATAAAGCCCAATTAAATACTGAAGACTTTTTTAAAAAATCAAAACAACTTTTGAATAAATAAAACATACAAGCCATGTATTTTATTTTCATTTTTTAAATTTACACACTAAATATATCCTCACTAAAATAATCATTAAATCATCTCTACTTGAGATTGTATGGGAGAGTGATTATATAGCTCTTAAATTATAGCCAAAAATGCATGTAAATTGGTAACTTGAATTAAAAGACTCATAAAACTAACCAAAGGAATTTTAGTTTTTTATATTTTGTTACTGATTTTACTATTATTAACATAGAACTTGTATTTTCTTAAGCCATTAACTGTCACGCACACTCTTAGGAAAAATTATGACTCGACTCTTGGTTTTCAAACTAGACATAAGAAACTGTATAGCCACTAGTCTTTGAACCTTTTATGAAGTCTAATGCAATGTTTCCCTAGCTATTTGCTGTATGATTCTCATGCATGATATACTCACTTCTATTAAGAAAGGTCCATAACACAATTTATAAGAATATAGCTTCATTGCCAGTCTCAAATGTAACATCTATAAACAGACTATATACAATATAACAGCATAAGACAATAAAACTGTTTTCTTAGTATTAAATCATTCTCTCAATGTTTATCAATTGCAAATATGACAGTTGAAATTAAAATCAATGTCATAATTTATTTTTAAAAAGTGTTATATGTATAATTATGCTGTTTCAAGTTTCTGAACTTTATAATTCATATAATTTATTATAGTCATATTTATTATAATTATTCCAAGGATTTCACAGCTACAAAGTATATTGGTAAAATTTTTGTTTAGGAAAAATAAAACTATCAGAAAATGGGTTCTTGCTTCAGAAAATATCTGTGCCATTAATTTGATGTTAAAAATTCTTTCAAATTCACCAGTGGTTTTAAGCCATGTTTAGAGTTGTCTTTGTTATTAACATATTTGTAACAATATAATTGTGTTGATGTCATTGCTATCTAAAAATTTTTGTAGAGAATTATGAGACAACTGTGAGTAAGCTGATATGTCTTACCTCAGTAGCATATAAAAAGCTAATGTGTCTAGTCATGCACACAGGGATAAATTGGATCATGTAGCTGAGCTGCACTACCAAAATTAGAGACTAAACTGAAAGAAAAGTCAGATCTTCTAGTACTTATCCATACATTGATGAGTCTACAAAATATTTCCTAGGAATTCATGGATTTACCAGTTTCAAGCAGAGTTCTATATTTGTTGTATTTTTTACTAAAACTTTACTTAGAAAAATCAATATAATATATTATTTGTCTAGATAGAACAAACTAGATAGAACTTTAAAACAAAAATTTTTCTGTGAAAAATGAAGCACCAGCATGTTTATATTTCAAAGAAAAATGAGTTATAATATATATGTATATGTAAATCACTTACAAAAGATTTATACATATAAATTTGCTTATTAGTTTATTATTTTTTGCTTTACTTAAAACCACATTGAGAACCAAACTTAAATAATTTATTGGTTAATCATTATTTTTCTATTTAACATCAAATCATCTTTGGGTGATAATGGCTACTCAGAGGTTCTGAATCTTTGTAGATAATGTACTTAACATCTTGCAGCCTTTATATGGAATCATTTCATCACTTAGATAATGACTCCTAGATTCCAGAACTAAATACAAACGACCATAAATATGCTTAAAATTATTCTAAGATTATTTTTATGGTTGAATTTTCATTAAGAAACATATAAATATCGATAACAAGCTAATCAAAGCTTCAGTTTTACAATGAGTACTTAACTTTGTATTTGAGTACTTGGGGAACTACTAAGTTTGTCCAACTAACTGCATTGGAGAATGACTATAAAATACTACCGAGCAACCTTGACTTAATTGCTGTGGAAATTTCATTTTATTCAGTGAAAACATACTCTAACTTAATGCCAGACTTGCAGATGTTTCTATGATTTATAGTTAGAGCACTTTTGAATAAGTGTTGAAAAAAATGTCTAAGACAAACGATGACAGCTGTTTGGAAATCAAAGAAATTATAAAGTGAAGCTATGCCTCCAGCAGAACAATATGTATGCTCAACGGCATGTGTACTAAAATGTAATTAGGCACAGGGTCCTAAACAGAAACTGAAAAATGGATTTTGACTATAACTGCTATATATAGCTTATGATTATAAGCCCTACTTTTTGTTAGTTAAGTGAAGCAATACAGTCAGTTGTACCTGGAGTCCTAGAGTCTCAGTGTTCATGTACATCACACATACACACACAAAGGACACATCCCATATTATTGTAACTAAAAGTGAGAAAAATATTTAATTCCTTATTTGATGCTACCACTCCTTTCAATTGTTTATATGATTATTTTCATGGATTAGCTAAATGAATAAATTATATTTCTGACATCTTTATAGGTCAATTTACTATTTCTTTTTTAAAATAGAGATTAACAATTACGTATCATTTTTGGAGGAAAGGTAAATAAAATATATCTGAAACTTTAAAACATGCTTAAGTGGCACAAAACAGAGTAATTAGATATATATTTTAAATTACATTGTAATTAAAATCTCTATGTAAACAGCTCTCTAAAAGTTCATAATTTAACACAGATTACTTAGTGGATAGACTTTTAATTATTAATTTAGAAATTAATAATTTAACTAATTTAGAAAATTATCTTTAACCATTACTTTACAAATATGACCTGTAAATGAGACATGATTTCCTTTGTCAATATACTCATTCTGCTTAGTTGTAACCCAACATTCTGAAGTGCTACAGAAATCAGTATCTATTTAAAATGAGAAGCAGATTATAAGGTCCATTTTAAAGTAAGTGACAGTTTTTACTCCCATATCAGTCAGGAGGAAAAAAGTTCAGAGGCTAGTAAAACTTCTTAATAATGTAATTTTAAAAAAGATATTGGCACCTATTTAATGGAGGCTAGAAATTGAAGTTTACTGAAGATGTTCTTATAGATACATATCATGCTGACAAGCACAGTCGTTTATATTGAATTCACCACTTGTACTGACTGACAGAATCTATTCATAATGAATTGAATAAAATATTCTATTTTAATTCAGAACAATTATTTTTGTATGTTTTAAACCAGTGGTAGTCAACCTGGTCCCTACCGCCCACTAGTGGGTGTTCCAGCTTTCATGGTGGGCAGTAGCAGAGCAACCAAAGTATAAATAAAAAGATAGATTTAACTATAGTAAGTTGTTTTATAAAAATTTATTCTGCCAAACAGCGAAAATCTGATATAAAGTACTTGTTAAGTAATTATTATTATATGCTTTAACTTGCTGTAACTCTGCTTTATAAATTTTATAAAGTAAAGTTACTTTCCTACTTTATAAATCATCATTACTGTGGAACTGGTGGGCAGTTAGAAAATTTTACTACTAACAGAGATACAAGAGTGGGCAGTAGGTATAAAAAGGTTGACTGCACCTGTTTTAAACAGTAACATCAATAATTCTCTTTTATTTAATGTTAAATAAAAATATTTTAGTAATGAAATGCAAATCAAACTCAATGAGATATTACTTTGTTCCTATAAGATGGCTAATTTAAAAAAAAAAAAACTAAACTAAAGAAAACCACAAATGTTCGCAGGCATGTGGAATATTGAAACCCTCATACACTGTTGTTGGAAGTGTAAAATGGTAAAGCCTCCCAGAAAAGTGGTATAGTGGTTCCTCAAAAAATTAAAAATAGAATTAGTATCTAATCTAGCATTTTTACTTCTGGGAATATATCCAAAATAATTAAATATAACAGGAAAAGATATTTTATACCTGTACTCATAGCAGTATTATTCACAATAATCAAAAAGTGGGAGTCTAGTAATGGACTTAACTGTGTCCTCCCAAAATTCAGATTGTAGCCCTAACCCCAATGTGACTGCATTTGGAGACAGGACCTTTAAGGAGATAATTAAGGTTAAATGAGGTTACAAGAACAGGACCCTAATCTATAGTGCATGTGTTCTTAAAAAAGAAGAGACTCCAGAAGTGCATGCATGCAGAGGAAAGGCCATGTCATGACACTGGGAAGGTGATAGTCTGCTTGCCAAGGAGAAAGACCTTAGGAGAAACCAACCCCAGCAGCGCCTTGAGCTTCAACTTTCATCCCCCAAAACTATGAATAAATGTCTGTTCTTTATGCCACTCTGTCGTTGTTGTTTTGTTATAGTAGCCCTAACTGATTAATACATAACTCAAATGATTATGGATAGATGGATGAATAAACAAAATGTTGTAATGCATGCAATGGAATATTATTCAGACTTAAAAAAGGAGAAAATTCTGGCACAAGCTATGACATGAATGAACCTTGAAGACATTATGCCAAATAAAATAAACCAGTTACAAAAAAAACAAATACTGTATATTTTACTTATATGAGATATATAAAATACTCAAATTCATAGAAACAAAATATAGAATGGTATTTTCCAGGGGCTGGTGGATAAGGGGGAATGGGGTATTGTTTAGTGGGTACAGAGTTTCAATATTGCAAGAGAAAATGTGAATGTACTTAACATTATTGTAAAATGGTTAGAATGCAAGTTTCAGGTTGTGTATTTGCCACAATATTTTGAAAATCAAAGAAAACACTAATTTTGTAAAATTGATGCTTAAATTATTTTCACTTTTGGTTTTAAAGTTAAAAAGTGAAATGATCATTTAAGTTTTAGAAGTCAAAAACAATTTTAGTAAAATATGAATAACTATAAGGAGTCCACTTTGTCCATAAGTTCAAAACTTGGAGAAAATCAAAAGGTAAAAAAAGCAAATGATAATTGTTAATAATCCAAATGTTTTGAATAAATAAGGTACTTTTCGGTGGCATCAAATCTATTCATTATTAAAGCATCCTTTCAACTTCTTTTGCCATGCTTTATAAGCTGTTATATAGCAAACACAAAATTTAAAAAAAATAATTTTCTAGTAATACTAGCTAAATAAAGCAAATACAGGACTGGCACAAAATAATCATTCTTATTACTCAGTGCATTTAATCACAACTAATATAAAACAAGTAGAGTCTATGAAACATTGAAAATACATTCTTTAAAATTTGAGGCATATATAAAAGAAAGTGAAATTTAATTTTAAAGGGTACACCTTCTTAAACATTAGGATGCATTGGTATCATCTGGAACACTTGTTAAACTACAGATTACTGGATCAAATGCCTAGATTTCTATTTCAGTAAATCTGGGATATAATCTGAAAACTGAATTTCTAAGAAGTTTCCAAGTGATGCTGATGCTGGTGGTCTAGGGACCACATATAGTAATGCAAATGAGAGGCATATTAAGGAGTAAGGATTCAGTCCTGGAAATTGGAGAATATTTTACAGAATTAAAATAATAAAATTCTTGAACTATATTTATATTTACTCATGAATTTAGTAATTATAATGACATTTATATATTACATGATTCCAAAATGATAAAAATTATGTACATGCCGATTTTTTAACATGTAACAAATGTGTTATCTTGATCCTTTTTTTTTTTTTTTTGTATTTTTCCATAGCTGGAAACGGGGAGGCAGTCAGACAGACCCCCGCATGTGCCCGACCGGGATCCACCAAGCATGCCCACCAGGGGGCGATGCTCTGCCCATCTTGGGGCATCGCTCTGCCGCAATCAGAGCCATTCTAGCACCTGAGGCAGAGGCCACAGAGCCATCCTCAGTGCCTGGCCCAACTTTGCTCCAATGGAGCCTTGGCTGTGGGAGGGGAAGAGAGAGACAGAGAGGAAGGAGAGGGGGAGGGATGGAGAAGCAGATGGGCGTTTCTCCTGTGTGCCCTGGCCGGGAATCGAACCCGGGACTCCTGCACGCCAGGCCAATGCTCTACCACTGAGCCAACCGGCCGGGGCCTTCTTGATCCTCTTTTAACTGCATGCATATAAACACAAGTTTGAATTATGAGTCACAGATGAGGAATATGCTGTATCTAGGTTTTACGTATCAGACTTCAACTATTCTACTCTTGTTCTCATAATGCTTTTCCATAAATATTTATAGTACTGCCCTGTCTTGTGAGCTACAATTGCTCCTGCTTCTCAGCCACTGAATGTTCCTTCAAATTGCTAACTGCCTAGTGGGGAATGACCTAAACTATTAATATTTGCACACTTTTTTTTTACAACATTTTTGTCTTCTTACTTTAAGGAATAAACACACTGCTACCATATGGTTTATGGACTATCTAATTTTATGACAGAAATCTGTAACTCAAATGATTGAGAATTTAAGGAAGATACAATAACAGAGTATATGGGTGTTCTTATGCTTCTCTTTCCTTTCACATTAAAATGCAACTACTTCTCAAACACAAACTACCCAGGGTACTATAAAGCAAGGGATAATAAGTGGTGATGGGTAGAGACTTGCATTAGGGTCTCCCAATGCAATCTACAGATGATAAATTATAAAATTGTATATCTGAAACCTATATAATTTTATTAACCAATCTCACACCAATAGATTGAATTAAAAAAAACACATATTCTAATATAATCTGATAAGATATTGCTCTAAATTTTATAATATAGTTCGGGTTATAAGATTTCCACAAATTGGTCTGAAATAATGTCAGCAAACATAATTGCAAAAAATTAGTCATCATATACTGTTGTTCCTGTCCCTTTAAAAGTATTTTTTAAATACATGAGGAGAGAATGTGACTAATTCACTGTGTAATTAACTCTTTAACAAATATTTATGTGGTTTTTGAAGCCACTTTGTGAGATGCTAGATAAACAGTTGTAAAAAAAAAGTAAAGTTACAATATTAAGAATCATGAACTGCTTTTAGTAGAAAAAGATAACAAACAAGTAAGTTAACATGAAACAAGTCAGAGAATTCAAGTAGCATAACATCTTGCAAGTAGTTTAGTAGCAACTACAGATTATCATTGCCAACTATTTGAAACTGACACTACCTGAAACAAAGAGATTAAAAAAACTTAAAATTTTAGACCCTCCTGGTGAGAGTAAAACTGTGAAAAACTGTTTGACATTTTCTAAAATTCTGAATATGTGAATACTACTATGATCCCAAAATCCCATCTGTAGATATATCCCTTAAAAAAATGTATCTATGTGTCTGTGTGTAATATGCCCAAACACAAGTACATGAATATGCATGTTCAGAGCAACATGATTCAAACACTGGAAACAGCTCTCACTTAAATCAATAATAAAATGCACAAATAAATTATAGTATATTGACACAGTGGAATACTATACCGTAATGAAGATTACTGATGCTACACACAAGGAAATGCTACATAAAAGAAAATGAGTCTCACAATGTGATGTTGACCACTGAAACCCAGGCACAAAACATATTTATAACCCATGATTTCAGTTCTACAAATTTAAAATAGTCAATACTATTCCAGCATGTTAGAAATGAAGATGTTGGTTACCTTTTCAACAGACTATAGTTCCTAAGAGGGGAAAAAGTATCTTTTCAGATGATGGTAATGTGTTGCTGTATAACAAATCACCACAAATTTGATGGTTTAAAAAACTTATTAAATATCTCAGTTTCTGTGAGTCAGGAGTCTAGATAGGATTCGGTTGGGTTCTCTGCTTCATAATGTCATCAAGCAGCAGTCAAGATGTCAGCTGCACTAATTTCTCATTTGTAGAATCAGTTGGGAAAAGTTCATTCCCAAGTTTACTCAAACTGGCAGTACTCAGCCCATCAGCTTCTACACCACCTGCTGCTCCTTAGCATGTAGACCTTTTCACAGATACTTCACAGGATGGCTTCCTGCTTTCTCAAGGCCAGTTGTAGAGTAAGAAAAACTCTAGCAAGATAATCTTAAACTAGCAAGCCCAGCGGTCATACGAAATGACCGCTGTTCTAGATATTATAAATTGTAATTAAAATGATTTGTGCAAAAGTGTCTGCTAATTCAAACTGAATTACCCAGGGCAGGCGGTGAGGACGCCCCTTTGCTTACTGCCCCATGGGATTTCCCCCTTCTACTTGCTTAATTGCTTAAAGTAGAGTGCAATGAAGGAAACCACTGGTGGTACATTTCTTAAGAGCCACCGCTAGCTCAATAAATAAAGGTGATTTAAATAATAAAATGTTAATTCACATGTCAAAGATCTCTTGGTACACAACATTTCTTGTGTAGATCTTTCCATCATTTTTAAGCTCGCCTTGCAGAGGACCATCAATTATTTTTAATTTTATGTCCGTTCTTTCATGAACTCTTGAACAGGCAACATAAAGTTGACCGTGTCCAAATGCAGGCTCAGGTAAAAAAATGCCAACATGCTTAAGCGTTTGGCCCTGAGACTTATTGATGGTCATAGCAAAGGCAAGTTTTACAGGAAATTGTCTACGTCTCAATTGAAACGGCAACTCTGTTTGAGATGGACCCAAATCAATTCTTGGAATGACATGTATTTCACCTTTAGAGGAGCCAAAGACTTAGCTATTATGACATTATTTTTCAATTGGAGAACCTCTAGTCTTGTACCATTGCAAAGACCCCTTCTGGTGTTAAGATTTCTTAACAGCATAATAATTGCTCCAATCTTTAACCTCAATTTGTGAGGTGGCATGCCAGAAGGCGGGACTATTTGAATGCCATGGCAACTTCACCCCATTGGCTAGTACAGTTATGCAAGCAACCAATAAGCTATCGGTGACAAACAGACACTTAAGCCGCATATAATAAAAATAACATAATATAAACACGGGAGTGATACCACATCACCTATACCACATAATGTAACCAAATTGTGACAGTCTTATCCCATCACCTTTTTCATATTCTGTTGGTTATAAGCAAGACAAATGTCTCATTTTCCAGAGGCAAGGATATACACAGGTGTGAACATAGGAGACTGAGATCTGTGGGGGACACCCTTGGGTCTGTCTGCCACAATGGAATGTTCTGTTTTAATTTTTTTGTCATTGCCCATTTTTGTATATAAATATAGGCATTACAGTAACTTCAACACAAAGCTTTTTTAAAAAAATAACAGGGTTACTGACATATTACTTACATAATATTCAAAGAGTTGTGCATCTAAATTCACAATTATTTTTAGAATATTTTTATCACTCCCTCAAAAATATTTATACCCAGTAGTAGTCACTTTTCTTCCTCCCCCAACACAGCTCTAGGCTACCACTAATATTCTGGTTTTTGTTTCTGTAGTATGTATCAGTACATCATTTCTTTTTTTTTTTTACATCCAAATAATATTACATTATGTGACTGTATCACTTTTGCTTATCAGTCGATGAACATTTGGGTTGTTTACCCTATTTGGCTTTTATAAATAATGCTGCTATGACATTTGTATACCAGTTTTTGTCTGAGCATATGTTGTTATTTTTCTTGGAAGTATACCTCGAAGTGGGACTTCTGAGTCATATGGTAAATCTATATTTACACTTCTGAAAACCTCTCAGACTGCTTCCAAAGGGGCTGCATCATTCTGCATTTCCACAAGCAGTGTACAAGGGTTGCAATTTCTGTGTATCCTTGACAACATTTGTTATTGTATTTCTTTTTGGTTATAGCCTTCTTGGTAGGTGTAAAGTAGAATTCACTGTGGCTTTAATCTGCATTACCCTGATGGCTGATGATTTTAGGTATGGATAAGCTTACTAGTGTTATAATTCATTTAGTTACCATATTTTTAAAAGTGCCACTGGTGCCGCACTCTGATGTGCAGAGAAATAGAAAACTATAATTCCTCAGACCCAGTCCATATGGACATTGAGTAATTATTTCAGTTTTTCTGGGCTGTGTCATCAATTCTCCTTCCAACCACCAACAGCATTATCTCACCTCTGGTATGCGGATACACTAATGCAAATGGATGTCTTGGTGACTCATTGCCCCTGGTCTCTATTCCAGTTGATGATTCACTAAGATAGAGAGAGGGAGAAAGAGATGAAAAAAGGGAGAGTACATACTACGTACCTACATTATTATTACCTATTAACTAGTAATAATCAGAAGGGAAAGCACTGAACTGATTAAAGCTAATAACTATGACAATGTACCATGAAACAGAAAGAGTAAGCAGAAAATACATATTGGAATTCAGTATTAAATCTTAACACAAAGTAAGGAGAGAAGTGGCAGAATTTAGGGAAACAATGGTAATTCTGTTAAATCTTCATGTATTGATATATGCAGACATTAAATATGGATAAAGAGCTATGTGAATCAAAGTGAGGAAAATACTTACATAGTCTAACTATCATAAGAGAGATAGTTATTCAAAGCTGTCTGTCCTATCAACTTCTCCGAAATCCTGCCTCTTTGCAGTAATTTGAGTATTTGGCAAATGTTAGGAAAGTAGTCCTAGTTTTTTGGGGTAAACGCTATGAAGACCACACAAAATTTAATTGAATGGCTTTATTGGTTATGGCTAAACTTCTTTTTGCTCAAGAAACTTAAACATGGTAAAAATATTTATAATTAACATCTACCACAAGGTAACCGGTACATTATATAATGCTGCGGTAACTAATGTTAAGGTTGGCAAATGAAAGCCTCCTATGTAGCATCGTTCTTACTCCTGTGGACATAAAGAAAGAATATAAAATGTAATAATATACTTCTTTATTCTAGAGGTATATAGATTGTGTTTTGACAGTATTATTACTTTCTCTGTAAATGATTCTCAGGGTTGAAAGAAAAGAAAATCTGGCCAGAAAAGAAGTGAAGAAAGTAGAATTTTTTAAGTATTTGTTTACTGTTTTGATCAGAGATTGTAAAAGGGGAATCTTCCTTCATTAACACATGGTTGAACTTTAGCCCTTCTATTCTTTATTCCATCTGTGGCCTAATGTACTTTCTTGTATTAATACCTCTCTGAAAGCCCATTTCTGCAGTGTATAAAGTTAGTTTGTTAACTTGTTTAGGTGAATAAACAGCATATTTAATTTCATCATTCCTTTGTACAAAAATAATTGCTCTAAGAGCAGACTTTACATCAGATCTCTGCAACAAGTTTTACCTTATTTGAAGTGGTAATAATGAAAGGGGAAACGGTCAGAGACTATAGAGATGTGTGTAAGAAATCAAAGAGTAGGAGATGACGTCAGAGTAATGGCGGGGTAGGAAGCGATACCGATAAATCTCCCCCAAAACTCAACAAGATCTTCAACCAGAAACAGAAAAACCTATACTTGGAGCTTCCAGATGCTTCGCAATACACCCAAAGGTATGATTGAGTGAAAAATTGGCTAAATATATAACCAAACCCCGAAGGAAATAGGGAGTAAGAAATGCTCCGCCTTCCTCACTAACCTAAACAGGGCGGCTTTCTCTGGTAACTGTGAATATAGAAACTGAGGCGGGCAAAGGGGGTGAATATATCCAGGCCGCGACACAAACGGCCGAACCAGGCTGTGGCACGGAGATCCAAGCCAAGGAAAATCTGATCCTGTGGCAACCCGGGCAATACAAGCTAACACTCGCGCCAAACCCAAACAAAGAAAGACAAGCGGCGCGGACATTTTACCCGGTCTCCTGGTTGGTGCGCAGTTAGTGGGCGAGAGATTTCTTCCTAAGCCCCGGAAGTGGGTGCCCGTGTTGCCCCACGGAGAGGCAGGGTCAGAGGCCTTTCTGTGGGCCGAGGGCAGAGTCTCTGGGCAGCCCCAGCGCCCTGGGAAAGCCACGCACGGGAGGGAGTGAGAACTAATTCCAACGGTGGAGATTTTCCGTACTGGAGGGTGTTTCACTCAGAGGGAAACGCGGCCGGCCTCATATCCTGGTTTGCGCGCGCAGATAAGGAGTGAGCGATTCCTCCGAGTGCCTCGGCAGTGCGCGCCCGTGTTATCGCACAGAGGGGCAGAATCAGGGGCCTTTGTGTGGGCCAAAGCGGAATCTCGGGCCGCCCCAGCGCCTTGCAAAAGCTGTGCACGGGGACGGAGCGAGACTCAATTCCAACGCTGCAACTTTTCCCTGCGGTTGGGGGTTTCACTCAGAGCGTGAGACTGCTGGCCGGATATCCTGGTCTGCGCGCGCAGCCAGTGAGTGAGAGTTTCCTCCAAGCGCCCCGGAAGTGGGCGCCCGCTTGTGGTACCGGACAGAGTGGCAGAGCCAGAGGTCTTTGAATGGCCGGAAAGCCCGCCTGATTATGCTAGCAGCTCTGACTGACTGAGCCTTACCCAGAGCCCTGTGCTGAGTGGAAATAGAGTGGGGAGTTGCCAGCTCTTTGAGCCTCTTACTATCCAGGCAGAGGCAGCAGCAACCCCATAGCTGGATTATCAGGCTACTAATTGAGGAAGGAAACACTAGGAGAAAGGCTCTAGGAACACGGACTCTCTCACTGTCGGAGCCTATAAATGCTAATAGCCTAGACTGCCAATGAGACTAAAGCACAATACATGACATTGCCATAGAGACTTATCAACTGCAAACCTCCACCTGAGCATGGCAAAGGGGCAAAACCCGGGGTACAGAGTCACCGACCAGGAAGAGGGAGAGAAAAGAAAAAGCAAGAAGATAACCTCTCAAAATCAAGAATAATCTGCAGACTTTATAACCTATCCCATTTTATTATATTTGTTCGTTTGTTTCTCTTATCTTCATTCTTGATACTTTTTTTTTCCTCCTCCAATTTGGCCGATTAACTCTCTACCGGTCTTACTCTCTCCTCTCCTTGAACTACACTACCCATAAGTGTTACATCTCCCATTATCTTTTCTCTTCTCTTCCTTTCTCTCTATGAGGGTTGCACTCCAAAACCCTTAACTCTCTCTCTCTCTCTCCTTTCTTTTTTCTTCTTTTAGTGGTTCCCTCTTTTTTTTTCTCTCTCTCTCTCTTTCTTTTCTCCCTCTATATTAGTTTCTTCCTTTCTCCTTTACATCTCCTCTCACTCAAACCTCAATAACAAACAAATTATCTTATCTGGGACTCAAACTTATGTTTCTGGCATTCTGGGGGGTTTTTACTTCACCTTTTTAACTCACTAGCAGTGCTCCCATCCCTGGCTCTCCATATTATCTAGTTCTTGTTCCACTTAATACAATAGTAATTTTTTAATTTGTCCCCCCATTTTTCCGTTTTCCTCTTAATCCTCTCATCATAACTCTTAGACAACCAACACCTAAAAGCAAATCATTTTATTCTTGACGCAAATTTTTTCCTTATTTGCTTTTTATGGGTCCATACGCTCTTTTTTTTTTTTTGTTTGCCCCTTTATTACTTTTCCCCAATTCAGGCCCTCCATCACAGGCATTGTTTGTTATAATTCACAGTCCACCACAAGATTTTATCAAGAAAGAGGGGAGAGGAGAGGAGAGGAAAAAAGGAGGGGGGGAATAATTTCCTTTTTTTTTTTAATTTTTATTTTATTTTATTTTTCTTTATTTCATTATTAATTTTTTTTTAAAAAAACAACTCTTTTCGATTTTTTTTTATTATTTTTTTAAACTTTTTATTCTTTATTAAATCTCGTTAATACTATCAACAAAACCACCCTCAGATGCCATTAAGGAAGAGAAAATCGAATATCATGGATACAAAAGAAAGAGAGGTAACACAGCTAGATGAGGAAAAATCTATGGAGAAAAAATTTAATATATTGGAAACCTTGGAGCTAAATGACAGAGAATTCAAGATAGAAATCCTAAAAATCCTCCGAGATATACAAGAAAACACAGAAAGGCAATTTAGATAGCTCAGAAAACAACTCAATGAACACAAAGAATATATGTCCAAGGAAATTGAAACTATAAAAACAAATCAAACAGAGATGAAAAACTCAATTCACGAGCTGAAAAACGAAGTAACAAGCTTAGCTAATAGAACAGGTCAGATAGAAGAGAGGATTAGTGAAATAGAAGACAAGCAACTTGAGGCACAACAGAGAGAAGAAGAAAGAGACTCAAAAATTTAAAAAAATGAGATAGCCTTACAAGAATTATCTGACTCCATCAAAAAGAATAACGTAAGAATAATAGGTATATCAGAGGGAGAAGAGAGAGAAAATGGAATGGAGAACATACTCAAACAAATAATAGATGAGAACTTCCCAAGCCTGTGGAAAGAACTAAAGCCTCAAGTTCAAGAAGCAAACAGAACTCCAAGTTTTCTTAACCCCAACAAACCTACTCCAAGGCATATCATAATGAAATTGACACAAACCAACAGCAAAGAAAAAATTCTCAAGGCAGCCAGGGAAAAGAAGAATACAACATATAAAGGAAGGCCCATTAGATTATCATCAAATTTCTCAGCAGAAACTCTACAAGCTAGAAGAGAATGGACCCCAATATTTAAAGTCCTGAAAGAGAGGAACTTTCAGCCACGAATACTATACCCATCAAAGCTATCCTTCAAATATGAAGGAGAAATAAAAACATTCACAGATACAGAAAAGATGAGGGAATTTATCATCAGAAAACCCCCACTCCAGGAATTACTAAAGGGGGTTCTCCAATCAGATACAAAGAACAAAAAAAAAACAGAGCCACAAGTAAAAGCTCCAAGAAGAACACAATAAAACCAAATTTAAACTGTGACAACAACAAAAAGAAAGAGGGGGAGAAGATGGAGATTAACAGTAGCAAAGGACGATGGAGTGCAAAAGTACTCACAAAATAGTTCGCTACAATGAACAGGGTAGGGACCCTTTTCATTATTCAAAGGTAACCACCATTGAAAAAACCACCACAGAAGCACATGAGATAAAAAAGATAGCAACAGTGGAAAGATGTATGGAATACAACCAAATAAAAACAAAAGATAGAAAAACAAAAGAGAAGGATCAAACAAGACACAAAACTAACAGAAAGCAAGATATAAAATGGCAATAGGGAACCCACAAGTATCAATAATTACACTAAATGTAAACGGATTAAACTCACCAATAAAAAGGCACAGAGTAGCAGAATGGATTAAAAAAGAAAATCCAACTGTATGCTGCCTACAGGAAACTCATCTAAGTAACAAGGATAAAAACAAATTCAAAGTGAAAGGCTGGAAAACAATACTCCAAGCAAATAACATCCAAAAAAAAGCAGGTGTAGCAATACTCATATCGGATAATGCTGACTACAAGACAGGAAAAGTACTCAGAGACAAAAATGGCCATTTCATAATGGCTAAGGGGACACTGAATCAAGAAGACATAACAATTCTTAATGTATATGCACCAAACCAAGGAGCACCAAAATATATAAGACAGCTACTTATTGATCTTAAAACAAAAACTGACAAAAACACAATCATACTTGGAGACCTCAATACACCGCTGACGGCTCTAGATCGGTCATCCAAACAGAGAATCAACAAAGACATAGTGGCCTTAAACAAAACACTAGAGCACCTGGATATGATAGACATCTACAGGACATTTCATCCCAAAGTGACTGAGTATACATTTTTCTCCAGTGTACATGGATCATTCTCAAGAATTGACCATATGTTGGGCCACAAAAACAACATCAGCAAATTCAGAAAAATTGAAGTTGTACCAAGCATATTTTCTGATCATAAAGCCTTGAAACTAGAATTCAACTGCAAAAAAAAGGAAAAAAATCCCACAAAAATGTGGAAACTAAACAACATACTTTTAAAAAATGAATGGGTCAAAGAAGAAATAAGTGCAGAGATCAAAAGATATATACAGACTAATGAAAATGACAATACGACATATCAGAATCTATGGGATGCAGCAAAAGCAGTGATAAGAGGGAAGTTCATATCACTTCAGGCATATATGCACAAACAAGAGAGAGCCCAAGTGAACCACTTAACTTCCCACCTTAAGGAACTAGAAAAAGAAGAACAAAGACAACCCAAAACCAGCCGAAGAAAGGAGATAATAAAAATCAGAGCAGAAATAAATGAATTAGAGAACAGAAAAACTATAGAAAAAATTAATAGAACAAGGAGCTGGTTCTTTGAAAAGATCAACAAAATTGACAAACCCTTGGCAAGACTTACCAAGGAAAAAAGAGAAAGAACTCATATAAACAAAATCCAAAATGAAAGAGGAGAAATCACCACGGACACCGTAGATATACAAAGAATTATTGTAGAATACTATGAAAAACTTTATGCCACTAAATTCAACAACCTAGAAGAAATGGATAAATTCCTAGAAAAATACAACCTTCCTAGACTGAGTCAAGAAGAAGCAGAAAGCCTAAACAGACCTATCAGTAGAGAAGAAATAGAAAAAACCATTAAAAACCTCCCCAAAAATAATAGTCCAGGCCCTGACGGCTATACCAGCGAATTTTATCAAACATTCAAAGAAGACTTGGTTCCTATTCTACTCAAAGTCTTCCAAAAAATTGAAGAAGAAGCAATACTTCCAAACACATTTTACGAAGCCAACATAACCCTCATACCAAAACCAGGCAAGGATGGCACAAAAAAAGAAAACTACAGACCAATATCTCTAATGAATACAGATGCTAAAATACTAAACAAAATACTAGCAAATCGAATACAACAACATATTAAAAAAATAATACATCATAATCAAGTGGGATTCATCCCAGAATCTCAAGGATGGTTCAACATACGTAAAACGGTTAATGTAATACACCATATCAACAAAACAAAGAACAAAAACCACATGATCTTATCAATAGACGCAGAAAAGGCTTTCGATAAAATACAACACAATTTTATGTTTAAGACTCTCAACAAAATGGGTATAGAAGGAAAATATCTCAACATGATAAAGGCCATATATGATAAACCATCAGCTAACATCATATTAAATGGCACTAAACTGAAGGCTTTCCCCCTTAAATCAGGAACAAGACAGGGTTGTCCACTCTCTCCACTCTTATTTAATGTGGTACTAGAGGTTCTAGCCAGAGCAATCAGACAAGACAAAGAAATAAAAGGCATCCATATCGGAAAAGAAGAAGTAAAGGTATCACTTTTTGTAGATGATATGATACTATACATCGAAAACCCCAAAGAATCCACAAAAAGACTACTAGAAACAATAAGCCAATACAGTAAGGTCGCAGGATACAAAATTAAAATACAGAAGTCAATAGCCTTTCTATATGCCAACAATGAAACAACTGAGAAGGAACTCAAAAGAACAATCCCCTTCACGATTGCAACAAAAAAAATAAAATACTTAGGAATAAACATAACAAAGAATGTAAAGGACTTATATAATGAAAACTATAAACCATTGTTAAGGGAAATCGAAAAAGATATAATGAGATGGAAGAATATACCTTGTTCTTGGCTAGGAAGAATAAATATAATCAAGATGGCTATATTACCCAAAGCAATATACAAATGTAATGCAATTCCCATCAAACTTCCAATGACATTTTTTAAAGAAATAGAGCAAAAAATCATCAGATTTATATGGAACTATAAAAAACCCCGAATAGCCAAAGCAATCCTAAAGAAAAAGAATGAAGCTGGGGGCATTTCAATACCTGACTTCAAACTCTATTATAGGGCCACGACAATCAAAACAGCATGGTATTGGCAGAAAAATAGACACTCAGACCAATGGAACAGAATAGAAAGTCCAGAAATAAAACCACATATATATAGTCAAATAATTTTTGATAAAGGGGCCAACAACACACAATGGAGAAAAGAAAGCCTCTTCAATAAATGGTGCTGGGAAAACTGGAAAGCCACATGCAAAAGAATGAAACTGGACTACAGTCTCTCCCCCTGTACAAAAATTAACTCAAAATGGATCAAAGATCTAAACATAAGACCTGAAACAATTAAGTACATAGAAGAAGACATAGGTACTCAACTCAGGGACCTGGGTTTTAAAGAGCATTTTATGAATTTGACTCCAATGGCAAGAGAAGTGAAGGCAAAAATTAATGAATGGGACTACATCAGACTAAGAAGTTTTTGCTCAGCAAGAGAAACTGATAACAAAATAAACAGAAAGCCAACTAAATGGGAAATGATTTTTTCAAACGACAGCTCAGATAAGGGCCTAATATCCAAAATATACAATGTACTCATAAAACTCAACAACAAACAAACAATCCAATAAAAAAATGGGAAGAGGATATGAATAGACACTTCTCCCAGGAAGAAATACAAATGGCCAACAGATATATGAAAAGATGCTCATCTTCTTTAGCTATTAGAGAAATGCAAATCAAAACGGCAATGAGATACCACCTCACACCTGTTCGATTAGCTGTTATTAGCAAGTCAGGTAACAGCAAATGTTGGAGAGGCTGTGGAGAAAAAGGAACCCTCATACACTGTTGGTGGGAATGTAAAGTAGTACAACCATTATGGAAGAAAGTATGGTGGTTCCTCAAAAAACTGAAAATAGAACTACCTTATGACCCAGCAATCCCTCTACTGGGTATATATCCCAAAAACTCAGAAACATTGATACGTAAAGACACATGCAGCCCCATGTTTATTGCAGCATTGTTCACAGTGGCCAGGACATGGAAACAACCAAAAAGCCCATCAATAGATGACTGGATAAAGAAGATGTGGCACATATACACTATGGAATACTACTCAGCCGTAAGAAATGATGACATCGGAACATTTACAGCAAAATGGTGGGATCTTGATAACATGATACGAAGCGAAATAAGTAAATCAGAAAAAAACAGGAACTGTATTATTCCATACGTAGGTGGGACATAATAGTGAAACTAAGAGACATTTATAAGAGTGTGGTGGTTACGGGGGGGGAGGGGGGAATGGGAGAGGGATAGGGGGTGGGGAGGGGCACAAAGAAAACAAGATAGAAGGTGACAGAGGACAATCTGACTTTGGGTGGTGGGTATGCAACATAATTGAACGACAAGATAACCTGGACTTGTTATCTTTGAATATATGTATCCTGATTTATTGATGTCACCCCATTAAAAAAATAAAATTATATTAAAAAAAAAAAAAAAAGAAATCAAAGAGTTAGAAGTTAAAGCCTTGCAGCATGTGCCTTATGGATGTCAATAATATTATCAGTGATCCTTGAACATGACCGATAATCAACAAAAAGGTGACTTCACACAATGAGGGAAGAGATCGATTATTCTGTTTTTCTCTTTAATACCAGATTTTAATTTTTATAGTATACATAAAAATAAAATGGAAAGAAAATTAAAATGTCTATATTAATTGCTTTAGTACCTGTGAAAGAATGATTTGAAGATAGTTATTTTAATCTGTATTTACCAATAATTCCTTCTGATTTATTGTTAAAAATGTAAATATGTAATTACCATGTTTAACATGTATAATTTCTTCAAAAGTCTCTAAAATAATTTCCTGAGCTGTTATGACCTTTACATCAATATTTAGGCAAAATGTATAAAACATTCAAAATTATTGTTATTATTATTATTTTTTTTTTTGTATTTTTCTGAAGCTGGAAACGGGGAGAGACAGTCAGACAGACTCCTGCATGCGCCCGACCGGGATCCACCCGGCATGCCCACCAGGGGCGACGCTCTGCTCACCAGGGGACGATGCTCTGCCCCTCCGGGGCGTTGCTCTGTTGCGACCAGAGCCACTCTAGTGCCTGGGGCAGAGGCCAAGGAGCCATCCCCAGTGCCCGGGCCATCTTTGCTCCAATGGAGCCTTGGCTGCGGGAGGGGAAGAAAGAGACAGAGAGGAAGGAGAGGGGGAGGGGTGGAGAAGCAGATGGGCGCTTCTCCTGTGTGCCCTGGCCGGCAATCAAACACGGGACCTCTGCATGCCAGGCCGACACTCTACCACTGAGCCAACCGGCCAGGACCAAAATTATTTTTTAACTAACATTTTTAAATAAATCTATTGGGGTGACATTGGTTAATAAGATTATATAGGTTTCAAGTGTACAATTCGATAATAAATCATCTGTATATTATATTGTGTGCCCACCACACAAGGTCAAATTTCCTTCTGTCACAATATATTTGATACCCTTTAACCTTTACTCTCTCCTCACTCCCTTCCCCTCTGGTAATCACCAAACTGTTGTTTGTGCCCGTGAGTTTTTGTTTATTTGTACTATTTGTTCATTTGTTGCTTTTAATTTTATATCCCATATATGAGTGAAATCATATGGTTCTGAACTTTTTCTGTCTGACTTATTTTGCTTAGCATGATATTCTCAAGGTTCATTCACATTGTTGCAAATGGCAGTATTTCATCTTTTCTTATGGCTGAGTAGTATTCCATAGTATATATGTACTACAAGGACACTATGATTGTTTCCATGTCTTAGCCACCATGAATATTGCTGCCATCAACATAGGGGTGCATATAACTTTGAAAATAATTGTTTTCAAATTTTTCAGGAACATACCCAGAAAAGGGATTACTGGGTCATATGGTAACTCCATTCTTAATTTTTTGAGGAACCTTCAAACTTTTATTTTTTTAAAGACTTTACTTATTCATTTTAGAGAGGAGAAAGAGAGAGAGAGAGAAGGGAGGAGGAGCAGGACACATCAACTCCACATGTGCCTTGACCAAGCAAGCCCAGAGTTTTGAACTGGCAACCTCAGAATTCCAGGTCAACACTTTATACACTGCACCACCACAGGTCAGGCTCCATACTGTTTTCCATAGTGGCTGTACCAGTCAGTTTACATACCCACCAGCAGTGAATGAAGGTTTCTTTTTCTCTACAGACTCTTCAATGTATGTTATTACTTTACATGTTGGTAATAGCCATTGTAATAATTGTGCAGTGTCATCTCAGTGTAGTTTTAATTTGCATTTCTCTAACAGCTTGTGAAGTTGAGCATCTTTTCATATATCTATTTGCCATTTGCATGTATTCAGATCCTCTGTCAATTTTTAATTGGATTGTTTTCTGTTTGGTGTTGAATTATAGAGTTCTTTATATATTTTGGATATTAACCCCTTTTCAAGACTATTGTGCGCAAATACCTTCTGCCATTCAATTGGTTGCCTTTTTTGTTTTGTTGGCAGTTTCTTTTGCTGTGCAGAACTCACAGGACCTTTTGAAAATCATGTTGTTTATGATTACCTTAAAGAAGACAAGTTATTTGCCCAGTGTGGAAAGTATAATATGAAGTCACAGACAAACAAAACAAAACAAAAACACTAAGAAAGTAGAGACTTCTATTTTTTATAAAATAAGGTCATGTTAGTGAAAGTCACTTTCAAGAAACATCACAGCTTAGATACTGAGTACATGTTATTCTCCACATTAATATCCACTGCCTACTATGACAGTGTAGAGTGGAGACTGACATTTTTGGGTTCTAAACTTCTACGTTAAATAAAATAACACTATCCTCTGTGAATGTTGTATTATAATAAATTCCTGAGTTGGTTTAAGTAAATGCTTGTAAAATAAATTTCCCTCTTTGGGAATTAGGATTTTTGGTAAATAAGCAAATTGGTCTTTTCAACTTCTCAGGCAACTTCCCTTGGATTACATTCTATAATTTAATTGCCCACAGAAGCTTGGTATCTATAATGAAATGGTAAAGGATTTGTACTGCTAAAGCATTTCCTAGCCATGAGCAAGATAAAATAGCACTAATTCTCATTAACAATTTGAGATGGGTAAATGAGGTGGAGGAATAGATGTTTGGGCAGGACAGTAAATCTTAGCACAGCTAGAATTTAGTATTTCACGGATGAATCGCCAAAAGCAAAAATTATAAAATTCTAATGATCATCTAGGAGAATTTTTCTTGGAAATATTATTGCATTTCATCATAATTATTGATGGTATTTACAAAATGTATAGAAGTAAGATTGTTCATTTTTCTACAAATACTTAAGTATCTTCTCTGTGCCAGGTACTATATTAGACAACACTGCAAATGCAGTAGGAGAAGAAGAGAGAAACATTATTATCCTTTTGCAATAAGATGGATTTGGGAGATATACCTTCCGGTGTCATAAAAGAAGCACTTGAGGATAATGCAGATAACTACTTACTCAGTATTACTGTTGTTTAAAGACCGAATTCTTAGTGAAGTTGCATACTAATCTGTATGCTGATCCAGATGAAATTGATAACCTCAGAGATTAGAGCAATGGTTCTCAAACTTTTTGAAGTCGGGGCGCATTTAAAATCCTACAAATAATTGTAGGCGCACTATATACAAACTTCTGAGAAATATGTTATAATAATTAAGTCATATATTAAAGAAAAAAAATATATAAAGTCCAAGCATGCTTTTATAGTAATTAAATGAAATAAATATGACAAAATTAAATTATTCTGACATTAAAAAACATTTTATGTTACATTTTTTGAATTATGCTTTTTAGAATTTGTATAAAAAAGGGGTTAAAAATAAAAAAATGACAAAAAAGTTATCTTTTATATATTATATATAGATATTCTTAGTAAGATTTAGTAAATTTGGCAGGTCCTGGCATGAATGTGTTAGTTTTTTTATTCATACATATCATCTTAACTTTACACTAAACAAAGAATAGAAGAAACTTGGCTCCAGTCTTTCCAGGGAACCTGGGAGGTAGTATAAACAATCCAGCACCACAGTTCAACAGCCTTTTGCAACCTAATCAGGCAAGTGAGGTGGGGTTTGGGCAGACTATCAGTTTACAGCCAATTCCCCATACCTCTGTCCCCCAAAAATCTAAGCTCCAAAAACCCTGTTGGTTTTTTGGTCCTCAACAGGCACATATTTATCTGAAATACCAGAGGGCGCACCTGGAAATCTTCTAGGGAGCACCAGTGTGCCCTGGTGCACACTTTGAAAACCACTGAATTACAGTATACAGTTTCACTGGACATAAATGTTATTCTAACTTTATCTACTTTTGTAAATGCTGTTTGTCCTGATTTAATATCTGTATCTCTGATTAATCAATGAATAGAAAAAAAAATTGACATGTTTCTTTTATGTTAGAATTGAAGTCATGATTTTAACTTTTAAAAATTATGTTTTGCTATATGAGACACTAACTTAAAGCTTAATTCTTATAGTCAACAGTATCCATAACTTTCTCCTTTCTTGCTTATCTGGATGTAAAAGAGAAAAAAGAACATCTGTGACTTTAAGGATTATTGCAGTGTATTTGCAGAAAATGTTGATACTTGTCTCTGTTTTTCTTTTTATTCAATGATAGACTTGCTGGATAAAGTAGTCTTGGTTGTAGGTTCTTATTTATCACCACTTTAAATATTTCTTGCTAATCCCTTCTGGCCTGAAGTGTTTCTGTTGAGGAGTTAGATGTCATAGTTATGGAAGTTTGTCTGAAGATAATTAACTGGTTTTCTCTTGCAGCTTTTAGTATTCCTTCTTTGTCTCTTAACTTTGGCATTTTAATTATGATGTGTCTCAGTGTAGGCCTCTTTGGGTTCATCATCAATGAGATTCTCTGTGCTTCTTGAACTTGTGTGACATTTTCCTTCAACAATTTAGGGAAATTTTCTGCTATGATTTCTTCAAACATGCTCCCTATCCCTTGTTTGTTTCTTTTCCTTCAGGAACCCATGATGTGGATGTTATTCTCTTCATGTTGTCACAGTGGTCTCAACTATGATAAATTGACAGCCAACATCAGACTCAATAGTCAAAAATTAAAAGCAATCTCCTTAATCAGTAACAAGACAGGGGTGCCCCCTTTCACCACTCTTATTCAACATAGTTTTTCAAATCAGGTAAATATCTAGGAGTATGATTTCCATATCATATCCTAGGTAATGCATAGTTTTATTAGGGATCAATGTCTGCCAAATTGATTTCAAAGTTTTTGTACCATTTTATATTTTCACCAGCAAAGGATAAGAGTATCTCTTTCTCTGAATCCTGCCAACAGTTGGTATTGTCTGTGACTAGGATTTGAACCATTCTAATGTGTAGTCAAATTTTACTAGTTATACTTTGCAATTTTCTAATAACAAATTATGTTAAGTATCTTTTCATATGCTTGTTTGCCATCAGTATATCTTTTATGATAAAGTCCATGCTGCTAACCCACAGACCACACTTAGAAAACTCTTTCTTAGCATTATATTATTTAAATAGACATATTAAGAAATAAAAATGCTTGTTTCTTGATTTCCAAATTTTCTCAAGAATCACCATCTCAGATTTTTTTTAAAACAAACTGCATGTATTATTATTATTATTCCTGCTTATAAGAGAAACTGGTGAAATGGAAATGAAAGCAAAGTTTAAATGAGAAAGATCTGGGCCTGTGAAGTTATCACTTTGTTGAGCAATCTTAAAATTGTTAGCACTCCAACCATGCTTTTCGTCTTTTATTTTTAAAAACTGTCATAATGTCTTAGTATATATTTAAATGGTATTGTTAGATACTTATAGCTGGAAATGCTACTAATTACCTAGCCTTAGAATGTGGCTGTTAAATTAATATTACTGAATATAATCTTAAATTACCTACTATAGTAGGGTTGACCATAGCAGACTATACAAGAAATATGTCTTTCTAGATCTTTTCTAAATATTTCAAAAGATATTTAGAAAGCTGAAGAAATATCAAATGGAAAAATGTAGGCATTGTATTATTTTGGTCAAAATGTTTGAATTGTTTAGAAATCAACAAGATATTCTGTTTTTCAAAACAATTTTAGGCTTTATTTTGGTAAAGACAGATCAAGCCCAAAGATCACTGAACTATTATCAACTGAACTAAGGGAGAGATTTTCAAATATTTAATGAGTTTGAAATTTTGACATTTATTCACATTTGGGGCAAGGATTTAAGAAAAAAAAAACACTGAGTCTAACTTTTTAAATCAAGGAATTTGTTTACTCAGAAACATTTAGGAAGCAAGTCTCTTACAAAATATTATGTTTTTGACCAATATATAGAAGTATACTAGAACAATAATTAGGCTTTTTAGTATTTGAAGAGAATCAAGAAACTGAAGTAAGACTTTGAAAGTGTTTATAATTATCTCTGAACAAACAAGCACAGAAGATAAATTCATGTCAAATGGAATTAGAAAATGTCCATTTTGATACCCTCGAATATTTATAATAAGGCTGGTAATTATTTTGTGTATCCATCACTACTGACTTTAAAAGGCACTTAATAAATGGCACTGAATAAGTAGGCAATTTCTGAGCCACTCAGAATAAAAAAACAACATGATACATGAGAGAAAACACTTGAAAAGCCACTACATCCCATTTTTATCCATTCATAATCCTTTTTTTAGTTCATTTCACTAATTGGTGATTATTAACAGAAATAATCAACATTAGAATATATACAACTTTATTGAAATAAACATGTTATCTATTTAATTTGCATGAAGATATTTTATCTATATTTTTAAAGAAATAGATATTTAAAAATTCTGTTCTTTATAGGAATACTTCTAGTGATGGTGTAATAAATGCTACTAAATTAACATAACAGTCCAAATGATGAGCAAAAAAATTTTTAAGCAAGGTAAAATAAGGACAAATCACCATGACATATGTAATGATAGGAGATACATTTTTCATGTGTATCAATATGTAATATTTGCCATCTTTCTCTTTTATGAATGCTCTGGCCAAATGTTATTTTTATTTTTAAGAAGTATTTTAAAATGAACTTATTGTACTGAAGCTGAGTCCTAAAATGGTTAAAGATGTTTTTCTTCATAAAAAAATTATATTTGCCTATAAAGTTTCTAATGACTTAAAAGAAAAATGAAGGTCAAATATATTAAAGCCTTTAAGTAGAACAGAAATTACATATTTATGTTTGAATAAAATTCTGATGAATTATCAAAAGTCATGAAGGAAATTATGTTTAAGTAGTCGCCTCACCCTTATCTGTGGCTCTGCTTTGTGTAGTTTCAGTTACTCACAATAGACTCAGCTCAAAACTATGAAATGAAAAATTCAAGAAATAAACAGTTTATACGTTTTAAATCATGTGCCATTCTGAGTAACTAGATGAAATCTCCAGCTGTCCTCCTCAGTTACTCCTAGGACTTGAATCATCTTGTCCAGTATATCCTCACTGTGTGTTACCTGCGCTTTAGTAGACTTTTTGGTAAACAGATCAGTGTGTGTGTGAGAGAGAGACAGAGGGAGAGAGAGAGAAAGGGAGGAGAAACCACATTCCCATAATTTTATTATTATATATAATTTTCTATTATTAGTTATTTTTGTGGATTTATTATTACTGTGACTAATTAATAAATTAACCTTTATCATAAGTATGTATAAGAAAAAACATGATATCTATAAGCTTTGCTACTATCTGCCATTTTAGGCTTCCACTGATGGTTTTGAAATGTATCTCCCGTGGATAAAAGGGAATTATTGTATATTTTTTGCTTTCAGTAATGAGGAAACAGTGTGAGTGGTTGTATAAATAAATGTTACCTATGTTTTTACTAGAAAGTCCCTATCTAATTTAATATATGCTTTACCTTGAGTATCTTGAGAAAATATATGCTACATAAGTATATTAGATATAAATCAGAAGCAAAGAGAACAAAGTAGCATTCACTGTAATCATATTACTATTCCAGGAGTGTAACAATAGAATGCTAAAAAACAAAATTGCAGGACTCAAGCCTCCAGGTGTCAGCTTGTCACCTGTTACACTTAAAGTAGTTATTAAAATCATTATGCTATAAACTCCTGAAGTTTGGATACACCAAATTTAGCAACCTGCTTTAATTGCTTGCCATTTTATTCTGATTGAAAGAAAGAAAGAAAAAGAATAAAGAGAATAAAATTGCATGTTTGAAAGATACTTGTAAAGACTTCCTTCTATCAAAATGCAATAAAAATAATTCTAAGTGTGAATATTGTATCTAAGAAGACTTATTTGTTGAACTTAGATTTCTTATTGTCTTCACAACTAGGAAATTTAAAAAAATAACTAATTATTTGTACAGTTTGAAGAAAAGCTCAAAATATGCTAAATAAAAAGAACAGGAAAGATAACATGTATATAATTTGTATATTAACAGGACAGTATAATATTTCTACTTTAAAAATTAAGAAAATCCCACAGATTCTTTTTTTTTCTTCAATCTGTTTCAATAATTGACTGATGAGCAGGACTGTCACTGAGTATAAGTTGTCTTGTTTACAATTTAGTGCCCAATACAGTAGTGTAGTCTAAGAAAAGCACTTATTAAATTTTTAGTTTTCCAACTTTCATTTGGCCTTGCCGGTTTGTGCAGAGATCAATATTACTGAATAGGAAAGAGCAAGAAATAGACAGGAACTCAATTTTAGACTTAGAATTCAAGTATGAATGTGTGGTTATTATCGTATTTTGTTTTTTATCATTTTTCATTTTATATTTAAAATTGAAAATTTGTATTTTATAATTATGATATATATCTGCATTTATAGTTATATATAATAAAATTTTAAGTGCCAATTGAAAGCTAACATACCTTAGATTTATGGGGTAAGATTAAATCAGTATTAATGTTTGCAGGTTATATGAGGCTATCAGGTAGTTTAGTATAGATATTTTTACTTTTAATTTATTTAAATATTATAGAATTATTAGTAATGTGAGCAAATATATATTATGAGAATATTTTATATATAATCTTTTACTTTTACTATTTTAAAAATAATAACTATATTTTTATTTTATAGTCTGTTTTAGAATCATTTAAATACATATTTTCCTCTGCTTATTGAAAGCTAAAACTGTTGGTTTTTGAAAAAGACTTTTTTTTGGCAGAAGTGATGTTAAATATTTAAAATAATGAAATTGTGGATTATATTTTATGACTAAAGTATACATTGTGTATTTTTCAAATGAAACATTATATTTTAGAAAGAAGACTCATAATTTATTCATAAATACAATTTTATGACTGAAGACTAATTAAGTGCTTAACATTTGAAGAGTTAAATAACTGAATAGGAATGTGAAGCCCACATTATTGGTAAAAGACTTGTTTTATAATCCAAAAATAAATATTAAAATTTAATAAAATGCTTTACAAAATATAATATAATGACTATTAATGTTTAAAACATTATATATTTATAATAGTTCATTTTTATTTTCCACCTCTAGTGTATTTGTTCATAAGCATATTTTTTTAACACAGTTCATTCTAGAAATAAGTATTCCTCTGGAAAAACATTAATACTCTAAGTACCTAAAGTTTTATTTTTTAAGAGTGTATAGTATATTGTATTAGCCACTTTTTATGAATGTAATTTCAATGCAATCAGAGCTCTAACTTAAAAATATTTTCTGTACCTAATCAAGTATTGAAGGAGTTCATGATTGTAAGAACATCTCTTAGAAAATACTGATTTGTGTAAACCAATTGGAGAAGGTGCATGTCATGCCACATATGGTATAGATATAATTTATAAAAATAAAAGATATTAATATTTATAAACTATTTCAACAGGCTGCTCCAAAATAGTTAAAAAAATTAAAATATTTTTTATTTTATAATTCACTTGTAAGATTGCATGTCCTTAAATGAAATATATTTATAAAATTTACACATATGATGAAGAGACCCAACAAAAGGGATAGGAAATAGAAGAAAAACAATGCAGTAAGGGAAAAACTACTTAATAGTACTACTCATAGGAATTAAATTTAAGTAGTACAGAATAAAAATAAAGTCATGAGCGTTTCAGTAAGTACAAAGACTGGTGATATGGAAAATATAGTTAGTATATGTGTTTAGACGATACACTTATCCTGGTTACATCCATTTAGTAACTCAGAAAACATATTTAATGTATTCTACAAATTGTTAAAAGGTAGTCATTTAGTTCTCTTTGACAGGTCAATATTTTACTTGTAAGTAGTATGCTAGAGCCTTTTAATAAAATGTATTTTAAATGTATATAGCATATTTATTCATAGTAATATAATCAATATAAATCTTTACCTTTTAAGATGGTGATTAAAAGTACTCTACTAAAATTATCCATGTGTGTGATAAGCGCGTATGAGCCCTGGTTGGCTGGTTCAGTGGATAGAGCATTAATCTGGCATCTGGATGTCCCAGGTTTAATTCCTGGTCAGGGCACACAGGAGAAGTGACCATCTGCTTCTTGACCCCTCCTTCTCTCCCAGCCAGTGGCTTGAATGGTTCTGGGCATTGGCCCTGTGTGCTGAAGATGGCTCCTTGGTCCTAGGGTCAGCTGCTAAAAATACCTTGGTTGATTTGAGCATCCACCCCAAGATGGGGGTTGCCAGGTAAATCCCATCATTGGTTGCATGTGGGAGTCTGTCTCACTGTCTCCCCACCTCTCACTTAATAAAAATGTGCATATGTATGTGCATTTGTAGGTATGCATAATTATTTATATTTACAGGATGTAAACTACGCAAATAAATTTAGTACAGAGTACAGTGGTACCTTGAGATACGAACAGACCAACATAAAATTCTTTTTTAACATACAAGCTGCGACTCGGTCTATATTTTTGTTCAAGATCTGAGTGCAATTCCGAGATACGAGTCATGATTCAGGAAGCTGCCGCTAGTTGGCGCGTTGGTGCAAGGGTTCAGTATCTGCAGTTTGATATACGAGTTGACTGACTTACAAGCTCGGTTACAGAACAAATTAAATTCATATCTCAAGGTACCACTGTACTTTGATTCTTTAGTTTTTCATCTTTTGCTTTATAAATAGCAGTAGTACTACATAAACTCTAAAATTCCAAATGACTTTCTAAAATGTGAATATAAATATTTTGTTTTTGATAACTCTTCCCATTAAATTCCCCTGTGAATTAAAATAATAAAATGAATTAAGGCTATTAATTCTCATAAATGTCCACTTGAGTCATTTGTTAGGTATAACACATATTAGCTTTTTGTCCATAGATCAAGAATGGCAAAATATGGTTCATGAGCCAAATCTAACTGGCCAACTGTTATGGTAAATAGTCTTATTAAAGCACAGCCTAGACATTTGTCTCCGGTATTGCCTTTTCCCCTCCAACAAGAACAGAGTTGGGAGTTCGGACAAATATCATTTGACCATAAAGTCTAAATGCTTATGTTTTTGGATTTTGCTACCCTCTGCTATAGATGATTATCATACCCAGTTGTAAGATTCATTGAGATTTCAGGTTAATAGCAAGTCAATTCTATATGTTCACAGTTGTTTCTTGCACTCAGCATACACATTGCTAAGAACATATGTTGTCATACACTCACATCAGCACAAACAAGCAAACACAGTGTTTTTTTCTTTTTCATGTAACACTCGATGTAAGCAGTTATATAGCTTTCATTATGATAATAGTCATTATCAGTGTTTCATTGTAAAATTGTAAATATTCCCATAAAATTTATCAAGTGTACTAAAAGCTATTCTATTCTTTGAGTTTTACTGAATAAGAAGTGCAGAAATAGTATTTATATGCATAAAAATATCTATGAAAATGTGTCTTCAATGTGAAGGAAACTTTAAGTTATTGACAAATGTTACTAGTGCTTTTTTATTATATAATTCTTTTCTCATACAATATGATTTTATACAAACTCCGATTAGAGAAGAAGAATAAGGTACCGGAGACATGAATTTTCTCAATAATAGGCATTGAGGTGTTACAAATTTGCAGTAAAAAATCTGTTTGGACATTTGTCAGCTATTCCATTTTGAGGATGGCACACTTTGGAGGTGGCACATTACGCTTACAATTAAATGCCAGGATTCAGCTAAGCCCACCAGGTATGTAATATCACAATTGTTGACAAGGAAATGACACATTAGCACCAGCTATACTGCATACCAATGACATGCTTTCCATTCCTTTATAGTGCTAGCAGCCTAACATAATAATTTACTTTCTCAGTTCACAAATCAGCTATTCAATTCAATTTATTAGTAAAATGAATCGAGAATAAATTATGACCATCTTTTTTCAATTTTGTAATAAACTGGTTAAATATGTATGTATATAAATGGGCATATGAGTATCATGATTTTCTAGACACCTAATCTATAATCAACTTCCTCTCCTTTTTATTTTACTAAAATTTATAGAACATAATAATAAATGCACTGTTATAACATAATTGTATTATAAGTTAAGTGTCCAAATTTAGTATTACTGAATCTACATAGAATAGAATCTCAGCCTCTACCTTAATATTTTAATAATAAAACAATTTACAACACAGCAATCAAGATATCATTTTAGGAATTTCCTCTCTAGCTATAGAGATGAATTTAACAGAGTTACAAAAAAGAATTGCAATCAGGCTGTAATTCTTTTAGAACAAATGAGAAGACTATTGCCCATCACCTCATCACTGGGGAATCTTTCAAATTCGGGCCAAGTTATACATTGTTTTATGTAGTTTGAGTCAATCACAGCTTATACCAATATCTAAATAAAATTCAAATCAAGACTCCTGAAATTCTAATAGTGCTAATGGCAAAATATAAAGATATTCCATTTCTTTAAGTGTATGTTTAGGAAGCTTCTTCCATATTCACTTTCACACAGATTTGAATATCAGCTCCCAGGCCCCAAAAGCTGCATGATATTCCTAAGAATGATTAATATTCAACCAGAAGGTAATATGGCAGTACGAGTTAAATCATAACAATTGTCTAACTCTGCTGACTATAATTTTTCAATCACAAAGAGATTTGAGAGTTTCTGTAAAACCTGGTTAGAGTCAGAGAGAAAAGAAAACAGGGGACCTCTGGGTCATGAGGAAGAAGTCTAGTACAACACAAAAACAACTCTTTTTTTAAATTAATTTTAATTTATTGTGTTTACATAGATTCAAGTGTCCCACTGAATACATCCCCCCACCACTGTGTTCCTGTCAACAACCCTCTTCCTAACCTCCCCCCAATAACCTCCCCCCTTCCCTCCAGGATTTGCTTTTCTGCTCTCTATAACTCTGTGTTATGTGTATATAATTTCACCAATCTCTTTCCTTTCTCTGATCTCATCCTCTCATCCCCTTTCCCTCTGTCCACTTTCCCTCTGGTCCCTTTGATCCTGCCTCTATTCCATTCCTCAGTTCATATTGTTCATTGGATTCCTCACTCAAATGAGTGAGGTCATATGATTCAACAATATGTCTGATAAGGGATTAATAAGTAAAATTTATAAAGAACTTGTAAAACTCATTACCAGGAAGATAAACAATCCAATCAAAAAATGGGCAAAAGAAATGAATAGACACTTCTCCAAAGAGGACATACAGATAGCCAATATGCAAATGAAAAAATGTTCAACATCACTAATCATTAGATAAATGCAAATTAAAACCACAATGAGATATCACATCACACCAGCCAGAATGGCGCTCATTAACAAAACAACACATAATAAGTGCTGGTGAGGATGTGGAGAAAAGGGAACCCTCCTGTACTGCTGGTGGGAATGCAGTCTGGTGCAGCCATTGTGGAAAACAGTATGGAGATTCCTCAAAAAATTAAAAATGGAACTGCCTTTTGTCCCAGCCATCCCACTTTTAGAAATATATCTTAAGAACACCAAATAAATGATTCAAAAGAAGAAATGCATGTTTATGGCAGCATTGTTTACAAAGGCCAAGATCTGGAATCAGCCCAAGTGTCCATCAGTCTGGTGGATTAAAAAGCAGTGGTACATATACACAATGGAATACTATGGGGGGGGGGTCATGAAAAAGAAGGAAATTTTACCTTTTGTGACAACATGGATGGACCTGGAAACTATTATGTTAAGTGAAATAAGCCAGGCAGAGAAACAACTCTTTTTTACAAAAAATATCTTATTTTAAAACTTTTAAATGGCCCTGGCCAGCTGGCTCAGTGGTAGAATATTGGCCCAGCATGTAAATGTCCCAGGTTCGATTCCTGGTCAAAGCACACAAGGAAAGTGACCATCTGCTTCTTTCTCCTCCTTCTCTTTCTTTTTCTCTTTTTTTTCTTCCTTCCTTCCTTCCTTCCTTCCTTCCTTCCTTCCTTCCTTCCTTCCTTCCTTCCTTCCTTCCTTCCTTCCTTTCTCTCTCTCTCTTTCTCTCTTCCCCTCTTGCACCCATAACTCAATTTGTTTGAGCGAGTTAGACTAGGACACTGAGGATGGCTTTGTGGCTTCTACCTCAGGCACTAAAAATGGCTCAGTTAGTGAGCAATAGAATAATGGCCTAGATGGGCAGAGCATACACCTCTGTAAGGGGCTTGCAGGGTGGATCCTGTTGGGGTGAACATGGGAGTCTGTCTCTCTGCTTTCCTTCTTCACATTAAATAAAAAAAACTTTTTAAAATTATTTATTGATTGATTTACAGAGAGAGAGAGAGGAAGGGTGGGTAGAGAGAGAAAGAGAGATAGAGAGAGAGAGAGAAGCATTTATTTGTTGATCCACTTAATTTTGCATTTAATGGTTGCTTTCAGTGCCTGGAGATGAACCCACAACCTTGGTGTTTGTGGGTGATGCTCTAACCGAACAAACTAACTGGCAGGGCAGAAAACAATTCTTTATGTTTTCTCTACTTTTACTCATATTAGTTCCAGCTAAATTGAAGATTGAAAAGCACAACAAAATAAAGGTGTGTTTTTTTTCTTTTTAGGAAAAAATATTCTTTTTCCTTCTTGACAGCTGTCTATGCCAGATGTGACCTTGGAAGATCACTGAGGGAGAGAGTGGAGAAAGAATACTCTTTATGAAAATATGTAGGCAGTGACCAGCAAAGCCTTTGGTTATAAAGAACAAAGGGAATGAATTCCTAGCAGTATCATTCCAAAAGAGGCAAGTCCATGATTCTACCTGCTAGAAGAGGGTGGTCTTTGATATTCTAAGGCATTTTTCTTTCTAGAAAAAACAACTAAAGCATGACTAATAAAAACTAAAAAGATTATTCTTTATTATGGGACTTTTTACTCTGACTTAATTTGGTACTATTTGTTTTTCATAGTACAGTTTCTTCCATTCTCCAGAAGATGTAAGCAACATTCCTTTATTATGTTTGCTCTCAATAGTGGCATAATTAGTAAATAGAGTTAAATAAATAATACAAATGTTAACTTGAGTAAAATGAGACACCTTTATATAAAGCAACTCCACCTTGGCACTAATGTTTCAGTCAGCCCTATAAATACCCTATCAGATAAACTATATATTTGTGTTACTGTGAGGTGAATAACATCAGTGAAACTGGATGAAAGACTCAGAATTCTGAGAATCAACTGCCAGAGAAGAATATCAGAAACCATATTATTGTCATTTTACTGTATTTACATCTTTACCTTAATGAGGAAATTATTTATGGAGAATAGTTTTTAAAATTACTTTGCAGATTATAGGCACTCTAGTAGCCTCTGTGAGAATTTAAGAAAGAAAGAAAGGAAAAAAATCAACTAAACTAAACAAAAAGATGTTTGAAATCAGCTCTTAACCTGCAGGTACTTCTATACTCTATTTGGAGAAGTAATAGGTGTTATTCTTGTAAAGATAATGAATATGAGAAAAACTTTAATGAAATTGTCAAATGTTCACTTTGAATCATTCAATCTGAGAATTCTTGAGAGAATTAGAATTTGAGTTGGGTGTTGAAAATTTGGCAGAATTTAAATAATAGAAAATAAGGTATTTCTGGAAAAAGAAACATTGTGACATATTTTAGTTGAGAATCTGGCCACCTTAGACAAGATTTTGTCTAAGTTAAATTTTATAATAAATATAGTAAAAAGTACCAAGGGCAAAAGTAAAGGACTGACCAAAAATATTTTTTATTCTAATTGAAATATGTTTATATAGTGAGTGGAAAGATGTAGTTTTACTTTGTCATTTATTCAGCATTTTATTTAACCATCTGTAAGGATTTTTTTGTGTGATTCCATATCATATGTAATAAAATATTATTATAAGGAATTCAAAATACAATTAGGTTATTACAGTGTTTCATTGACACTAAGGCAATACTACTGGAATCTGGTTCACAAACTGTTACAACATGCATTAAAAGAGTTTTTTAAAATTGACTTTATTGGGGTGACATTGGTTAATAAAGTTACATAGGTGTCAGGTGTACCACTCCATAATACATCATCTGTATTCTGCACTGCGCTTTCTCTACACCAAGTCAAGTCTCCTTCTATCACGGTTTATCCCTTTTATCCTCCTCTAACAACTCCAACCCTCTTTTCCTCCTTTAATTGCCGTACTGTTGTCTGTGTCTATGAGCTTTTCTTTTTCTTTGCTTACTCCCTTCACCTTTTTCAACCAGCTCCCAACCCCTTTCTCCTCTTACAGCTGTTAGTCTGTTTGTATAATTGTTTCTTTTGTTGTTGTTAATTTATTTTGGATTTTTTAAAGCATGGTTTAATGTGATATGACCTCTGCCTAACTCTACAGGTCTATCTCCCAGAATCCTCTACTTTCTCCTACGCTAACCACCCAGTATATATTACAGGTCCCAAAACATACTTTGATCTCGCTCCTTGCTATGCCTTTGTTTAAGTTATTTTCTTCTATTAGCATCTTCTATCGGTTCCATAAAAGTGAGGCTCTCTTTTTTAGATGCATTCAGTATGTTTTCTAGGCTCTTTACCTCTATGTATTTGAAACATTTAATATGCATTATATTTATAGCATGCTTTACACTCCTGTAATTATTGGTTAAACTCAGTGAGAAAGATAGCTTTATTTTGTCTTGTCCACTACTCTATATCTAACACCTAAAATAGTACCTGACTCAGAAATTTCTCAAAAGTCTAATTTTTGGCTGATGACTGTGACCTCCTTGAGGATAGGGCTATATTTTATTAATCTCATGAAAACTAACAACTGCCATGCTATGCCACAAGTTTCTATTACTGGGGTTTGTCCCAGAGACATTATTAAATTGTAATTAAGTGAATGAATAATTGGAAAGATAAATGGCTACCTTGAATCATTTAAAAGTACAAAACTAACATTTTGATAGAAAGGTTGCTAGCCCGAGAAATTAATTGTGAGTTCCAGAGCTATTCTGACTGAAAATTGCTGTTACACTCATCAAGTCAGTGAAGTTATTTGGAAGTCAGTTTTCTCATTTGTTAAATTAAGGAGCTGGACATTGTACAACTATATTTCTTGTTAGAAGCTATTTTTACACGTTCACCCAATACATTCTTCAGAAAAATCTCACTTCAAAGGTTGCTTCTTTGATGCACAAACACATAATTTAACACCTAATTGTCTTCACATTACAGGAAATGAGAAAGTTGTCATGGAAAGGTCATTGAGGAGAATTTATTCAGCACAGCATGACAGTTTCTGGTTTTCAAGTGCTGCCTGGGATATAATCACTTGTCTAGTAGCTGAGAGACCCTTCCAAACTTGAGTAGATTTTTCTGACCTACTTAAAACCCACTTACATTTCTGACTTTTTTTTTTTTTTTTTTTTGGAACTTAAGGACTTAATTTGACGTATGTAAATGAATCCCCCTTGCTCTTGCATATGTGTTTCTTTAATAGATACAGCTTTGAGCATTTCCTTTGTTTAGGTAGAATTTTGAGTATAAGGAATAATCTTGCCTTTTCCTCTGTGAAAGGCCTGACATTTTTAAAGTCCTGTGGTTCTTGTCTACAGCAGATCTTCACTAACAAGAACTGACATTTATTAGCTTCAACTCTGAACTCTACTTTGGAATGTATAGGAATTTCTTTTTCAAAAATTAAAATTATGTTTGAGGAAGAAGTTAACTAATCTAAGCAATGTAAAATTTTTAAGTACTCTGGCACAAAAGTTAGTTTTACCAATTTGTAGAATTAAGAATTGAGTGACATAATGTTGTTATGTTAAAAAATTCAGAAATTTATATTACCATAGGCTAAATAATTATCTACATTTATATTTTTAAGATCTGTATACATTAAAAAAAATGGAAAATAACATAATTATTAAATCATCATATTTTCTCAAATAATGTATGATAAAATAAAACCCTAATATGGAGTCACAAAATGTGTGATAATTCCTAAATAGTCATTATCTTAAAATATTGAGTTTTTGAGAAAAATAAATTATGCTGGCATCTTACTCATAATTATATGCATGTTCTTATCTGTTAGTGTAAAATATAATTAAAGATTATTATACAATGGCAACATGTTATCAAAGTAAGAACAAAATAATATATTGTACCTTAATTTTATTTTTACAATTCATATTTTCTATAATATTAATAGCTTATAATTTGTGTTTATGGTAGTTTGTTATTTAATTTCTAATTTAAATCAGTTATGAATTTACTATTTTTAATTAATCTATTTATTAGTGAATAAAATATATTAAAATAATATATTTCAAATTTGTTAGTGACTAGAATCTCAGGATACATTGACTTTTTTAAGGACAGAAAGGGTTTATTACATAAAATTAATTTATTACTCTTTAAAATAATCTACCACATAATACAGATAGCCATCACCTTACACTGAATAAAGTGTTGTCACATTCTTTATCAAAATGAGAAAATGAGATCTAAGTGCATGTAAAAGAAAGGCAAAGTCTTGTTTTGATTTTTATTGTTATTGTGTCACTCTAGCATATTAGTTTATGACCTTTGTCAATTTTTCTTGTTCTGGTACATATAAACACCAAGTGACTTAAATCTCTAAAATATCATTTTAAAATATATAAGTACAGTACATAAAACATCGTTTGACAAATTTATTGTGAACACAGAGACAGAAACATAACCAGTGTTGGGATACAGCCGGTTCGCACTGGTTCAGCAGAACCGATAACCTAATTTTTTGTTGAGTTCAGTGAACCAGTTGTTAAAATGGCACTTGTAATCAGGGTTCTCTCTATGGTAGAGGCCTGGGCAGCTGCCCAATAGGGAAATCACATATTTACATTCCTTACTCTTTTTTAACGTTCATCTGCACAGTAGCATATTCTAAGTACCCATAGTAATGTTTATTGTGTCCATAGATGAAAAAAATTTGATGAAAGTATGCTTGTAATAACTATTTATTCACTTCATATAGCTCATTATACCTTTCATGAAATACTAATTTTAATTTCCTCACATTTGTTACTTCAGGAAGCAAACATATAACATAAAGAGAAAAAATGACAAACAACCAGGGGGTGAAAAGTTGTCATTTGTTTTAGCTTTGTGTTGTGCCCAAAATTCTCTTGAGATATTATAAGTATTACCTAATATTTTTTCATTAATATTTTAAAATTTTTTTATAAAATCTAGTTTTGTGTACCTCCTTTATTGTTCTTATTTAAGTATTAAATGCATGAAATAAACTATCTTTCAGTATAAATTTTTTTATACTAAAAACAGTTATTAGGGCAAAGAACCAGTTGTTAAATTATTTGAATCCCACCACTGATCATAACATCTTTCATCATCCCATTTTCCTCACTGCTGATTTTAGGTCCCCTCAGGCAGTAAAAAATCTCTAGAGATTCCTTAATGGAATACAACTTTAGGCCACAGCTTGATTAGCTTAAACAAAGAACAAGGCAATTGTTCCCAGATGGATTCAGCAAGTCACTAGGCAGCAATGATACCTAATTCCCCCAAGTGACTATCTGATATCTATTTAACACCTAATTGCTTTTTACAAAGAGAATTGGGCTATTGGTCCTGTCTTATATATATTATGTTTGGAATATATTCTATCCTTGGATGATCAGCAACTATCATTTGGTACTTTCTCCATGGCAGAATTTTGAGACTTAAAAGAAGTGGGTTCTGTTTGTTTTTAAGTACATGTAGGATTATAAAAGCTTAATAGTGGAATGTTCTATCTTATAAATTAAGTTCAGAAATTTTCCTTTCCTGAATATTTATTTTTCAATTATTCAATTTCCAGTGTATAGTCATTTAATACGGTTGTATATCAGCAAATGTCCTTCTTTTCTCCATTCTTCATTACTTCTTTAGAATTTGATGTTTAAAGTGATTTAATTTATGAAAATTTAAATGTGCTCCAACCTATCTTATTTACCAGTCAAGACCTCCTTATACTCCCACATTGTCATTCTTTAACAATCCTTTACTACTAAATTTTGAAATGCTGTCTCCCCATGATATGTGCTATTTATTTTTATTAATTTATTTTTGTTTTGTTTAAAAATCTCTTCTTCAGTCCTCTACTCAAGTAAGGGCCATCACAGATGCATAAATCAACTTGAGTAACTACAAATAATTTCTTGTCAGTGGGTCTCCAGGTGTTAGTGTTTAGAGGAGAGGTTAAGACTCGGAAGGGTGAGATTATAAATGATCTTTATGATAAACTAATGATGACTTTGAGTAATGGTGAACACAATACAATATACAGATGATGCATCATAGAATTGTACACTTGAAACCTATATAATTTTATTAACCAATGTCACCCCAATAAATTTAAGTAAAAAAAATCTGAAATATTTTGCATAATTAAAAAACCTATAGCAGAGCAGTGAATAATTAAGATTTACCATAAAGGTAAAGTATTGTCAACATTGTGAATACAATGTTTGGAAGGAAAGGGGGAGGTTAGAAGATAATAAATCAAAGAGAGAAGTGGGAAAGTGGCCATGAATGTAAGTAAAGGAGAGTAGAAGGTTGAATGGAGAGATATTAAGGAGCTTAAATACATGCAATTAGGTTTAAGTGGTTTTAAGAAAGAAGTGGTGAGGGTTATCTCTTGATTGCTGCTTAAATTGATGGGCAAATTTTATTTTTATTTAAAAACCTATTTTAGAAGATGGGATAAATCTTTAGTTGAAGGAAGACAATAAATTTTAGTTAGTAAAATTTAATTTTAGCCTTACCACATGGTAATGCAGTGGATAGAGCATCGGCGTGGGATGCTGAGGACCCAGGTTAAAAACCCTGAGTTCACGGGCTTGAGTACAGGCTCATCCGGCTTCAGCATGGGATCATAGACATGGCCCCACGGTCACTGGATTTAGCCCAAAGGTTGTTGGTTTGAATACCAAGGTCACTGGCTCAGCAGGAGCCTCCTACTCAAGGCACATATGTGAAAGCAATCAATGGACAACATAAGGTGCTGCAACTATGAGTTGATGCTTCTCATCTTTCTCCCTTCCTATCTGTTTCTGTCTGACTCTCTTCAGACCCAGGGAATATTATATTCAAAAGTTATGTTACAGGTAGAAAAAGTAAGGGGTCAGTACTGAGTGGTGATATAGTCAAACTTGTATTTTCAAAATAAATTATGTAATGTGCATGTGTATATCCTTGTCTTATTAGTTTCTTTAGTAGCTGAGTCCGGCCAATTTAATTCATCTTAAGACCATACATTTATTTGAACATATTTAATAGTTTTTCCTTTGAAAACTTATATAATCTAGAAAATAGATATAAATTAAGCATTACAGGATTAAATTAGCATATTTAATATGTTCGGTTATCTCATGAGAAAAGAATTTTGTAAAGCTAGACTTTAAGATAGTCCTATTCTGATTTGTAAGTATAAAGTTTCCTTGTGAGGAAATACATTTTCTCCTTACATCATATAGAAATTAGTAAATCAAAATATTATGTCCTTACATTTGTGAAATTGTTAAAAAGTTATTATAACTATTGCATTTCCTTGGCTTCCTTCCCATCTACTTAAAACCACAATAAAAATTAATAATTGTGATATTGCTTTATTTTTAAGTAAGAGGAAGAGAGATAGTGAGAGATGACTGGAATCTACCCAGCAACTCCTGTCTGGAGATAATGCTTGAATCACTAGAGTTTTTTTTAGTACCTAAGGCTGATATGCTCAGACCTAGCTATGCTTAGTGCCTGCAGTCAAAGATAAAACCAGTTGAGCCCTTGGCTGCAGGAGGGGAAGAGAGAGAAAAGGGGGAGAAGGAGGGAGAGAGAAGCAGATGTTCTCTTCTCCTGTGTGCCCTGACAGGGATCGAACCCAGGACGTCCATATGCCAGGCGATCCTCTATACACTGAGCCACTGGCCAGGGCCAACATTACTTGTTATTAAATGATTTATCCCAGTTGAGAATTTTCTTTTTGATAGGTTCTTGAACCTTTTTTATAGACACTTAGAACACCATTTAATTATTTGAAGCTTATCCTATGAATTATAGTTCAGAAACACCTGCAAAGAAACATTATATTATCAAAGCCTCTTAAAGTTGTTTGTTTTGTATTCTTTTAAACCAAATTCATGTTTATACTTGGCAACAGCACTAAATCTGTTGGAAAATGAAAAATGGCACTACTTAGGAAATACTTAAGTCTCCGGCATCAACCTTTCAGGAGACTATTATAACTTTATATAATTTCTATTTAGTTTTAACAAGTGCACAGGAAATCTTGTTGGTCACCACCTTGTTGTTTTCTTCTTCTCCTTCTCCTCCTCCTCCTCCTCCTCCTCCTCCTCCTCCTCCTCCTCCTTCTTCTTCTTCCTCTTCCTCTTCCTCTTCCTCTTCCTCTTCCTCTTCCTCTCCTTCTCCTCCTCCTCCTCCTCCTCCTCTTCCTCCTCCTCCTCCTCCTCCTCCTCCTTCTCCTTCTCCTTGTTTTTCTTCCTCTTCCTCTTCTTCTTCTTCTTTTATTTTGTCTTACTGACTAGAATTTAATCAATTTACTTAAAGGAATATACTACTTAAGGTGTCTAAATACTTTTAAGCTGTTAAAATTTATTTCTACAGCAAATATCTACTCAGGTATTAAACCTGAAATTGTTAAATTGTTAATCTGTTTGACTAAAAGTAAAGGATTAGTTATATTAAAATATAGAAAATTAGGTGATTCAGTTCATTGTAAATGAGATATGTAATAATATATGTTTCTTATTTGAAATCAGTATTATATAATGTTAAATGTAAAATGTCTAGTTATATTATATAGAAAGCACTTTTCCACATACATACCTAATAACATACCTAATATTCTCTATTTAAATCAACATGGAGGGACAATTTTTATGCAATAATATGCACATATTTCTTATGTGACTTTTGAAAAATACATATACCTATGTATCTGTCACTCCAATTTTTATGAATCTTTCTTGATAAAATTTTCTCATACCCTCTGCAGTCAATCTTCTCACTGACCCCCATGTTTTTGCTACAGGCAACCAACTATTGGATTTGTTTTGTATGCTTTCAGGTGTCCCCAAACTATGGCCCATGGGCCACATGCAGCCCCCTGAGGCCATTTATCCGGCCCCCCACCACACTTCCAGAAGGGGCACCTCTTTCATTGGTGGTCAGTGAGAGGAGCACTGTATGTGGTGGCCCTCCAACAGTCTGAGGGACAGTGAACTGGCCCCCTGTGTAAAAAGTTTGGGGACCCCTGCTTTAGATGTTCATATGCTTGAATCAGATAATATTTACTAATATTTTCTACTCACTACAATATAGGCAAGATTCATGCAAATTGTTTAGTGGATCAGTAGTTTGTTTCTTTTTATAATTGAATGGTGGTTCACTTAATAAGAATACAATAAAAGCATGCATTCATTTGGTAATAAATACAGTGTGTCTATAAAGTCATGGTGCACTTTTGACCAGTCACAGGAAAGCAACAAAAGACGATAAAAATGTGAAATCTGCACCAAATAAAAGGAAAACACTCCCAGTTTCATACCTATTCAGTGCAGGTTGATGTGGGCTCATGCACAGATTTTTTAGGGCTCCTTAGGTAGCTATCCCATATAGCCTCTACAGACTCGTCACTGACTGATGGTCTACCAGAACGGGGTTTCTCCACCAAACTGTCAGTTTCCTTCAACTGCTTATCCCACCAAGTAATGTTATTCCTATGTGGTGGCGCTTCGTTATAAATGCGCCAATATTCACGTTGCACTTTGGTCATGGATTCAAATTTAGCAAGCCACAGAACACACTGAACTTTCCTCTGTACTGTCCACATCTCGACTGGCATGGCCGTGGGCTGCTCTGCTGTATACATGGTGTTACATCATCGTCTGCGCATGCACACATGCTGCCACATCATCCTACAGAAACTGGGAGGGTTTTCCTTTTATTTGGTGCAAATTTCACATTTCTATCATCTTTTGTTGCTTTTCTGTGGCCGGTCAAAAGTGCACCATGACTTTACGGACACACTGTATATGATAATAAGTGTGTGTGCATGTTGTGTATGCACATACATATAAACAGAACTTCACCTTATATATGTGATTATATTTTCTAATTTCTTATTTTGTCTCAGTTGACACTGTGTAAAAAATCTATTTCCCCCCAAAAAGGGAAATTTAAAATAATACTGATCAACAAATGTATCTATGACAATAATTTGACTTTATTACTTCATAAACATGTTCCAATTAATTTCTGTTATATTTTAATTAGCTAGAATTCTAATGCATCAAAATTTATATCCACCTATTATTCTCAATATCTAATACTATTTTTGTTTCTTTCCTTGAGAGTGTCTAATTACAATAAAATAATTTGGTATTCAGACAATTTAGCATTAGTACCATATTCTTCTACCTTCTAGTCTGTTTAATGTTTTACTGAGAATATTATAAAAATTACATAAATCATAATGGTGAGATTAGGATTTATCAAACACAATCTTGATAATGACAAAATAATATTAGATACATTTTAGAAAGGTATAATGCATAAAACATAAGTACCTTTGCAGTTATTTATTTAATTTTCCCAGTAAAAAAAAGGTAAGTACTATGTTACTATGTTGCCATTATAAAGAAGAAGAAACTGAAACTCATAAAGTTGTTGAATGGGCCCACAATTACATGGCTAATAAATAATTGAGTGATTTTTCATCCAGTGTACTCAAAGTCCATGTATATATTTATTTTACTATAATTTCAAAATGGTAACAAAAAATTAAAGTAATAGAAACTGAAGATATTAAGTGAAAACTGTCTTCCTTTTATATTTTTGTCCTATTTCCACAAGAGATAACTCTCTGCCCTTTCATTTGTTCTGTCATGATCACAATTCTGTCTTACAAAGTAGATCTTGATTTGTTAATTCTGTCTAAATTTTCCTGAATGAAAATAAAGAATTATGCCTTTCTCCCGAATTTTCCACACTTTTTAAAGTAATTATACTTTATCTTTTGTTTTATTTTATATTGTTAAATACTATACTTAAATACTTCTTATTTTTCAGTACATCAATGTTTACAGTTTCTCTTGCCTTCATGCTGTGTAAAATGGGCAAACTGGATTCATTGCACTTCTCTCTATTTCAAAGCTTCTGTCAGCTGTATTTGTATATGATCAGAGTTTGGCAGATCTATGTCTTGTTCTGAAACTACAATAATGTTTTGCTCCCGTTACTTATAATTTAAGACTAAGGATTGATTAAAAATAAATTGCATTTATTTTTATGATTATGATAATATTTGTTTTGAACCAAAGAGTAGACCTGTAAAGCAGCAAATGCATTATAAAATCATTAAAACTATGTTTCTTAAAAGAGAATGGTGCAACTATTAGAGTCAAATAAATATTTTCTAAATTGTATTAATTGTACATCCTATGCATTTAACCATAACAATATAATTTATAAACTACCTGTAAAATAAAATTTAGTGATAGTAATTTTTTTCATAATGAGATATTTGGTTGCAAAAATAATGAGAAGCATGAAACTTGAAGTGGTTAATTCTACATAAATTATAAATAATATATTGATACACTATAATTCTAGATGTAATATATTTAGAACCTGTGTCATTACTATATATAACATAATATTTTATTTGTTTTGATTATATTTATGTGTTCACAGCTTGTGATATAATTAAGCAGCTACTTTACAATTAAAATATTTTATGTAATATTTATGTAAAAAGTATTTTAGCCCTGGCCGGTTGGCTCAGCGGTAGAGCGTCGGCCTAGCGTGCGGAGGACCCGGGTTCGATTCCTGGCCAGGGCACATAGGAGAAGCGCCCATTTGCTTCTCCACCCCTCCGCCACGCCTTCCTCTCTGTCTCTCTCTTCCCCTCCCGCAGCCAAGGCTCCATTGGAGCAAAGATGGCCCGGGCGCTGGGCATGGCTCTGTGGCCTCTGCCTCAGGCGCTAGAGTGGCTCTGGTCGCAATATGGCGACGCCCAGGATGGGCAGAGCATCCCCCCCTGGGGGGCAGAGCACCGCCCCTGGTGGGCGTGCCGGGTGGATCCCGGTCGGGCGCATGCGGGAGTCTGTCTGACTGTCACTCCCTGTTTCCAGCTTCAGAAAAATGAAAAAGAAAAAAAAAAAAAAAAAAAAAAAAAAGTATTTTAAAATACTTTTTAATGATATATCATCAAATCTCATTAATAGATATAGAGACATTAAATTATCTTTTGAATTTCCTAATGACCTGGTCACTGTCATTTTGAAGATAAGGAATATGACCTGTGAAATTAATTCTTCAAGGAACGTGTTCTATGAGAAAGCATTTCATGAGACAATCGGGACAGTGCCTTACAAAATATGTACTCTCCATTTACAGATAATACTGATTTTTGTTTTGCTTGCAAAAGAATGTCAGTTAGCTATCACTTATTTAGCAAGTAAAAATAATAGAATTACATATGATATAGACCAGGGGTCGGGAACCTATGGCTCGTGAGCCAGATGTGGCTCTTTTGATGGCTGCATCTGGTTTGCAGACAAATCTTTAATAAAAAAAATAATGTTAAATATATAAAACATCCTCATGTATTACAATCCATTCATTTCCTACCACTCATGTTCATGGTTGCAGGTGGCTGGAGCCAATCACAGCTGTCCTCTGGAACAACAACAAATTTTTATTGGATAATGCGTAACGTACACAAGTCATTATATGGCTCTCATGGAATTACATTTTAAAATATGTAGCATTCATGGTTCTCTCAGCCAAAAAGCTTCCCGACCCCTGATATAGAAAATAACTACATTGTAGAGGACATAAATTATTTTTTTGAAATTACTAGTTTTATTAGGCAATTCATAGATTATCTCAGTCTCTGGATAGACATTTGATTAGGATTTTTTTCATTTTTAAACTAATGAAATAAAAGAATATTTTTTAATTCACTTGCCAAAATTTTATATTTTATAAATATTAATTATGTAAAGTGTAACTATAAGTAGTGCGGAACAAATATATATTTATTTTCAGATTTTCCTTCCTGGTAAAACATGACAGTTAATATGTGTCTGTTTAGTAGATAAGTTTTGAAACCTACCTGATTTATTTATTGTGAGAGGCCCACAGGTCTTAAATTATTAAAATCAGTTGTTTACTTGGAGAAATATGTGATCTACTTACTTAAAATACTCACAGTCCCAGGTTTAATATCAAAGATTTTCTTTAGGGTTGAAGCTTGAGGATTTTTTGACGTAGTGTTGGTTCTAAGTTATAATTGTTATTATGATTAAAGCTAGAATTGATTACATTGGTGCTTATCTGAATATTGTGTCATTTGACAGATTTCTTGCCTAGTGAAGTGACTTAGGTTGCAATGATGTAGAATGCTAAGGTGGGACTCTGTTTTAGTAAGTAGTCACATAACTCTGATCCATCTGGCAGTTATTAAGGGGTGAATTGAATTGAAGAAGAAAACTGTTAGTGCACAATTGAGAGCTCCTTGCAATATCTAGTTGCCAAAACTTTAATATCAATATTTCATGATGAGTCACCTCCCATCCTCTCCTAGAGAATTAAATTGGTTCTCTGAGGCACTGAAAAGATTTCCATCTAAATAAAACATTCTACAAGATGATGGAATCCAGCTTTGGTGGAAAAATAGTTATAATTTTTACCAGATACTACTGAAAAACTTACATGATGAAATGAAATATAAATTCTCCTCAACTGTAGTCTCAATTTGTAGGAGTAAGTTAATAAAGAAGAAAAAGAGCTTTAGTATAAAGCTCTGCAACACAATGTGTTTTATAATCTCCAGGATGTACTGAGTGAAAAAATAACTGGTATATTGCATACATTTTTGAAAGCTACTTTCAGAATGGAAAAAGAACTACAAAGAATATTTAGTTTTAAAAGTGGAGACGAGAAAACCCAGATTTTTCTTTAAAGGCATAATACCTATTTACACAGGTGCCTATTTTTATGCATATTACTGACAAACTTGTAAACTTTTATTCAACTTAAAAGTTAGTGTTAGCAATAATAAGTCCTATTTTTTAGAATTTGGGAATTATTATTAAATGTTTTTTTTCCATTTTCACCATGCTATTCTTTTAAAATTTCAGAATAAATAACAGTTGAATATTTGATTTAATTTATCTTTCTCCGAATGGAGCTGATAAGTGGTTATGCTATCAGAAGTTTTAACCAAGGAAGAAATTGACATTTTTATTTTAAAGCCCTATTGAAAAAAAATTAAGATGTTTGAAACATTAGATGTTTGGGTGATTTAAATATTTTCCTTAAATAGCATTTTAATAACATTAGTGTTACTTGAGAATTTTATATAAATTTAGTATCTCAGATCTCATCCTGGACCTACTGTGTCAGAATCTGCACTTTGACAGGAGATGTGCATGCATATTCAAATTTGAAACATATTGATTAAAATAGTCTCCAGTTGGTTTAATAACACTCATATCTGAAGAAAAGGAATATCTTTGAATGTGAAATTTGCTTCATTAAACACAAAACAACCAACCACCATAACAGCAAAAAGACACTGAGGGGAATGAAAAGAAGATAATTTTGGAAACAGTTTTACTTTCTAACACTTTCAGATTCATGGAAAATGCTATGAACATAAATGGAACCCTGAATTTCTTGTTGTAGAAGTCAATTATTTCTAAACTTTTAACACTGATAGCCACACTTGACTAAAGAGAAACTCACGGTTTTTCAATTTTACCCAATGTAGAAAAATAAACAGTTCCAAGAATACAAAATCAACCAACAATGTATTATACTTGGTAGGGTTTTTATGCAGCTTCTCTCATTTCAATGACCTATAAATACATCAAAGTATACAGATCTTTGCCAATTAATTACGTAATTTGTTTCTCTCTGTTATCCACATTATACTCATGCTTTCATTTTCCTAATTCATAAGAAATTATTGACAGCCTATTAGAACTTGGTACTTTGGCCAGTGGGTGGTCTTGGATATCCGAAGATCCTCTGTTTTGGTAATTATTGACACAGCAGGACTTTACTGTGTGCTTAAAAAATGCAGACTTATATGGCTCCTTTAAGATTCAACCCTATGTTAAGTCTGTATAGTACAAATGATAAGTAGGAAAACTATAATTAGAACTTAGTTTAGAGGTCCTGGCTGGTTGGCTCAGTGGTAGAGCATCTGCTGTACGTGTGGAAATCCCAGGTTAGATTCCCAGTCAGGGCACACAGGAGGAACAACCATCTGCTTCTCCATCCCTCTTTCTCCCCTTCTCTCTCTCTCACTCTGTCTCTCTCCTCTTCCCACAGCCATAGCTCTATTGGTTTGAGCAAGTCGGCTCTGGGGCTGAGGATGGCTCCACGACCTTGCCTCAGGTACTAAAATAGCTCGGTTGCTGACCAATGGAGCAGAGGCCCCAGATGGGCAGAGCATCTCCCCAATAGGGTGCTTACCCCAGTAGATCCTGGTAAAAGCTCATGCTGGAGTCTGCATCTCTGCCTCCCCACTTCTCACTTAATAAAAAAAGAAAGAAAAAGAAAAAAAGAACTTAGTTTAGAAAAATGTCAAATTATTTCCAGAAGTCATTATTGTACTACTTAATTGTCTTACTTAAATGCTTATTTTAATGCATATTTCTGTCAGTAAAGCAAATTTTTTTTGTTTTTAATGTGAAATTTTTTATTTTGTTATATTTCCAAACTTTTCACAAAAAGGTGCTATGGAAGTGATGGAATGTCCTTCTCAATGTATCATATTAGGAGGCATATGATGTCAGTTTGTCCCGTCAATTATGTCAACTTTGATTACATAGAAAAAGGGATGTCTACCAGATTTCTATACTGTAAACTATTTATGGTTACCTTTGTAAGTGAAAAGTATTTGTGGGGAAATATTTTGAACCTTGTTTTTCATTAAAATTTTACCCATTTATTTTAGTACATATCAATTTAAGGATTCTGGACTAATCAACTCTAACTGTAATATTTGGGAACTAGTGATTTTCCTGATTCCTAAATTATTTCTTCATTTAGAAGTTTGTGTCATACATACAAAAGGTTTTTTCTTTTCTACCATTTATTTACTCATTTATAGATTTATATTAATATATATTCATGCATTTACATTTTATTCAATGCTTTATATTAAATGTCATTGTTTACTTAATGCTAAACATGCCCTTTGGCCAATAGGAGACTCTACAAGCTGGCTTCTATTTATTTCTGACATGTCCTATCATTCTTCAGTTATTTCCTTACCATCTGGCACATGAGAATCCAGGCTCATCTTTCTTTTTCTGTCTTTAGCCTTGAATCAATCATTATTCAATATGGTCATGTGTTGACATAGGAAGACATATCTGGTAACTATGTATGTTGTTTTCTACTGGCTGTCAATATTTCCTAACCGTGAAAGTAACTGAGGTTAAAAATGTGTATTTCCCACACATGCCTCTCTTTCCATTCCTTTCCCTCTCTCTCTTTGACTCACTCTCTGGGTTCATATAGGTATTTTTAATTCTAGTCCAATATACAAAAAAAGAAGTTTCAATCTAGTCTTCCCCATTTTCTTAATGTGACCTGCTCCATTTTACTTGAAAATTATTTCTAGAATTCATGTGAGGCCTGAGGTGAAGGCAATTATTTTCTCTGAGTTGGTGGCAGGCTGAGTTTACCTTTGGCTTACTTTGACCCTGATGGTTAAGATTTTTCTTTTTTTTTTTTTGTATTTTTCTGAAGCTGGAAACGGGGAGGCAGTCAAACAGACTCCTGCATGCGCCCGACCAGGATCCACCCGGCATGCCCACCAGGGGGCGATGCTCTGCCCATCCGGGGTGTCGCTCCGTCACGACCAGAGCCACTCTAGCGCCTGGGGCAGAGGCCAAGGAGCCATCCCCAGCGCCCGGGCCATCTTTTGCTCCAGTGGAGCCTTGGCTGCGGGAGGGGAAGAGAGAGACAGAGAGGAAGGAGAGGGGGAGGGGTGGAGAAGCAGATGGGCGCTTCTCCTGTGTGCCCTGGCTGGGAATCGAACCTGGGACTTCCGCACGCCAGGCCGATGCTCTACCACTGAGCCAACCGGCCAGGGCCGATGGTTAAGATTTTTCAATACAGTTTTCATGAATGGAAGATATCCTACGAGACTTTCAGTTGAGCAGGCACATTGTTGTGATTTCTACCTGCATACCTTGTTTAAGGGTCAGGAATTAAGTCCAATTTCCTGAAATATTTATAAAACAGACATTACAAAGTAACTTTTGTGCATTTATTTCTTGTCCATGTTCTACAACTTCATTCATTTTTCTGGTGATTTACCACCTCTGCATTGCTTTTGAGAGAAAGTTTTGTTATTATATCCAACTTTTTTTTTCCTTTTCAATGGGAACATTGTCCTCAATAATTTGATAATATTATTCATAGAAATGGAGGATTTGATCTTAGTTTTCCTATATAATTATTCATAAGAATTCTATTCGCATTAATATGGTCTATTTACATAAACTTTTAAAATACCTCTGACTAAACTAGAATTATACACAATCCAAGACTATATTTGGCTGTTTTAATTTTCATGTTATATAATAAAATTTCTGTCAGCAGAACCAATTGACCTTAAAAGTTATATTATCATTTTGATAGACTCATTGAGATATGCTTTATATGCAATAAAATTCATGCATTGGATTCAATATATATTGAATAGTTTTTAATATATTCACAAAGTTGTATAGCCATTGCCACAATCTAATTTTAGATTTTTTTGACTTACCTCCAAAAATATTATGTTAGCTGTTATTCCCTCTTACCACCTACTGAGTGCTGGGCAATCAGACCTATTTTCTTTTCTGTAGATTTATGTACTATGAAAGTTTTTGTATAATGAAATTTTATAATATCTTGTTTTTTTGTGATGGCTTATTTCACTTAGCATAATGTTTTCAAGGCTTAACCATGTCGTCGTAATGTATCAGTACTTCATCCATTTTTATGGTTGAATAATATTCCATTGTTTGGATATACCATATATTGTTTCTTCACTTATTAGTTGATTAATATCTAAGTATTTTTCCACATTTGGCTATTACTAATAATTCTGCTATGAACATCTGGGTTTTTTTGTGCATATAAGTTTTCACTTCACTTGGGTGAAACTATGATAACTTTATGTTTAACAATTTGACAATCACATTGTTTTCCAAAGTCATGGCACCATTTTACATTTAAATTGGAAATATATCGTCTTCAATTTCTCCATATCCTTTCCAACAGTATTTATTTATTTTTGTTTGGTTTTTTAATTATAACCATCAGACCAGGTGTGAAGTGATATATCATTTTGGTTTTGATTGACAGTATCTGAGTGGCTGAATAATTTGGGTGTTTTTCTATTTGTTGGTTATTTGTATGTTTTTTTTTAATAAATATTTAGGTATTTTGTCCATTTTTCATTGAATTATGTATTTCTTATTATTAAGTTGTAAGATATCTTTATGTATTCTGGATTCAAATTCTTTATCAGACATGTGATTTACAAATATTTTCTTCCATTTTGTACATGCCCTTCTCACATTTTTACTTATAGTATCACTTGTATAATAGAAGTTTTTGTTTTTATATCTGTTAATGTTAACTTTATCCGTTTTTTTCTTGTTGCTTATATTTTTGATGTTCTATCTAAGAGGACCTCAATTAAGGTTACAAAGATTTATTCGTATGTCTTCTTCTAAGAATTGTTATAGTTTTAGCTCTTACATTATTGTCTATGATCCATTTTAAGTTAATTATTGCATATGATGTAAAAAAGGAATCATACTTTACTCAGTTGCATGTAAATATTTAGTAGTTCTATGTCCTGAAAAGGCTATTTTTTTCTCCACTAAATGTTTATACCCTTGTAGAAATTTAATTAATCATAAATGTAAACTATTTATTTTTTGGACTCTTATTTCTATTTTGTGAATGTGCTTAAGTATTCTTATGATAGTACCACAGTGTTTTGATTACTGTAGCTCTGTATGAAGTTTTGAAATGGGGATATGTGATTTCTCTAATTTAATTCTTTTTTTTCAAGATTGTTTTGATTCTTTAATGTTGCTTAGCTTTCTATATGAATTATAGAAGTAGCTATCAATTTATACAATATAAGTAGTTGAGGTTATGAAAAATGTTATACTGAATCTGTAGCTCAATTTAGGGATCATTCCTATTTTAATAATATTATTTCAATCCATAAACATGTAATATATTTTCATCCATTTATATCCACATAAGAATCTTCCATTTGTTTTATTAAATTTATTCTTAAGTATTCCAAATTTTTTAATGTTACTATAGATGAAATTGCATTTTTAATTTTATTTTTGGAGTGTTCCTGGGTAGTGTTTAGAGATACAACTGATTTTAAATTTTGATCTTATATACTACAAACTTGCTGACATGTATTAGTGTGTTTTTTAGTGAATATTTTAGGATTTTCTATATAAAATATCAAGGTATCTGAAAATAGAAATGATTTTACTTTCTTCTTCCCAATCTGAAGGCATTAATTTCTTATTATTTTCCTTATTATCTGCCTTGGCTATAACTTCCAGTTAGCATTAAATAGAAGAGTCAAGGTCAGGCATCCTTGATTGTTCATTATCCTGCAGGGCGGGGGGTGGGGGGTGACAAGGGACGCATTAGGCATTTTACCAATCAGGAAGATGTTGACTATAGAATTTGTTTAGCTATTTTATGTCAACTTCCAGGAGTCTCCTTCTATTCTTTGTGTAGTGTACTTAAGATTAAAAGGTATTGGATTTTGTCAAATGTTTATTCTGTGTTTATTGAAATGATCATGTGCCTTTTGTCTTTTATTAATATGATGTGTTACACACAATGGTTTTAGAAAGTTAATCCAATCTTGCATGCCTAAGACATATTCATGGTCATGATAACTAATATGTTATATAAGTTGATTGATCTATAACCCTTTCTAATATTGGTCCATACATTTTTTTTTGTTTGTTTTGATACTTTTGTCTGTATTGAGATCAGAATAGTTCTTGACTCATTCACTTCAATTATCTAAAAGAGTTTGTGAAGTGGTGTTAATTCTTTAAATGTTGGTAGAATTCACCAGTAGGATCATCTGAGTCTGCACTTTGTTGGCAGTTTTTAAATTACTACCTAATCAATTTGCATGTTTTAAATATATATCTGTCTTATCTTTATTGTTCATTTTAGTAAGAAAGTCCTTTATTGCTTTACATTTTATTAACTAAATGTTTTATATTGTAACACTTTCATTATCACTTTATTTTTTACTCTACATAAAAATTATTTTAGAAGTGGTTGCTCTGGGGCTTATAGTAGACATTGTAGATTATCAGTATCTACCTCTGATTTATACTAATTTAATTCCAGTGAGATATAAAATGTTATTTGTACACATTTTTATCTCATCCTCTTTTTTTTAATGTTCTTACTGTGTAATACATATTAGGTCCATGTTAGAAGTCCAAAATGCATTGTTAGAATTGATATACTATCTAGTTTTATATCCTTTAAATAAACTGTAAGAAGAAAAACAGGCAAGCATATATTTAAAGTGTTTGTTCTATTAACCACACTTACTATATCTTGTTCTTTTTATGTCTTGTAGTTTTATCATTATGGCATCTTTCTAATTCAGTGCAGTTTGCTCCTATAGCCTCCTTTACATGTGAAGTTTACGATATTTCTACGTGTTTCTGGTCCAACAATACAATTATATACATATAATATTTTGCATATACATATTTTAAATTAACTAATAGATGAAAAGGGAAGAAATAAGCATAATCATTAGTAAAGGTGATTATATAGTTAAATATCAAATATAGTATAATTATACTATATTTGATATTTAACTATATAATCACCTTTACTAATGATTTTGTGTATGAGAATAAAAATTTGAATTACTGTCTGGTAGGTACCACATGTTTTTACCCTGAAAATGTGTTTTTGGTTCTTCTGTTTATATGGTTTCTTTTTGTTGTTTTTTTTTCTGTTGTCTAAAATCAGCTCAAATAGCAACAAATTCTCTCCATTTTCTTATTATGTGCTCCCCTAATTATGTTTTCTTTTTTGATTGTTTTGCTGAATAAAAGCTATTTTGTTGTCTTTTTAAAATTTTTATATCAGTGTTTTATTTTTTTATTTTTTTTTTATTTTTTTCATTTTTCTGAAGCTAGAAACAGGGAGAGACAGTCAGACAGACTCCCGCATGCGCCCGACCGGAATCCACCCGGCACGCCCACCATGGGGCGATGCTCTGCCCACCAGGGGGCGATGCTCTGCCCATCCTGGGCGTCGCCATGTTGCGACCAGAGCCACTCTAGCGCCTGAGGCAGAGGCCACAGAGCCATCCCCAGCGCCCGGGACATCTTTGCTCCAATGGAGCCTTGGCTGGGGGAGGGGAAGAGAGAGACAGAGAGGAAAGCACGGCGGAGGGGTGGAGAAGCAAATGGGCGCTTCTCCTATGTGCCCTGGCCGGGAATCGAACCCGGGTCCTCCGCACGCTAGGCCAACGCTCTACCGCTGAGCCAACCGGCCAGGGCTATATCAGTGTTTTAAATATGATATTTCATTATCTTCTAGTCTCCACTGTTTCTAGTGAGAAGTTACTGGTAAATTACTGGGGTTCCACTATAAGAATTTCTCTTTGTCTTTGGTTTTTAACATTTTAAATAAAATAACTGCATGTGGATATCTTTACTTTATCCTGCTTAGAATTGGTTGTTATTCTTGGATATGTAGATTATTTTTTAAATTAAATTGTGGAAAAGTTTTGACATTATATCTTTGAATATTTGTTCTACTATTTTTGCTCTTCCTATCCTCTGTTACATTTATTATGCATATGTTGGGTGAACTTAATATTATTCTTTATTTCTCTGGTTTTTAGATTATAACATCTGTATTGATGTATCATCAAGTTTACCGATTCTTCCTTCTAACAAATCCAATTTATTGTTGAGTGTTTTAGATAAATTTAAAAATTTTGATTATTGTACTGTTAAACTCCAGAGTTTCCCACTGCTTTTTATGATGTCTACTTCTTTATTAATATTCTCTATTAAATGAGACATTGTCATCATACCTTCTTTCAATTACTTAAACATAACATCCTTTCATCTATAGATATAATAGCTGCTTTATATTTTTACCTGCTAAGTCCAACAGCTGACTCCTTAAGGCAATTTCTGTTGCTTGCCTTGTTTCTATTATGTTGTATTTTTCCTGTATACTGAGCTGGGAAGTGGGGTTCTTGGCTGAAATGTGGTGTTTACAGCCTCTTTTTCTTTCCTTCCAAAAGCATACCTTGATTTGTAATTATTTTTATATCCTTGTAATTATGTGCTTATTTTCTTCTTAATTGTTTTACAAGGCGTGTCCCTTGGCATGTCTTGTAATTTTTTTTGCTGAACAAATGGATATTTTAGATAACATATTATAGCAACTCTGGATTGGTTTGTTAATTCTTTAATGGTCTACTTAAGGCCATCTCACTTCATCTTTCCTTTCTACGGATAATGACCTTTCCTTTGGCTCTCGTTTGCTTGTTTTCATGTTCATTTCTTTAGTGACTTGGCTTGACTAGTTCAGTGAAGTCAATTTCCTCTGTAGTGCAGCTCATCTGATATTGCTGCTCAGAGAGCATAGCTTTAGACAAACACACAGGTAACTTGACCCCCTTTTCTTCAGAGAAGACAGTAGTAGTGTTACTTAGGCTCTTTTTGACTGTTTATATGATTTGCCTGATATACCTTTACTGGTATCAAATAAAATGTTAACCTCCATGAAATGGGGAAGGATTGCTTTAAGGTTTTCTACAATGCCCTAAGTCATAAATTGCTACATAGTCTAGTACAATTAAAGCTTGCTTGTTCTCTTTGAAGCGATTCTTTTTGAGTCCAGACCTTGAGAATTCCCCTGACTCCAGAGGGGGCCTTCACATATAAGAATCTTTCCTGGAGTCTCTCTGTTAAAGCTCTAGCTGGTTTACTGTTTGGAATAGTTGCTATCATGCAGCTACTAACCTCTTCTTGATTATTAATCACCAAAATATCCATTGTTTTGACAATGCCCTTAGGCTTGAACTCCCATACTATGTTCCAGATAAAGTCATTTACCTTAGGAAGCACTATAGAATTCTCTGTTCATACAGCTTTCCTGTCACCTCTGGGCAGAAACTGTGTGCCGGCACTCTGAAATTAAATGTGAAAAAAGTGGCCAGATTTTATTAGAATGACATCCAATCTTTATGAGCAAAGTGATGGCTGGGACAATAGTCACTAGTTTTCTCAGTTCATCTGGCCCTACATGGAGCCCTTGCCTGCAGGCAAGCTGGAGTGCAAGTGGTCTGAGCCCATTACCCTTGACCCGTTCTGCCTGTGTAGAGCCTCCACCCTCTCTGTGGGAACTGGTTAGAGCTCTAGCGGAACAGAGATTCTCTAACACAGTGCCGGGAGATGAGGATGCCAGTGGCCTTCCTGTTCTCAGGGAGAAAACTGTCACTCTAAATAAGTGCTGAGATAAAAGGAGATCCATCTTTTCAGCCACAGGGCCTAAGATAGGCTTCTGTATACTGAGCTGGGAAGTGGGGTCCTCTGCTGAAATGCTGTTTTTCACTCTTATAGCTTCTTTTTCTTTCTTTCCAAAAGCATACCTTGATTTGCAATTACTTTTATATCCTTGTAACTATGTACTTATGTTCTTTATTGTTCATCCAATGGCACTACATTGTAAGCTTAATTAAATATATATATATATATATATATATATATATATATATATATATATATATCCCATTTTTTTACCATTTCAATGAGAGGAAAATTCAAAATACTAAGGGATGGAGTGGGTGAAAGATTTCATTGCTGTTTTCTTCATGACAATTACAATAACCAAGCATATTTGTCTCTACGTGTACTGCTTAAGATCACTAATGGTTTGGGGCCTCAAACTCTCACTGCTGCTTGGTAAGCAAGAGCTGGCAAAAACAAAAGGTTACCTGTGCCTTGCAATTCAGTCCCTGCAGTCAGCCAAAATGGGAAGAAATTCTGACTCTTCCATTACACAGGTCAGAAACTGTGAGTCTTTGATAACACAGTCATAGTTCTACTAACTCACTCAGGACATTCTGGAACAATTGTCTTATTTTTCTAAAATGGAAACCCAGAAATCAGCTAGAAGAATTTGTAAACAAAAGGACCTTTATCAGGAAATGTTCAGACATGTCATGTCTTCTTTCATATTGTGTTATATAATCTATCTCCTTGAAAAAGGCATAGTGTTCTTGTTTACATTTTTTGCAATTGCTGACAGGAGGCAAAGTTTATTGTTTTTCTCTGCCTCAAGTTACAAGGAAAAAATTACTACATGTGGTTGTTGGAAAATATTTAAGGATGCTGTTCAAAAGGAGAATAACTTGTAATATAGTAAATATCAATATTTACTAAGTGAATGAATAACTGAGAGCTCTTTGGAACAGCGACACTAAAATGACTGTCACCTTGGAACATCCCCTTAGGTTTCTAAATTTAATGTCTTCCTCTTTACAAAGATTTGGTCAGATGATAGTAATGTCACTTACTGATTTCTTTGTCAAAATGTTCTTTCAGTGTTTTTTCCTTCTACTTTAAAAATAGAAAACTGTAAAATCATGTTTTATCAAGGAAGACACATGATGAAAATTTTAAAACAGTGATGCATTGATATAAAAGGAAAATAAAACTTATATAATCTGTTCATTCATTCTGCTTGCAAAAAGAGTTGTATGTACCTAAACCCAAAGCTGAGGAAAGGGTTAGCTTCTCTCTATGACTTCCCTTCCTCTCAGCCATAATTATTCTGACACATTTTCTGTCCATTGACAATAGAAATGAATTAAATCTGAAACGACCGTTAATAAGTGATTTTCACATATATGTTGAATTATCTTAAGGATACAGTTTTTTTTGAAAAGGGCATTATTTTATATTTAGATTTTATTTATTTATTTTTAGGCAGAGAGGACAAAGAGAGAGAGAGAGAGAGAGAATGAGAGAGAGAAGCAGGAAGCATCAACTCCCATATGTGCCTTGACCAGGCAAGCCCAGGGTTTCAAACTGGCGACCTCAGCGTTCCAGGTCAATGCTTTATCCAAAGCACCACCACAGGTCAGGTCACAGTTTTATTTTAAAAATTGCTTGAAGACTCCTGGCTGGTTGGCTCAGTGGACAGAGAATAGTTCTGGTGTGTGGAGGTCAAAGATTCAATCCTGCTCCCCTGTCAGAGTACTATGAGAAGCCATCAAGGAGTGCACAACTAAATGGAAAAATTATGTATAATGAGTTGATACTTCTCTCTCTCTCCCATCCTCTCTCTTTCTCTTAATTCAATGGAAATATTTTTTAAAAAATTGTTTGCCCAGATGAGTCTAATCAATTTTTTTCCAGATGAAAACTTCTGATAGGTCCCCATTATCTATAGAATGAAGATCTTATCTATTTTCATTACACATAAGCTTTCCCAGCCTCAAGCTGGGAATTCATCCATTTTATATTTTGAGTACATCTTTGCAAACCGTGCCAACACCAAATGACTGGTTGTTTCTAGAACACTCCATACACTTTCAGCTCCATATCTTCATCCCTGCTCTTTCTTTAAATAAATGTTCTCAGCCTGGGTTGGTTTGTGAATTCTATAATACTCCACCTAATGCTATCTCCTTTTCATCTTTCCTTGAGTATTTTTTTGCTTTGTTGAATAAATTAATTATTTCTCTTTCATTAATATTATCATAATTATGGCATGGCATTATAGCCATCTCCCCCTGTTTTCTCCTACCATGTGAGTTTGTTGAGAAAGAAACAATTTGATTTTAATGTTTGCATCACCAGCACCAAATTCTGTACCAAACACATACAGGTATTGATCGACTTATGACCTATGCAACTTACGACCATTCGACTTTATGACCACAATCGCTAGCCACGACTGCTCTGCATCTGGCAGCGCAAGCGTTACTCAGCTGGACGTACGACAGTGCTGGCCAATAAAATGTTTCGTACATGTTTATATATTTTGATATGTTTTGCAATTGGGAAAATGTTTCCTATGGTATTTTTTACACCTGTATTTTGTATTTTTGTATGCACCTGTATTTTGTAATTTTGTATGTTTTGCAAATATTAAACCAGTTGTACTGGTAATGCAGTGTTTTACTTAAACCTGACGAATGTAAAAATAAGAAACAAAATGGTGTAGAGATGATAAAAATGGCATAAAATGAACAAAGAAAATTATGATATATAACAATAATGAAAGAAAATTATGATAAAATATGACTTAAAGATTTTTATAACATCATTTCACAGTACTGTACATATAGCCTACTCAATTTATGACCAAAATCGTGTTACTACCAGTCTGTCAGAACCAATCGTGGTCGTATGTCGAGCACTAGCTGTATTAGGAACTCATTTTTTTGTGTGTGCTAAGTTGAATTGCATACTTTTAGGTAATGGCCAGAGCTTCAAAGCTGAGACAAAACAAGTGGAGATTTAAATCCTAATTCTGCCAACCAATATCTCCGAAATTTGAAAAAGCTGCTCACTCTTCCAGGCCTCCTTTTCCTTATGTATACATTAGAGTTAATAATACCAACTTTGGAAGATTGCATTGAGAATGAAATGAGAAATATTTAGCATGGTGCTTAGCACACTATAGTATTTTGGGTTTTTTTGTTTGTTTGTTTGTTTTTAATTAAGCTGTTTAATAATAGCAAAATGCCTCCGGGGAAAGAGATCAAGGATAGACAATGAATGACAGAGGCAGAACGAGTGTTTGTTACTGAAAAAAAGAAGCTTCCTAGACAGGGCAGGCACTAGGCCTGAAATCTTCACATGCTCACAAATCTGCAAGTGTTGCTGAGGCACATTTTAGTTACAGACCCTGGGAATAACTACTGACAGCCAGATGTAGATTCTGTGCCTTAGAAAAAGAGTAAAGTAATAGTAGAGTTGAATTATAATAGGGCTATTATGATTAAAATTAAGTGCTCATGGAATCTTAGAATAGAATCCTCAAAGTGAGATGTGATAAACTCATCCTTTATAACTTATTTTAATTCAAATATATCATAGAATTGTTATAAAAATTAACATGACATTTGATGTTAGATTGAACAAATATTTTTTGCCTATAGCTTTATGATACAGATTCTCAATATCTCCTTCTTGAGCAATTTTATAAGTGTTTGAAGATGCCTTTCTATTTCTAATCTCTCTTCTCAATTATATAATAAATAATCTAAATAACAGCAAACTCCTTAGTGTGCTGTACACTGTATGATCAGGAGTTTACCTTCCTCTCCATCCTATCTCCTACATGCTCTACCTGGTACTTTAAAACCCTAATACGATCACACTAATGTTCCCTGACCTCATCAAGTTTTTCAAGCCTCTGTGACTATGTATGTATGTGGTGTCACTCCTCGCTGAGAACAGGTTCAGACATTTCTTTTCTGGGATAATTACTACTGCACCTTTACAGCTTAGTTATCACCTGTTCTAGAAGCCTCCCTTGATCCCTAATTGCTCCAAAAGGAGCCTGTGACATTTTTACCATTGAACTTATGTAACTAGGTTGACATCTATTTATGTCTATCTCACTATTCCTTCTGCTCTGTTATTCCATGAACCCTGATTATACATTCTGTAAACCCAGAATCTAGCATAGTGCTTGGTAAGCACTAGGTCAAACCCAGGGCTGGGTGGTCATCTCTGGGTCCTGAATAGTATAGCTTTGAGCTAAAACATTACTTAATTTAGTCCCCACATTTATGGCATATTCTGTAGCCTTTCTTTGACTTATTTTAATTTTTGTTATAGTTACCTAAGATATAATAGCATATTTTCATTTAGAAATAATATTCACTTTACATTTTATGTTGAATATACTTCTCATGTATAATTTTTAGACTTTTCTGATTTTCCAGTCTATACATTAATATTTTTTAAAGACTTAAAGTAATTTGTATCCCACATTGATGCAATAAAAGAGACAACTCTAATAGTGATTGGCTCTGAGAGAGAGCAAGAGAGAGACTGTGAAGATTTAATATTCTTAAAATGTTACAAATTATAAAACCAAAAATCTCATAAAGGAAATATTGTTTCATAGTTCTCATTTAGTATTTACTTGTAAATTCTTAGTTTTATTTGAATATCATCTCTTCATTTTAAAGAAGGCTGCATATGGAAGCTCACTGGGCATAGTTTACAAGATGTGAAAGCATTTCTACGTTGATGGGGTGCCTGGCCGCTCTGACTGTCTTTCCCACAGCAGCAGGGGCCTCTACAGTGGCTTTGGTCATGAGTTGTTAGCCTTACTATGATCCCCAGGGCTCGTGGGAGCCTGCCGAGAGGAACGCTGGGGAAGAACTGGTTGCACGGTTCTGTGGGTAGAGGGCCCGGGCAGTGGACATTTCTGGAAGCAGGACAAGCACATGCATGAGTGCATATGAGATTCTCCAGGGGGTAGTTGCAGGAAGTCTGGGCTACTAAATAGCAGATAAGAATTTAAGACAAAATCCTTATTTTTTTTGACAAAAATCCTTATTATTGTGCTTATGATCCCATTTTTCGCTCTAAAAAAATTTGGCCATTTGTGAATTATGTTGATTTTTGTCATTAATCCTCACTGTCATCCATTTCTCTCATTATAGAACAGCATTGGAGCCAGACTGCCTATGTTTAAAATCCAAATTCTGCCACCAACTAACTCTATGACCTTGGTCAGGTTTCTTAAATTCTGTGTTCCAGCACCCTCATCTGTAAATTGGCAACAGTACTAGGACCAACTGCATAAAAGGTTTTGTGAGAATTGCATGATAGGATAAATGCAAGAGCTCTAGAGTGAGACTGGCATGCAGATAATAATATATACATATTCGTTTTTAGTAGTATTATTCATTCTATAATTATCTCTAGAAAATTTCTCTAGTTTGCTAATTGAACTCTTCTTCCAAATAGTCATATCAAAGGATAGACTATCCAGGTATATGTAAGTTAATACTCTCATTAAATGTATTTTAACCTTTTGATGTTCTTACTTTGCCTATTTTAATGGTATGTTTTAGCATGAATATAAACCTTATAGATACTTTTATCAAAGTCCAGCCATACTTTCCTACTGGTAATTCTGGGGTTTTATTTTTAAGTAAAAAAGTAAGGCATTATCTCTTTCAATATTGACTAGACAATCAATACTTTTTTTTATAATGCATGTTTATTATATAGCCTAGAAATCAAAAACTTTATTTTGAAAGGTTTACCCTACTACATTAGAAAACTAGAGTATAGAACTTTACTCAAGGATGTGAGGGATCCATGTAAGCTAAAGGTTATCTGTAGACTACATAGTCATTTCCTTCCCAAACCTGCATAATGTTCAGATCATGAGCCATCGAATTATCATATTATCCTTATTTTGTTATTCAAATTAGTGTTCTCATATTTTTAAGCATATGTGTTTACTAAATAATTTAAGTAGTATTTTAAAAAACAAGGAAAAATGTAAACTTAACCTAAATTGCCACAACACTAAAGCACAAACATAGCACTGTAAACAAATCTCTATGGATATCTCTGCATGTATGCATGCAATGTCAATAAATAAGGTCATGCTATATATCTGTACATGTCAGTAAATAAGTGTACATCATTTTAATAGTTGCATAGTGATTTATTCACGAGTATAATATCATTACTTTAAAATGAATTTTTAGTGACTCATACAATTTGAAATCTGGACCCTGCACTAAATTACATATTTTCACATTTAAAATTATCATTATGAATTTAAAATACATTTTCTGAAGTAAAATATTAATCCAGATCTGAGAATGTTATATTTCTTTATTAATAGAATACTCATAACTAACAACTATTTCACAGAATAGAGAAGCTAGAAATAGGCTGATCTATCTTTAAAAAGTCACTATATCATAGATTAATTTGGGCAGTGCCAATAGAATGAATATAGTGTCTAGAATTTTATATATATATAAATTTATAGAATTTTATATATATATAAATTTATAGAATTATATATATATATATATAATGCAGTAGCATTTGCCCTATGTTGGCCCAGTGGTAGAGCATCAGCCTGGCATGTGGATGTCCCGGGTACTATTCCCAGTCAAGGCACACAGGAGAAGCGACCATTTTCTTCTCCACCTTTCCTTCTCTCCCTTTTTCTCTCTACTTCTCTCTTTTCTTGCTGCAGCCAAGGCTCCATTGGAGCAAAGTTGGCCCAGGCGCTGAGGATGGCTCCATGGCCTCTGACTCAGGTGCTAGAATGGCTCCTATTGCAACAGAGCAATGCCTTAGATGGGCAGAGCATTGCCCCCTAGTGGGCTTGCTGGGTGGATCCCAGTCAGGTGCATGTGGGAGTCTGTCTCTCTGCCTCCCTGCTTCTCACTTAAGAAAAATATTTTAAAAAATTAAAATAAAAAATAAAATGCAGTAGCATTTAATACACTAGATAATGAATTCATGAGATCATTGAGTAATATGTATTCTAACCTAAGATATTCAATACATAAAATTAATTTTATAGCAAAATAATAATTATAATAATAATAAAAAACTCCACTGTGATAACTGGATAATTTTGATATTTTCCTATCTTGAAATAATTATCTTTCATCTGTTGTCAGTGAGATTTGTTTTATGAAAAATGGTCTTATTTGTTTAAAAAAATGTAAAAGAAAGAGTTAGAATGAGGGACTCTAACCAAACTCTTCCACTGAGACTTGACAGTTGCATGAACTTGTATCTATATACACAATTGGGAATGTAACTTAATGAGAATCTTTGTAATATTAAGATGAACTCTCTGTATAAATTTTTTATACATCTTGTCTAATTTATGAATGAAGCTATCATATATGAAATTTATAAATAATTAGTCTCTAGTTTCAACTAGTTTCTGTTATTCTTCATATAAATTAGTTTAAATTTAAACTCTTTCTTTCAAATTATTAGGAAATATATTTAAAACTGAATTGAAATTGATATTCTAAATTAGAAACATGATTTGTAATTCAGGCATCAAATTCTGCACGTCTTCTAAGTCTTTCAATGTCACAGAATAATTCTTTTCATAAAAATCAAAACAAAAATCTTTATTTACCCCTTTGTATGAGAAAGAAACAGAGCAATTAATTCTTCCCTCAATATATACACACACATACCCTCACCACTATCACCATCACCACCACCTCACAAAACATTGTTTTCTAAAAGAATTTATTTTTACCAGTTATGCCTTATGCTGTTTCCTCTCTTCTGAATTAACATCCCTAACTTTTTGTCTACCATCTAATAGCTCTCCTCTTCTCTGACCTTCTGTCATTTAAATATAGATCATAATAAATTACTCTTTGGCATTACCGCTGAAATACCACCATGTATTGACAATATTTTTAGCAGAATTTTATTTAAAGATTGAGGAAATCATGGTACAAGTGAACAATTGAAAATGCAATGAGTTTTTTCCTTTCATAAAGTATTTTCAGTTATGCTTGCCTCAATAATTTTCTCTATATACATATTTTCCCTTTGAACCCTGTCATCGAATCATCTCGGTGAAATTTCCTCCCAATCTTTTATATATTTTGTTCCATTTATGCCTATATGTTTCTTCCCAAGAGCTATAGAAATGTGAAATTTCTCAACTTGTACAGCTGAAGCAAGTCCTGGCTTTTCCTCATGTAAGCTCACTCTAGGGACACTTATGAAGAAGTGGTGGTAAAGATACCTCTGCTTTCACCACAAACAATCCCTCCCAGTATATGCTAAGTAAATATTGTAATTTTACTAAGCAGAATTCCAATTCCATATATTAAAATGATATTGTCTTACTACAGTTTGATAAGTGTTTAATTGCAGTTACATTTTATGAATGTTTTTAAATCATCATACTGTTCTATGATCTAATTAATGCAGCTATAATTTATAATACATTATTTCATAAGTTTAGCAATTTACAATGGCTACATAAATTACCATCAATGATCTCTTTAATCTTAGTGTGTAGTTTTATTGAAGCATTTGTATAGCCTTGTATAAACATTATTTAAAATGATATCTTTCTGAAATATACAGCTTGGCCAAAATCGTACATTTAAAAAGACAGGAGGCTTGGCCTTTAAGCTCAGTTGGTTAGAGCATTGTTCTGAAACACTAAGGTTTTGGATTGGATCCCCAGTCAGGACACAAATGGGAGAACAAACAGGAAATGACCAATAAATGCACAACTTAGTGGACAACAAATGAATGCTTCTCTCTCTCATTATCGCTCTCTTTCCCATCTCCTTCTCTCTGTCTCTCTAAAATCAGTCAATAAATAATTTTTTAAAAGGAAAAAAAACAGAATTAAATGTTTTGCAATATTATTATCAGGTATATAAATTTTAATTAAGTCCATTTTTTAACAAAACCTGCTTTATTCTTAAACTTTTAATTTATTTTAAAATCTGTGTTTTGCATAGGTGTGTGTATTTTCTCTTCCGTGTTAATTGTTTTAGGCCACTTCTGATTACTCTGATAGAGAATAGAGTTAGGGGTAGCTTAGAAACAATCAGCTAAAAGTCAGACTCATCATTACCTAGTACAGGATCTCAGGGCAGTTATCTTAACCCCTCCTGCCTTGTTTTCATCATATATAAAATGGGGCTACTGATGTTCATCTAAGGCTAATATTGTCAGGGCTGAGATAATTTGAATGTAGTATTTATTTGTGGTAATTGATACATGCTAATGTTCTTTCCTTTCTCATTCTGTCTTCTCTACCTAAATCTTTGTTGTAAGTTTTTCAAGTTAAAATGCTTCTCTTTGCAAAATAACCCTTTTCTTTTGGATCCTTATAACATATGATTATTTCCAAATGGCCTTTCCCTGCTGTGCTAACAACATATCAAATGCACAGATGATCACTCCCATTTGGAGTTCAAGACAAAGCAGAATTAGGCACAGGGCAGAGCCTGCTGGCAGAAATGGGAGGGAGAGACAGTCTCCACATACTGTTCCTCTTATTATGGAAGCTGTAGTTGCATTATGACTTTGCAGGGTGTCTAGGACCCCCTCTGATGTGACACTTAAAGTGCCACACTTGCTTTTTGAGGAAATATTTTCTGAAAACTCATAAAGGTAAAAAAGTTTTGAAGACTGTTATTTCACCTTATTTTGTTCTCAGCAAGACAGTTTCATTTTGTAGTCAGGATATAAAAAAATTTTTTTTTTAAGAAATGGATGTCTTAGGAAGTAGTAGAACTTGTCTAAAATTAATTAGGAATCTGTCTTTTCATACATACATATATATATATATGTGTGTGTGTGTGTACACACACACACACACATATATATATAGTATTGTTTGGTATTTCAAATGTATTTTTCCACCCAAACAAACAGTGCAGATCACCAGAAACATGGTTCAAAGCTATAAACAACCAATGATATGGAGAACCTTCAAAGTTATAGTTACAGTTTCTTCATTTATTGAACAAATATGTTTCTTGTTAGCTTAGGCACTCTTTGGGGATTAGAGATATGGCAGTGGAAATAAAGATTCTGCCCTTCATAGAACTTAGAGTGGCAAAGAAGACAAACGAGGGAGTGAGAACCCTAATGGTGGAGATGAGACTGCTTAGCAAAATTTCTTGTTTCTACTAAAGAGTCCTCTAAAACACATAGATATTGGTGAGATCATGCTCTTCTCACTCTTCAAAGCTCCTGCCATAGGCTCTGTCAGTAGCTGGTAGTCTTGGAATCCCATTCATAACCCATTAACAGTTACCATTTTCATACACACAGCCCTGGCTTCTGATTGGTAACGCCTGGACTTCTTTCCTGAGAACTTTCTTCAGGTACTAGAAACCAGTTCATCCTTTAGCATAAAACCCCAAAGTTCCAAGTGTAAATGCCTTCTGGAAACTGCCATTAACCAATGCTTTAAGCAATTTGGTAAAGAAATATAACTCCCTTCCCTGTTGATCAAAGCTCTGAGGTTTGGGTTCTCTACTAGGTTCTAGAGTTCTCAGCATAAACAATCTTTATTAACTTCTTCATAACATATTCTTTACTGGGTTCCATTCCTTTAACCTGCATCTTTATAATTAGAATGGGGTGTTTTTGTAGATGACAATAGTCCGGTGTTTTCTAATCGATTCTGACATTCATTGTTTTTTAATCAGTTTATTAGGCTTTGCACATTTAAAGTGATTATTTATATAGTTGATGTAATAGGTATTATGTTTGTATTTATTTTCTATTTGTTGAATTTATTCTTTGTTTCTATCTCCTATAGTCTTTGCCTTCTCTGTTTTGTTTTGTTTTTTAATTTTTATTTATTCATTTTAGATAGATGGCAGGAGAGAGAGAGAGAGAGAGAGAGAGAGAGAGAGAGAGGAGGAGGAACCATCAACTCCCATATGTGCCTTGACCGGGCAAGCCCAGGGTTTTGAACCCACGACTTCAGCATTCCAGGTTAATGCTTTATCCACCGTGCCACCACAGGCCAGGCCCCTACTATGTTTTTAATTGAATAATATGTAATTTGATTTTATCTCTTCTTTTACAATATTATCTTATTTTTAATACATTTTAATAATTCATCTAGAGTTTACAATATACATATTCACTAAGTTAAGTTCACTTTCATGTAACACTATACCATTTGACATGTAGTTTAGGTACCTTACAAGAGAGTATTTCTAATTCTTCATTTCTTTCTGACATTGCTGTGATTCATTTACTTATCATATGCTATAATTATCCAGTTTATTTTTAGTATTTTCCTTTAAACAAAGTTAACTTTGTGATTGATTAAGAACAAACTGTATGGTGGTTAACAGATAGACAGAGGAGATAGGAGGAGGACAATGAGGGTAAAGTGGGTCAAATATATAGTGACAAAAAGTCTAGACTTGGCACAATGCAATATACATAAGACATATTATAAAACTGTATACTTAAAACTTACACATTGCTTTTAACCAATGTTACCCCAATAAATTTAATTTAAAATAACATATATTTATATGTATAGAATATAGATAAAATCATATTAATTTTATATTATGTATATATAAAATCATTTTAATTTATTCATTGTCTAACAGTTTTCCTATGTAATTTTCTTCATAGAGAACTTCAATAGTTTTTGTGGGTAGATTTATTGGTGGTAAATTCACTCAGTTTTGTTTGGCTGAGAAAGTCTATTTTTATTTCTTTTTTAAGGTATAATTTTTCTGGATATAAATCTAGGTTGGTGTTGTGTTTTTTGTTTTGTTCTTATATTTTCTTTCAATGTTTTAAATATTTGAAACCACCATTTCCAGTATCTTCTGATTTGCATGGCTTCTGATGAAAAATCTGTTATACTTCTTATCTTTAGTTGTCCATAACTAAGCCATTTTTTTCTGTTTTAAAATGTGAATTCAAGATTGTCTCTTTGTTTTTGGTTTCCTGCTGTATAAGTATGATATGGCTAGATGTTGTATTGTTATTTATATTATTTTGATATTTGCTATTTATATTATTTTTATATCTGCTATTAATGTAAAAAAATTTTCATCCATTATTATTACTTCAGTTATTTCTTTCACTTTATTGTCTCTCTCTTCTCCTCTGGCATTCCAAATACACATGTAACTTTTGACATTTTCCCACAGTTCTCAGATGTTCTTCTATTTTGTTTTCCTTCTTCATTATATTCTCTTTGTAATTTAACTTGATAAGATTATATTGAAAGATCTTTAAGTTCATAGATTCTGTCCTCAGCTATCCTGTGTCTACTGATGAGTCCATTAAAGGAATTCTTTATTTCATTAAAGTGTTTTTCGTTTCTATCATTTTTTAATTATTTCTTAGAATGTTTCTTTCTCTGTGTTTGTATAACACATCTAATTTTGCATGTTTTTTTGCCTTATCCCCTAGAGACATTCATGCATTAATTACAGTTATTTTAATGTCCCTCACTGATAATTTCTATTGATATATCTGTGTAATATCTGAAACCTGAGCCTTTTTTCCTAGTACCTCTCTTTTCTATTCAACCCTGTTTTTATTTTCTTACCTTTCAGAATATTTTGTAATTTTCTGTTGAAACCTAGAGGTGTATAGGTAATAGGAAATGAGATAAAAAGGCATTTAGTATATTTTTGTTCATCTGTCTCGGTGTTGGGCTATGTCTAATGTTTCCTGTAGTTATATGTACAAGAGGTTTACAACTTCTCTAGTGTTTGTGATTGTGTATATCCTTTTAACTTTGTGCTCCCCTCTGTATACCTTCACAGTGAGAGTATGAATTGTTCAACTGTTTCATTTCTAATCTACTGTTATACTGGAGCCTTGCTAACATTTAGGGAGAAGGAAGCTTTCTGTGACATTTTTGGTTAGACAGTAATCTTTTAATGTGTCTGTGCTTCAGTGCTATGACTGTCATATATGTCTCCACTGGGATATAGCTTTTTTCTTTCTGCCTTCTACAGGCCCCTACTCCATTTAATGGCTATAGAATTTTCACTCTATTTTCTTGAAGCCATGACCTCTGTTGAGAATATGACCCTCATGACTTAGGTGAGACAGAAAGATTGTAGAAAAAGTAAATTACTTTCCTTGGTTAGAAAAAGTTCTTTGATTCGAGATGTGGAAATACTCTGTACATTGGAGTAGTTCTTAGTTATAGAGGAGAGGTTTTTTGTTTTGTTTTGTTTTGTTTTTAATTTCAAAATAGTTATTTTTCCCATCCAAATTCCAGGGACACAAGAACCTCTTCCTCAGATTATTATCTGAGTGGGGTTCATGAAATGGAAGCCTATGAAAGTTTTTTGGGGTCCTTCTGAGGTACAACCACCAAGAGTTTATGTTTCACACACTATACTATGGTTGATCTATAGAAATTCATCAGTGTTAACATTTAGTTCATGGTTCTAGCAGTTTCTAACTCAGGTAAGCAGATATCAGTTGTATCTCTGAGTGTGCTTATCTCTCCAGGTTTTGAAGGGATGTTTCACCCTGTGACCTCTGTTCTATAACAGTTCTAAGAAAAATAACTGATTTTCATTTCCCATAGATTGTTCTTATTGAAAGTACAAGAGTGGTGATTTTCCAGCTCTGTACATGTCAGAGCTGAAACCAGAATATTTACAAGCTTCCTGTTCTGTCTTACTTCACAACTACTCTACTGTTTCCTGAGAACTCAAATAAGTCACTTAAAATCAGGTCCTTATCTCATTGTCTATTTGTGGGAGAACTCAAGCTAGGATAATCAGTAAGACAATTTACTAGAGAAACTGCTCTGTCTTACTCTAGATTACTGTTACAACTGAGACAGTAACAAATATGTCTGCAATCATTATATACCTTTCTTCCACCTTACAGAGAAAATAGTTGTTGCCAGAAAACAAGTTCCCTAAATTACTGCAACTCAGATTACACACTGGAACTTTTTGCAGAATCTATTAATATAGAATTCCCATGTTGGAATTGTACATATGATTGTATATAAATGAACTAGAATCCTATATACCACAGCTACCATTCAGTTCAGAAAACCTCCTATATTTTTTTCTGGTTTGCTTTGAAAGTGCAATCCCTCACAGCCTTGCTGTGTGCACAGGAAGACTGTATAGCACTGTTCATTTCTAACCTGACATTAATGCATGTTGTCCCTTAAATCTTTTCAAATGTGAAGGGAAAAGTTTAATTCAGGCCTTCTATATTTTCTCAAATTGTACTAAATACTGGTTTAAATTAACCAGGGAGTCTAACAAGTACAAGTTACAGGCTAGGACTTTTTCTAGGATCCATGGATGGAAAATAAACAGATGCCTGCAAGATGCATCATCTTGATGATGAGGACAGTGCAGTGAGATAGACAAGACTGTCTTTTGACAGCTGAGGCTTGGCGGGTAGGGGTGGGGAGTCAATCCTTATTTTATGTGAACAGGTTATTTTGAGAGAGAGAGAGACAGGAACATTGAGCTGTTCCCGAATGTGCCCTGACAAGGGATCGAACTGGTAACCTCCATGCTCCAGGACAATGTTCCAACCAACTGAGCTATCCAGCCAAGGCTTAATTTAATAGTGAGACAGAGAGAGTAAGGGAGAGAGAAGGGAGGCAGAAAGAGGAGCATTTGTTGTTCCACTAAGTTGTGCATTTTTTTGGTTGCTTCCTGTGTGTGCCCTGACCAGGGATCAAACCCACAACCTTGTTATTTCAGGACTATGCTCTTAACCGACTGAGTTAACTGGCCAGGGCATATGTGAACAGGTTCTGAGGTAAGAAACCATGCCAAGTGGTTTTCCAGTGGTTATCACTAAATTATCACAGACTAGAAATGGATAAAACCTTATGAATAAACTCTTGCCTTGGAACTAATTCTGAAAGAAGTTATCAGTTTTGAGAAACAACTTTACTTGTTTCAATTCTTGTAAATGTGTATATTAGGGTATACTTTTCCCTTGCTGCACCTAGTTTACCTTGCCAGAGTTGTCCATAAAGATAGGATATTCAATATACTGTCTTTTCAGTATTCAGTCTCTGCCTTCACCTTTGATGGTGGTGTAGATGAGTTTGCATTTCTGTGGAATCCTTTAAAAAAAACTCTCATATTTAAATGTACATTTTTATTAAAATTCTAAAGTACATTTTATTATAATTATGTTCAGTACATCTGTGACTTGATAAAATGTGTCTTTTTGACTCAATCCTTAGTTGTACTCTCTATATTCCTCAAAACCATCTTGTTATACATTCTTCAGCCTTCGAGATGATAGAATTTAGCCTTTTAGAACAGGATGACATATATTTTTAGACAACAACACAGTATTTTACCACCTTGAATGGTGGCCCTCTTGCCTAACAAGGAAAGGATTTAAACCAGATAAAGACTAACATTAGATTTTCAGCATCCCTCCTTTTTTCCTCCATCTCTTCCATTTTACTACCTGGGCTTTCAGACTGCGCTGCCCAAGGTGTTCTACAACTGTGTTCTCCCTGAATAAGCTTTATTAAAAGGAGAGATAAAAGTGGGAAAGAAGTCAGAGAATAAAGTGTCTCTTTTCTAGAACGGTGATAAGAGATGTCAAATTTGAGAAAATAGTATGTTAGCCGAGTTCTGCCAGAAGTGAATGTTTCCTGCAAGCCTCTGGTGTGAGAACATTCCATGGAGAGTAAATAACAAGTTAAGAGTCAAAGTGGTTATACAGTTAAGAAACCTTCAGAAACATTAAGGAAATAAAGGTGACTAAAGCAAAGTGAGATAAAGAAAAGAGAGAATGATAGAAAAGACAACAGAGATGTAGCCAGGTAGCCAGTGGAGTAGGAAGTGTTGGTCATTTTAAGTATACTTACTCTAATAGTGATGGAGGATTTGGGGAGAGTTTTGAACTAAGAATAATATCATTTCAAATTTTTTCTAGAAAATGTAGCTTCTCAGCAAAACATTCAAACACAAAATACTTATCATCTTAGTCCAGTTCTTAAGCCTAGGATAAAGGCTTTTGTACAGGTAGTTTATTTGGGAAATGACCCAGGAAGGAGGAATGAAGTTCCAAGAAAGTAGAACAAGGGAGAAAGAAAAACTACTATCATGATGAATATTTGCCTGTGGATTCTTAGAAGGGTGTCTAAGAAAATGTCTGCCTGATAGATAAGAGAGGAAATATTTAACTTTGAGTTCCTACTCTCCACAGTGGCCCAAGAGAAACTTCTATGATACTTACTCCTCAGCACTTGTGGGCTGTGAATTTCCTAGTCTGGATTAGGATCCCTCAAGCTCTGATATCATGAGTCAGAGAAGTTCCCTGGACAAGGAAGGAAAAATGTCTCGGCAGACTGTAGCAAAATTCAGTAAGGTGGTGGGTGCTACATGCAGCAGCAGGAGACAGTTTCAGAATCAATCATTTAAATAATGACTGACACAAAAGATATGGCCCAGAAGATGTGCACTACTTTATAGGAAGTATATATAAGCTGTAGATCTCCAAAATTAATGTCTTATCTGGATAATCTGCTAGGAGAGTACAGTTTTGTGATCTTTTTAAATTTTTTTATTACAGTCAAAATTTAACAAAGGATATTTGCTTCCTGTCTTTAAAGATACTCTAATAAAATTTACCCTGCATATAAATAACTAAGATGCTTTTAGTTTTGATGGAGTAATAGGGGAAAGTATTTTGTGTTAATGGCATACAAATGCTACTTTTTAGCATCAAAAATAATTATATACATATATTAACAGTGCCTCATCTATTTATAGCTGTGCAATTTTAACTACTTTAAATAGATTATCTAGCAGGAAGATCAAGATGTAATATATATTACAAGTATAATTTAGCCATGATAATTTGTATATGGCAGAACTTGGCATTAGCTCTAAAGACATTCTCTAAATGACTGGATGCCACAAACTCAAGCATGAGCACGACTATCTTAATCATACTGTATTCTCCATTCTGCTTGCTTTTTATATAAATCAAAAAAAAGAGAGAGCTAATATTCTTTATTACTATTTATTTAGTGTCTACCAATATTGGACTCTTTCAAGTTCTAGAATTAAAACAGGAAACAAAACAGGTACAAATCCTTGTTCTCACTGAGCTCACACTCTTCAGGGAAAGTTATTCAAGTGTACCAAGTTACAGGTATCTTTTAAGAGAGGTTGAATATGTTATGCTGAAGTCACTGTGCAATGCATTATTCTGAAAAAGAACATTTTCTCCCATCAAAGTCCTACTTTGGTACTATTTATTGTTAATATGCAGTGGATTGAATGGGTCTGAAACTGTAATTGATCTGTTAAAATTTCTGTCTTAATTAACTAATCTGCAAAAAAAAAAAAGGCACTACAAGTTATTAAAGTATATTACAAAAATTCCGGACTTGATAACTTTGGAGTTGTATGCTGCTTTCCTGAAAGTAAGAATTTAAATTTACAGCTTTAGGTCTATGTCAAATGCAATGGGTTTGGATGACCTGACTATCTGTAAGCAGTTATCCTTGTGCTCTTCTCTTTCTGCCATCCCACTCAGTGAGACATTACAGAAATTAGGTACATAGTTAAACAAAATGGCTTCGCCAGATAGAGAGGAGGACATTTAAAGTGGACATATGTGAGTAGCTATGCTCTTCTTTCATCTTATTCAAATGTGTTTCTTACCTTCAGCAGTGGGATGGCTGTGTTAAATATGTACCATTGTGCTTTATGTCAGTCCATGCCCTATCCAATATTACACACAATGGCGATGAAGAGGGGGCATGGGACCTCAGGGCATGTCAGTCTAACAGGAGCTGGTTTTGTTTTCATATATTTTTAAGTGTATAATCAATGATGATACATATAATTCCTATGCCTTATGATACAGATATAATGACCAATCCTTTTATTCTACTAACATTTTTTAGAATACAGCCCCAACTCATTATTATTGAAAGTTCCAATCCAAACAACTTTAATATTATGTAATCTATTTCAACCTAAGCTTCCACAAGGCTCTGTTTCTTTTAAAATCTTACAGAAAGATTTGAGAGAGAGCAAGAGAACAAACAGGTGTCTAAATGTTAACAGTGATTTTAAGTGAAAGTCAAATGAGTTTATTATCATATTATTTTTGTAATATTTCTATGCTTTTGAACATTTTGTTTCAAAATGCAAAGTATAATTTAAAATTTTTCTGGAAAATAAATTTTAATAAATAAAACAAAAATAAAGAAGCCCTAGGGAATAAAATAAACAACTTCAGATGATGGTAGTAAACTGTCTATTTGAATCCTGTTTTGAATAAATTAATTTAAAATATTAGATAATTGTAGTCATTTGAACACAGTGATTGGATTTTTGATTATAGTAAGGAATGATTGATGTTTTCTTATTGTTTGTTTAGATCTGATGTTGTTTTATTAGTTCAGTAATGAGGTTTTTAAGAGGTCCTAATTTGGCAATACATACTAAAATATTTACAGATAACTTGGGAATTTCCTTAAAAACTATCTAGGGCAGAGAAGAGAGTGTGAGTAAGGCTAATAGAAAATAAAACAAGGTTGGCTTGGAGTTGATGATTGTTGAAGCTGAGTGGTTGTTATACTGTCCTCTCCTCTGTTTTCTGTGCTTAAAAGTTTCAACATAAGGAAATGTTATGGCCAGATTAGTTGCTTCATCACCAGGAAAATGAGGTGATGTCTAGAATAAACGCCATTATAATTTTAATCAGTAGTAATTGAGTTAATACATCCAAACTATCTTACTCTATGACTGACCATAAATAAACCTTGAAAAAGGTTAACTATTATTTTCAGATTTGTTTTTCTCTTCAAATCAAGGCTGATACCAATTTTTTTTGAAGAATATGCTTTACCTCATTTTGTCAGTTTGCTTTACTCAAAGACTGCCCACTTTTGTAAAAAGAATAAGTACTAACGAATTATTGCTCCTCTTGAAGAATATAAATCTTAAGAAGAAAAATAAACATGTCATAATAAGCAATAACTAAATATTTAAAGAGAAAAGTAGCTTAACTTTAATCATAATTAATGGAAAAATTAATTACTTTGCAAAGAAATTGCTGTTCAAGAATATTGTTTGGAGAGCTAATTCAGCTTTGAACCAAAATTGCTGCCATAATTACTCATATTGACTGAAATTTTAACTCTGCCCTGCACATTTTAGCCACGAAATCATAATACTTGTCTCTCTTAAATTGGCTAATCCATAAAATGTTTTGAAGATTTTGTAAAATTCAGTAAACAGTTTATATGTATATGATTCATGTTCATATTTTTAGACTAACACTAACCTTTTTTAGTATATTGGAAGTTATAAAAAATAGAGACTATTCCATAAATCTACGAAGAAATGCCTGCCCTGTGATGGGGCAGTGGATGAGGCATCGACTTGGAATGCTGACCTCACTGGTTCCGAACCCGGGGCTTGCCGGGTCTGGGCACATACGTGAAGCAGTTGGAGTCAATGCTGCCTGCGCTTCTGCCCTGCCTTTCCTTTGCTCTCATTTCTCTCTCTGAAATCAATAAAATCTTTTTTAAAAGTCTACCAAGAAATGGTAAATTAATTCTTAAAATTGATGAAATCATGTAGCAATTTAAGTGCTTTTGCACTTTATCAACTCTTGTTATGCAGTTGATAAAACTAATAAAACATAACAATAGATTAATGTCTTTAAAGTAAGAGAGTAGACAGTGTATTTATAAATAATGAAAAATGTATTTACCCATTACTACAAATTTTTATACTGCAAAGTAAACAAACAAATCATGGTGAAAGTTATGGTATGTGATGTGTACACAACTATATAGTATAATAATGTAAGGCAAGTTATTGTCATTCATTGAATTACAATTAGTAAACCACTTTTAAATTTTGTAGAAGTAATTTAAACATTCAAACAACTCAAATATAGCCTCTATATTTGGTAAAAGGACAACTGTCATTGTCACAGAGAAGACTGACATTTCACCACCATATCCCCGTGCCTGTGAGAGTGTCTTATATAGTAGCATAGAAGAGACCTGGATATGTAATTACTGTGGATTTTATAGGAGTTGAGTGTGAGAAAATCTGTAAATGAAAAGTGTAATATATTCTGAGGTAGGGTTTGAAGTTTAGGTCTTCTTCATGTCAGCACTTCAAAGAAAGACTTGGACAGTGTTTCAACATGTAAAATGTATTCATGTCTGGCAATGTTAACATTTCAGAGGCATGCAATAGCAAGTACATTTAGAAAACCTAAAAGCCAGTCAAACATTTTGCTCTTTTATGATTTGTAAATGAAAGCTAATGATAACTGACTACATTTTTTTCACCTTTTCTAGGGTTTGATTATGTATCCATTTTTATTTATGATGAAAGCAATCTGCTTATAAGTATAATCCTTTTCAATTTAGGTAAATAACTGGCAGAAAATAATCTTATTTTTTTAATATTAAAGAATATTTGAAAGTTCAGACTTAATTGATATGAATCAAAATAAAAAGATTAGTCAAATGAAATCCAGTCATGATAACTATGTTACTATATAGATAATTAAGGAAACAACTAGCAAACAAAAAATACCAAACTTGAATATTGATGTACCCATGTGGACTTTGTCAAAGAAGACACATTTTAAATTTGTTCAGAGTTTAGAAGTGTTGTATTAACTATACTGGTGCCAGAAACTGACAGTTGAATCAACATAGCTATATAATTTTCTTTTATTTTTTCTATACTGTCATAACATAGCAACTTATTCAAGCAAGGGCTTCTATTCTTTTCTACGGTTTGTTTTCTTCTCTATATTTCTTCTATTCATTTATTTTGGCTGCTGCTGTTAATCTTTTATTTTCTTTTATTTAAATGTATATATTTATTTTTAAAGAGAGAGAAAATGGAGTAGAGAGAGTGAGAAAGAGAGAAACATTGATTTGTTATTTCACTTATTTATGCATTCATTGGTTGATTCTTGTATGTGCCCTGATCAGGGATTGAACCTGCAAGCTTGGCCTATCAGAACAGCATTCTGATCAACTAAGCTAACCGGACAGGGTCTCTTTTATTTTCTCTAACTCATAAATTCTTCTAACGTGGCTTTTTAGTATTTGCTTTCTTGTTCTGGTTGTCTGTTAAATTCTGTTTCTTACTCTAATTATTATACTATGGTCAACAACCATCAGAACAAAGTAAACTCAGAGGAGAGCTAATTACTTCCTTCTCTGAAATTTTATTTTTAAGGATTATGCTGAGAAGGAGAACACCATAGCAAAAGCTCTAGAAGACCTGAAGGCCAATTTTTACTGTGAACTCTGTGACAAGCAGTATTATAAGCATCAGGAATTTGACAATCACATTAATTCATATGACCATGCTCACAAACAGGTAAGAAATGTCCAAAAATATCTGGTTTTTTGAACTTTTGTATTAATTTGACTAGATGAATAAGATATTTTAATTTTTTTGTTATACATTTTAAAAACATTCTGGGATGAATCATAGCAAAAAATAGTTTTTTAAGGCACCAAATATAAAGTCTGAAATAAGCAATTGATACAAAGACATTATTCAGTTGCCTTTTAGTGATTGGCAGTATTTTGAAAATTATATTCTATAGGTTGTGATTTGCTTAATATCTTCAAAGTTATAAATTTTTAAATATTTTAATCAGCTAATGATATTTATCAAATATAAAATGTTTGTCATTTTAACTGCCATAAATCATGAAAGGAAAAAAGTTTAGGATGATAAAAATAACAAGGGTTATTGTTTAAATAAGTATTTAATATGTGTATAATTGAGTTTATTTTACTATTATTTCTATTTCCCTATCAATTGTAAATCTAAGATTGATTTTTAATACTTTGTAAAATAAATTTAAACTAGTGATGATGTGAGAGTGAAGTTAATACATATTCCATTTTCATACACTTTACATTTATCAATGCAAGTCTATGTTGATTAGCACACTGATATGATACAGCACTTTAGCAGCCTTAGTTATCACAAAATTATAGATGTTTTCCTTTTTAGCCATTACTACAAATATCATCCACATATCATTTTGGCTGGTATTAAGAAAAAATACATATTTAACCCACAAATTTGCAGTAACTTTAATGTTATTTATTTAGCGTAAGTAAGAAAGATTAGGGAAAAATGACCATAGTAAGTTCCTATGAACCAATTGTATTTATTTTCTTTTGCTGTGATTCCTTTTATTTTCTTATATTAACAAAACTGTGCTTAGGGAGGCTGTCCTAGGGAAAGTTAGTCTTTATTTACATTCACTGCTAATTAATGGCATTTAAAGGGATCTGTCCTAGCCTTTCTTTTTCCTAGTAGGAGTTCCACTGACATGGCAATTAAGGGGAAGGTTTTAATGGAAATATCTTTTATTTTCTTACTTAAAAAAGCATACATTATTGATTGATTCAAGCATTAAAATCCATCAGAAAATAGTATTGATCTCATTTTGCAGTTCCTGGCATTTGTTTTATGAAATGATTCTGGAATGTCGTTCCCTGTGTGACACATCTAACACAGTTGTTTCTCTGATTTTTTCTAAGAACCTAAAAACACAAGATAAGTTACTACACATTTTTTTCTCTGTGTAAACTAGGCATTTGTAAAGGTATGTGTTTGCATGTGTGTTTTAAGAACATCTTACCAGCTATTAACATCTTTTGCTTCATTCAGCCATAGGTGCTACAAGATCAAATTCAGATTTTCACAGGACCTTTCCAGTTCCATATTGTAAATGCAGTTAGGATACTATATACTGTCTACAGATAAAGTAGGGGAACTCAAGCAGAATCTAGGTTGTAATTTTGAAGTCTAGAGGGTCACTTTTAATAATGCCCACCGGCATCAGTCCCTAAGACAGATACAATGCATTATCTAAATCACCATGAATTGAACTCTGGTAGCAGTGTCTTAATTGTTTAACATGAGATAATGTTCTAGTAGCTGAAGAAATATTTAAAATCATGCACTCATCATATACATTTTGACACTATGTAAACATACATTGTATGAATGTTTTAATGCATTTGAAGAGTCAAGATACTTGAGTGCCTCAGGCAGCAGGCTGCATCACGAACTTCTGGTATGGGAGAAGCTTCTCTTTTTTTCTTTCAATATTATTTTGTATTGGTTCCAGGTGTATAGCTTAGTGATTAAACAGTCATATACTTGACATAGTATTCCCCTCAATGTTTCCAGTGCCCAACTGGCCCCCTACATATGTAGTTATTGCAATGCTATTGATTATATTCCCTATGCTGTATTGTATATCCCTGTGACTATTTTTTTTAACTACCAATCTGTACTTATTAATCCCTTCTCATCTTTCACCCAGTTCTTTATGCACTCTGCTCTCTGGCAACCCACCTGTTTTCTCTGTATCTTCTCATCTTCTCCTTCTCTGGTCTCCATGCAGTTCTACATGCACAAACAGAGGGTCTGGACAAGATGACTTTTATTGACCTTTCTGGATCTAAAATTCAAGAAGTCTATATCACCAAGTATAATGCATAGTTAAGGCCTGTATGTTCATCCAGAAATTATCAGTATGTATTTAATTCTCAGTTCCATGTTTCCTAAGTGATTCTCTCATATAAAAAGATTGGAATAGTTTCCAGGGAAGTTATATCATTCTGAATTCTAGTCATTTATATATATTTTTTAAAATGAGAAACTCAGCATCAGGTAAAACGAAGAGATTTTCCTCTAAACCCATTCACCTGCTCATCTGCCCTTAAACTAGAGCAACACCGCTGTTTGCCCTCTTACCTGGCAGCCTGTGGCAATTCAGAGTCATTTTCACTCTAAGCAATTTGTCACACTGATGCTATGAAGAGATAGAAAAGGGAATGATTGCCTTTATTGCTGCTACCCCTCCAACATTTTGAGTTTTGTGCTGGATGCTTCAGCGTGGCTGAAATATCTCGCAAAAGGCACTAAAGTAACCTTCACCCTCCAAGTCAAGATTCAGTGCTTTTTTAGCATGCTGTTTTGTTCTGCTCCGGAGGAAGTCACAGTCAGGCCGAGTTGTTGGAATTCGCTCCTCCTGCGGTAACTTGTATTGCCATAGAAATACAAGTTACGGCTTTAGTCTCAAATTTGAACATTTCCTAACAATTTAAGCTTCTGTTCACTAATCTTATACTTGAAAAAGGAATCACTTCTCGATATTTGGGTGGAAATTTTCATCTGCAAGATATTATTGAAAAGTTAATAAGAAAATATGAGAAACAGGCAAAGCAATGCATAATTAATTTCAAACATTTTCTCTGAGATGTTTCTTGTGAACATTTGTTTGCATCTGCTTACCAAAGGTTTTTATGAGTGGAAATCCTAGTTTGAAGAGAATGAATTGCTATACAGTTTCTGATTCACAAAATTCCAGTTGTAGACAAGTTTAAGTGGTTTCTTACAAGTACTGTGTTTTTTTCTTCCAAACCATTTTGAGGATCAAAACAAGGGAAAAACATACAATTTTCTCATTTATAGAGCCTCCCTGACTTTCTAAAAATGACTGCTCCAGAAGAAACACACATATATGTCTAGTTAATTATAGAACTGTATTGTAATGACATTTCAATTCAAAGCTATAATTTGATAGAATAAAACAGGAGGTTTTGTCCATTCTTGAATTTATTAGATCAATGGCTGTCTATTGAGTCAATCTTCAGAGTAGGTGAAAAATACTGCATTTTAAAAGGAGATTTCTATTTTATGTTACCTAAACATAATTATGCCAGAAAAGAGTAAAAATATAATTTATACATAATGCATTATAAGTAATAAAAAAGTTTCTCTTCACCTTGTGTTTGTTGCCACTAAAATTTTTACTTTTGTAAAACAATATAACAATAAGGAAACCATTTTAGCCCAAGTAATATATCTTTATTTTTATTATAATCATTATTTATTAACTCCTGAAAGTACAGGGTGAGGCAAAAGTAGGCTTACAGTTGTCCATATGGAAAACAATACAATAATAAATAAATAATAATACAACAATAAACTGTTTTATATACTCAGAAGTGTAAACCTACTTTTGCCCCACCTGGAATATTCTTCCTGTAGGTCACATAATGACAGATTGGTGGCTTCAATAAAATGGTATTACTCTGTTGTACTATATTAATTATATTATGTTAATGATGATACTTATATATATTTTATGAGAATATGTCTATTTTGGGAAATAATTTATAGTTTTATTATAAACTTTCTATTATATAGATTGATAAATACATTTTTCCTAACAATAATTTTAAGACAGATTCTGGGAATTACTCATAACAAAATCAAATTTTAAAAAGAAAATTGACACAAAAATTTTTAATATCTAAGGTTAACATAATATAGGAAATTGAGAGTAATATTTAGCTTTGAGCATACTGAAAATCAAATGGAGTAGTATTTTGCTTTGTGTTTCCTGAAAATTAAATTTTTATCTCCTAATCAGATCAAAAAACAAACCATAAATTGTCTACTCAAAAGATTGTCTCATAATACATTTCAATATTCTCCTGGCTTCGATAGAAATTAAGACATCAGTATCTGGGTGTTCTGTCATAGGAGGTGGAGAAGATATAAAACAAAGAATTGGTAATTCCAGTGAATATTAGAATCCCCAGAACAGCTTTAATGAATAGTGATCTCAGAGTATGGTATAGGTCCATGGAAGATATCTATGCTTGAAGCTTTCCAGGTTATTATAATATGAGGCAGGATTGAAAAGAAAAGTAGAGATACCAAGGGTCATGAGGTTGTCATTAAAGTTGCCATCTGATGCTATATCGCATGCTTCCATGGTATAGATACATTGCAAAAGTACATCTCTTCTCATTCCAGAACAATTGTTAAAGAAATATGAGAAAGAAGATGGAGAAAGAAACAAAGACAATAGAGAAAGAAGCAGTTTGGCATATGTATTCTGCTTTCTCCTCAGTAGGCAATGACCTAGATGGGGGAGATGTCTTATAAATGTAGGTGAAAGTAGGAACCCTGGAAAGAAAATGATTTTTGGGTTGCCTGCTCCATACCAATATGAAAATCAGCCAATATTAAAATAAATTTGACATCGGAATGTGTTTAAGCACAAGCCCTGCTGTTTGGTATGTTCAGGAAGCTCTGTTTAAATATACAATGGATAGTGCCCAATTTCCTCTTTGCCTTTTTGGCAACTGGTTTGAGAGCTGGTGATCTTGACATGGAGAGGGAAGAGAGGTATATATAAGCCAATGAACAGGATAGAGGGTATGACTAGATTCACAGATATCTATCTTGCCAATGAAAACTAATATATGGTTTAATTTCAGTCACCTGAATGGGGTCACTGAGATTTAGTGAGAACAAACAAAGGAATAAACCAGGTGTTGACTTCAGAAATGGAGGCAACAACTTTACCTGTGGTTAGAGAAATCAGATATTAAATACAAAAAAAGTATATGGATCTTGGCTGCCAAAAGCTCATATAAGTCCTCTTCAGTGGCACAGTCCCAGAACCTAAGAAGACTTAGCAGGAATAAGGAGAATAAATAGGAAATTGAAGTAATTAACAGTTATTTCAGAAAACTTGTTATCAGTAAATTGTCCATTTAAATATAGGTGTCATTTTCTTTTTTTTACTTTTTTTATTTTTTATTTTTTATTTTTATTTTTGTATTTTTCTGAAGCTGGAAACTGGGAGAGACAGACAGACTCCCGCATGCACCCGACCAGGATCCACCCGGCACCAGGGGGCGATGCTCTGCCCACCAGGGGGTGATGCTCTGCCCCTCCCGGGTGTCGCTCTGTTGCGACCAGAGCCACTCTAGCGCCTGGGGCAGAGGCCAAGGAGCCATCTCCAGCGCCCGGGCCATCTTTGCTCCAATGGAGCCTCGGCTGCGGGAGGGGAAGAGAGAGACAGAGAGGAAGGAGGGGGGGTTGGAGAAGCAAATGGGCGCTTCTCCTATGTGCCCTGGCCGGGAATCGAACCCGGGTCCCCCGTACGCCAGGCCGACGCTCTACCGCTGAGCCAACCGGCCAGGGCCTCATTTTCTTATCTAGTCGGGAATGGCTCAAGTAATGGGAAGGTAATTTATTTAGAAAATAGAGAAGCAAAAATGTCTTTTTACATCTGTGATATAATGTGTAAAAATTTATCACCCACCTAAAAATTTTATCAATGAGCACTTGTCAATTATACAAGCATTTTCATTTTGAAGCTCTGACAATGAGCAAGCAAGCCCAATCAAATTGTCAGGATATTCTAAATTATATCAAATTTGATAAAGAACAAATGAAAAATAAATATTCTATGTAATAGTTTACTTATTATGTTTGCCTGGTAGTTTAATATTTACCTATATTTAGTTTAAGGCAGGCCTACTCATTCAGAAGTCCACCAACTAGAATCTTAGATACAACTAATTTTTAATGATCTAGATGATTTGTATAAGAGAAAATTATGTCTATCTTTTATCCTAAAAGATAATAATGTTTCATGGAGTATTAGAAATAGAAAAAAAAATAATGAAAGCAAAAAATGTACAGATATATTTGTGTGTATATGGTTATATATATTAAAATCCATCTGCAATCTTCCTTTGTCTAGGACTACAAATATTTGCAGTCTTGGCAATTCGAGGTTGAAAGTGCTATAAGTAATTCATATCTCTGTGAGCAGATATGACAAAGGAGAATTTTGGCAATCTTTAACTCCTCATCTATGTAAGATTGGCTTCTTTACTATGATCACACCCTCTGATAGTAGAACACGGTGATGTTTACAATGCCATCTCTAAGAAACATTTCCTTTTTTAAAAATAAATATCTTTTTTTAATTGCATACTTACATCATCTACACATTTTAAAAATGCCAAAAGTATGACATCTTTTTTTAAAAATATGAACTTTATATAAGTCATAAAATCAGCAAACACAAGTTATTGTGTAGCCTGGTATCATCATATCTTCATATACTAAACTTCCATTGTCTTGCTGTAATTATTATTCAATGGACACACAACTTCTGAGATACCATTTATGCTTATCATAATATTGTTATATGGACCTCAAGATGACTCTAATAGAAATTTTTATTCTAAGAAAGTTAAGAAATAGACTTATAATAATATGTATTATTCATAGTTGTATCAAATAATTCTAGCAACTTTCAAATGACTAACCTTGAACATAAAAGTCACTCTTTTTATATTCCATAAGGTAAGAGTCTATTTTCTAGTCATTCATCTAGATGTTTTGTAATATTTGATATATATTTAACAGTCTTCTGCAACACACAAGGCCGTCATTGACTACTATAATGTTTTCTATTTCCCAGTTCCTCTTTTAAATTCAATACTACTACTTGAAAATAAAACATTTCTCTAATAATGATAAGCTGTTCTTAGTGATAGAGATTAATTTTTTTCAACACCTCCCTATATTCTGTGCTGCATCTACATAGCACAAAGTCATGATGAGTTTGCCTTGTGTTCTTTGGGTATAATTAATAGAATTTAAAATATTTTTCCGAGGGTGTAAAAATTGTCCAAGAACAATTTTAAAATAGTTGATGCTATTTTAAGATAATTCTGCATAGACTGTGCCTTGGCATATATCCAGATATTATTATTTAATATTAAATTATGATAATTAGAACATAAAAGTAGTGATGAAATTTGCTCAGAAAAGTAAAGCAGAATTTCCAATGAAACTATTTATGAATTTCCCCCAACCTCCATCTCTATTCTAGATCTTAAGGTCCATCTTCTGTCAAGTTATTAGAGATGAAACATGTAAGATAGTTACCACATGTCAATAGTAACATTTATGCAGAACGCATTTTCAGGATATGGTCAGCTGTGACCTAACCTCACCAAAGCAACCTGCCCTTCTAAACCTTAGTGCTGCCTGATTCTCTGAATACTGTTTGTTGGTGTGCATTCTAAGCATAAACATCTAATTCAGAAGTGAGGTACACAAATTTTCAAGAATTTAACTTAAACTTGTACTGAGTCACTTTAAAGGTTGAACAGCACTGTGTCGGAACCATGGAGTCTAGAGCCTGCAAGTACTAAGAGCTGCCTGAGGAAGCCAATGTTTCAGGCACTGGGAACTCAGGAATTGTTTTTCTTATTTATTTGTTTTTATTGGAGAACTATGAAAAGAAGGGGGAAAATGGCTGAAGAAATAAATATGTGTAGGCCCTGGACAGTTGGCTCAGAGGTAGAACATTGGCCTGGCATGTGGATGCCCCAAGTTGGATTCCCAGTCAGTGCACACAGGAGAGGCAACCATCTGCGTCTCCACCATAAACCCTCCCCCTTCTCCCTCTTTATATCTTTTGCTCTCCCACAGCCATGACTTCACTGATTCAAGCACACGGGGCCCACACGCTGAGGATGTCTCCTTGAAATCTCCCCTTAGGCGTTAAAAATAGCTCAGTTGCTTCGGTCCCAGGCTGGCAGAGCATCAGCCCCAGACAGAGTGGTGCGAGAGGGATACTGATCACGGCACATGTGGGCGTCTGTCTATCTCCCCTCTTCTCACATAAAAATAAATAAATAAATAAATAATATATGGAGAAAAGAATTCATCAATTCTCAGCTCTTTCTAGCAAACTGAATTACTTTTATACCATTCTTTTGTTTCAAGCATAAATTTTAAAGCTACTTACATTCACATGGCTTGCTATTTCTTTTCACTTTGTATTTAACCTGAAAAATACACTCATATATGTATCTATAACCTTTTTGAGATCTGAGGGAAAAAATCCCAAAATAGCAAAGTAATTTTTTCTAACTTTCTGCATATGTGCTGTTTTTAGACAGAAGCAACTCTGTACACTACCACAGCATTTACTTTAAATTATCAACAGAATTTTCTCATTTTTAAAAAATTTGTATAATAATTGTTTTAATGAAATTATAGTATTCCATCAACATTTTTTTTCTTAGCTATTTCCTACTGTTGCATTTAGATTCTTTCAATATTTTAAATTCTGATACTTTAGTTGCTGTCATACTATCTTCAGCTTCTCAATTTACATCCCTGCAAGATCTCCAAAATAAAAATGAAATATAGAAATCATGTTAACAATTCTTAGCTTTAGAAATAGCTAACAAATTAATTGAGACCTAACATACTAATTTCATAGAAATAATTTTCAAAATGATTGCACATACCAAGGTTTCCTGAATTTATCACAGTCAGAAAAATATTTTTCAATATGGCATGATATATTTGATATGAAATGAATTACTAAAATAAACATAACATTCGATATAAATTTAATATTGTATTTTTGCATTATAGGTACAATGTATTAAAGCTATGTATGCTAATTGCATATTTTATATTACAGTATAGATATAGATATCTATCAATATGTACTAAAGCATCATACACACATATTCATATGTTCTGAGAATATGTTTGAATATTTGGTGTTGCTTCTTATTCAAGTGCATGCTTAACTAGACACATTGCACTTGACAGGCACATGATACAGATAAAATACTTTTCATTCAAAAATACATTAAAATAAATATATTAATCCCCAAATCATGTTCTTCATATAGATTTTCCATTGTAAAAACTTGGATACGCTATGTTGCAGTGCTCCCTCATCCTGACTCCCACTCAATTTTCTCTCGGTGTATTTGTAGCAATTTGAAAAATCCTGCCTATATGCTCCATCAGGTAGATCTGCTTTTATTTGTAGAAAAACAGCAACTTAATGGAGAAATGATTGATACCTCTTTATTGATATTTCCCAAGGCAACCAAAGGTCAAGGTTGAAGCATCAGCATGATATTTTCCATCCAGGGAAGCATGATAATTGTCACAAAATCAGCTAATAAAATCCTCTACGTAATATCGAAACCTGCTTTTCTCAGGAGATCAGTTTATTTTTTAAATATAAAAATAAGTCATCATGTTGTCCTACATCAACAAAGGTGTGCTAAAAGCTTAAGTACATGTCTTGTAAAAAGAAGATATGATAGATGTTTACCCAACTTTATTTGTACCCAAGTGTTTCTGTGGACTACAGAAGCTCTTTTGCACTTGAGTTCTAAGAAATGTTATCATCAATGTTGCCATCCAAATGGGATTCACGTAAGAGGAAATATAAAGGGAAAAAACTATGGTATTGTGTCAAAAAGTGTCAAGACAAAATGTCACCAAAAAACCACACTGTTTTTTAGCTTATCTCTGGCCACAATGTTTTTTATAAAACAAAGCAAGGTATATAGCACACAAAATTACAAAAATTTTATTTTAGAAGTGTTACACATAAATGAACATATTTATATATATGTGTATGGATAGTGTGGCTATCTGTTGCTATTTTTCCCTCAAAAGGTAAAATCTTGACCATTATAAAATATAAAGTGACATGTTCAAACACTTCATTCAACTAATTAATTAGGAAAACAATAAGAAACTAAGACTGGTTCAAAGAAACATTTAAAAAATAACTATATAGCCTGACCCAGCGGTGGTGCAGTAGATGGAGCGTCGAACTGGGATGCGGAGGACCCAGGTTCAAGACCTCGAGGTCACCAGTTTGAGTGCAGGCTCATCTGGTTTGAGCAAAGCTCACTAGCTTGGACCCAAGGTCACTGGCTTAAGCAAAGGGGTTACTTGGTCTGCTGAAGGCCCACGGTCAAGGCACATATGAGAAAGCAATCAATGAACAACTAAGGTGTCACAATGAAAAACTGATGATTGATGCTTCTCATCTTTCTCCGTTCCTGCCTGTCTGTCCCTATCTATCCTTCTCTCTGACTCTCTCTCTCTGTCTCTGTAAAAAAAATAAAATAAAATAACTATATAGTTTTTTTTTCAATATATATCTCAAAAATTTCTTCAAATTATAATAAATATGTCCAGGGGATATAACAGAGTAAGCAAACAAACAAAAGAGTTTCTTCAAATCTTAATAGTCTGGCATTATTCTGGCAGAATTCATATTTTTTTCCTTCTATTTTTTATCAGATTAACTCTTACCTAACTTGCCTGACCAGGCAGTGGTACAGTGATAGAGCATTGGACTGGTACACAGAGGACCTAGGTTTGAAACCTCAAGCTCACTGGCTTGAGCGTGGGCTCATCTGGTTTGAGCAAGGCTCATTAGCTTGAGCCCAAGGTGGTTGGCTTGAGCAAGGGGTCACTCGGCCTGCTATAGCCCCCCAGTCAAGGCACATATGAGAAAGCAATTAATGAAGAACTAAGAAGCCACAGTGAAAAGTTTATGCTTCTCATTTCTCTCCCTTACTGACTCTCTGTCCCTATCTGTCCCTCTCTCCGTCTCTGTCACAAAGAAATAAAGAAAAACAAAACAAAAAACTTTTACTTGACTTAAAAATAAAAGGTTGTCATGTAAATACATATTGGATTTAGCTAATTTCCTATTCAGACAAGCTCTCTTCCACCCCAGAAAGGATTTCCTCATTTTCTTTGAATTTTAAAAAGAACATCAAACTAAACAGAAACACGATTGGAGTTAAGCAATCTTTTCAGATGCTTTGTTTGACACATAGCAATAATGATGAGCTAAAAATACTATTAAGTGATTTGCATAAGTGAAGTTTGAATATCCCTGTGAGATGTTCATATAAATACTGTATCATTAAAAAAGAGATTACATATATATTTATGCAGCTAGGTTCTCATTAAAACAGAAACAGAAATAAGCAGAAGATGTATTCATTCAAAGGGAATTGTGCTGACGTTATTCTCACCTGATACTAGCCTAAAAGCACAGTGTTAATTCTGTGGTTAATCTTTCCTAGAAATCTCAGAGTCATTTAATTAAAATGATTCTGAACTGGAAAAATAAAATGTGCTTGAAGTTCTGAATTCTAGCAAAGGAACACCATGGGATTTACACCTTCATTTTCTTCTATGTCTAGTGTTAAAGTGTTCAATAATCTCATAAGAAAGCAAACTCTAAAAGGCCATCTTCTGTTCTACTTCTTAATAAAAATTTTTCTTCACAAAATGTATTTGTTTTTGTTACATACTTTAGTCTATGTGGACATTAAATATCTTCTCTTATTTTCACCCTGTTATTCTCTATTCCTTAGAACTGTAATAAAGATAGATTAGAAATATGCATTGTGGTAAAATAAAAATGCAGTGAGTTATTACTACTATAAACACATGATTAAAATACAGAAAAATTATAGTTTATTAAAAGCATGAGGACATTATGCAGTGCCATTTGCAATAACATCAGTATTCATAATGTTTGCTGACTATTGAATGTTTGAGATCAAAATGACTGGATTGTCAAGTCAAACTCATACAAAACAGAGATCTTACCTTGTATACATCACTACCAATCATTTCAGATAACATCTTTGTTCTGTTCTGTTTGAAAATATTTTTCTTTCAAGATTTGTCAGACTATAGAATTCTGAATTTTAAATAATTTTCCCTTAGAAATTAGAATTTGTGACATTTGTTTTCTTTTCTTATCATTTAGTTTCACTGATTATCTGTTTCATTCTCACTTGTTTAGAGGTGATCTTCATTTTTTCCCCCCTCAGGAAGAATTAGGATGATCAGTACAGAGACTTGGAATCTATAAATTTATTTCTAGTTTATCTCCTTTGAACTGGAGTGCAGACATTGGGCTTTGTGTTAATAGGCATGTTTGCTCCTGGGGTGATTTTTATGGTGAATTCTTAGCGGGAAGGGCCACTCTTTCACTGCTAACACAGGTTTTTATTTTGCTGGAAGAGACCCATCAATCTAGCTGTTCAGAGGCCAGTTTTAAAATCAGTCTGATAATCACATCAGGGCCCACTCATCATTGTTATATCTGTGATCTAGCTTGCAGATTCTCTGGATTTCCCTTTAAAATGACCACAGTCCTGGGCTGCCATCTGCCTCATCTGTATTTCCTATCATTCCAGTCTCACTGGATTTCCATAATCCAGATTTGTTCAAACATTTAGGAACACTTCTGTCTCATTTTCTTGGTTTAAAGAACAGCTCTTATTTTAATTTTTCTAAATTGTATTTTGTCATCTTATCCAATTACTGGAAAGGACAGGGAAATATTTGCTACATCAGAGAGTTTCAGCTCTTGAAATTTCTCATTTTCTACTAAAACTTTGTAAAAATCATATATAGGAGGGTTGTTTCTCCAATTTTGTGTAAGTTTAGAACAGAATCTAAGCATTTTAGCATAATATTTAAGGCTTTTTATCCTTAAAAGTAATGCATTTCCTTTTTAATGCCATCTTTACTTTATTCCTGTGGTAGGTAGGATTCTAATATGTCTCTCAAAATATCTGACCCTTGGATACACGTCTTTTCTCAGTGATTTAATTTTGCATCAATCTGTTCTACTATCAAGTGATTTTGTAAATGCAATTAAGATCTCAAGTTAGGTTACTTTAAGATTGTCTCATTGCTGGGAGAGGGGCAGGTAGAGGGTTGGGGGGGTAAATGGTGATGAATGAAGACTCGGGGATGTGAACATACAATAGAGTATAGAGAGGCATGTTGTAGAATTGGGCAACTGAAACCTGTATAATTTTGTTAACTCATATCACCCTAATAAATTCAGTTAAAATAAAAAGGGTTGTTTTATTGGGCTTAACTTAATCTCATAAACTCTTTTAAAAGAAAACAATTTTCTTTGGTTTGTCTGAGAAATCAGAAATTTGAAAAAGAAAGGAGATTTACACATGAGAAATTCACAGATGCCAGCTGTGACGACGGTGGGAGCAACATGAGAAGGAATGTACCGCCTCTGGTAGCTAAGAGAGGTCTCTGGCTGGCAGCCCATAGGGACAGAGTCCTACAGCCTCTCAGTCCGACAGCCACAAAGAACTGAATTCTGCCAACAGTAAGAATTAACTTAGCAACATAATCAAATGTCAAAATAACCTGGAGATGTTTTCTCTGAATATATGTATCCTCATTTATCAATGTCATCCCATTAAAATTAATAATAAAAAAATAATTAAAGGAAAAAAAAACTTTAAAAAAAGAATTATCTTAGAAGCAGATTTTCCCCTAGAACTCCCAGATGAAATTTCAGTCTGACTGACTCCTGGATTTCAGCTTTGTCCTCCTTGAGGAGAGAACACAGCCACCCTCTGCCCTGACTTTTGTTTTAAGAACCTGTGACTAATAAATGTGCATACTTATAAGCCATTTTTGTTTGAATTTTTAGACAGAAATGAAAAGCTAGTACATCCTCTCTGTTTTCTACATTTGTTATGTTAAACCCAAAACATTCTTTCTACATCTTCATGTTATTGTTTTTGGTTTGAAACTTACCTGTGATGACCTTTATTCTATTCTTAAAGATTTATTTTTCCATTGTTGTTGTTTTGTTTTTGACAATTATCCCAAATCTTATTTGTATAATTCATAAATCTCTTCTGGGAAATATAATACCTCCTTGTTCTGAAAAAATAAATCACTTTGTATTCCATGTACAATATATTTTATTCTGCCAAATTTTATGTTGCTAAGATCAGGAGATATTCCTTCATTTATATTTGCTTCCATAGAAACTTCAATAATGTCTTATACTTAGAAGAAAAAAATCACATTATGAATTAAATTGTGCACTACAGGAACAAATACAACACGTTAAACATACTTCTTCAAATGGAGAAAAGATTTTAATAAAAAATATCACTGTTGACTCTAAAATAAAGGAATATTGGAGAGTTAATCTTGCAGATTCAAATTATCAAAGGCTTCATCATCTACACAACAAAATATAGTAAGATTTATGTCATATAATCATACATTTTGTAGTTTGAGAAACAATTTTTTTATTCTGATGTTAAAAACATTCTGAAAAGTAGGAGGATGACATTTAATAAATGAGGACAAAAAGTTCTTTAAAATCTGTATAAGTCAAACAGATAACTGTTAATGAATCCTAGACTCCCAATTAATGATCAGTCTTGTGACTTCAATCTTTTCTCAAAACATCCTGTACTCTCCAGTTATGGTAAGACTCTGTCAGAAAATGCTTATGTCTTAATTCTTATTACTACTGTAACAAATTACTACAAATGTAATGGCTTAAAACAATGCACACTGTCTAACAGTTCAAATATCAAAAGTTCTAAAAATCAAGATGTCAGGAGGGCTGTGTCCCTTTTTAGAGGCTGTAGGGAGGAATCTTTCTTTCCTTTTTCCAGCTTTAAGAGGCTGCCTTCATGCCTTCAGTCATAACCCTTTCTTCTGTCTTCAAAGCCAACAGCAGCAGCAGCCTCACATCTTTAAATCTCTGTCTCTCTCTAGCTCTCTCTCTCTCTCATCACTGCTCTGTAATTACATCTCTCTCTCTCCGTGACTTTCTTGGTCCCTCTGTCATTTATGAGGATGCATATAATTACATTCTTATATGTGTGGATAAGTCAGAAAATTATACTCTATTGAAGGTTCTTAAATTAATCACATTTAAAAAGTCTTTTTGCCATGCCAGGTAACATTATTTTGCAGTTCTGGGAATTAGGACATGAACATTTTAGGAAGATCATTACTCTGACTACCATAGGTACACATGATTATAGCTATAAAATAGCATTAACATGTTTTAGCATGTATTGAAATGAGCAAACTTGCAAAGACAACTCTTCATTAAAACCGCTACAATTGAATAGCTCCACATATTACACCTAAAAATGAAACAATATAGAAAGTTTACTTTACTGAATGTATTTTGTTTACCTGGTATAATACATATTTCTAATAAAAAACTCTTTATAATGTTTCCATTATGATACAAAATTGGATTACACACAGAATGCAACTTGCCACTCTGTTGTTTAAGTTTAATGTGTATTATTTTAAGTAGTTTCCCAATACAAAGTCAGATTAGCACTGTAGTCACATGAATAAAGGCAACAAACATCATCTGCCTTCATTCTGTGACTTTGATCAAGTTTATAACTAATATCAGTTTTTGCAGGTGAAATGTCTCTACCATTTTTTTGTACTTATAATCTATATTTTGAAATTTGTATACAATAGTTCTTTTGGAAATTGCTCAAACTCTGAATCTAAGTAATAAACCTCTCCCTCTCTTTTTCTCTTTTTAAATTATGTCATCTTACTAATTCATCTATAGTTACTTGTACTGTCCTATCAGAGATAACTCTTATGTTCAATAGAAAGCAACAAAATTAAGTAATACTGGCTCAAACCCAGTTGGTTAAATGAAAAAAAAAAAGTAGCAAAATTAACAAATCAATTAAGAAGACAAGTTAATGTTTATATAATTAGCTGCTGAGAGTATTTAATAATAATGATTTATATAAAAAAAGAAAAAGAAAATATTTATTATTTGTATTTTATATAAATGTTTTAATTTCTGGAAACATACATGGGTGAACCATTGATGTAGAATGATTAAATCAACAAAAGTGACAAATTAATACAAATAAAAATTGATGTTGATTTACCAAAATATAAGATATAAAGTGCATTATAAAATGTCTTTGACCTTCAAAAACACACTTGATATTTGTGTATTACTCAAATAAAATATTATATTTATTAAAAAGTATTTTATTTATATATTAAACAAGTATAATTCAAAATGTTTCTGATATTTATTTTTTAAGCAATTATGCCACTTGATCAGTATTTAAAAAATTTTTTTCTAGGTTTTCCAGATAAACCTGGTGAACTCTCAAATGAGATCTGGATAATATATATAAAATTCTACATTTTAACTTTAAGATTAAAAAAAGAAAGAGAAGAAAACTGATATTTATTGAGTGGTGAGAAGTATATGTTATTTTATATGGGTGTCTTATTTTCTATTGTACAAATGGAAAAAGAAATACCAAGGGTCATACAACAAAAAATTATGGGACCAAATTTTATTTCCTGAACTCATAATTTTTTCTATTATTAGTACTGCTTTCTTATAAATTTGACAGTAGTGACATAAATATGCAGGTGGAACTAATGCTAAAAACATCACAATATAAATTAGGAAATTCCCTGATACACCTTCAGTTCCAATTTTATTCGTGGCAGCAATGTACTCAAGTAAAACTAAAAATCCAACCTCCTAGAGAGATCCTGCAGTTTTTTTTAAGGACAAAGTGGTAGTATATTTGGTTTCTTAAATATGTCTGGAGTTCTTTGGAGTCTTTGAAAACCCCTAAAAAGCTATACAGCTATTATTAGATATTATTTTAACCTCCAGAATTATGTTACACTGGCCATGGACCTGTCCCTCTCAGGGAGATGAGAAAGTTATACACTCTAGATGGAATTCATTTCTATATAGAATTAAGCCAAGGTCTATGCGACATTTGCAATTATTTAAGTCAAGGAATATTTTCTGGAATGTACAATACTCTTTTTTATTAAAAAAACACTTCTGGGAATATATCTGAAGACACATGAAACACTAATTAAAAAGGATATATGTACCCCTATGTTCACTGCAGTATTATTGGCAATAGCCAGGATTTGGAAGCAGCCCATGTCCATCAGTAGATGAGTAGATAGAAAAGCTGTAATACATTTACTCAGCTGTAAAAAAAAGAAGAAAATCTTAGCTTTTGTGACCACATGGATGGACCTGGAAAATATTATCCTAAGTAAAACAAGCCAGAGAAAGACAAGTACCATATGATTTCACTTATATATGAAATCTAATAAACAAAAGAAGCAAACAAACAAAATAGAAACATACTCATAAATAGAAAACACACTGACAGCTGTCAGAGAGGATGAGAGTTGGGGGCTGGGTAAATAAGGTGAAGGAATTAAGCAAAGGAAAAACTTCATAGACACAGACAACACTGTGGTGATTACCAGAGGGAAAGGGGGTGCGGGAGGTAGACTAGGGTAGAGGGCAGATAATGGTAAGGGAAGGAGACTGGACTTTGGGTGGTGAGCACACAATAAAATATAGAGATGATGTATTATAGAATTGTACACTTCAAATCTAAATAATCTTATTATTCAATGTCACCCCAATAAATTCAATAAAAATAAAACAAAACACCATAATAGTTTTGATGTCAATGATTTTTTTAAAAGATTTTATTTATCGATTTTTTTTAAGGAGGGGAAGGAGTGGGAAGCATCAACTCATAGTAATTACTTCTCGTATGTGCCTTGCCCAGGTAAGCCCCAGGTTTCGAACCAGCAACCTCAGCATTGTAGGTCAATGCTTTATCTACTACTTTACCACAGGTCAGGTTGATGTCAATGACTTTAAATAAACTAGCCTGACCAGATGGTGGTGCAATGGATAAAGCATCAACTTGAGACGCTGAGGATGCAGATTCAAAACCCCGAGGTCACCGGCTTGAGCATGGGATTATAGACATGACAACATGGTCATTAGCTTGAACCCATAGATTATTGGTTTGAAGCCCAAGGTCACAGGCTTGAGCCCAAAGTTGCTGTCTTGAGCAAGCAGTCTCTGGCCCCTTCAAGGCACATACAAGAAAGCGATCAATGAACAACTAAGGTGCAAACAATGAAGAATTGATACTTCTCATCTCTCTCCCTCCTGTCAGTCAGTCCCTGTCTATCCCTCTCTTTCTCTGTCTCTGTCTCTCTCACAAAAAAAAAAAGAAAAGATTAAAAAAAGGTTTTAAATAAATCAAGTAAGGTTTTTCCCCCCTATCTTATATTGGTTTTTTATATTCTTCTCCCCCCCTTTCATTTCTAAAATGGGCAGTTTTGTTTAAGGGTCTTAAAATGAACTCATTTTGTTTTGATTAATTGAAAGAAATACTTATATACAATGATAATTGTATTAGAAAATGTGGGAAGACCAAAGCATATATTGTTTTTAGGTGAAATTCACATAACCTAAAATTCACCATAATCAAGTGAGCAATTCCAAAACACCTTCATCACCCAAAAGTAAAACCTAGACCATTTTAACAGTCACTCCTCATTCCTCTTACCCTCAGATCGGGCAACTCCACTTTTTATCTCTGTGGATTTTGCTATTCTGGATACTTTACATAAATGAAATAATATAAAATGTGACTTCATTTACTTAACATAATTTTTTAGGTTGCATCCATGTTGCACATTTCTTTTTTTTTTTTTTTCTTTTTTTTGAAGCTGGAAACAGGGAGAGACAGTCAGACAGACTTCCGCATGCGCCCGACCGGGATCCACCCTGCACGCCCACCAGGGGCGACGCTCTGCCCACCAGGGGGCGATGCTCTCCCCATCCTGGGCGTCGCCATGTTGCGACCAGAGCCACTCTAGCGCCTGAGGCAGAGGCCACAGAACCATCCCCAGCGCCCGGGCCATCTTTGCTCCAATGGAGCCTTGGCTGCGGGAGGGGAAGAGAGAGACAGAGAGGAAAGCACGGAGGAGGGGTGGAGAAGCAAATGGGCGCTTCTCCTGTGTGCCCTGGCCAGGAATCGAACCCAGGTCCTCCGCACGCTAGGCCGACGCTCTACCGCTGAGCAAACCGGCCAGGGCCTGCACATTTCTTTTAATGACTGCGTAATAGGTGTGCCACAATTTGTCAATTCATTATTGATGGACACTCGAGTTTTCAACCTTTTGGCTATTTTGAATACTGCTGTTATAATTGGGTGTGTACAATTATTTGTTTGAATATCTGTTTCAAACAATTTAGGCATATACCTACTAATGGAATTGCTAGATCATAGAATATATTTCATTTTTGAAGATCTGAAAAACTGTTTTTAACATTGGCTGCACCATTTTCCAGTGCCAACAGCAATTAACTTGAGTTCCAATTTCTTCACGTCCATGACAATGTTATTTTCTTTTAAAAACTTTTAGCCATCCCCTTGGCCTCTGCCCCAGGCGCTGGAGTGGCTCTGGGCGGCAGAGCGACGCCGGAGGGGCAGAGCATCGCCCCTGGTGGGCGTGCCGGGTGGATCCCGGTCGGGCGCATGCGGGAGTCTGTCTGACTGTCTCTCCCGGTTTCCAGCTTCAGAAAAATACAAAAAAATTAAAAAAAAACAAAAAAACTTTTAGCCATCCTGGTAAATGTGAAATAGTATCAAATTGTGATTTTGATTTGCATTTCCCAAATCCATCCTGCATTTCTGAATGATTATTTGACAATACATTCACGTAAGAGGATACATACAGGCCAGCATCTAATACCAGTTATTTTCTTTTTAGCAGTACTCTCTCTTCACATTCCCACCACAGTTCCGGGGCTCTTTCCTTTGTAGTTCCAAGTTACAATTTAGTTACATAGAGAGGAGAGCAAGCATATGGGTGGGTGTGGGAGCCACTAAGGCTCAGAGACCCGTCACAGAAATAGGCACTAATATCTCTTGTTAAAGTTTCCATGGGTGTAACTTCCATGTTCTTGGCAAGGGACAAACCTAGTTAGCCCTCAGGAAAGTAACCAGTTACGGCTTCCTACCAAGTGTTAATAAATTCTTCACATTTTTTCTAGTTCAAATGCAATTTCCCAAATGAATTATTTTCAACCATAAGCAAAATTGCCAAAAAAACAAATGATATTCCACTTTTGTTACATGTTTAAGAAATAGACCTATAAGATTACACAAAGCTTTAATTCCTCTGCAGAGAAGAAAAAGTTTTCAATGCTTTACTCACAACTTCTTTATTATATACTAAATGATAAATCATTTGTAACTACATACAATATGTAAAAATAATTTTAGAAACAATAAGAATAAAAGGATATATATATAATTTAATATTTTATTTCCCACCTTTTTCTTTTCTTTTTTGGTAATACTGATTTCCTTATGCATGTTCAGAGAACTTAGAAATATTTGGAACAATTTAATTACTTATTGGATTATAGATATGAACATATGATTGGAGAATTTTCGTGATAGTAATTTTTGTTAGTTTTTAAATATATCTTATTTTTATATTTCAAGTGTAAATTTTAAAAAACTCATCTTAAAATAGAATATACTAGTAAAAAAATGAAAAAATACCAAAAAGTGGAAAATGAAAGTACAATTCTTCTGATTTTTTCTATAAAGAGAAATAACATTAACATTTTGTATATTTTCTGGCATTTTTCCTATAGATGCAGACACTTTTTATAGTAGATCTGTAGATGTATTTTGTGGCATTTATTACTATAGACACAGCTAGAGTTGATTATGTTGTAAAATAATTAGCATGTTATTTTTTAAAATACTGTTACAATATAACAATATGTCTAATACTTTAAAAGCTTTAGCATTATTGGTAGCAGTTACATAATAATTCCTTACAAAATTGAATCATAATTCTTAATAATACTTCAATTTCTGGCCACTCAAAGTTTTTGGATTTTTTAAAAATACAAGTCTCAATATTTCTTATATTCATTTTCATCTCTTACCCTGTAGTACCAAAGATCTCATTGAAATTTCTGTGTGCAAAATTTTAAAGCAAAATTTTATTGTATAAGGAAGTCAACCACTGCCATCCTGTGCCAATTCAAGTTGGCAAGCATTCACGAGCACTTATAATGCGTGAGACATTTCTGACTCAGCACTTAAGAAAATGAACTGAGTGGTGAAAAAAGAAACACACCAATTTTAGACATAATACATACAGATTGCAAATACCTTTCATATTAGAACTGAAATAAAATTTTCGTCCACAAAGAGGAACTTGAGTTAATGGAATTTAAAGAATAAAAGGCTTTGGGGAAAGATATTGTTCAGATCTGATATGCTATTAAGAGATTAGATTCTTTTAAAGTTGCCAGGAGAGAATTCCAAATGATACACATCTGCGATAGTAATGGAAAAGAAATTTAAAAAGAGTCTTCCACAAGTTCACTCAGCATAATGTCATTGATTAAATAATGACTAGAAGAAAATTACACACTGAAGTGTGGTACCATTCACTTGAATATCTTAACCTTCTCTGAAGAAATATATTTGCTAACATTCTAATAGAACTCACTACACACTGTCTTCCAAAAACTTAATTAATTCAGGAAATAGAGATGGTGATTGAGTTGTTATTCTTTGTGAATATTATTTCTATGCAAAATAGAAAGCATACTTAGATATTTCAAAAGCCATTGAAATAGTTCTTGATTAGAAGCAACTCTTGGGAATTCAAAGAAAATTTTAAGCCTTGGAAACAGTAATAGTGGGTAATATATTAACTTACCAAAAATTATAAAACTAGAAACAGAAGTATTGGAACAATTCAAAAGAATAATAAATGTACTTGTAGTAGGGAAAATACTTAACAAGGCAATTCTTATTATTCTAAACACATATTTTATTTAATACTAATTAAATCTATCTTAAAAAATAGCAGTGAAGACACTGATCTTGAAATATGAAAATAAGAAAGAACTATAGATATCATCTGCATCTTTATCTGGGAAAACAGAGGTCTAAAGATATGAAGTGAGTTATCCAGTTACACATCTAGTAAGTGGGTATATAAATTAAGATTATATTCCTGCCCTAACCAATTGACTCAGTAGATATATTCTTGTGTCCAGTCAGAGCACACAAAAGAAGTGATCATCTGCTTCTCCTCCCCTCCCACAGCCAGTAGCTCAGTTGGTCCTAGTGTGTCAGACTCAAATGCTAAAACTAGCTCAGTTGATTCAAGTATTGGCCCCAGGCAAGGGTTGCTAGGTGGATCCCAGTCAGGCGTATGTGAGAGTCTGTCTCAATATTTACCTTCTTCTCACTTAAAACAAAAACAAAAACAAACAAAAAGATTATATTCAACTGTCCAAGTCCAAAATCTGCAAGGCAGGCCATCAGGCTAGAAACCCAGGAAAGAGTTGATGTTTTACAGTCTCAGGTCCAAAGGCTGTCTAAAAGTGTAATTCTTCCTGTATAATTACAATTTTAGCTCTCAAGGCCTTCACCTGAATGAATGAGGCCCACCCACATTATAGAAGGAAATGTAATTTACTAGGATTTAATGATTAAATCTGCTTCTTACTCTGGATGAGTCTCTAAATTTTGCTTAACTTCAGTTTAGTCTTCTCTAAATATGGAAATAATGTTAGCCTTGTCTGCTTATATGTTTACTAGAAAGCCCGGCGGTCATACGAAATGACCGCTGTTCTAGATATTATAAATTGTAATTAAAATGATTTGTGCAAAGGTGTCTGCTAATTCAAACTGAATTACCCAGGGCAGGCGGCGAGGACGCCCCTTTGCTTAGTGCCCCACAGGGTTTCCCCCTTCTACTTGCTTAATTGCTTAAAGTAGAGTGCAATGAAGGAAACCACTGGCGGTACATTTCTTAAGAGCCACCACTAGCTCAATAAATAAAGGTGATTTAAATAAAATGATAGTGGTTCCTTTTTGTCAAGAAAGCCGTTTTTGTGCAGCTTTAGCTCCTTTTCTCTCCTCTTCAGTGCTGTATTTTCTAGGAGGCATTCTTAAAAGAAATTACGTTAAGATGTAGTTTTTATGTAAAACAGATGATTGCCAATGCAAACAAATGTTCGCCTTCCCCTGACCAGCTCAATCTGCATTCAGCCGTGGCAACTTCACCCCATTGGCTAGTACAGTTACGCAAGCAACCAATAAGCTATTGGCGACAAACAGACACTTAAGCCACATATAATAAAGATTTTCTGAATCAAAGTAATGTATATATTATTGTTTAATAAATGTTATGGAACAATATTATTTCTAAATAATGAAATACAAATAAGGGGATCCTTGGGTTACCACACAGTTTTGCTCCTACAATAGTGAAGTAACCCTAATTTTGGTGTAAGTAGAATCACACCCTAGCCTAATACAAAGAGAACACTTGTGCTTTTAACAGTCCAAAATGTCATAAGTAAGCATTCTGGGGGATGCCAACTCTCTCATTCATATGCCACATTATTGCATATTCTTCCACCATGCACAACCAAACTAGTTCACCCACATTGTCCATAAGTACAATGCTAATGGTGTAAGTCGAAACACATCTCATTTAAGTTTTCATGAGAGTGAGCATTGTAAGCTCAAAATGTCATATTTCAAGACTGTCATAACCTGAAGACCCCTTATAGCTAATATTTATTTAAAATATTCTAGCCGTCTTAGTAAACATATGAATTATAGGCAAAACATAAAAGATACATCACTTATTGACTATCCATTAAACATATTAACAATGACACCACTCAACATTGGAAATAATATATATATATATATATATATACATACTAACATAAACTGTTTGGAAGAGTTTAAAAATGGTGTAAAATTATGAATAGCAGTTTGAAAAACCTCAAAAAGTATACATGTATACCTTTTATTCCAGCAGTTCTGCTAGTAGAAACCTATCATTTGGATGTAACTAGACGTACAAAATTTAGATATAAGAATGTTCACAAAAGTTTAGTATGCAATTGTAAAGCAATGCAACTTACCTAAATGTTTAAGCATAAACTACTTAGTTCTCTAAATGGGCTTTCCTCTCCCTCTCTCTTCCCCCCACCCTCTCTTTTTTCCATTCCTCTTCTTCATTTATTAAACCTTTCTCAGTCTAACCTCTAGCCAGGGTCATCATAACTTTACCAAAAATCCAACACCATGAGTTTCCTGAGGCCATAATTGAGGATCAATAATCTGTATTGCCTTTGTGACAATTTGGACCTCTACAGACTAATGAAAATATCGGTAGATAAAAGTTAGAAGAATGTAGAATAGGCCCTCTGAGATGGTATCATAACCACAGAATATTGATTTTTTATGTTTTTTCTATTATCTACATGCATTTATCCAAAGCATATATTGAATTATATGCCAATGTACATTATAGTTTGTTTTGTAATAGAGTAGATACACCACGTTCTTCTACAAGTTTCTTGCTGACTGCCATTTCTGTCTTGACATTTATTAATAAGAATTTCTTTTGAGGATGCTTGTTAAATTGTTGAGGAAGCTTTTGAAATAGCATTGATATTTCCATAAACCTCATAGCTATTATCTTGTATATTTATTTGTGTGAAAGTTAAATTTCCTTTCTATTTGGCATTCTCAAAAGAATTTATTGGTTTTCATTATTTACTTTCCAAAATTACTCTACTAGATATAAAATATGATGTGGGACTTTATTTTTGCTGCAAAAATATATAAGGAAGGATATAAAGACTGATAAATTTGACAGCTGCTGCAAGAGGGAAAGTCTCTATGTAATGACTGGCGTTGAGGTGGCAGACTGGCCAATCCCATGACTGGGGCTTTAAGATGATGAAAAGAATGTAATGCCCTGAATGTCTCATTAAACTCCAGGTGATATCAGAGTAATGGAAGTTTGAGAGATCCCTTTGGTCTTTCCCCTTAGAGTTTCAACAGTTTGAACAGCTATAATTCAACAAGGGATTTCCTGCTCAATGCACAAACACATTTGAGAGATCTGTGCATTGAAACATCTAAAGATGGGCAAGTGGGAGCAAACTGGAAAGACAAGAAGGGAGAAGAGCACAAAGGAGCCATGAACAGTCCTGCAGCCTGAATCTCACTGTGGGGCCCAGCTCAGAGAGGAGAAGGATCAGGTTGTCGATGCAGTCCCTTCAGCTGGGGACAGCAGAGATTCAGTGAGCATTCCTGCAGGAGTGGACAGTACTAGCTGCGGTTGAGTTCAGCGACCTGGGCAGGGATGAAGTACAGAGGTGAGGCCATGGTTGTCTGGCAATTGGCATTCCACTCACAGAAATACAGCCATGGAGCCTGGCTTCCACTACTTAACTTCTTAGAGCTCACCTCACCTGATCATTCATGTTGGGGTACAATGCACATTATCTGCAAACAAGCTCTGGGACCTCAGAAAATTTTATCCCTGAGGGAAGGGTGCAGTATGGTGGTTATCATAGGGAAGGAGGTTGGGGGTTAGCAGAAAGTAAAGGGATCATATGTACAGCAACAGAAAAGACTTGGCTTTGGGTGTTGACACATAAAGCAATGTACAGATTGTGTATCAAAAAATGTAAAATAAACAACAACAAAAACCTAATAAAATCAAGCCTAAAACTAACAAGTATTTGACCAGGCCTGTATGCTCTGTACCTGAATTGTCTCTAAATATTAGGCAAGCTAGTTTACTTTGATATCAGGAAGTCTGTCACGAAGATAAGGGAATAATGTGTACAGAGAGGAAGTTAGAAATCAATACAACTCTTAAATGTAGTTTGGTGCTTTTTGACAAAGTCTACAAGATAAAACCTTTACATTCTAAATATTCAGTTCTGTATGCATTTAAGAGCTGATTCCTGCAATGTCAATCACTCAGTTATATAACAGATAACACAACAGTGCTGACATTTGATAACTGACAGGCTACTAGGTAGTTCACTACTATGTAAATGAAATGGAGTAATAAAATCTTAACAGTCAATCGAACAGTAAATAGTGAAATTCTTGACATTTTATGTATTTGTTTTAGAAAAGAAGCTTTACTTTTTTTCAGAAATGTACTTTTATCTTTATATATATATATATATATATACAAAATAGAAATTATAAGTATATATAATAATAGAAATTAACTTTTTGTTCTGAAGATTTTATTAAAAATAGTCAAGGCTATCTTTCCTTTTTGTTGTTTTCAGTTTCCCAAAGGACCTAGTAGAAAATTAATTGTCTCAATTTGTTGAAATATCTCTTCATAAATAAAAATTAAAAAAAATATTTTTGAATGTTAATTCTTTTCTTGGTATTGAAGCCTTATTTTTTTGCTTTATTGTGCTTGGCACTTTAATTTATTTAAATATTTATTTTAGAAAACTTAGTTTCTAATGACTTTCAAATTCTCTGTTAGCATCCTGCACCTAGCACCCAAACACTCTTGTGATTAACTGTCTCTCTTAAAATGGCGAGTAGTAAAGAAAATGCATTTTCTATAGGTCACTCAATTGTGCACATCAAATAAGTTACCAATTCTACTTTTGTCTCCCCACTGCAACTGCCATAGAAAAACCCAATGTTTATTACTTATCAGGCTCCTTGTCTTTATTTTTATTATAGGGCAAAAATTTAAGCATACTCATGCGAAAAGAATCTTGATAAAATGAAAATCCTATTGTGGCATTGCATTATATAAAATCCTTCAGTGTTTTCTCCAGGGACTCATGATTTGGCTGGACCTATAATTTATCAATTCTCTAAACTCCCACACATACACTATGTTCCGACATACTTCTTTGCATGCAGTTTTTGTTTGTTTTAGATTATGCATGTTCCTTATATTTACACAAAACTGTATTTTTGCTGGACTATTTTCCCACCCCCAATATCCAATCCTGATTCCTCATGATCTTTTATAGCCTTCAAGGTATAAATGAGATGTCCTTTTCCCAGGTAGACTTCCTTGGAATTTTCTGAGCACCCTGTCTGTCTTTATATGGCACAATAAGAGTCCCTCAACCAATGATAGTTGTTATCTCTTCCTGTGTGTGTTTACTCCTTATTTTTTCAAATTGCATATACATATACTTATACACACTTGTCCACACATACTGCCACAGACATATAGACATACCCTAGATAAAAGTAAAACCATTTTTTTTAATCTTTTGTTTTTAAACCTAGCCATTTAACAGAGTGACTATTGCTAATGTTTAATAGTTGTCTTTGAGTAAGTCTTGCTATGATTGCAAGGATTTAGGTATTAGTGATGACCAAGACGATGAATACCAACATGTACAAACACATATATTCTTTCAAATTGGTGTTTTGGATCTCCTTGGATATATTCCCAGAAGTGGAATTTCTGGTTCATAAGGCAGTTCCATTTTTAATGTTTTGTGGTAATTCCATACTGCTTTCCACAGTGGTTACACCAATCTGCATTCATTGGGGGATTGTGTGAAAAAAATGAAATGATTAAGAGAAGAAAACAACCTCAGAAATTTGGACATCAGTGGGGGAACTGCAGGAAAGAAAGGGGGTGAGGAGAGGTGGTGTAGGGTAGAGGGGGGAATAGATGGTGTTGGAGGGAGACTTGACTTGGGGTGTTGAACACACAATCGAATGTAGAGATGATGTGTTATAGAATGTGCATCAGAAACCTGTATGATATTATTAACCAATGTCACCCAATAAATTTAATAAAAATTTTAAAATAAATAAAAGTAAAATGTTTTTCTTTCTTTACTCTAATACTTGATCTTTATTATAATCAATAAATTATTTAGTACAGAGTATAAAATTATAGCTACTTTTAATTATTATATTAAAGGAATGATATCAAAGTTTTACTTTCTGTGAAATCCTTGTATAATTTAGATATTTATGACATGGTCTGTTGTTTATCTAAATTCAACTCTGAATAAACCCCATCTTCACAAATATGTCAATCAAAATATGCATGCTAAAATACCTTTTGTATTTTTAAAATAATTATACATATTTTATGTAAATCTCATCAATTAAAATATTAAAGTTTATTTGAAGTTTTTGCTATGATACTATGCAGGTGAAATTAAGCACTTACAATTCAGGATTACCAGGAGTCTAATATTATTTCATTAGCACTACTATAGTTTTTTGAGAAAGGAAAATTCCAAATTTAAAGTAGCTAAAGTGATTTACATATAAGTCAACAAATACATATTAAGCAGTCATTTTATATACTGTCATTGTTCTAAGCTTTGACCTACATCAGTAAATATGTATACGGCATTACTAATACTTTGTTCAATCACTTCATAAAAATGTGATTAGTATATGCTTTATTCTCTTAGAGTCTTACTCTAAGACTCCAATATATTACAATTGCATAACTATGTGAACTTTCCTGAGAAAATATAATACCTTAATCATTTTTAATAACAATTCACTGTGTCTGTGAGGATTATAGTAAAAATAATTGGGTCATGGGATCACTTTGGTGTTTCTTAAATCATGCCACATGAATGGCTATTTATCAATTCTGTTCAAGATGACATGCTCTTAATTTAGACTTCGACCCCCAAAATGAGCCTGTGAATGCAGATTAAAAAAACACATCTAATGTAAAAAGAATTTACACAAAAACACTATTCATTTTCTTCTCATATCTTGAATTATTTGGGAAATATGCTTAATATTTGAAGGGAGATTATTGTAAATCACATAAGAGGGGGTCATTTACTCTTATATAAAAATATAAAAACTATCAGATGCCTTCTAATGTAGAGCGGATCAAAATATGATGAAATTTATTTTGTGTAACTGAAATACACAAGCTAATTTTATTTGAAAATTAGGGTTTTACAATATGCCAACAGTTCATCAGAATTAGTCAGAGAACCTCGGCAGGAAACAATCAAGAACTGGAATTAAAGTTTTCAATTTCAATTTACCTAAGGCATAGGTGTATCTTTTAATATAATGTAATAATATGTTTTGGCATTTTCACAAACCAAAAGGTTAAGACAATATTTTTGTTCAGTGGTTGTCACAAATATTATAGTTTCCTTAAATGAGGTAAAAGATAATGTATTGGAAAATTCCAACAATAAAAAGAATAGTAATTTTAACATTGTTGTAGACTTAAATACTATTAATCATTTCCGTATTTTTAATAGAGGCTCAAAGAACTGAAACAAAGGGAATTTGCTCGAAATGTAGCATCTAAATCCAAGAAAGATGAAAGGAAACAGGAAAAGGCACTCCAACGTCTGCACAAGCTGGCCGAACTAAGAAAAGAAACTGTATGGTGAGTATACAATGAAATGTTATGTTTTCTTAAAATGTAATGATTAAAGAAGAGAAAGAAAGAGAGGGAGGGAGGGAGGGAGGGAGGGAGGGAGGAAGGAAGGAAGGAAGGAAGGAAGGAAGGAAGGAAGGAAGGAAGGAAGGAAGGAAGGAAGGAAAGAGAGAAAGAGAGAGAGAGAGAGAGAGAGAGAGCCCTGGCTGGTTGGTTCAGCGATAGAGCGACGGCCCTGCATTTGGAATTCCTGGGTTTCATTCCCGGCCAAGGCACACAGTAGAAGCACCTATTTGCTTCTCCACCCTTCCCCCTCTCCTTTCTCTCCATTTCTCTCTTCCCCTCCCACAGCCAAAGCTCCATGGGAGCAAAGTTGGCCTTGGTGCTGAGGATGGCACCATGGCCTCCTCCTCAGGAGCTAGAATGGCTCTGGTTGCATTAGAGCAATGCCCTAGATGGGTCCAGCATCGCCCCCTGGTGGGCATGCCCGGTGGATCCCGGTTGGGCGCATGCGCGAGTCTGTCTGCAGTCCCCGTTCCCCCCTCCCACTTCTCACTTCAGAAAAATACAAAGAAAAAAGAAAAAGAAAATAAAGCAGGTATAAAAATTTTTGTGTAAAAAAAAAAAAAAGAAAAGAAAGAGAGAGAGAGAGAGAAAGAGGGAAATGTAGAAATAATGGACATAAATTTATTTCTTCTGTACCCAGAATAAAGAATAAATTTTCATTGTTCTCCATGGGCTTTAAACAATAAATTGACCTTGAATTTACGCAAAAGTGTGTTTAATGGATATATCAATAGAAAGCCAAAATTGCTATAATTTTAGTTTGTAAAAAAAATTTAGCCCTGGACTGTTGGCTCAGTGGTAGAGCATCAGCCCAGCATGTGGATGTTCTGGGTTCAATTCTCAGTTGGGGCACACAGGAGAAGCACCCATCTGCTTCTTCACCCCTTCCCCTCTGGCTTCTCTCTTTCTCTCTCTCTCTCTTCCCCTCCTGCAGCCATGGCTCAATTCGAGCGAGGTGGCCCTGGGCACTGAGGATGGCTCTATGGCCTCTGCCTCAGGTGCTAAGAAAAGGTCTATTGCTGAGCAACAGAGCAATGCCCCAGATGGGCAGAACATTGTTCCCCTAGTAGGCTTGCCAGGTGGATCTTGGTTGGGACACATGTGGGAGTCTGTCTCTGCCTCCCCTCCTCTCACTGAATTTTTTTTAATTACATTATTTTGTTATTAAAGTTATCTTAGTTGAAATCTATTATATTTCTTGGTGAAATTAAAAACATTTGATTAAAGAAGAGACCAAAGCACCATCTCATGACCTTTTTATAAATATAGATTTAAAAGAAACTATATTTTAATTATAAATTTGAATAACATTTTTGAAGTTATTTTTAAAAATATTTTGAAAGAGTCAGGAAGACCCTGTACATTTCAGAGGCATGTCTAAATTAGTTTCACTTTGAATGAACTAGAACTGGACTGTCAGACATGCACAGCTTTATACTTTGACCTGCTTCTAACAGAGAGCTATAATGTTGTAATTTAGAACTTACAGTTCATGCTAGAGCCATGGTATGGAAAAACCTTATTTAGAGTGTCCTTTCCTCCTCCTCCAAATAAATAAGCCTCTCTTACTATTCTCTAAAACCAAGTTATTTTATATTAAATTTTCTTTGCATAGAATAGTGTTAAGGGATGTTGCTATATCAAAATATTTCTTGAAGTGAGAAATTTTGAAAAAATTAAAATAAAATTTAGGTTTATTTAGAATCATATATAGAACAGTTAAAATAAAACTGTTATCCAGTTATACCAACCAAATAGTTTTATTCTGTCTAGTAATAAATAAAAAGTTATACAAGTGCAAGTTTATATTATAGAGTAGTGATTTTCCCTTAGATTGTCAAATTAAAAAAAAATGACAATAGCTAATACAACAATAGTCATCCAGTGTGAATGTCCTGTCTTGAACCATAAATATATAGGTAATAGAATAGATTTGCGTCTTATTGGTCATGTCAGATAATAAAGTTGCAGTTGATTGCTTAATTCTTGGTGCCAAAGAACGCTCATATACAAGTAGAGCCACCTGATTTTTTAAAAAGCCACTTTGGAACAAAAATAGTAGATAATTACTATCATTATTTGTAAAACTATCAAAATTATGCCTTTTTTTGTCAAATTGTTAAAAAATATATTTTTGATGTGGTGTAGAATTTGAGTTATTAGTTTATATGTGCCATGAGATGAAAAAGATTGAAAATTACTGTTATAGAGAATTATAAGACCTATGTAATTTAATGTCCAATAAATAGCATTTGCAAATGTAAATTCTATTAAGAGAAATAGAGTTAATAATATGTACAAAAGAGTACTTCCTATCTAAATTACTTTCCTCAGTATACATTACAGTACATACTTCTTTTTACACACACATGGACACACACGCACATTGTTATGCACATATACATCCATACATAATTTTTCAACTAATTTGGTGCCTCTAAAAATATGCAGTTAGAAAATAGTGTTGTTGTGTAAATATCAAATAAAGCAATGAAATAGTTAATTTTGTTAAAGATTAAATAAAATATTCAATTAAAATTTTTTTTTTCCAATTGTAACTTCTAAGAAACTAACTTTTTAAATAGCATGGGAAATTCTACAAAGCATGATTCTGTATGGGTAAAGATGATATTTAGGTAGTTTATTTGTTTTTATGCTAGACAATATAGTAGTTTAAATCACAACTCACTACTTTTGGTATACTGAAATTGCAAATAAATAAAAATCATATTTTAAGTAAATAATCTTTTCTCTTAAAAGTACCTTTTATTTATTGTATATTATTATATCATTTATAACATCAGAATAATTTTTAAATCTTAATAATAGAAATTCTAAAAACTCAAAGCTCTCTTCAAGTTAGTATTATCTCTTAGTAATTTTTGCATTACAGTATGCCACCTGGGCCTGTGCTAGACTTTCAATAAATGTTGGTGAATTTCTAGCACTTCTGAAGTCATGATGAATTTTTCTTTAAATTCCTTCATGTTGTCCATATAGTATCAGTAATTACTTTTAATAATTTGTGAATTAAAAGTTATTTTATTTTAGAAAATTTTACAGTAGTTCAAGATGTCACTAAAAATACCATGGAGGTAAAAAATATTGGTCAAGAAACACAAGTGAGCCTGACCTGTGGTGGCGCAGTGGATAAAGTGTTGACCTGGAAATGCTGAGGTCGCCGGTTCGAAACCCTGGGCTTGCCTGGTCAAGGCACATATGGGAGTTGATGCTTCCAGCTCCCCCCCTTCTCTCTCTCTCTTCTCTCTCTTTTCTCTCTCTCTCTCCCTCTCTCTCCCCCCTCTAAAAATGAATAAATAAAATAAAAAGAAGAAACACAAGTGAAAGCATGGGACTATCCCTGACATTGGTGTTACCAGCCATAAAAGTAACATCATGACAGGACTTCCATGTTATCCTAAACAATAACCAATAACTAAATGAAACTGCGGTACTATAGAAGGCAATTGCACCATATGAAAGTAATTTTTTATATGTAAGAAAATATATATTATAATGACATTTCTGAAATGAATGTGTTTGAATATTCTTCCTCAAGTGTCCTATCTAATACGTATTTTTGCTACTTTTTGTAGTGCTCCTGGAAGTGGCCCCATGTTCAAATCAACAACTGTTACTGTGAGAGAAAATGATAGTGAAATTTCCCAACGAGTTGTTGTGGATTCAGTTAATAACCAGGAAGATTTCAAATGCACGTTGATTCATAATGAAGAGAATGCTAAAGATGTTACCACTGTTACTGCAGATCCAGAAAGCGCAAATAATTATACAAAAAATAATCAATTTGGAGATCAAGCCCAGGGAATTCACAGGCACAAAATTGGTTTTTCCTTTGCGTTTCCAAAGAAGGCATCCTTGAAGCTGGAGTCCTCAGCTGCAGCCTTCTCTGAACACAATGATGAGGCCTCCGTGGAAAAAGGACTTAGTAGAAAAAGTAGATTTGTCCCCGGAGCCTGTCATTTCCAACTATCTTCACCAACAGATACACTTTTGAGTTCTGAGAAGAAAGCTGACTCTTTTCAGCCACCAGAGGGAATGTGCTCTTACAAAGAAACTGCTCACACTCCAGAGATGAAAGAAGTTGCTAGTGAAAAAGATACATTATTATTACCTTCATTTTGCCCATTTGAACTCCCTTTATCTTCTGATGCAGATAATTGTCAAAAATCAGTCCCTTTAGCAGATCAAATACCACTGGAAGATGTTATTATTAATGAAGACATACCTATGAGTGGTAACGGTTCTGATCTGTTAGGAGTTAATTGCACAGTTCTTGATAAGGCGAATGACTGCATGTCTTCACAAGCTACTCCAGAGGAAAATGCTAAGGACCATGGTGCATCCACAATTGAAGCTGAATTTAAAAACTGTGATCCTGAGATGTTGGCCCCTTCAAATTCTGAAGAGGATAATATAGCCTTGTATAAAAAACCAGATTTATATAAAAAACCCTGTGAGCTGTTTGTTCCTGTACTTAACAAAAATGGATCCACAGTTCTTCAGTGGCCATCAGAAATGCTAATTTACACAAATACTCAACCATCAGTTTCTTATAGCTGCAATCCTCTCTGCTTTGACTTTAAGTCCACTAAATTAAAGAACAATCTAGACAAAAACAAGCTGCCCTTAAAAGACCTTTATTCTCAGCAGAAAGAAGAAGACATTTGTAAGAGACTGGTTTTGGACTGCAAAGACAGATCTATTTCAGGACTCAAAGATGATGATATTGGAAGTAGCAGAAATGAATCCACCCAAGTCACTCCTCTTTTGGCTGAAGATACTCTCTCCGATAGTTCTGATTCTGGGAAAAATGAAAATATGGATCAGAGGTATAAAAATAGTTCCTGTAAAATCAGAAAAACAAAAAGATATAATTTTATTAAAAAGCAAATAAAACAAGATACTCATGAGAAATATGACAAAACAAGGTTGAAAGATACACATGAACACTGGTTCTATAAAAGTAGAAGAAAGAAAAGAAGAAGAAAGTTATGTCACCATCACCATGGGAAGAAAACCAAAGAATCAAAACCTCACCTCAAAATGGGAACAGAAAGTAGTTACAGTGATACAACGAGGAAAAATGTACTGGAAACAATTTCAGAAAAGCAGTATTTAGCTGTAGAACAATTATTGGATTCACATCAATTACCTGATAAAAAGCCTAAGTCAGAGTTTATGTACTTAAACGAAAAGGAAGAAATTTATAAAACCTGGAACACTAACTACAATAATAATGATATCAGTTCTAAAAATCACTGTACAAAGAACTCCATTGTTTTAAATGAACACTCCACTCCATCAATGATGCATTCTGGGAAACATAATGTAACACACTCCAGAACTTACTGTAATTGTAAAGCCAAAACGTCCAGTTGTGGTCAGGATCACCAATGTTGTCTTCAAAATGACATGAAATGCATGCGTCAGAATCAGGCTGTAAAAAGAGGTTATAATTCTCTAGTTAATGAATCAGAAAGATTTTATAGAAAACGTAGACAGCATTCATATTCTTATTCTTCAGATGAAAGTTTAAATCAAAAGAATTCTTTATCAGAAGAATTTGGGGGGCCACCACGTGCCTCTGCTCCCTTTAAACCTAAAAGGAAACGGAGGAGAAAAAGAAGCAGATTCCACACCAGATTTGAAGCTTTGGAACTCAAAGAGAATGCAGATTATCCCATGAAGGGCAATTCTTCCTTATGTCCCCAAGATGAGTTAACAAGTGAAGACAAAAAAGAGGAAATAAAATCACAAGAAATTGCAAATGTCGAAAAGAACTCAGACCAAGTTAAAAACAAACTGACCCTAGACCCTCGTAGTCCCCTTCCTTCTAGAACCAATGGTGAGACTGAGCATTTAGTAATGGAGACCACTTCTGGTGCACTGCCGGAGATTTCCAATGAACCCACCACATCTGTCTATGTAGCTAGCGCCCCAGCAAAGGAGGAAATGGACACTACCTTGCTGGGACACAAAGAAAGAAGCAAGGATATAAATATTAATGAAAAGAGAATTCCTTCCAAGGTGCCTAACATGGAAAAGCACTTCAGACCGTCACAACCTAAATCGTACCTTTGCCACTATGAACTGGCTGAAGCCCTTCCACAAGGAAAGGTGAATGAGGCATCCCCAGAGTGGCTGCGTTTTAATTCAGGAATTCTTAATGCACAACCACCATTACCATTCAAAGAAGCCCATGTCAGTGGTCGTACCTTCGTAACGACAGAGCAAATCCTGGCTCCACTGGCTTTACCAGAACAAGCATTATTGATCCCAATGGAAAACCATGACAAATTCAAAAATCTCCCCTGTGAGGTCTACCAGCACTTCATACCGCCGAACATCCTGGCCAACAAGGTCAAATTTACCTTCCCCCCAGCTGCCCTCGAGCCCCCTAGCACACCTCTGCAGCCTTTGCCTTTGCAGCAGCCCTTACGTTCTACCTCTGTGACCACCATCCACCACACTGTTCTGCAGCAGCACGCTGCTGCCGCCGCCGCCGCCGCCGCTGCCGCCGCCGCCGCCTCTGGAACCTTTAAAGTGCTTCAACCACACCAACATTTTCTGTCCCAAGTCCCAGCTCTCACCAGAACATCGTTACCTCAAATCTCAATAGGACCGGTAGGACCGAGGCTTTGTCCTGGGAATCAGCCAACTTTTGTTGCACCTCCTCAGATGCCCATCATTCCAGCTTCAGTTCTTCATCCCAGCCATCTGGCTTTCCCTCCTTTACCCCATGCACTCTTCCCTTCTCTGCTTTCCCCTCACCCTGCCGTCATCCCCCTGCAGCCCCTCTTCTAGTCACTATCAGAAAAGAAAATGTTTATGTGAAAACTACTGCTATATGAGTCAAGGCTCATCTAAGTGGATCATTGCCTATTCCAATGGCGAGAAGAAATGAGCCAAAATCTGGCCTCTTTGACCTGATATCATTTACTGTAAGTCTAAATAAATTCATAGTTTCCAACATATAATATTATTAAGGCACTGAATAGTTTCAAATTCAATACAATATATGCTGTATATTAAATTGATGTCTTCAGAGTATGTATAATGTACATAAAATATATTTATAGTACTGTAATTTATGTTGTAAAGTATGTTCTTTGGTTTCTTTTTAATCTTTGTGTATTTGCACCTATTTAATGTTTAGACAAAGCTGATGGCACTATGTTTTGTACCATGTTCCTTGAAACTGTAAATTCAGTGAAAAATATCTCTTGCAATAAATTTTTGTTAAATATTTAAGTAAACCAAACTTCTGTTTTTAGTTGGTTTTACTGTTTGTGGAATGTATAGTAAAAGTAGGTTTGGGATTTATACTGTTTCTTCTATAAATAGGCATCTCTGAACCTCAGAGCCCTGCAAACAGTGTTCTATTAGTACTTAAACTATGATACCCTCCTTCAGAATAAGTATAATCAATACATTTGTTTTTCTGTTTGTTCTAATGCTGCTTATACTGAAAGTTTACTAAATTTCCTGAACAACTGTCCCTTTAGACAATAAACCATGGAAATTCATGTTAAAATAATGTTAGTATTCAAAGATAGAATAACTCAGAACTATGCAAAGTACATAGTTATCTTCCAGGAACTGTAAAACCACTAGCAAAGAAAAAAAAGACAAAAATATAATTTCTTAAAACCTTTTTGTATGTCAAAATTCTCAAACTTATTATATTTATTTTCAATTGTTGCAGGAAATATACATATATAAGAATTTTAGCATGGATTAAGGAATATGTTTAATTAATAAGTCACTATCCATTATGTAACATCTTGGGAAGAATGACATAAACACATTCTGTATCTAGATATACTCTTAATTGAGAATCTGGAAGTGGGAAGGAGCATAAATAAATAGCTTTTTCTTCTGCAAATCTTTCTAGTGTTTGTATCTTAATTTTAAATCACCAGGAAAAAAAATGAGAAACTCTTCACAATGCCCTTCCAGATTCTGCTTTATTTTTAATGATCTTGGCATTTTTGTTCACTCAAGTGTTTCTATGTGTACTGAGGAATATGATTATTCAATATAAATCTAGGAAACACCACACTTTGCCCAAGGGAGGTTTTCCATGTATACCTGCCACGCCATGCCAGTTGGCAAAACAAAGTCTATATGACTGGTAGAGAGGATTCTCTTCACCATGTACATATGATAAAAGATTTTAGCAGCCTAGCAATGAATCCCAGCACCAAGAGTCCAAATAAAAATCTTTCTAAAGAGCGAGCAATGCTTAATTGGTGTTGGACTAAGGACATGCTATTTCTTATGTTCACCACAGGAACTGAGTTACCCTGAATAATATTGAGCATCATAAACATATATTCTACTGTCAAAATAATCGATATTAAATTATATGTTAAGTAGAGAAATAAGGGAGAAAATATAGGTCATTTACTTTATTGATTATATGCTATCATAATCGTTGATTTAAATGTTTCCTAAAAAAATGGTTGTAAAAGACTGAATATACCATTTTGTGATTAACAAATACTATAGAAATAAAAATAATAAGGGAAGCAATTCCATTTCAAGTGCTTTAAGATAGTATGTTCCAAAAATGGGAACTAGAATTAGAATGGATGATTTTTACCCAGGCAAAATGTTTGAACTATCTTTGAAAATAAGATAGATGGGAATAACTACAAATTTAATTCATAGTTATTTAATTTATTCTGTAATCAAGCTCATAAGTCAGTCAACTTGTATCTCAAACTACTGATACTGGACCTGTGCACCAACGCGCCAACTAGTGGCAGCTTCCCAAATCATGACTCGTATCTCGGAATTTTGCTGGGATCTCGAACAAAAATACAGACCGAGTTGCAGCTCGTATCTTAAAAAAAAAATCGTATGTTGGTCTGTTCATACCTCAAGGTACCACTGTATTAGGGAATGCTGACCCAGTTTGTTTTTAATCTGTCAGAGCAGAATTGTTGTTTCTGCTTTTTACAGTCAAATCAAGCGTTTGACTTTGCAATATGCAGATTTTCTCTCTTCTTTATGTCAACTTCTGTCATCCTTTTTGGTTCACATTTAACCTCTTATTCTTATTCTTTAAGTCCTACTTCCTTCAATAATTTTCATTTTCATTTTATTCTAAATCTCATCTGTGTGTGTCTTCTCTTTTTTCTCCATGCTATCATTTCTTTTATATATGTATTTTTTCAATTCTGTTGCTCTTCTATATTTCTTTTGGTTAAATGATAAGACTAGGTATGTTTGATTGTTAGGTATACGATGCAACCTGGAAATCTGAGGAAAAAAATTTTCAGTTAAGACTAATTGAAACTCAATTTGATAGATAAATCAATTTGTTTTTATGAATACTAGTGGCTGGACAAGAAACGAATGTTAGTTAAGCATGTCAAAGTTATTCTGATTATAAATGCTTCATCTGGATAATTTATTTTTGGTATTGTTAACATAATTTGGGCACTCATTATACTATGTTGGAGACTCAAAATGAATATATAATGCAATGCTAGTTCACCTGTCCTGATAAATCAAGTAAATCAGGCTGATGGGCTGAAGACCAACAATAAGCAGAGCAATCAGACAGAGAAGTCAGAGTGGACTAATCAGACTCAGTCAAGTTCATATTAATGGTAGTAAGTCAGGACAGCATAATAGTCCTACTCTGGAAATAGATTTGGGCATTGACTGATGGCTTGTTCATAAGTCCAGGAGCTAAAATATCAGTCCTATCCATGCATACATTACTGTACATCTTATAATAATTATAACATCATTTTTCACCTAACATTTCTAGATCTCTAGTCTTCTAATTATAAGCATAGCTCTTTGTTTATTATAAAGCATTTGCTTATTATAAAGATGAATGAATTGGAATATAAAAGAAAACCTGAACATAGAAGGTAACAAGTAACTGTAGTCAAGTAACAAAAGCATTCACACTGAGTAACACTGAAAAAATTCATTCACAACTTAACTATCACCTCTCTCTCTTTCTCTTTCTCTTTCTTTTTCTTTATTAATTGAAGACCTATAATCAAACTGTCCATAAAGTATCTCAACCTGGAAATCTACCAAGTACTTTGAACTCAAAACTCATTCTCAGCTACCACTGAAACCTGTTCTTTGTCCCATGTTTCTTTTTATTTTCTTTTTTCTTTTTCAGAGACAGAGAGAGAGTCAGAGAGAGGGATAGATAAGGACAGACAGACAGGAATGGAAAGAGATGAGAAGCATCAATCATCAGTTTTTCGTTGCTACAACTTGGTTGTTCATTGATTGTTTTCTCATATGTGCCTTGGCCATGGGCCTTCAGCAGACCGAGTAACCCCTTGCTCGAGCCAGCGACCTTGGGTCCAAGCTGGTGAGCTTTTTGCTTAAGCCAGATATGCCCGCACTCAAGCTGGCGACCTCGGGGCCTCGAACCTGGGTCCTCCACATCCCAGTCTGATGCTCTATCCACTGTGCCACTGCCTGGTCAGGCTGTCCCATGTTTCTAAGCTCCATGAATGCCATTATTATAAAACAAAAAGCAAGCCAAAAAACTCTTGTTATTTGGGTCAGAAGCCAGGGTGTTATGCCCACATCAAATCAATGAGTCAGTTTAGCTCTATTTCTTTAATTTTTTCTCTAATTTTTCTCAACCAGATACTCTATATGGTCCTAGCCCTAGTTCTCTATAAGCTGAAATGCTAGCTTGCTATTATAAATTATTCTCTTTCCTCAATTTTTCATTCTTCCAATTCATCTTCCCTACTGCTACTAGAGATACATTTTTAAAATGTAATTTCATCATCACAATCCTCTACTTTAAAACCTATTATGAGTTCTCAATTATTCCCAAGATAAACAAAGTCCTTAATGTTATGGAAAATCTACGGTGTATGTATTAGGTGTCAGCCACCCTACTCAGGACCATCCATTCTAGCACTCCTGTAGGTCATCCATTCTAACCTACTAAGTTACAATCACCATTGAGTTTGTGTGATCATGTTATATTATCCTGCAATGGCTTCTTCTCTATAGTTTGCCTCACTTGAATAACTGTTAATGAATTACAGTCCAACTTGGGTGTCAGTCTCTTTTAGGGATTCTTCTCCAGGTTCTCTTTTCTCCAGATAAATTAGCTTCCTACCCTTTATCCTTACAATGTATGTTCTAGACGTATCTTGTTGTAAAGTATTTTCTGCATTAAATATATTATATTTTTTATCAAATTCATTAGAGGGAGACCTCCTTGAGTCAATGTAGTATATGACACATAGTAAAAAATAAATAAATAAAAGTTTGTTGAATAAAATAAAATAAAATTTTTGCAAGTTGTATTACAGAGTTTCAAAATTATTACACATTTTTACTCCAAACGGGCTCTGAATCAGTCTAACTAAAAGTATAATTTGACAAAATAATTAAATGTTGAAAACACCAGTTAACATGAACTACTTATTTTGAGTTATGAATCACTTAAAATAGAACTTTATAATTAATAATGAAAGCATGACTTGAAATCTTTCCCCTGCCCCAGGCAATAAGCATAAATTTCACTGTCTGTTTATCTATCTATCTCCGTGATGGCCAACCTTTTTATAAAAACCGCCCACTTTTGCAGGCTGGTCAACCTGGTCCTTCCTGCCCACTAGTGGGCATTCCAGCTTTCATGGTGAGTGGTAGCATAAAATATATATAAAGTATAAATAAAAAGATAGATTTAACTATAGTAAGTTGTTTTATAAAGATTTATTTTGCCAAATTTAGCAAAAATCTGACATAAAGTACTTGGTAAGTAATTATTATTATATGCTTTAACTTGCTGTAACTCTGCTTTATAAATTGTCTAAAGTAAAGTTATTTCCCTACTGTATAAATCACCATTACTGTGGAACTGGTGGGGGGTTAGAAAATTTTACTACTAACAGAGATACAAAAGTGGGCGGTAGGTATAAAAAGGTTGACTACCCCTGTGATAGACTAATAATGGAATAGCAAACTTTGAGTAGCTAAATATAGGATTATGCATGACTGTTTTCCTGACTAGACTTCAATATCTGAGTAGCAGATATGTTCCATTGATATCTTTATCTGCAAATCTAGTTTAGTCTCTGACACATGATATGCTAATACAGTGGTATCCTGACACAGGAGTTTAATTAGTTTCATAGTCAAGCTCATGACTCAATTTGCTCGTCTGTCAAATCAAATTTCCCCATTTAAATTAATGGGAATGCAATTAATCTGTCCTGGCCCCACCAAAACCACACTTTTTTAATATGCTTTTAAATAAGAAAGTGTACTTTATAAATAATAAATATATATATTTAGCTCTATTTTCTTAATTTTTTTTCTCTAATTTTTCTCAACCAGATACTCTATATGGTCCTAGCCCTAGTCCTCTATAAACTGAAATGCTGACCTACTATTATAAATTATTCTCTTTCCTCAATTTTTCTTTTTTTTTTATTAATCCCTCTCCCATTCCCCCCTCCCCCCCATAACCACCACACTCTTATCAATGTCTCTTAGTTTCACTATAATGTCCCATCTATGTATGGAATAATACAGTTCCTGGTTTTTTCTGATTTACTTATTTCACTTCGTATCATGTTATCAAGATCCCACCGTTTTGCTGTAAATGTTCCGATGTCATCATTTCTTATGGCTGAGTAGTATTCCATAGTGTATATGTGCCACATCTTCTTTATCCAGTCATCTATTGATGGGCTTTTTGGTTGTTTCCATGTCCTGGCCACTGTGAACAATGCTGCAATAAACATAGGGCTGCATGTGTCTTTACATATCAATGTTTCTGAGTTTTTGGGATATATACCCAGTAGAGGGATTGCTGGGTCATAAGGTAGTTCTATTTTCAGTTTTTTGAGGAACCACCATACTTTCTTCCATAATGGTTGTACTACTTTACATTCCCAACAACAGTGGATGAGGGTTCCCTTTTCTCCACAGCCTCTCCAACATTTGCTATTACCTGTCTTCCTAATAACAGCTAATCGAACAGGTGTGAGGTGGTATCTCATTGCCGTTTTGATTTGCATTTCTCTAATAGCTAAAGAAGATGAGCATCTTTTCATATATCTGTTGGCCATTTGTATTTCTTTCTGGGAGAAGTGTCTATTCATATCCTCTTCCCATTTTTTTATTGGATTGTTTGTTTGTTTGTTGTTGAGTTTTATGAGTTCTTTGTATATTTTGGATATTAGGCCCTTATCTGAGCTGTTGTTTGAAAATATCAGTTCCCATTTAGTTGGCTTTCTGTTTATTTTGTTATCAGTTTCTCTTGCTGAGCAAAAACTTCTTAGTCTGATGTAGTCCCATTCATTAATTTTTGCCTTCACTTCTCTTGCCTGATTCCTCAATTTTTCATTCTTATAATTCATGTTCCCCACAATTATTACTTTGTAAGTAATAATTACTTACCAAGTACTTTATGTCAGATTTTCGCTAAGTTTGGCAGAATAAATCTTTATAAAACAACGTACTATAGTTAAATCTTTTTATTTATACTTTGGTTGCTCTGCTACTGTCTACCATGAAAGCTGGAATGCCCCATAGTGGGTTGTAGGGACCAGGTTGACTACCACTGGTCTATCAAAATAGATTGAATTTACACTCATCAGTGTGTTCCCCCACACATACACAATGTATTGTAGTCTCCATTTCTCACTCTTGTTTCTACTTTTTTCTCCCTCTGCTTATTTGCCTAGCTAAACTGCTGTCCTTAGGAGTGAAAATCACCACCAAGGATGCTTTACAACACACTGTTTATTTTCTCTCACAAATAAAATTAGACAAAGGCTTAAAACTTACTTTTGTCATCAGTTGAGGCTTAAGGTCTTGCTTTAGACACAGCAGTAAAAGGCTACTCAATTTATTTTGAAGTATTGAGCATAACTAAAATCTCACCCTCCACCTGCCAGCCTTGAGGATTGTGTCTCTTTCCCCAGTCCAACATGGGTTGCATTGGTACAGATGGAGAGCTTACCTGTCCTTCACACAAAGACATCGTTCCTCTTGAAACCAAATGCCAGAGCAAGATTCTTTTATTTATTCATGGAATCATCTTGTAGACTAACAACTTCCCTAAGCTTCCAACCCTTAGAAATATGAACTATGGAATGTATGTGAGTCTGGAAGCTTCTGGTAGAAAACTAAAGTAAGAGTGTTTAGTCCTCTAAAATTTTACTTTATAATTACCAAATTATTTTTAGTAATTGTCTTTTTGTTGTAATATTTTGATTATGTGTTTAGGTATTTTGCTAATAGTATTTTTACTTAGAATTCTGATTTTAATGGTTACATTTTAATTTTTATAAATTACTTTTAACACTTTTATGGAATATATTTTTATGCATTTATCTTCACACTATTTAGAATATTGCATTATATTATAGAGTTTAGATTTTTTTAAAATAGGTCTCATTACCACTCAACTGAATTAATCATACTTTGTTGTTTAATATTATCATCCATATTATGTTTATATTGATTATCTCTAAGACATTTTTAATTCTTTCATTTAAAATTAATTTCATTTTAATCTGCATATATTCATTGATAATATAGGCAGAAAGCATGAGCTATTTGAAAAATGTTCACATATTAAGTAAAGAAGTTTTTATGACAGGCTTTCTCCAAATAGGTTCTCTTATTCTTTCAATATTTAATTCCAATTGCCAACAGTTATATCCAGAACTGAATTTTCATCAGACCCTTCAAGATTCAGTGGAATAGGGGCAAGATTCTAGTGCTCATGTATGAAATACCCTGTTCCTCTTGCTTCACTGGCTTAACTCAACAACTGGGCTTCTAACTGGTAAACCCTCTCAATGCATAAGCTCCTTGTTTACCCTACTTTGCCCACCTCCTTTAGAACAAAAGTAGACCATAAGGTCTTTCCAAGCTCCCCTCAGCATGACATTGTGTTTTGAAGAATATGCCTGTTGCCTGGTGTTGGCCCCTTTTGTGCTGCTCCTGTTAATGTTATCTCTTATTGTTGCTTAACCTTGCGTTCTGGACACTGTGTTTTGATCTTCCTGGTTGTACTCATAAGCTAACCTCTATACTTGAATTAATTGTGTCAGTCCTAAATGCTTATTGACTTACATTTCATATTTCCCCCCTTTTAACAAATTCCCATCATATCTCTGGTTTGAACTGGCCCAATTATGATATTTTTAAACTAAAAACAATGAATTTTAAAAATATAACATTTCAACTGACTTAGTTTTTTAAACCATATTAAATTTCCCACACACTTTTGAAAATAATGCTCACATCAACACATTAAGTTTCAACTAATCTGCTACCTTTTTCGACTTATTTTTTAATCTAAATGACTTTATAAGGGGTTATTGTTCCAACTATGTAAATTGGAATCTTTACATTAAAACAATAAGCCTAAAACTATTATAGGTTTTATTAACTAGCTCCCATCTCCAAAACAGTTGTACTGAAACAAAAATGATAGCAATATTATTATGTTCTACTGATATGAGAAATCTACTTTCCATCCAGAAATGCAACTGTCCTATGACCTTGTGAAGCCATACATTTATTAGGTAGTATAAAACATAATGTAATATTTTAAATACACTTTAGACATTAATTATTTTAATTGCATTTTATATATCCAAAAAGTGTCAATATGCGTGTTTATCTGTTATGTTAATATATAACCCTATTTTGACATTATCTTTTACAATTGTTAAACAAAGATTAATTTGTGAAATTGAGAATCAAATGTTTTTCTAGTATTCATAACATATGACATCATTTTCTCATATAGATCATCTTTGACTAAACATGTCAGCATTGAAAAGATGCTACAAAAATGCATTTGTATACAGATAAATGTAGCTGCAGTTGGAGGTAGCTATTAAAGCTCACTATAGTCACACTGTTACGTTGTTAGATTCCTCATCTATGTTAAAAAGTGGTTTAAGCATTTTGACTGGAATGAGAATTTACTAACAGTAAAGATATTTTTTTAATGGCTATGAATATAGAGTGGATCGTAAATGGACCATAAAACTAAATATAGATAGACTATGAAAATAAAACTCTCACTACATGACAAATAATACATTCTAGTATTCCTGTACACAAATTTAAATTGAATTTAGCTGTAAACTGTGAGCACGGAGCTTAGTGAAGAAAAGTGGATTTTTTTTTTATGTATATCTCATGAGTTATTGCTTGGAAACTTAGAGGCTGCTTTATGGTACTGAATGCTTTCTCCCTTCTTTCCCAGAGACCAGTGTTCACTCACTGCACTGCATGCTAACCTCCTGGAATTCTTGGAAGTTGACCCTTTAACAATGCTTCTCTCTTTCTAGATAGTCAATCGAGAAGTTAAATGCAACAGGCCTTACTGCTTCTTTGGCACACTTTCCCACAATGCCTTCCAAGAGGAATGCATATATAACATTTTTAATTGAAGGGTTGGGGCATTTGAGAGGCTAGAGGGATTACAAAGAGAGAGTGTAAATGTTAAAAATCAGGCACTGACTCAGCTATTCACAAGGAGTTAACCTGTTAGTATCTAACCTGACCTACTTGGACTCGGGTGCTGCTTCCCACTCGGAGTCCCTTTAGGGAATGCCCTTCATGCTTTAGCAAGCAATAAATTTTCTCGAATATGAATCATTTACTTAGGATTAGCACCAGGGAAGGCATTGGCAGATTGTTTTCTGCTGGACATCAAATCAAATTCCACAAGTGCTCAGAGCTTCAGGCATTGGCATTCCAAGTCTTTAAGATGTGTTTGATCTTTATAGAGACACTTCATAGGACACACACACACACACACACACACACACACACACACACACACAAACACACACACACACACACACCTCCCAAGAACTACTTGATAGTCACTGAATGGAATTCCAGATAATGTTTCTTTAACATGGTGCTACTCTCTGTCTCTTCACAGTAATTGTCAAGAGGTGAAATTAAATACATTCTTAGGTACATATAGTCTAAGATAAGAAAATTTTTTTAACTTCTTGGAAGCCTCTAAGATGCCTTTCTCTTCCATGTTGTACATAAATTGCATGTTTTCTTAGCTTTTCACACAAAAAGTCTTGATAACTATTCTAATAAATTATATACAAGAAATGCTTAACAAAGGTTATTTGTACTCAGTTTTAATCAGTAATGAGGAGAAGGAATAAACAATTTAATAACAATAAAGTGTAGTTTCAGTCATACTACATTATTTTCATCTTTGAGAGACCCCTTCAAATTAATACCCTTTTGAGGCAAACTTGTTTCTATGGTCATTTATATACTGCATTCCAGGGTTCTGCTAAACTTTAGACAGAGGGAGCCAGAAACAAAGTCTATCACTAATGAGACAAAAGGAGAAAATAGATAAGTAAATAAGTAATTTTAATAAGATGGGTTACATAATATATTTGATAAACAATGTATTATGAGAAAGAGTATATGAAATTAATAAAACAAAGAGTGGAAGGGGAAATTTTTATAGATGAAGCTAAGAGATAAGGCAAAAGGCAGATCGTTGACTTTATAGTTAGGATGATAGTCATTTACAGTTTTCAGCAATGAGATGAATGTATTTTATCAGAACTACAGATTATAAATATCACTAGGATTGCACAAGGAAGAATACATTAGTATGTGTGAATTTCTTGAGGAGTGTTGAGAATGCAAGAAAAATAAAGGAAGTTTCAAGCTGCATCAAGCACATAGATATAATGTTGATTATATAATCTAGAAGTTAGATAATCCTGAGCTATTTAGGAGTTGATTTATATATAAAGTTCTGGAAGAGATGAGAGAAAATTTTTAAATAAAATTTAAGTTTTAGTCCTGGACAATTAAGTTGATTTGGTCATTCATGAAAAAATAGAAAGACACAATACTGTATTGGAAGAAAGTTTACAAAAGTTGGGCACATTTCAGTGAATAAAAAACAATATGTCTTTTTTTGAATACATATTAAATTTGAGGAACCTAAGAATATATTTAAGTAAGGCTATCTAGAAAACACATTAATATGTATTAGAAGTTCCCTTATCTGAAAAAAATCAGAACTGGTTTATTGACAGTTATTCAATTAAAGTGGAAAAGTACACATGAAAGTGTAGACACACTGGCACAATCTAAGCATCATTCATTGACCACATTGCTTTATTTTATATTAAATTCATCAATATGGTGTTATAGGTCTAAGGCCTTTTCTTTGAATATTTGTTTTATTACTGAAGTTATTGGTCTTTCTTCCTTTTATAGTTCACATTGAAAATAAATCATCTGTGACTTCTCATACTTTTTTGTTTAAAGAATTCTTCTGAACAAATTTTTAAAAATTAATTAACTTTTTTCCAGTCTTACTATATAGCCATACTCATGGCATATTTAACATCATTTATTTAGCAACCCAACTTAATTTAGAATTTATAAAGCATTAAACTTTTTGTCGTAGGAGAAAACTTTACCTCCTTGCATTCATATTTCATCATTTTACTTAACATTGAATTAAACTATATAATTATAGTAATAAATACAACATGTACAAAGTGATTTGAGAACAAATCTAATTATTGATTAGAAAATTATTAACACTAGTGAAATAAGTATAATAGTGTCCTACAAAATGGCCTAATAGCTTCACATTATGCTTTGGATTCAGTTTTATAAGAAAGGAAGAATTGAATCACTTTGAGATAGAAAGGCTGATGATTTGAAGAAGAAACAACTGCATAGAACTATAAAGCTCAAAAGAGTTATATCATAAATTTATTTATTTTGAAATTATTATGATCATTTTAATTAATGTCTTAGACTTTCTGGAATTAGCCCCAGAGAGAATCTGTGAAGAGATCCTGGAAACATTTAAGCTTGGGAAGAGGAAAAACAAACAATGGAGGACAAAGAAGTTTCCACAGAACTAGAGTATAAATTAGAGAATTATAACTATGAAAATGATGGCCAGAGGTTGTTTTAAGTAAAAGTGTATATTAAGAGTTGACAGTAGCATTAGATAGCAAGTAAATTAGAACTATCCATTTTTCATTTAATAACCTAAATCATTTTTGTTCATTTTGATTGGTTATTTGAGTAGAATAGTGGGTCTAAAAGCCATTGTGTTGAGTTTAAGAGACAATTGTGAGCAAGAAAGTATAAGCAAAACTTTTTAGAATATTTTTGATGGGGTAAAAAGAAAGGTGACATTACAGTTGTTAACTAAAAAAAAAATAGTTTCAGGCCCTGGCTGGCTGGCTCAGTGGTATAGCATCAGCCCGGTGTGTGGAAGTCCCGGGTTCAATTCTCGACCAGGGCACAAAGGAGAAGCACCCATCTGCTTTTCCACCCTTTCCTCTCTTCTTTCTCTTTATCTCTCTCTTCCATGCCCATAGCCAAGGCTCCATTGGAGCAAAGTTGGCCCTGGCACTGAGGATGGCTCCATGACCTCCGCAGCCTCCGCTTCCGGCACTAAAAAATGGCTCCAATTGCAAGGGAGCCATGTCCCAGATAGGCAGAGTTTCCAGTTGGGTGCATGCAGGAGTCTTTCTCTCTGCCTCACTGTTTCTCATTTCAGAAAAAGACAAAAAAAAAAAGTTTCAAATTTTATAATGATGTCCAAAGCTACTGTAAATACATAAAAATTTGACTAGATATAAAACCAAATATTAGTCAATTAATTAAGTGCAATTTATATTCCTTACATACTTACTAATTTAGAGATTTTAATGTATATCTGGAACTTTCACTAGGCTCAAATTCTATGAAGCAGTTTAATGTTGTTAACAATGCTATTCAATTAAAGTGCTGACAATATTTCCTAGTAAAACAAATATGACTTATTAAATCTTTCCGTACCACCATTTATAGTACAGTTGATTATGAGGAATGTGAGAAAACACCATTACATAAAAAAGCCTGGATAAGACAAATATACTATACCATGTGAAAAATGATTGTAGATACTCATAACTCTAAAAGGTATTGGTTGAACAATATCAGGATTAAGGAAATTTGAGCTTTTAAAGAGGTCTAATATTTTAACTGTATTCTGAATATCTGTTCTTTTACCATTCACAATGAATATAAATTTTAACGTATTAAATATATTTTACTTGGTGTATTACCATGAAAATCAAACATTCCATGTCCTTCCCTTATCATTTAATATGCTTTTACTGAGATAACATATTAGATTAAAATCATTTAAAACATCTTTATAGTATTTTATTTTTAATTTTAAATTATATAACCTAACACATTTAATAATATAATCTCATTTTCAATTTTATTATTTTATCAACCAATCTAAATAATACAAATTTTTATTGAATAATCTCATATATTATTTCTTAGAAAACAGAAACTTCTCCTGTTCTCTTGTGTCCTTATTGCTGGTTTTGCTTTTTCTTTCTTTTAATCAGTGAACCATAATTTAAGACATTTATAATTTGTAAAGTCCTTTGTAATTGTTTGGTTTATTAAAAATACTATTATTTTTAAATAAATTGTGTTAAATGTAGCATTTGACCCAGCATTGTGAACTTTCTAACACTCTGGGGTAGCAGCATCAGGATAGGGTCGGGAGTTTTCTATTCCTTTGCTCATCCACATCAGTACTGTGATCAAAGAAGGACAAGCTCATGTTGAGTGTACAAGAGAAGGCATAAGACTCGTTTATTCAGGATTAATCAAATCATTTCAGTTAGTTGTTGATGATACAAAGATATTACATAAAAAAATCTGCCTCTGTCAGTCTGGTGAGTTAGAATGTAGCAAAATATTCATCTCCATGGCTCTGAAAATGTATGACTTCTCTACCAAAGTCTGTTCTTGGCACTTTGAGTGGCTCATGTCAGTGGCCTCTACTCACTGGAGGTACGTCTATTGCATCATTTGCCGAAAAGCTGGGAAACTCATTAGAGGCTTTCAAATATTATAGGCTAGGTAATCTAACGTATTTTAAACATCAGCTTTTACAACCCTAACAAATATATATATATTTACACACACTAGAGATATGGAAAAGAAGAAAAAAATACTATGAACTTATAGAACGAAAAAAACCAGAATATTTTTAAAAATATTTTTTAAAATGTATAAGTATTTTCTATTACATGATTATGTAAGGATGAATTAGCATCTATATTTTAAGTATTGATTTTCTTTTTTTTACCTCCTTTGACTTTCCATAATTCAATTCTATAATGAAATTGCAGTTACCTGAGCTGTATTGCAAACTTGTTGATTTAAAACCTCTGGGTTTGACACATGAGGAATACTGATTACGAAGTTACTTTTAGGTGAATTATGTGTCTATAAATTAGAATGCCATCAACAGTATATATGATCCTTATTAAAATACATCAGTATGTCCATGGATTGTATTCTTCAGCTATGAATATTTTAACCAAAAGTACTCATGAAAATAGTATTTAAAGCTGCTTTTTAAGTTCAAAAGACTTGAAGTTGAAATAAATTTTCTAAACTCTGTAGGGAATGAAGGAAGAAGGGAGTGGTTGACAGAGAGAGAGAGGTCTCTATCTTTTACATTCCTTACAATTTCTAGTGTAGTCTTCAGAAGCACAGTCTTTGGATGGAGATTGCTCCCTGTCTGGGCTTTGTCACTTACTATCTATGGGGCTTGGACAAGTTAATTAACCTCTGTAAACCTCTCTCTTAAAAAAAAAGGGGGGATGATGATACCCACCTTGTACTGTTGTTCTATGCAGTGCTAGCATACAGTAAACATGAAACAGTGTTATTATTTTCTTTCATCTTTTACTGTTTTTGCATGCTTAATGATAAGCAGACTCTGAGAAGAATTTTTATGAAAGTTATTTATTTATAGAGTGTTCTCAGGAGAAACTAAGAAGGTAAAAGGAAAAACAGAAAAGAAAATAAAAGTCAGGGGTATGTTATTTCCAGAATGTTCCACAGAGCATAAATATAGCCTGATCCCTCAGGAAAACCTGGAAGTGTAAACTGCACTTCAGTGTTTGTCTTGTTTAGAAGCACAGTGAGCTTTCAATTCAAGCACCAATCAATCATCGGCTAAGAGCAGCCATCAGGAAGCATAAACTCTCAGGCTCTTTCAACTCTGCCAATGTAGGCAAAGTGGCATCAGTATCCTGAGGGAAGTTCTCTGAAGAGAGTTGCCGGTGCAGACTCTTACAAAAGAAATTCCAGAGAAGCCAGGAGAGTGGAACTCAAAAAGAAAAAGAAATTTCATATCTACTCATTTGATTTCAAATGGGTTTTAACTTTTCTTCTATTTCTAAAAGTTTCCAAATATTACTCTAGTTACAAGGAAACATTTTTATAAAGTGAAAGGTGTTCTCTGTTTCTGATATTTCAGCATACTTTGTAAGTGAGGCACTGATTTGCTTCTGAATTACTTTTCAGTGGTGTTTGAGAAGTGAAAAAACAATCATAATTTCTCTTTCTAGAGAAAAAAGGTTAAGCATGTTTAGCATCCTTTATTTAAGAAAAGAGTCACTTTCTCTAAGTTCAGCATTTCTCTTCTTCAATGCAACCAACTATGAGCAGATGCCATCTGCTTCTTTTCAAGTTCATCAGTTGGAATTGGGCTCAGACAACATGGACTATAATGCAGATATACTCAGGCTACTGCTACTACAGTGATAACTGTTGTTCTTCATCTCTAATCCAAGAGTCTCATGTCCTCTACAAGAATCCATAAAACTCTGGTAGTCAAACTTGTTATCTTTCAAGTAGGTTAAATCCCAGACCCTTCACAACTCTTGATTAAAATAATCTCATGTAAAATTGCTTATCTCATTTAGAATTGATTTCCATTATTTTTGTTTATTTTAGTCACTTTCTCTAATAGTCTCTGTTCTCTTTTCCATGAATAAAAAACAATTAAAATAGAGTAAAAACCCAAAAGCTATGAAGAAAAATTATTTCTATGTCTTAGGGTTCATTGTTTATTCACAACAGAAAAAAATTTTAAAAATTAATTTATCTGTTGAATATACCATTTTTTAATTGTATTTATACATTTAGTGATGATGGATATAATAATTCCAATATGTCAAAGCACTGATCCATAAAGATAAATAAGACCCCAGTGCTCACTCCTATAGAGAGGCCAGCAGAGATGTGTCAGAACAGGGTGAGCACCAAACGCTCTTCTATAACCATTGCTTTTGAAAATTATTGAGGAGACCTCATTTTTTAAATTTCAACAAAGAAAATTAGAACAGCAATAGACAAACAGAAAAAAAGAAGAAACAGCTCAAAAAATAGTGAAAGAAAGAGCTAACGCTTTGTAAGTTAAAATTCTCTCAAACAATGAACAGCAACAGTTAAGTTTGAAAAGTTCCTTTACAAGCCACTGACCACAAACCAAGTTGTTTTTTTATTTTGTATTATGGTAGACCATCCTCTTGTAATGAGAAAAAAAAGCCAATTTTTATTTTTTAGCTCTTACAATAACTAGGAACATGACTTTTAAGAAGGAATCTGGTGATTTAGGGATTTTTTTCCCCATTATAATAAAATAGCTAAATTGATAATCCTTAACTAAATGAATTACCATATTTTGCAAAAAAAAAAGATACATTTGTTCTAAATCCATCCATCACTGTATATCCTGGTTCTGAAACACTTTATATAAAATTATAGTAATTCTCAAAATTGTATTCAATTTAAAATAATTGGTTCAAGCCTTCTAAAAAAGAACATATATCTGGAATAAAAACTATAAATAGAGCAGATGGGTCTTGGCTGGGTGGCGCAGTAGATAAAGTGTCACACACAGCAACCAATGAATGCACAACTAAATGAACAACTAAGTGAAAAAAAGGAGTTGATGCCTCTCTCTCTTTCTCTCTCTCTCTCTCTGAAATCAATGGAAAAATTAAAAAAAATTTTAACAGTGGTTTACCTTCTGAAATATAAATATTTTTTCCTAAAATTCTAATTTATTAACACTGACCTATAGCAGTATTTTTTCTTGACAAAAAAAAAAAAAAACTGGACAAGGCCCTGGCCGGTTGGCTCAGCAGTAGAGCGTCGGCCTGGTGTGCGGGGGACCCGGGTTCGATTCCCAGCCAGGGCACATAGGAGAAGCGCCCATTTGCTTCTCCACCTCCCCATCCTTCCTCTCTGTCTCTCTCTTCCCCTCCCACAGCCAAGGCTCCATTGGAGCAAAGATGGCCCGGGCACTGGGGATGGCTCCTTGGCCTCTGCCCCAGGTGCTAGAGTGGCTCTGGTCGTGGCAGAGCGACCCCCCCCCCCCCCCGGAGGGGCAGAGCATCGCCCCCTGGTGGGCAGAGCGTGGCCCCTGGTGGGCGTGCCTGGTGGATCCCGGTCGGGCGCATGCAGGAGTCTGTCTGACTGTCTCTCCCCGTTTCCAGCTTCGGAAAAATACAAAAACAAACCAAAACAAAAAAAAACTGGACAATATAATGTATTGCAAATGAATGGGAATGATAACACAGTTCACAATCATTTAGAAAAAGAAATGTTTAAGAATGTTATAAGAAAAGCAATAGAACCATTTCTCTTTTTAACCTCAGTCTTCTGAAGCTCTGAGTAAAGTGAAATAGATTTAATAATGGTGTGCTGCCTTTGTTATAAATCTCTGGCACCCACAACTGAGGTAGTGTACAAATAATATGACTGAAAATCAGGTACAGCTGTGTGTCAACAAAAACACTGTTCTCCGGAGGCAAAAATAGATGAAGAGATTAAAATAAAGAGCATTATACACATTGTGACTCTACAAAGTTGTCAAGAAATGACCAAAAACATATTCATTATTGAGCCAGCTTAAAAAAAATTATAGTGATAAGGCTATACTTCATACAATGCCAAAATATTGGCTAAAACAAAACATTATAGGACACTTCTTAATATCTATCCAATAGTCCTTTTTCTCTCAAGTGGCTACTCCTTATTCATATAACTCGTGTTATGTGAGATAATCAATCTTGCTTGTTGTTGGTATGAAATTATGAGGTTTTTTTAAATTATTGACAAATTTTAATAGAGTGAATGCTGCATAACAAGAATATGGATATGTAAGTTTACATTAAGTCTCAGTAATTATATATTATTTCAGTGGTGGAATTCAAATAATTTAACAACCAGTTCTCTGCCCTAGTGACCGTTTTAAGCATAAAAAGATGATATACCAAAATGTAGTTTATTATTTCATGCATTGAATACCCAAATAAAAACACTGAAAGAGGTATACAAAAATAAACTGTTATAAGAAATTTTTAAAATATTAATTAAAAATATTTAATAATACCTGACAAAAAACAATAAAACTTTTCTGTAAGATATTTCCATATTGCTTCTTGATTGGCATCCTCACTTGCAATTATTTTACCTATGAATGGAATAAACATCACTATGGGCACTTAGAATACACTGTTGCACAGATGAATGTTAAAAAAGAGTAAGGAGCCTGACTAGGCAGTGGCGCAGTGGATAGAGCATTGGACTGGGATGTGGAGGACCCAGGTTCGAGATCCTGAGGTTGCCAGCTTGAGCGCGGACTCAACTGGTTTGAGCAAAGCTCACCAGCTTGGACGCAAGGTCGCTGGCTTGAACAAGGGGTTACTCGTTCTACTGAAGGCCCACAGTCAAGGTACAAATGAGAAAGCAATCAATGAACAACTAAGGTGTCACAACGAAAAACTAATGATTGATGCTTCTCATCTCTCTCCGTTCCTGTCTGTCTATCCCTCTCTATCCCTCTCTCTGACTCTCTCTGTCTCTGAAAAAAAAAAAAAAAAGAGTAAGAAATGTCAATTTGTGATTTCTATGTTGGGCGGCTGACCAGGCCCTGACCTTAGAGAGAAACCTGATTACAAGTGCCATTCTAACAAACGTTTTGCCAAACAACAAAAAATCATGTATCTATTCTGCCAAACCTGTTCCAACCAGCTGAATCCCACCCACCCACCATTGATTATATTACATTAATATATTTAGAATTCTTACATTTTAGAGTACAACCAAATTGGACAAATTAATATAATGGTGATTCTGGGATTCTCCAAAAAATTTTAATTTTTGAAATAAAAGGACAGTGAAGTGCTCCGTCACCCCCAGCACTGCTCCTCCCTCTCCCCCCAGTCACCTTTTGCTCTTTCTCCTAAGCTCCAAGGACCCTCCTTTTGCCCCTCTAACATGTTTCCTGAGCACTTTCTTCTACCTCTGTGACTTTTAAATAAACTTTTTATTTTGACATGAAATAAAGATAAAAAAGTAAAACAGAATGCAATTATCCAGCAGGTAACATTTGACTGTTTTCTTCTTTTTATTCTGGAATACATAAATGTTTCTAATTTTTATGTCTGTTCTTGGTCTCAAATTCAACAGATATTCTTGCGTTTGAAAGCATTTTGAATAGGAAATTTTGTGGAACTTACCTTGATGAACTACATTTTCTATGTCAAAACCATCATGAGATTAGATCTCTCATTGGGAAAAATGTCCATTGATTTTTCAGCAATGGGGTTTCCTCGAGGTATTTATAAAATAGTAAGAGGTCTATAATTTTACTGCACACCATTCTTAAGTTATGTAGTGTTATTGTAAAAAACTTCTAAATTGTTTCAAAACTTTTGGTATATTAATTATATTATAATAAGTAAAAGTAATACCTCTAAGCGTATAAAATGTATCTGAATAATTTAGCTATAATTTTTCAGTTTCATTTTTTGTTAATATTTTTTAAAAATAAAAAAGGAAAATTTTAAATTAAAATATATATTCTACTTAAAATTCTGATAAAATATTATGGTTAACTCTTGTCTGTAAAAATCTATCATGTCGTGGCCTGACCTGTGGTGGTGCAGTGAATAAAGCCTGGAACTCTGAGGTTGCAGATTTCAAACCTTGGGCTTGCCCAGTCAAGGTTCATATGCGAGATGATATTTCCTGCTACTCCCCTCCCACACCCTTCTCCATCTCTCTTTCTCTCTCACTCTCTCCTCTCAAAAGTGAATAAATAAAAAAAAATCTTTAAAAAAAATCTATCATGTTGAAAGGAATTTGAGATTATTTTTGATGTTTTTGTGCTTATATCTACATGCACATAAATATACACACATACACAGATATCACATAAAAATGCATTAATTAATAATATATTGGACAATACATATTTATTCATCTTTAATTTTATAAAAAATATCTTTTTATACACTACTGATCAATATTTTATAACTTATTTATATTTTTTAATTTAATGACAAAGTATTTTCATCTTACTCCTTCATAGACCTATTCTTGTGTCATTTTGCTTTCCTCTTTACCCATCTTATTTTTGGTTATGCTTTTCAAGAAGTAAAATATTTTTAAATATAATCTCTGCATCCTTTTACAACCAGCTTTAAGAATTTTATTCTCTGTCATTTAGTCACTTGATCTATTTACTATAATTTTTAGTTTTTCTTTTGTACCCATTAATTTCTGAACTTTTTTTATTTTTTCATTTAAAATTTAATAAATGTATTTACTTTTCATTCATTAATAAAAACAGCTTTTACAATATCCTTAAATTTGATCTGAAGCATTTAATTTCAAAACATATTGTATTTTTAGTTTTGATTTACTCATTTATTTAGTAATTACTTTAGAAAAATAATGTTCAATTTTTTCATAAATCTTTAAAATTGAACTTCACCTCTAGGATTATAACATTATGATTAGAATGTGCTCTGCAGCATATCTATTTGGAACTTTCTAAAAGTGTCTTTGTGACAGTGTATTATCTTTAAATTATAAATTAAATATTAAATGCAAGACCATTTACTGAGAATCTATTTCTAAAGCTATGATGTACTCAGTTCTAGGCCAAGTTAGGCAAAACAATGTTAATGAAGGTACATTATACTCAGTATGAAAATCATTTACAGTTCGTTATGTTGAACAGCTAGAACTTTTCATGTAAATATTGCAATAGTGAGAGATCAGAGATGAGGTTTTATAACTACTTAATTATTTGTTTGGTTTAATATTTTCAAGAATCAGTTTCCACATTGAAAGAAATAACTTTTTTTCTGATTATGACTGAAATATTAACCTTTTCCCTCTTCTCTTTGCAATATGCTTCATCAGAGAGGGAGTCGCTAATAATATTATACTAATGCTATAGATATAACTTGTCTTTTCTTGTGTGGATAAAAAGTGGTAATTAAGCTTAAGTTTTCAACACCTCCATTTCTGTGTTCCATTTCTCAAGCACCCCATTATTAGTTAACCACTTAATGCTGGAAGCAGCAAATTACAGACATCAAGTAACATCTCATTAGCACGAATAACTAGAGCCTGAAATGGGAGGTACCATAGGGACTAATTACCTGAAATGATTTAAATAGCAAATACCTTCCAGAATATTTTTCACAGAAAGCAAAGCTCTGTTAAACCATGTATAAACACTGTATGCCCAAGACTAATATTTATTTAAAGTTTAAATGTTGTAAAGTCGTCATCACAGCGCCACTTGTAACAAAATCTATCTGGGCCACTTTCTTCATTCACTACATTTTTTTCCTGTCGTATCATGAACTGAACCTGGCTAGGGTATTTGATATGGCAAATCTCAGGGTTATGTGCCAGTTGAGACCTCAGAAGAGCACATATAGTCTCTGTCAATGCTGTTGTAAGGCAAAAGGAAGTTATTTGAATCAGTGGTAGGATTCAAATAAATAACCGGTTCTCTGGCTTAATGACCATTTTAAGTATAAAAAAATATATACCAAAAGTTAGTTCATTATTTCATGCATTTAATGCTTAAATAAGAATAATAAAAGAGGTACACAAAACTAGATAATGTTAAAAGAAAGTTTTAAAATAATAAAGAATAAATATTAAATAATACCTGACAAAAAACAATTCAAGTTGTCACCCCCTGGTTGTTTGGCACTTTTTCTCTTTGCATTATATGTTTGTTTACTGAAGTAACAAACACGAGGAAATTAAAATGTAATATATCATTAAAGGTATAATGAGTTTAATGAAAAGTAACTATTACAAGCACAGTTCTGTCAAATATTTTTCACATATGGATGGAGTAAACATTACAACGGGCACTTAGAATATGCTTTTGAGCAGATGAATGTTTAAAAAAGGTAAGAAACATAAAATTGTAATTTCCACATTGAGCGGCTGCCCAGGCACACAACTTAGAGAGAACTTAGATTACAAGTACCATTTTAACAACTAGTTCGCTGAATTCAACAAAAAATTAGGTATCTGTTCTGCCAAACTGATGCAAACCGGCTGAATCCCACCACTGATTTGAATGTATTTGCCTAAAAAACAAAGATATGTCAGCCATATTTAAACAAGAATTCTGACCCTAATCAATGTCCCTGGGCTCCAGAGACTATGTGAAGTGCCTAAAATTACAGGTGATATATTATGTGCATTTTTTTTCCAGAAAGAGTACCTATTCTTGAATTATACACATTGAAAATTATTAAATCCCCAAACTACATAATATTGTCACATGCTCTCCTTCCTAGAAATAAGAACTACTCAATTTGTTGTCTCTTATTTTTCCAAGTTAGAAAATTATCTGGAAGAAAGATGGTGATGGAGTAGGCAGATGTTCCAACTGCCACCTCCCAGGAACAAATTAGAATATGGACTTAAGAACAATCATCTTGAAAAACCAACTTTGGACTAAAATAAGAGGAGTCTATAATCAGGGATCACCGAAGAGGCCACACCAAGACTGGTAGGAAGGGCAGAGACATAGAAAGGGCTGCCCCGTTCCCAGGAGTGAGCGGCAGTTGAAGGTCTGGAGCAGCGGTTCTCAAACTGTGGGTTGCGACCCCGGCGGGGGTTGAAAGACCAAAACACAGGGGTCGCCTAAAGCCATCGGAAATACATATTTTATTTAAAAATGTATTGTATAATAAATATGTATTTTCCGATGGTGACCCCTGTGTTTTGGTCATTTGACCCCCGCCGGGGTCGTGATCCACAGGTTGAGAACCACTGGTCTGGAGGGACTCTCATGGCGGGCTGGGTTGCCCAGAGAGGTGTGGGTCCTCAGCCCCAGGCCCAGAGCCCCAGCCTAGAGCCCCAGAGCCTAGAAGAGGTGCCCAGACAGCATTAGTTGTAAAAAGAGCCGGGTTTCTGTCCACCAGAAAGAGAGAGCTTTCAGACGCAAACCACATTTTAAAGGGCCCACACAGAAAACCTTGTTCACAGTCACTTACTCATGGCTCTGGCTTGGGAGAGCTGAGAGGACTGGAGTTGCAGGAGGAGTGTGTAAATTTGGAGGCCCAGGTAGAGACACTGTGGGGAGTGGCCACTAAACCCCTGTGCTAAATCATTCTCTAGTACTGCAGTCGCCATCTTTCTTGGGTGGAGCAATCCCCTCTGAGTGGCATCAGCCTGAGGAAAGCAGCTACTCTGCCCTTGGGAGTCTCTCATACCCCAGTCATGACGATGGGGGTCGTTCTGAGAGGCCAGAAAGCAAGGGGTGTGTCAGTGACTCAGTTTTCTGGTGTTGAGACTGAAGCTTCCTCAATACTCTCCTGAGTCTATGACTGGTGCTTTCACCTCACAAGAGACGCACTTGAAACTGTGGGCAGCCAGACCACACCTCTGGGTCTCAGAGGCCACACCCACTAGACTCCTGAAGCCACACCCTACTGAGGTCTGTGAAAAAATTCTGGTCAGATTGACACCTGGGGCCAAGGGGCAGAGCTACACCCACAACCCTTCTTAATTGCTGAATTGCCACAGGCTCTAGATTTTAGCAGAGGTTTTTTCAGCAGCTGAGCCCATCAAGCAACCAGCAGACAGGATGCAAAAGGCAAAACTCAGAAAAACTTGGCCATTTGAGCAGACTTTCCCCCAGGACTGGAGTGGGTAAAAGCCAGCTTAGGAGTGCAGCTTGGTAGTTCCATGTACACCTGGGCCCAGCAGAGGCAGCCACAAACTCTGAATTGATTGTAGCTCCAAAAAGGTTGCAGAGGGCCAGTCATGGGCAGTGTCTCCCACTGGTCTGTGCTGAGATCCTGCTTGGGAGACCTAGAGCTGGTACATCCAGGGGCCAGGGGCAGAAAACATCAGTTCAGGACCTAAGAACCCTTGGTAATATGGTATCCTAAGGAAAAGCTCCTCACACCTGGCCCAGCTGAGGCAATTTTTACTCTCTGTAATCAGTAGTGGCACAGCAGCTCATGTGCATTGGATAGGGTGGAGCTTCACAATCAGCTGGCCTGGGCACTGGATATTCTGCCTGGCTAGGCTACATTCTATAGGGTCGAAGGAGGAGAGGCTTGGAGCATGGACATTTAAAGTGTGTCCCTGTGAACCTATTGCTAGGTCTGGTTGAGGGGCTTAGCCACCTTCCAGAGGGGCACAGTCAGCTCCAGAAGAGGAACCTCTCAGTCTTCCTCCCTGAGACTGGGGTCACAAAAGCTGAAAGAACTTCTGCAGAGGGACTGTTGGCCACAGTCAGTCTGAACTTGCTGCTCACCTTGTTGGGGAGAAATAAAATTTGAGTATCTAGCAGTGGTTGAGGGGTCAAGCTCTGAAGTAGGGGCCACATTCCCTGTACTGAGCTCCTGACCAAGAGACAGGAGCTCAGTACCCCCTGAAGCAGGGGTTTCCACAAATGTGTATTCACAACCTCAGTGGCCCTAACTCACCAAGTGTGCAATCTGTAGAGGGGTTGGTTGGGTGAGGCCGATCTGACCCCAACACTACAGTCTTACTACAGAACACTCTGTTGGAACACCAGGCAGTCACAAGAGGAGGAGGAGCAGCTGAATAGTGGAGACAAATCTTACAGAGCTTGCGGCTTTTATGGAGTTGTTTTCATCTCTAAGCAGGAGGAAGCTGGTCTTTATAGAAAGGTTGGCTCCTCTCATTCTACCCAGATACAGAAAATGCAGACACAAACAGAAAAAAGTGCAGTAGCTGTAGACTGGTAGCCCACAGTGGGTTACAAGCAATAGCTGATGTCGGCCCAAGAAGAACTAGAGCCAACACTACTCTTAGTGGGTGGCAGACAGCACCAACCCTAGACTCAAGTACCTATACATGCAGCACACCCAAAGGTGGTATCTAGCAAGCACCAGACATTGTAGAAAATTAACATGCCCAACAGGACAGACATTGCACAGATTATACATATAATCAAGGTTTTCCCTTGGAACCAGCCAGTCTGAAGGGATAAGTGTACCCATGAAAGGAACAACTGCATCTAATACTCAAATACAATAAGAGGGAGAATAGTACTCTCAAGAAGCATTACTAAAATAAGGAAAACAAGTGGCCTGGAGGTCAGTACCACCGATCCCATCTTCTTCATAAAGACCACACAAAAATTTAAAAGTCAGACAGCACTACCTAATACACAGACAAAATAGGCAGACAGAGAAATGTGACCCAAATAAATAAACATGAGAAATCACCAGAAAAAAGAACTGAATAAGATGGAAGTAACCAAAATACCAGATGCAGAGTTTAAAACTATGATTTTTAGGATGCTCAAGGATCTTTGAGCAACAATGGATGGACATAATGAGCACCTAAATAAAGAGATAGCAAGCATGAAAAATGACATTGAAATTATAAAAAAACAACCAGTCAGAAATGATGAACACAATGTCAGAAATGAAGATTGCATCAGAAGGAATTAAGAGCAGGCTGGATGAAGCAGAGGAGGACCAAAACAGCGATTTAGAGGACAAGATAAATAAAAGCACAGAAGCAGAGCAGCAAAAAAAAAAAGAGGCTCAAAAAGTCTGAGGAAATTCTAAGATAGCTCTTTGACAACATGAAGAGAAACAACATACATATCATAGGGGTTCTTGAAGGAGAAGAGAACAAAGAAGCAATAGAGAACATGTTTAAAGAAATTATAGCTGTAATTTCCTGAAATTGATGAAGGAAAAAGTTACACAAGTTCAAGAAGCACAGAAAGTTTCATTAAAGAGGAACCAAGGAAGCCTAGAGCAAGATACATCATAACTAAAGTGTCCAAGTTAAGAGACAAAGAAAGAATACTAAAAGCTGAAAGAGAAAAGCAGTTAATTATTTACAGAGGAGCCCCATAAGGATGAAATCCAGCTTCTCAACAGAAACACTTGAGGCCAGAAGGGATTGACAAGAAATATTCAAAGTGATGCAAAGCAAGAAAGCAAGAACTTACAACCAAGACTTCTTTATCCAGCAAAGCTATCATTTAAAATTGAAAGAGAAATCAAAAACTTCTGAGACACACACACACACACACACACACACACACACACACACAACTCAAGGAATTCATTAAAACCAAACCAGTGCTGCAAGAAATGTTAAGGGTCCTGCTATAAAAAGAGAAAATGAAAAATAATAGAGAAAAAGAGGATTGTAGATTTAAAGAATAAAGTGGCAATAAACACCTACATATCAATAATAACCTTAAATGTAAATGGATTAAATGTTCCAATAAAAAAACATAGGGTAGCTGCATGGATAAGAAAACAGGACCCATACGTAAGCTATCTACAAGAGACCCACCTCAGAACAAAAGATACACATAGAATAAAAGTGAAGGGCTGGAAAAAAAAATTTTACATAAGTGGAAATGAAGAAAAGATGGGGTCACAATACTTATATCTGACAACATAGACTTTAAAAAAAGGCTATAATAAGGGAAAAAGAAGGTCACTACATAATGATAAAGGGAACAATCCAACAAGAGGATATAACCATTGTAAATATCTATGTACCTAATATAGGAGCCCTTAAATATATTAAGCAGATTTTGATGGACATAAAGGGCGAGATCAATAGCAATACTATAACAGTAGGGGATTTTAATACCCTGCTAACATCAATGGACAGATCATTCAGACAGAAAATTAACAAAGAAACAGCAGCCTTAACTGACACACTAGATCAATTGGATTTAATAGATATATTCAGAACTTTTTACCCCAAAACAGCAGAATATACATTCTTTTCAAGTGTTCATGGTACATTCTCTAGGATAGACCACTTGCTACGACACAAAACGAGTCTCAATAAATTTAAGAAGATTAAAATCATATCAAGCATCTTCGCTAATCACAATGGCATGAAACTAGAAATCAATTACAATAGAAAACTGAAAAATATTCAAATACTTAAAGGCTAAATAGCATGTTATTAAATAACAAATAGGTAAACAAAAAGATTAAGAGGAAATAATTTTTTTAAAAAAGAAATAAAAATGAACATACAACAACTCAGTATTTATGGGACACAGCAGAAGTAGTTTATAGCATTACAGGCATACCTTAAGAAGCAAGAAAAAGCTCAAATAAATAACTTAACCCTGCATCTAAAAGAACTAGAAAAAGAACAACAAATAAAGGCCAGAGGAAGTAGAAGGAAGAAAATAATAAAGATCAGAGCAGAAATAAATGACATAGAGGCTAAAATTATCAATACAGAAGATCAATGAAACCAAGAGCTGGTTCTTTGAAAAGGTAAACAAGATTGATGAACTTTAACCAGACACATCAAGAAAAAAGAGATAGGACTCAAATAAATAAAATTAGAAATCAAAGTGGAGAAGTAACAACTGACACCACTGAAATACAAAGGATTATAAGAAAATACTATGCAGATCTGTATTCCAAAAAATTGAACAACCTAAAGGAAATAGATAACCTCTTAGAAACATATAATGTTCCAAAACTCCATCTGGAAGAATCAGAAAACCTAAACAGACTGATTACAACAAATGAGATTGAAACAGTTATCAAAAAACTCCCAACAAACAAAAGCTGTGGAAAACAGGTTTTACAGTCGAATTCTACCAAATATTCAAAGAAGAACTGGCTAGTATCCTTCTCAAGCAATATCAAAAAATTCAAAGGGAGGGAAAACTTCCAAGCTCCTTTTATGAGGTGAGCAAAATTCTGATTCCAAAACCAGGCAAAGACAATAGAAAGAAAGGAAACAATAGGCCAATAAACCTGATGAATTTAAATGCTAAAATTCTCAATAAAATATTAGCAAATCGGATCCAGCAATATGTGAAAAAAATCATACATCAAAATCAAGGGGGAGTTATTCTGGGGAGGCAAGGCTGGTACAATATTTGCCAATCAATGTGATTCATCACATAAACAAAAGGAAGGATAAAAATCACACGATAATATTAATAGATGCAGAGAGAGCATTTGATAAAGTCCAGCACTCATTTATGATCAAAAACTCTCAGCAAAGTGGGGATACAGGAAAAATACCTCAACATGATAAAGGCCATCTATGATAACCCCACAGCCAACATCATACTCAATGGGCAAAAATGAAAAGCAATTCCTTAAGATCAGAAACAGGGCAGGGGTGCCCCCTTTCATTACTCTTATTCAACATAGTTCTGGAAGTCTTAGCCACAGCAATCAGACAAGAAGAAGAAATAAAAGGCATCCAAATTGGAAAAGAAGAAGTAAAACTATCATTATTTGCTAATGACATGATACTGTACATAGAAAACCCTAAAGTCTCAGTCAAAAAACGACTAGACCTGATAAATGAATTTGGCAAGGTGGCAGGTTGGGAAAATTGGACAGGTACATGCAAAAAAAACCCGAAACTAGACCACCAACTTACACCATTCACAAAAATAAACTCAAAATATATAAAAGACTTAAATATAAGTCATGAAACCATAAACATCTTGGAAGAAAACATAGGCAGTAAACTCTCCGATATCTCTTGTAGCAATACTTTTGCTGATTTATCTCCATGAGCAAGTGAAATAAAAAACAGAATGAACAAATGGGGCTATATCAAACTAAAACAAAAAAGCTTTCTCACAGCAAAAGACACCATGAACAAAATAAAAAGACAACCCAAACAATGGGAGAATATATTTGCCAACAACTCTGATAAGGGGTTAATAACCAAAATTTATAAAGAACTTCTAAAACTCAACACCAGGAAGGTAAACAAGCCAATTAAAAACTGGGCAAAAGAACTGAATAGACACTTCTCCAAAAAGGACATACAAATAGCCAATAAGCATATGAAAAAATGTTCAGTGTCATTAATCATCAGAGAAATGCAAATTAAAACCACAATATGATACCACCTCACACCTGTGAGAATTGTGCTCATTAACAGAACAACACACAGTTAGTGCTGGCCAGGATGTGGATAAAAGGGAACCCTCCTGCACTGCTGGTGGGAATACAGACTGGAGTAGCCACTGTGGAGAACTGTATAGGGTTTCCTCAAAAAATGAAAAATGAAAATGCCTTTTGACCCAACTATCCCACTTTTAGGAGTATATTTTAAGAATACCAAATCACTGATTTAAAAGAAGATATACACCCCCGTGTTTATTGCAGCATGTTTACAATATCCAAGATCTGGAAACAGCCCAAGTGTCTGTCAGTGGATGAGTGGATTAAAAAGCTGTGGTACATATACACAATGGAATACTACATTGAAGGAAATCTTATCTTTTGTGACAGCATGGATGGACCTGGAGATTATTGTGCTAAGTGAAATAAGCCAGACAGAAAAAGAAAAATATCATATGATCTCACATATATGTGGAATCTAATGAACAAAGTGAACTGAGGCATGGAATAGAGACAGAGGCGGGGTCACAACAGCAGAGGAAAGGCTGTCAGAGGGAAGGAGGATGAGGGGATGGGATCAGAGAACATAAAGGCATTTGTGAAACTATATACAGCTGTATACATAACACAGAGATATAGATAACAAAACAGCAAATCCTAGAGGGAAGGAGGGAGGGAGTTATTGGGAGGGGGCAAAGGGGGTGTAAAAAGGGACACAGGGGTGGTGGTGAAGGAGTTATTTTTAGTGGGACACTTGAATCCATGTAAACACAATAAATTAAAAATTATTAGGAAAAAATAATAAAAAAAGAAAATTGCTTATATTTAGAAAAATATAAAAATGGGTATGCTGTATATCCTTGAGGGAATGAAGCAAGCTCATCAGATGAAAGGGAGGAGTGATAGAGCATATTGTTTGCGTAAGGCAGAATTTACGAAACTCATGGGCGAATATTTTAGCTGCTTGTGATATAATGAGAAAATAGTCTTTGCAATTTTAACTATTGCCTTCTAACCTGAGACTATATTTAAAATTTAAACTTTGTATCTCTTATTAAATGACAGTGGGAACAATAGTATGGGTTTTTGTTTGTTTTTGCAATTTTATATAGATGTAAAAAACACCTAAACCTGTAGAGGACTTTATAAGTTTATTTGAGCCACAAACTTATGACATATGCTGGGGAATAAGATCTCAGTTGCTCCTGAAAATGACAGTTTTGCAGCTTTTTTTGTGAATTGAAGTTATGGAGGTAATGTAAGAAAGATTGCATAAAGGTGGGAGAAGAAATGTGAGGGCAGCATTATAAAATAGTTAAGATTATGTTTATTTTAAAGGTGTGTTAACCTAGATGCACAGAAACAATAAACAGGGCTTACTAAAGGCAAAATAAACCTTTTACTAAAAATTGGTATGACTGGAGTGTGACTATCCACTATGACCTGTCCATGTAGAAATGGATTATCACATCACCCTGTACAGGTACTTTCCATAGAACTCTTTTCTTTCCTCCACAGTTTTACTTTTTGGTCATAAACAGTCTGAAAAATGCATTGATGAACAACTTTTTCATTTGGTAGTGCAGTCTCAGTGTGCTCTGAAAGCTCATTCATAGAAATTTCAGTAGTAATGTTCTTTTGTTAATGGGGATAGGGCAACACTGTGAACATGATCTGAGTTGAGGTCAAATTTCCCCAAAATGATGGGGGCAGATAAATGAAAGACAGTCAGGTCTTATGCCCTTCATTGTGGAAAGACACTCTGGATCAATGCTATACTGTGAACTATCATGATACAAGTTTTGCCTCTGTATTTTTCTATATTTGGCATCTAATATAACATATACATAAACAACAAAAAGAGTAGTAGTGTGGTAGGCAGTTAGACAAACATGAGCAGAGCAAGGACTATAGGCCAGACACAGAAGGCCACCAGAGTGAGAAGCCCCACTTTCCTAGCAATGGGAAAATAAGGACCTTGCCCCTAGAATAACATTTCCTCCTTAGCCTGTCATGAGGTTTAGACTCTCTGATTTCATATCACTGGTCATGGGATTTGGACTCTCCCCTGACTTTTTCTCCCTTGGCATATTGCTAGTTATGTGGTTCTATACCCCCTTAGGGAAGAATCAATCAAGAAAGCCAGAGAATAGCACTTAATCATTAACATCTAGGGATAACATCTAGAATACAGTTGTGTTTCAGTACAGGCTCAGAAAAGCAGCAAAACCAGACAAAAGAAAGCCAGGGCTGACCTTAGGACCAGCTACATTGACTATTGACCCCTTGTCTTGGTGTCAACCAATCAGTGAAGACCATGACCTTAAAAGACATGCCTGGGGAGATGAAGAATATTTTATTGAGATTATCCCCTGGGACATATACCCCCTAAAATCCCCATCCTAATATTTCCTTAGGTTGAGGTCCCAGGGCACTCTCCCCTCTGAGAGAGGCACAGGCCTCTGCCTTTCCTTTCCTCCTTCTTCTTCTCCTTTTCTTCCCCCAGCTGTGTTTTCCTTGCCCTTCTGTTTCTCCTAAACTATAAGGGACCCCACAAGACTTGCAACCAGGGTAGCAGTGGACAGCAGCAACTTATCCCAAGCTAACCCCCTGAGCCTGTCTCTAAGACCACCTTTTCTCTGACTTTCTTCCTGCATGGCCAATATATTCTTTCTCCCTTTGCTCACTGCATTTTATTAGTCTTTTAGTTGAATTCTTTCTCGCAAGAAGACAAGAATCTAGGTCTCATTGCTCGCCCTGAAACATTAACAGTTATCTTATACATGTTCAGTAATCATAAACAGTTGGACTATATAGAAAAAAAAAACTCCAAAACAAGTACAACTATTACTGTGACTAACATTATTAACAAACAGATAAAGATAAACAAAATGGATTCTGAGTTTAATATTAATCCATAAGTATACAAGCCTCGCTGATATCTTGAGATAGCTATCTACCTCGGCAGTAGAAGCTTCTCTTCCTGAAAAAAATTTTGATGTCTGTAGATGAGGTAAATGCCCAGTTGCAGTTTGGCTTTTAATAAGGTCACTTCTAATGAGATTGCAGAGTCTTTTATTTGATGTCCTTTCCAAAAAACAATTATCTAAAATTTTTGTCTCCTGCAGAGGCAGATTAAGGCTAGTTGCGGCCCCAGGCACAGAAGAAAATATTGGGTCCCTTAAAAAAAGAGAGAGAGAGAGGGAAAATAAAAATACCTGTTAACTATATTTTTAAGTACTTAAAAAATCTTATGTACTATTAATGTTAAAATTACGCATATAAAACCAAACTTTTGATGTCATTAGAAAATGTAAAATTGGGGTTTTGCGGGGCCCCTCAGAAGTGTACCTGCCATTAAATACGCCTCTGGTATCCTGGGAGCTCCCTGTGAATGGGAGCATTTCTAACTGGGCATTTACTTTCTTTCATTTTCTTTTTTTCTTTTCTTTTTTGTAAGTGAGGAGAAGGGAGATAGTGAGACAGAGTCCTGCACACACCCTGACCAAATCTACTTGGCAAACCCCATCTGGGGCCAATGCTTGAACCACTCAAGCCACTGATGACACGAAGGGGAAAGATAAAGAAGGGGAGAAGAAAGGAAAGAGAAACAGATAGATGCTTCTCGTATGTGCCCTGACCAGGGATCAAACCTGGGATGTACACATTCTGGGCTAATGCTCTATCCATTGAGCCAACTGACCAGAACAAACTGGGCATTTTCAGATGTGACTCAAACCTTAGCAATAGTGTAAGATGTCTCTTTTCAGTATGGTAAGCTTATAAGTTCTTTCGTTTAAGTTCTACTTAAGTGCACGTAAATGCATGAAGGAATGGAAAACCTAAAAATGGACAGCCTGGGATCAGGGAAGAGCCAAGCAGCCATCTTGGGTTCCCCATGGCTCCTACTATTCATTTAATTACAACCATTATTTACCGGAAAATATACCTCCGAAGTCTTCCTACATGTATTGAGATTTTTAAGCCATTAAACCTCAATGTCTAATAAAAGTTAAAAAGAAATCAATTAGTATTCTTTAGCTTGGACATTTAAAAAACTCCAGATAGGCTTTTCATAGACATAGAAAATCAATTATTAAAATGGGTTTATTTTTTGTAAAACCCAGGCAAAATAAGACATGTCTGTTTCATTTCAACAAACGAACTTAAGCTATCTTTTGTTTACTAAGGATTAATCTTAGTTCATACAAAATAAATAAGCATTTGAGTTCATTTCTATATTTTTAAAAAACATTTGCATTAAATTAATTTAAACAATGCTGTTACTAACTGAAGGGATTCATTTGCCTGCACTCACTAAAGCCCAATGAGACACAAAAAAAGATTTTGGAGCCAAGAAAGTAAGAATTTATTAGTTAAGGAGATTGCGCCATGGCCAGAGTCACAAGTGAGTTAATGCTCAAAGACCAGGTTCTCTTATGGTTTCCAGGAGGTGAATTATACAAAAAATATATATATATATTATTATATATATATATATTATTGATTATGGTGACTAAATGAGTTAGGTCATGATCTCTACTGATTGATTGATGCTAGGGTGGGGGTTATTGATCATTGCATCTGGTCCTGTTTTCAGCCAGGGAGTTATTCTGTCTTATTTCCCAAGGATTCACTCAAAGGTATCATTCCATTTTTCTGAGTATGGAGCTAAAACACAACTAAGGTCAAGATTGTTAGGGCAAAATGTATCCTCAGAGCTCAAAATTGCCCCCTCCCAATCCTTCCTCAGTCAGTATGTGATGAACTGTGCTTAACCTTGAAGTTGGTCAAAGAGGAGCCCATTACCACAGGAGTCTGTTACCAATGGAGGCAAGAGGCGAAATTCAGAAGGAACCTATTACCAAAGGAGGCAGTAACCCAAACAGACCCAATACCAATGGAGGCAGAAACCAAAACAGAAGAATACCACAAGCTCAGGCCTGGTAACAACATCAATAGAAATTGCCAGAAGGAGGCAGTAGAGTATAAAACTAACCCTCTTACCCCAGCTCGGCACTGACTCTTATGGGATTCAGCTCACAAGCACCCAGGTGTTTGCAATAAATCCTCTTTGCCACACTTTGGCCTCTGTGTAGTTAATGAGACTTCTGCCAAGTCCTAGACATTTCAAAGATATTATGTTTAAAAACTAGTCATGGGAATGTCAAGTACAGCATAGAAAATGTATTCAATAATATTATTACAACTATGTATGGTGCCAGATGGGTACTGGGAATATCAGGAGGTACACTTTGTAATGTATATGGTTGTCTAACCATTGTGCAGTACACCTGACTACTATAAAATAATACTGAATATAAGTGGTAATTGTAGAAATAAAATTTTTTTAAAATATATATTATGTCTAGGCCCTGGCCTATTGGTTCAGTAGTAGAGTGTCAGCCAAGCATGTGAATGTCCTGGGTTTGATTCCTGGCCAGGACACACAGGAGAAGCGCCCAACTGCTTCTCCACCCTTCCCACTCTCCTTTCTCTATCTCTCTCTTCCTTTCCCACAGCCAAGGTTCCATTGGAGCAAAGTTGTTCCCAGTGCTGAGGATGGTTCCATGGCCTCTGCCTCTGGTGCTAGAATGGCTCCAGTTGCACTGGAACAACACCCCATATGAGCAGAGCACCGCCCCCTAGCGGGCATGCTGTGTGGATCCCAGTTGGGCACATGCGGGAGTCTGTCTCTCTTCCTCTCTACTTCTCACTTCAGAAAAACATAAAATTATATATATATAACTATATATATGGTCTAGTTTGATTGAAAATTCTGTCTCTATAATCAATAGACTCAAGACCTTGTTCTTAAGACTACTGGATGCTGACCAGAATCTCATTATCTTGAGGATTTAATGATTAAACAAGGGAGAGAAAGGTGGGTGAGTCAGGGTGCTGGGTGAGGCCAGTTTAAGTCAAATAGGACAAAATTAAAGGAAAAGACAAGATTAAAGAAAACAAACATTTTTGTGTAGTCACCATACCATTTAGAGGTAGAAAATTGTCTTTTATTTTTAACATACACATATAGATACACATACAGACACAGAAAGAAAGACATTTTAGCCATTTGAAAAACTTACTAGTTTATAAAAGAACAATTGGATCTAAATTTGCTCTGGAAGCAGTTACAATTTATATCTGCTCTTGACAAGTTCCAAATGACCTTCCCCTATTACAATAAGGATAGCTATTTTAAAAACCTCAAAGAATTGGGTTGACATCTAAATGACATTATAAATTGATTTATTTATCTAAATTATTTTACTTTCTATAGAACTCCCTTTTTTTTCACTCAATGATAACATTCTAGACCGTGCCCAGTCTTTTTTTCCAAGCCTAAGACAGTTAAAGCTTGGGTACTATTGCTCTATGTTCTCTCCTTCCCTTTAACACTCTTATATTGAGAATCACTGTCTTCCTAAGTCATTGGTCCAAGGCTAACAAACAGTATTGCCCAGGATGGAGGAATTTTTTGGGACATGAAACTTACAGTACTTAGTTAAATTAGTTTGAAAACCACTAAAATCCACCACCATTGACAATAAAAATTAATGACTTTTTAAAAATCATTTGGGACACTGGCCAGTTGCTCAGTGGATAGAGCATCGGCATGGCATTTGATGTCCCAGGTTCAATTCTTGGTCAGGACATACAAGAGGAACAATCATTTGTTTCTTTTTCTCTCCTTCTCCCCTTCTCTCACTTTTTCCCCTCTCACAGCCCATGCTCGATTTGTTTGAGTGTCAGCCCTGGGCCCTGAGGATAGTTGGTTGACTGGAGCATTGAATCTTGATGGGGTTTGCCTTTGTGGTGTGTGGGGTGCATCTCCATCTGAGCTCATGCAGAAGTCTGTCTCACTATCTCCTCTCAGTTAAAAAAGAAAACATTTGGGATGTTGGCATATATGGCAATGTGTAGAAATATATATTGAAACAGCAGTATTATATAATAATGTTTTGGCTATTTTCTTTTTTAGAAATTTCCAATTCATTGTTTTGCCTAAATCTATTTTAACCAATTATATTGGTAATGGCTTAAATCACTTTAGTCCTTATACCTTCACTAGACTAAATCCTGGTAGTTATTGAAATACTATTGTCTGCAGTATAATACAAGTAAATAATATTTACAAAATAATTTCACGCTCTTTGCAAGATTTGAATGTGAACAAAGGACATTTGTCATTTTAAGATACTAAAGATGAAGTAACTTGTATGTCATGTTTCCCACTGTTTTGTAGTGAACAGTTAGACAGGCAGGAGCAGAGTAGGAGTGATAGGCCAGGTGCGGAGTCACCAGGCCTGAGAGCCCGGGTACCTAGTAAGGGACAAAACAACAACCACTCCCTTAAACATTAACCACTGGGGCCCTGGATGGTTGGCATGTGGAAGTCTTGGGTTCAGTTCCCAGTCACGGCACATAGAATCAACCATCCACTTCTTCAACCTCCCCCTTCTCTCTCTTGTGTTCTCTCTTTCTCTTTTTCCGTCCTGTTTCCATGGTTCAAATGGTTCAAGCAAGTTGGGAGTTGAGGGTGGCTTCATGGCCTACCACAGGTAATAAAACCCCAGATGGGCACAGCATTGTCCCCTAGTGGGCTTGCTGGGTGGATCCTGGCTGGGGCACATACAGGAGCCTCTCTGCCTCCCTACCTCTCACTTAATAAACATAAATAAGTAAATAAATAACCACTGGAACATGACATCTAGGCTTCAACTATGTTTCAGCTCCAGGCCCAAAGAAGCAGTAAATCAGATTGAGTGACGTCATGGCTGACATCAGGACCAGCTGCATTTATTAATGACCCCTTGGTGCTAACCAATCTGTAGAAACCACAACCCTGAGGAGACACACTGGGAAATTCTAATTGAAATCTTCCTTTTAGACCTCCAGACAAAAGCCCTCAGGTTGGAGGACTCTGAGCCGCTCTCTATGGAGTACAAGAGAGCTTTCCCACCCCTTTCTTTCCTCAGGGCATGCTTTCTCTCTCTCTCAGTCTCCCAAGAGAAAACTCAAACCTTCCTCCCTCTTCTGTCTCTCAAGGCTTGTATCTGTCTCTAGCTCTCTCTCGCCACCCCCTTGCTTTCTCTCTCTACCTCTTTCTCTCTCTATCTCAACTAAACTCTGAGGGCTTTTTCTTTGCTGTAACTCATTTCCTGAGTCCATTTCTTCTACGTCTCACTTCTTTTAGCTCTATGAATTTCTAAATAAACTTTCTCTTATAATTTGAGCCTTGTCTCTGAATTCTTCTCTTGGAACTCAAGAACTGAGGTTGCTAAGTGGAGACTAACTCCTGGTGCCATGTTTATGCTGTTAACAATCTGAATGACAAATATCTGAAGATATTTATTAATATATACAAAGTAATTTACTCAGTTCATATTTAAGGTATAAAAGATTTCAGATGAGTGTTAGTGTGATTGCTAATTTTTTTTATTTTTATTACAGAGACAGAGAGAGAGGGATAGACAGGGACAGACAGACAAGAACGGAGAGATGAGAAGCATCAATCATTAGTTTTTCATTGCGCATTGCAGCACCTTAGTTGTTCATTGATTGCTTTCTAATATGTGCCTTGACCGCGGGCCTTCAGCAGACCAAGTAACCCCTTGCTCGAGCCAGTGACCTTGGGACCAAGCTGGTGAGCTTAGCTCAAACCAGATGAGCCCACGCTCAAGCTGGTGACCTCGGGGTCTTGAACCTGGGTCCTCGGCATCCCAGTCCGACACTCTATCCACTGCACCACCACCTGGTCAGGCTGATTGTTAATTTTATGTGCCAACTTTGCTGGGCCATGTTGCCCAGATATTTGCTAAACATTATTCTGGATGTTGCTGTGAAGGTATTTTTATTTATTTTTATTATTTTTATTTTTTTATTTTTCTGAAGCTGGAAACGGGGAGAGACAGTCAGACAGACTCCCGCATGCACCTGACTGGGGTCCACCCAGCACGCCCACCAGGGGGCGACGCTCTGCCCACCAGGGGGCGATGCTCTGCCCATCCAGGGCTTCACTATGTCACAACAAGAGCCACTCTAGCACCTGAGGCAGAGGCCACAGAGCCATCCCCAGTGCCCGGGCCATCTTTGCTCCAATGGAGCCTTGGCTGTGGGAGGGGAAGAGAGAGACAGAGAGGAAGGAGAGGGGGAGGGGGAGGGGTGGAGAAGCAGATGGGCGCTTCCCCTGTGTGCCCTGGCCGGGAATCGAACCTGGGACTTCCGCTCGCCAGGCCGATGCTCTACCGCTGAGCCAACTGGCCAGAGCCTAAATGAAATTTACATTTAAATGGATAGACTTTGAATAAAGCAGATTATCCTATTAGTCAAAGGCCTTAAGAAAAGAAAATTTGCCCTAAATCAAACAAGAGGGATTTGTGCCTGGACTTGGACTGAACCTCTTCCTTGAGTCTCAAGACTGCCAGTCTACCCTGACAATTTTGGACTTGTACCTCCATAGTTGTATAAATCAACTCCTTAACATCTCTCTATAAACAAATCCTATTGTTTCTGTTTCTCTGGAGAGCCCTAATTAACATGACTAACACAATTAATATATCTTTAAATCATTCTGGTTCAGGAACAATTTATCTTACCAGAATTTGTGATTTCCCAATGTAAATCATGTAAAAGGATGTGGGAATTTTTATATTGTATCAAATACACACAGGTAAGAAATATTTTGATTTTCTGCCTATTTACCTAATAAATGGAAGACATTGTCTCTTAAGAACTGTGCATGAATAGAACTCATTAATTTAAAAACATAATGATTAAAAATTAAATATAAAAAGATAGGAGTCTCTGCATAAATAAGGAGCTGTTTGCTAGCATGTTAAAAGCAGACAGGACTTATGTGGAATTAACAGAGGTGTAATTATTGAACTGCAGCAAAGATTAAAGTTAGTGTTAATCCATTTGTGTCCTTAGTAACATGAAAGAAGCTGAGAATAATATATATAATGTTTGGATTCTAACAAAGTTTAAAAAACAATATGTTCATTAATTATATATATGAAGAATGTTATATTTAAAAGTGGATATTCTTCATGATTATTCTTGTGTATAAGAAAATTAAAACTAGTAAGACAGACACTGATGCTAAAATATAATTTAAAAATAAGTAACAATAAAGAAACCCAGATAAATTGAACAATCTGCTCTTATTATTTTATAAAATGATGAATATTATATTTTAAAATTTTTAAATCATTTATTTTTCACTATCTTCTTCATAAATTTTATTCCCCTTTACTCTATCATTTGGAATGAGACATGAGTCTTAGTGCCACCAGAGAAAATGGATATAACTTAACAGGACATCTACTTAAGTGTAATTCAAATTAATCCAGGATAAAAAAGGGAGAAAGCAGATTTTTCGGAGTTGAAGAGAAGAAAGAATTAAAAATTAATTTTCTCTTTTTTCTTACAGCCCTTTAATTCTTGCATTAAACTTAGAGGGTGTGACTCTTAAGGAGGAGAGAGAAATGAGGGAGAGAAAGTAGTAAAACCAGAAAGGATTTTGTCCCAGGTTTAATTTAGGATTTGGGACACAGGATTGAGCATGTGTCATATTTAGACTTTAAATAGACCTGTGGGCCATCAAAAATTGCAGAAGGGTTTTATTCAACTTGGAGAGGTGATCAAGATCCTTGAAATCATCACGGAGAAAATATGCCTTGAATTGTACCAGTTATAAAATTGGGGAATATAGGTTGTTAAAGACTCAGTGAATTAAATGTATATATATATATATATATGTATATAAATGCATGTATATAAATTTATATTCCTCAGTATCCACAGGGCATTGATTCCAAGAACTTCCTCCGATATCAAGATCTGTGGATGCTCAAGTTCCTTATAGGAAATGGCACATAGTGTTTACATATAACCTACATACATCCTCCTCAATCTACCCTCCCTTCTGGTCCACCCTCTCCAGCCCCTAGGCTTTCAGTGAAACTTCAAGAATTTTTCTTCTAATCACTGTTTTACTTGCAACCCACAAATGTTGATGGTATGTTTGTTTGTTTTAATTTTTTTTTCCCCTAATTTTTCTTGCCACTCTATTTAGCCATGGGTTAAATTGTGGTGTTTTATTTGGCTTCCAAATATTTGAGGATTTTCTGGATAGCTTTCTATTATTGATTTATTTTTCATTATGGTCAGAGAAAATACTTTATATAATTTTAATTATCTTAAACATATTCAGGTTTGGTTTATACTCCTGATGAATATTTCAATTGTACTTGAAAAGAATGTCTCTTTTTTTGCCTCAAGTGCTTTATACTCGTCAGTTAAAACAAGTTAATTGATAATGTAATTTAGGTCTTCTTTATCATTATTTATATTTGTTTCTTTCTCTCAGTTCATGAAAGGCATATGTTGAAATCAGTATAAGTGTGTTGTTAGGTTAACACTGAAGATAGTTTATATTCAAAGGAGCAAGGGGGGAATGTGGGCATAAGCCTTTATTATGAATTCTGTGGGTAGGTGCAGGCAAAGTAAACAGGTTAAGGATTGGGTAGTTGTGAATGATTTCAGTGGGCTCTTGAGCACAAGAGCTGTCCCTAGTTTCCTGATACCTGGTGTGTGTGTGTGGGGTCATTAGTTGCTCTCAGTGTAGGAGTCCAAAAAAGGAAGCAATTTAGATGTGAGCTCTGGATTAGCTTAGTTTGTGTGTAAAAACTTCTCAACAAGTCCTTTACTGTGTACAGGAATTCAGTAACCCTGAGGTGACAGTCTCTCCAGAGTTAGCAAAGCCCTAGATGTCAAAGCATCAGAAATACAGAAAATAAAAAAACATAATTAATATACAGTGACATTTGTCTAATTCTTCTTTTATTTATTTTATTATTATATTCATCGTGAAACTCTTGTCTTAAGTACTTACATATTCAGAATAATTATATCTTTGTAATTTGTCATTTTAACCATTATATAATATAGCTCTTTATTTTTGGCCATAAATTTTACAAACTGAAGTCATTTCTCTGACATTAATGTTGCTTTTCCAGATTTCTTTTATTGATTGTATGGTATAATTTTTATCTTATAATTTTAACTTAGCTATCTGTTCATATATGAAGTTTATTTCTTTTAAAGAGAATATATTTGGATCTTTTATAAATTCAGTCTAACAATCACTACTTTTAATTTAGATACTAAACCCATTTACATTTAATATAATTATTGCTATGCTTGAGTTTAATTCTGCATTTGTTACCTTTTAGTTCTTACCTACTCTTTATTATTCTTCAAACTGCATTTAGATTGAGTACAATTTAGTTTAATTGCATTGTATCTTCACTATTGACCTTATATCTATTTTCCTAACTTCTATTTTAGAAGCTTCTTTAGATGTAGAATATGTATCTTAACTTATTACATTTTACTTTTTTAATAACATGTCACATTGTTGTCTATGAATCTTAGAACAGTATTATTCCAATTTCTCCCTTCTATCTCATGTCCTATTATGGTTTCATATTTTATTTTTATCTGTTATATACCCTCATACTTTGTTACACATTTATTTTTTGTGGTTTGAAGAAGATACTTTTAATTTAAAAGTAATGCAAATTTCTTTCTCATTTTTCTCTTGCCATACAAGACTTTTAATATTGCTGATTTCTAGGAGATACAATTTCATGGCATCAGTAGAGTACTCCAAAGCAATATTCAAAGGTGGAAAATCTCTACCATCAGTGTAAAGAGGAAGTATTGATTAATTCATTGAAAAAACAAATGAGGTATGGTGGTACCCAGATCTAGACAAAGGGGGCTCTCCCAACATGGTGCCCAAGCTTCTTTCTCAGCAACACTGTCTCTCTTTTTTTTTTTTTAACGTGAAACCTATGTATTCTTTTCTTTCTTTCATTTTTTTATTATTATTAATTTTAATGGGGTGACATTTATAAATCAGGCTACATATGTTCGGACAAAACATTTCCAGGTTATTTTGACATTTGATTATATTGCATACCCATCACCCAAAGTCAAATTGTCTTCTGTCACCTTCTATCTGGTTTTCTTTGTGCCCCTCCTCTCCCCCCCTTATCCTGCCCCCTTCGTAACCACCACCCTCTTGTCCATGTCTCTGAGTCTCATCTTTATGTCCCACCAATGCATGGAATCATATAGTTTTTAGTTTTTTCTGATTTACTTATTTCACTCAGTATAATGTTATCAAGGTCCATCCAGTTGTTGTAAATGATCCGATGTCATCATTTTTTATGGCTGAGTAGTATTCCATAGTATATATGTACCAAAGCTTTTATTTTATTTTTTATTTTTTTGTATTTATCTGAAGCTGGAAACGGGGAGAGACAGTCAGACAGACTCTCGCATGCGCCCAACCGGGATCCACTCTGCCCACCAGGGGGTGATGCTCTGCCCCTCCGGGGCATTGCTCTGCCATGACCAGAGCCACTCTAGCGCCTGGGGCATAGGCCAAGGAGCCATCCCCAGCGCCCGGGCCATCTTTGGCTGCGGGAGGGGAAGAGAGAGACAGAGAGGAAGGAGGGGGGGTGGAGAAGCAAACGGGCGCTTCTCCTATGTGCCCTGGCTGGGAATCGAACCCAGGTCCCCCGCATGCCAGGCCAACGCTCTACCGCTGAGCCAACCGGCCAGGGCCTTGTACCAAAGCTTTTTAATCCACTTGTCCACAATGGACATTTGGGCTGTTTCCAGATCTTCACTATTGTGAACAATGCTGCTGTAAATATGGGGATGCATTTCTCCTTTTGAAACAGTGCTATGGTGTTCTTGGGGTATATTCCTAAAAGTGGGATAGCTGGGTCAAAAGGCAGATTGATTTTTAATTTCTTGAGGAATCTCCATACAGTTTTCCATAGTGGCTGCACCAGTCTGCATTCCCAATAGCAGTGCAGGAGGGTTCTCTTTTCTCCACATCCTTGCCAGCACTTATTCTGTGTTATTTTGTTGATGAGCGCCATTCTGACTGGTGTGAGGTGATATCTCATTGTGGTTTTAATTTGCATTTCTCTAATAATTAGTGATGTTGAGCATTTCTTCATATGCCTATTGGTCATCTATATGTCCTCTTTGGAGAAGTATCTATTCATTTCTTTTGCCCATTTTTTGATTGAATTGTTTGTCTTCCTGGTAATGAGTTTTACAAGTTCTTTATAAATTTTGGTTATTAGACTCTTTTTTATTTTAATTTAATTTTTTTTTTTACAGAGACAGAGAGAGAGTCAGAGTGAGGGATAGACAGGGACAGACAGACAGGAATGGAGAGATGAGAAGCATCAATCATTAGTTGCGCCTTGCGACACCTTAGTTGTTCATTGATTGCTTTCTCATATGTGCCTTGACCATGTGCCTTCAGCAGACCGAGTAACCCCTTGCTCGAGCCAGTGACCTTGGGTTGAAGCTGGTGAGCTTTGTTCAAATTAGATGAGCCTGTGCTCAAGCTGGCAACCTCGGGGTCTCAAACCTGGGTCTTCCATATCCCAATCTGAAGCTCTATCCACTGTGCCAACGTCTGGTCAGGCGGTTATTAGATTCTTATCAGACATATTATCGAATATGTTCTCCCATTGTGTAGCTTGTCTTTTTATTCTGTTCTTATGGTCTTTAGCTATGCAAAAACTTTTTACTTTGATATAGTCCCAATTGTTTATCCTGTCTTTTATTTCACTTGCCCATGGAGATAAATCGGCAAATATATTGCTGCGAGAGATGTCAGAGAGCTTACTGCCTATGTTTTCTTCTAAGATACTTATGGTTTCACGGCTTACATTTAAGTCTTTTATCCATTTTGAGTTAATTTTTGTGAATGGTGTAAGTTGGTGGTCTAGTTTCATTTTTTGCAGGTAGATTTCCAATTTTTCCAGCACCGTTTGTTAAAGAGGCTGTCTTTACTCCATTGTATGCTCTTAACTCCTTTGTCAAATATCAGTTGTCCATAAAGGTTTGGGCTTATTTCTGGGTTCTCTGTTCTGTTCCTTTGATCTATTTGCCTGTGCTTATGCCAGTACCAGGCTGTTTTGAGTACAATGGCTTTGTAGTATAACTTCATATAAAGAAGTGTGATACCTCCCACTTTATTCTTCCTTTTCAATATTGCTGAGGCTATTCGTGTTCTCTTTTGGTTCCATATAAATTTTTGGAATATGTGTTCTATATCTTTGAAGTAAGTCATTGGTATTTTAATTGGTATTGCATTGAATTTATAAATTGCTCCGGGTAATATAGACATTTTAATGATGTTTATTCTTCCTAACGATGGACACAGTATATGCTTCCACTTGTTTGTATCTTCCTTGATTTCTTTTATCAACGTTTTATAATTTTCCAAGTACAAGTCTTTAATCTCTTTGGTTAAATGTACTCCTAGGTACTTTATTATTTTTTTTGTTTCAATAGTGAAGGGGATTGTTTCCTTAATTTCTCTTTCAAACAGTTCATTGTTGGTGTATAAAAATGCCTCTGATTTCTGAATATTAATTTTATATCCTGCTACCTTGCTGAATTCATTAATCAGGTCTAGTAGTTTTTTGACAGAGACTTTAGGGTTTTCTATATACAACATCATATCATCTGCAAAGAATGATAGTTTTACTTTTTCTTTTCCAATTTGGATGCCTTTTATTTCTTCTTCTTGTCTGATTGCTGTGGCTAGGACTTCCAGAACTATGCTGAATAAGAGTGGTGAAAGGGGGCACCCCTGCCTTGTTTCTGATCTTAAGGAGATTGCTTTTAATTTTTGCCCATTGAGTATGATGTTGGCTGTAGGGTTATCATAGATGGCCTTTATCATGTTGAGGTATGTTCCCTGTATTCCCACATTGCTGAGAGTTTTGATCATGAATGGGTGCTGGGTTTTATCAAATGCTTTTTCCGCATCTATTGAAATTATCATGTGGTTTTTCTCCTTCCTTTTGTTTATGTGATGAATCACATTGATTGATTTGCAAATATTGTACCAGCCTTGCCTCCGCAGAATAAATCTCACTTGATCATGATGTATGATTTTTTTCATATATTGCTGGATCCGGTTTGCTAATATTTTGTTGAAGATTTTAGCATCTAAATTCATCAGGAATATTGGCTTACAATTTTCTTTCTTTGTGTTGTTTTTGCCTGATTTTGGAATCAGAATTTTGCTCACCTCATAAAAGGAGCTTGGAAGTCTTCTTTCCTCTTGAATTTTTTGAAATAGCTTGAGAAGGATAAGAGTTAGTTCTTCTTTGAATTTGGTAGAATTCACTTGTGAAGCCATTAGGCCCAGGAATTTTCTTTATTGGAAATTTTTGATAACTGTATTGATCTCATTTGTTGTAATGGGTTTGTTTAGGTTTTCTGATTCTTCCAGATTAATTTTTGGAAGATTATATGTTTCAAGAAATTTGTCCATTTCATCTAGGTTGTCTAATTTTTTGGCATACAGTTCTTCATAGTATTTTCTTACAATATTTTGTATTTCTGTTGTGTCAGTTGTTTTTTCTCCACTCTCATTTCCAATTTTATTTATTTGAGTTCTCTCTTTTTTTCTTGGTGAATTTGGTTAAAGGTTCATCGATCTTGTTTACCTTTTCAAAGAACCAGTTCTTGGTTTTATTGATCCTCTGTATTGTTTCTTTAGCCTCTATGTCATTTATTTCTGCTCTGATCTTTATTATTTTCTTTCTGCTACTACCTCTGGGCTTTACTTGCTGTTCTTTTTCTAGTTCTTTTAGATGCAGGGTCAAATTGTTTATTTGAGCTTTTTCTAGCTTCTTAAAGTATGCCTGTAATGCTATGAACTTCCCTCTCAGGACTGCTTTTGCGGTGTCCCATACATTTTTTTTATTTTTTTTTTATTTTATTTTTTTTTTGTGTGTGTGTACCTTTCTGAAGCTGGAAATGGGGAGAGACAGTCAGACAGACTCCTGTATGCGCCTGACCAGGATCCACCCGGCACGCCCACCAGGGGCGACGCTCTGCCCACCAGGGGGTGATGCTCTGCCCCTCTGGGGTGTCGCTCTGCCGTGACCAGAGCCACTCTAGCGCCTGGGGCAGAGGCTGAGGAGCCATCCCCAGCGCCCGGGCCATCTTTGCTCCAATGGAGCCTTGGCTGTGGGAGGGGAAGAGAGAGACAGAGAGGAAGGAGGGGGTGGGGTGGAGAAGCAAATGGGCGCTTCTCCTATGTGCCCTGGCCGGGAATCGAACCCAGGTCCCCCGCACACCAGGCCGATGCTCTACCGCTGAGCCAACCGGCCAGGGCCGTCCCATACATTTTGAGTTGTTGTATGCTCATTATCATTTGTTTCTAGAAATTTTTTAATTTCTTCTTTGATCTCATTGTTAACCCATTCATTATTTAATAACATGCTATTTAGTTTCCAAGTGTTTGAGTATTTTTCAGTTTTTCTGTTGTGGTTGATTTCTAGTTTCATGCCATTATCATCAGAGAAAATACTTGATATGATTTCAATCTTCTTAAATTTGTTGAGACAGATTTTTTGCCCTAACATGTGGTCTATCCTAGAGTATGTACCATGAGCACTTGAAAAGAATGTATGTTCTGCTGCTTTAGGGTGAAATGTTCTGAAGATATCTATTAAATCGAGTTGATCTAATGTTCTTATGTTCTTTATGTCTAATGTTCTAGTGTTCTTTATGTCTGCTTTTTTTGTTGTTGTTAATATTCTTTTTTGAGGATCTATCTAGTTATGCTAGTGGGGTATTGAAATCCTCTACTATTTTAGTATTGCTGTTGATATCACCCTTTATATACATCAAAGTCTGCTAAATATATTTAGGTGCTCCTAAAGTAGGTGAATTCTACCAAATATTCAAAGAAGAACTAACTCTTATCCTTCTCAAGCTATTTCAAAAAATTCAAGAGGGCCCTGGCCGGTTGGCTCAGCGGTAGAGCGTCGGCCTGGAGTGCGGGGGACCCGGGTTCGATTCCCGACCAGGGCACATAGGAGAAGCGCCCATTTGCTTCTCCACCCCCCCCTCCTTCCTCTCTGTCTCTCTCTTCCCCTCCCGCAGCCGAGACACCATTGGAGCAAAGATGGCCTGGGCGCTGGGGATGGCTCCTTGGCCTCTGCCCCAGGCGCTAGAGTGGCTCTGGTTGCGGCAGAGCGATGCCCCGGAGGGGCAGAGCATCGCCCCCTGGTGGGCAGAGCATCGCCCTTGGTGGGCGTGCCGGGTGGATCCCGGTCGGGCGCATGCGGGAGTCTGTCTGACTGTCTCTCCCCGTTTCCAGCTTCAGAAAAAAAAAAAAAAATTCAAGAGGAAGGAAGACTTCCAAGCTCTTTTTATGAGGTGAGCATTAGGTAGATATTTATAATGGTTATATCTTCCTGTTGAATTGCTCCCTTTATCATTATATAGTGACCTTCTTTATCTTTTACTATAGCCTTTGTTTTAAAGTCCATTTTGACTGATATAAGTATTACTATCTCAGCTTTTTTTTTTCATTTCCATTTGCATGAAAATTTTTTCCATCATTTTACCTTCAGTCTATTTGTATTTTTCATTTTAAGGTGTATCTCTTGTAAACAGCATATGTATGGGTCCTGCTTTCCTATCCATGCAACTACCCTATGTTTTTCAATTGGATCATTTAATCAATTTACATTTAAGGTTATTATTGATATGTAGTTGTTTATTGCCATTTTATTCTTTAAAACTGTATTCTTCTTTTGCTATATTTATTTTCCCCTTTGATCTGTTTGCAACAAGCCCCTTAGCATTTCTTGCAGCATTGGTTTGTTGTAGTGAATTCATTGAGTTTCTTTTTTTTTTTTGTCTGGGAAGCTTTTGATTTCTCCTTCAATTTTAAACAATAGCCTTGCTGGATAAAGCAGTCTTGGTTGTAGGCTCTTGTTCTGCATTACTTTGATATTTCTTGTCATTCTCTTCTGGCCTCAAGTGTTTCTGTTTAGAAGTTGGATGTCATCCTTATGGGGGCTCCTTTGTAGGTGATAGCCTTTTTTTCTCTAGCAGCTTTTAATATTTTCTCTTTATCACTTAGCTTTGGTATTTTAATTATGATGTGTCTTAGTATAGATTTTCTTGTGTTTCTCTTTAATGGAGTTCTCTCTGCTTCTTGAACTGTGAGAATTTTTCCTTCCCCTGTTTTGGGAAGTTTTTAGTGTTGATTTGATTGAACAAAGTTTCTATCCCTTGTTCTTTCTCTTCTTCTTCAGGAACCCCTGTGATGCAGATGTTATTTCTCTTCATGTTGTCACAGAGCTCTCTTTGAGTTTCCTCAGACTTTTTGAGTTTCTTTTCTTTTTTCTGCTCTGCACTGTGCCTTCATTTATCTTGTCCTCTAACTCGCTGATTTGATCCTCAGCTTCATCCATCATGCTTTTAATTCCTTCTATTGTGTCTTCATTTCTGATATATTTGTCATTTCTGACTGATTCTTTTTTATTATTTCAATGTCTTTTTTTATATTTGCTATGTCTTTATTTAGGTTTTCGTAATGACCATCTATTGTTGTTCTAAGTTCTTTGAACATCCTAACAATCATTATTTTAAACTCTGCATCCAGTAATTTGGTTATATCTGACTCATTCAGGTCCTTTTCTGGGGATTTCTCTTGATTCATTTGTATTGCATTTATCTGCCTTCCCATTTTGTCTGTGTATTAGAAGGTTTTGGCCACTGGAGTCCAATGGGTGTGGCCTCTGTGTTCCCTGGGTGTGGTCTGTCTGCAAGCCTGCCACCCCCTCTGCCACTGCTGCCTAGAGCATTTTGGTATGGGCATTACCAGCGCCAGCCTGCTGCAGCTGTCACTAAGGTTTCCACCTCTCCTCCAAGGGAGGGGCTGTTATCACATGCCCAGGTCTATAAGCCTCAGCAGCCTTGGCCTTTGCCCTGCTCACACTGGTGGGGTTATATGCCACACCCAGGCCGCAAGCCTCAGCACCACAGGCAGGGTTGAGCACCTTTTGACACACATTTTTGTCTTTAACAATAAATTACTTTTCAAAAACATTTACAATTAAGCCAAAAATGACTTTTATATTTACCTTTATTTTTACCAATTTTAGAGTACATCATGTTTTGTAGGTGTATTTCTCTGTTCCTTGTGCTTGAAAACTATTTTAACACATTATGAAGCACACGTTTGTTAGAAAATAAATTCTTGTGGTTATTATTTATTTAGAAATAATTATTGTACTTTCAGTTATAAACATATTCTGACTAGGTATAGATGTCATGTTTTTTTCTCTTTTCACTGTTTAAAGATATTGTAGTATTGTCTTTGAACTTGCATATTTTCTGACAAAAGGTCTTGTATATTTGTTTCTTTGCTCATCTATAATTGCCCCCCCCCCCGGCTGCCTTCAAGAGTTTTTTTTGTGCCTTCATTAGTTGAACATGGTGTATCTATTTATGTATGCATTGTATGATTTTTTACTATTAATAATAGTAGTAGAAATATTTATCCTGTATACCTGCACTACTTGGCTATATAATTTTTATCACTGTTTGCTCTCTTGGTGAATTAATTTGAAAGATTTTTTTTTGTATTTTTCTGAAGCTAGAAACGGGGAGAGACAATCAGACAGACTCCCGCATGTGCCTGACCGGGATCCACCCGGCACGCCCACCAGGGGTGACGCTCTTCCCACCAGGGGGCGATGCTCTGCCCCTCCAGGGCGTCGCTCTGCCGCAACCAGAGCCACTCTAGCACCTGGGGCAGAGGCCAAGGAGGCATCCCCAGTGCCCGGGCCATCTTTGCTCCAATGGAACCTCAGCTGCGGGAGGGGAAGAGAGAGACAGAGAGGAAGGAGAGGGGGAGGGTTTGGAGAAGCAAATGGGCGCTTCTCCTATGTGCCCTGGCTGGGAATCGAACCCGGGTCCCCCACACGCCAGGCCGATGCTCTACCGCTGAGCCAACCGGCCAGGGCTGAAAGATTTTTTTTTAAACTTATCCTCTAGGTCACTGACCACTTACCTGACTGTGTCAGTTTTATTAAAAGGCCCATCAAAGCAATTTTTCATCATTGCTACTATAATTTTTATATTTAAAATTATATTTGATGTCTTTTTATAGTTTTATCTATCTGGTTAGATTTCCTCATGTTCACACATGTTCACCCTTTCCACTAGATTCTAAGCATAGTTATCATAATTATTGTGGAATCCACACTGTTGGTTCCATTACTGGGATTGTTTCTGAGTATGAGTTGGTTAATTGTCAATGAGTTTTGTTTTATTTTTATTATTTTTTGTGTATGTTTGGGCCTAATAAATTTTGATTAAATATCAAAACTCTTATGTGGAGTAGAAGAGACTGAGATAAATGGTATTTATACCTAGAAGTATGATTTTTCTTTTCATGTAGTAGCATGGGGGCTTGAATCAATCTTGACATAAGTTGAGCTGGGTTTCTGTATTGTCTTTGTGCTTTTTCCTTCAGTGGAGCACAAGCTTCAAATTAATCTACTGATGTCTTTTTAAGTACAAGATGGGAAGCTGGAATTCACAGGGTATTTCTCCATGTTTGTGCTCTATACTCAGTTTTCAACTCTCCATGTATTCCTGCACAACTGGACTCTCTTAAAACACAGAACCTTTCCCCATTAAAGCTTTCTGGTGCTTGTGAATCCATGCCTGCTGAGGCTCTGCTGGACTCTGGGGCAATGGAATGATTGCTTTACTATTCCCCTTTCCAGCCTCAGATATAGATCTCCAGTGTGAGATTTTTTCTAGGAGTTCTTGCCAGTTTTCTTGGAGCAGTTTAAAATTCTGCTTTGCAGTTCTGCTGTTTTTTTGATAAGAAGACCATTTCTGATGTATTATCCCTAGCTCAGGACTTTATTTTTCTTATTTTCCCAATAGGTAGAGGTCATTTTATCTATATCATCTTCTTGTATTCTGGGAGTATCAGGATTTGCTCCTCCTTCTTTTATGCTTTATGCTTCTAAGAGGTAGTCTATTTTCTCTATGAGGGCCAGATTCTCACCCCTATCCCTGTTTTACTGAGGGCCGCACCTGCTGGTTTTCAGCTACCTTTAATTTTCTAATGAGCATACAATAGAGTTCTGAAGACAGAAACTGTGAATGGCTGCTGACGTCTCTTCCATTTCATTTTCATGGGCTGTCAAATTATTCAACACTTGGCCTTCAAATACTTGTTAATATTTTAGCTCATTTTATCCCTTTTGCATATATGTTGGCCCTGTCCCTCACTTTTCCCCTGTTACAAAGGAGAAAGTACAGGTATTCGATTTCTTCTTGGGGAAAAAAAACTGTTCCCCCTTGGATTTCAATATATTTGGTTCCCTTCATACTCAACTGTCTTATGGTTTCAAGAAAACTTACAATAATTTTTTTCCTGGTTTATTTCTCATTAATAATGTTAGGATAATGCTCTTTCTATGGCAACAAACTAAGCAAACATAAAATCATCCTTTAATAATTTCCTCAAACACATTCACTCATTCATCAATTCATCCAAACATTCAGTATATACATTAAAACAAACCAAATTGTAGATTTAGAATTAATCACAGAATAGGTTTCAAAAGTAACATTTAATTTTAAAAAGTTTAAATCTGGCTTTTCTACAACTCATGTTCTATAAACATATTAAAACTCAATCTTAAAATTGAACTTTCATCCTCTGATTTACTTAAACAGTCACTATCAATTCCTAGCAACATCTAAATTCTATTTATTTGCCTGTTTTTCACCTACTGCCAAATTAGTTTTCTTCATGTTTCCAAAATCAGAATATTTTCTCCATTTTCTTTCCGTTCTAATGACTTATAGCTTTCAAGTTTTCTTTATCAACTAATCCAGTTCTCATCTTATCTCTTCTTATCTCCTTTATACTAATAAAGTACTAGACCATACAACTTAGTGCATAATTTTAGTAATATATATACAGGGATAGGAAAAAGTAAGTTCATAATTTTTCATATTGAAATAATACAATAATTAATACTAAACAAGAATAAACTATTTTGTATACTCATAGCTATAAACCTATTTTTGCCCATCATATATATATATATATATATATATATATATATATATATATTATCTTATCATATATATATTCTTTTAGCTCTTGGCTTCATAGGAGTAACAAAGGTAGTAGTAATTCCTTATAGTTTTATAGTACTTTAATGTCTTCCATGTAGCCTCACAAAATCTGCTTTCTTTAAATTTTTATTACAAAATATAATGTATTTGCAATAAATTCATGAACAGCTTAACATATTCCTAACAACTTTACTTGAGTAAACATGCAAAATGTATTTCAAATTCTGAATGGAAAAAAATATGTATTTTCTGAGAGCTATGTAACAGATTAATATAGTGAGTAAGTTGAAGTTTTAAAAATCAGGAACAATAACTTTATCGCAAGATTAATGCTTTTTCTTGCAGTTACACTTTTGGGCTTGCCAGAGTGATCATGGTCACAAATGTTGTTATATCAATATATATATATATTATAGTACAGGCAAAAGCCTCTTAAGTTTTTATCTTTTGAACAAATTATAACTTTCCCTGTGGCCAAAGATAAATGCTGTAAGTAAATTATTGTGTGAGTGCCTGAGAATTCTTTCCAGTTTTTGTTCAAATATATGTCTAAATCCTAAAATTTCAGAATCTGATTCCTTGCTTATAGTTAAACTCCAATATTGGTTGTTTTCAGCAGATGCTCAGGGTAATACTTAAAATTTCATATGCATTGCAAATTTTTAAATTCACAGGACAACAAGAGTGGATTTTGGGGATGATGAGTATGATGAGCAATATGGGAATGAATTTGTAATCTTGATACCCTGTGGCAGTAAGCAATTTATAAATAGCAAAATAAGCTACTTTGTTTAATGCCTAAGATATGCTCACTGAGGTAAAAAAAAAAAAAGGTCAATAATTTCTAAATAATTTTAAATACCTAAAAATCACATCAAACATATGTTTTGTTTTGATTAAAGGTTTTATGTATTAGCTTTTATTTTTATTTTATGTAAACCTATTTATATTTTATAGCAAGTATAAAACACAGGTAGCATTTAATAGTGACTCCTGACAAAGTAAAATTTTTGCAACAAGAGTTTTGAAATGAATTCTTGATTAGCTCAATATTTCCTAATTTAAAAGTTTTACATTTTATCTCTCTATCCTTCAACACTTTAGTAGTATTCAAAAGACAACATACATATCACTAAACAAGTCAATCAGGAAAATAAATTATTGAAGCTTTTCTTCTTGTTTCTATAAAGCAGAACATCTTACATAATTTCAGTCTTACAGATAGTGATTGCAGTACCTGTTGGACTTCCTTTATGGTTTTCTAAATAACTTCACAAAACTGCCAATTTTATGCCATCTTTTTTACTTTATTCCCATATACTATTAATTTAAGTTATTATTACTATTAATAGTATCAACTATTCATCTTAAGTATTTCATGTAGGGAAAATCTGTAACATAGTAAATCTTAGAATTAACAAATTCTAATTTAGAATAAACTCTGAGTCTAATCATCAAAGTAATTATTTTTATCACTAGAACAAATAATCAGTCATGCTTTGAAAAATCATTGATAAAAATATAGGTAGACAGATAGATAGACCAGAATAAGATTATAGTTTGTTTTAATCCTTGGAGTTTAAGAAGATATTGTTCTACTCTACTCTAATTTACAAGGTGAAACAGTAATAATAAATGATTGATTACTGACTGTATCTCACAGACCCCAAGGATCTCAGGACTCTGTATGCCTTGCATGTGGTTGTAAACACCATATTCCATGCCTTGAAATAATTTTTTTAAAATACTAGAAGTAGAACTTATTGTCTCCAGCATGGTTGCTGAGAAAGAAAGAAGAAAAATGATGAAATGTTTTTGCTTCAAAATAAAATTTCTAAAAAGTATAGTTGAGCCCCTGTCACATGTTTCTTTCTTCCTTCCTTCCTTTCTTTCTTTCTTTCTTTCTTTCTTTCTTTCTTTCTTTCTTTCTTTCTTTCTTTCTTTCTTTCTTTCTTTCTTTCTTTCTTTCTTTTAGTTGAAAGGTTTATTATCCTTCAAACCTGGTTAATGGTAGATTCTGGAAAACAGAGTGTGAATTCAACTTACTAGTATGGAACACAAATATTCAAATCACCATTATTATATAGAAAGTAATCCAAATGTGAGAATTATGCTAAAGAGGATATGATCTTTCTAAGATTCAGAGTATCCTTTGTGATCTTTCAAGGTCTTAAGCCTTCTCTGTGAATGTAAGTACTGATAATAGAAATATATGTAAACATTTACCACAGAACCTGAATAGACACTTCTCCAAAGAGAACATACACTTCTGCTTCATGAAAATAATAACCTACATTTGAAAATAATTTAATAGAACACTGTGTCTCAGATTCTTAAGAACAAGTGTACAATTATTTTATCTTCATTTTTTGGAGCTCTGGACAGCTGATAGAGACAGTGCAGAGAGCATCTGCTCTACGGGTAATCCTGGCATACTTGACAAATTATGCTCAGAAACAACTGAGACATGAAAGAGAGCTTCTAATCACATTGCATGTAGGATGTTGTTCAAATCTAGAAACTAAATGACTTTGCTGAACACTTTAGAATTTTAATTAACAGATTATTCTATTAGCTTGTATATTTCTCTGCAGGTGACTAAAATGGATATTCCCCTGGGCTTTGTTTCCATATGTCAAGAAATTTTTGAATAAATAAGTAACACATTGACATATTGGTTCTGATTTCATACACAGGCCACCATACCAAGAACAGGAAAATAGCCAGACCAGGCGATGGCACAGTGGATAGAGATCAGACTGGGATGTGGAGGACCCAGGTTCGAGACCCTGAGGTCGCCAGCTTAAGCGCGGGCTCATCTGGTTTGAGCAAAGCTCGCCAGCTTGGACCCAAGTCACTGGCTTGAGCAAGGGGTTACTCGGTCTGCTGAAGGCCCACAGTCAAGACACATATGAGAAAGCAATCAATGAACAACTAAGGTGTCACAATGAAAAACTAATGATTGATGCTTCTCATCTCTCTTTGTTCATGTCTGTCTGTCCCTATCTATCCCTCTCTCTGACTCTCTATCTCTGTAAAAAACAAACAAACAAAAAACCCAAAGAAAAACAGGAAAATAAAGATTTTCCACTGTGTTGGAATCACTTTTTTAATGTATATGATTTTGTTTGTATGATTACTCTTTTTTTCAGTGACTAAAAATTATGGATACATTATAAGGTAACCTATTTTTCAGAATATGAATGATTTAGACATTGTAAAATTCTTGATAAATTTAAGCATACTTCATTTTATCAATTATAAGTGTGTTTTGCCAGTTTATACAATTATCATTACCTTCTTTCATTGATTATAACTCCTTCACACTGCTGTTTGAAAATAAGGTTTGTAGACTGTTACAAAACACCTAAAAAGTGCCAAACAGTAATTTTATTGTTTTTGTTATTATTATTATTTTTGATTAAATGCCTGGAAAGAGAAAAAGTCAATGTAAATAGATTGTAATAAATTATGACAAAGCAGAGGCTCAATAGATAGGGTGTCAGACTGAGATACAAAGGGCCCAGATTTGAAACCCAGAGGTCGCTGGCTTGAGTGTGGGATCATAGACATGACCCTATGGTCACTGGCTTAAGCCCAAGGTTGTAGCTTTAGCCAAAGGTCACTGGCTTGAGCAAGGGGTCACTCACTCTGCTATAGCCCCCCAAACCCCATTAAGGCATGTATGGTAGAGCAATAAATGAACAACTAAGGAGTCACAATGAAGAATTGATGTTTCTCATCTCTCTCCCTTCCAGTCTGTGTAACTATCTGTCCCTCTCTCTATTTCTCTCTGTGTCTTTGTCACACACACACACACACAAAATAAAAATAAAAAAATTAATTAATTAAAGATGATTACTTCACAGGTATGATTATAAATCCCTTCAGGAATACAATAAATGTGCATGATAAGTATCCCAGATTAATGTTAGCAGAAATATAATTAGGACTGTTTTGCTTCTATTCTTTCTTCATTCAGTGCTGGTTGGAACCATTCATGAGAAGGTAATAAGATGAAGGCATCTATATTATACCACTGTACCATAAAAATAATTTTCAGCTCAAGATTTTAAAAATCAAAAGATACAGAAAGAGACTTTGTGTAAACACTACCTGCCTAAAATCAGCGACTTCCAAAAAAAATTCAACAGTCATAAATCTCCCTTCTAGGCAAATTGATTCCTGTCACTGGGGACAAGTTAGTACCTGGATGAGAAATCTCATAAACAACATGGTTACAACACTATCTTACCTCCCATACAAGATTCTAAAGTTTTATTTGCCTTTTTTTAAAGGAATTTGTTCTCTAAATGACCTGTCTTCTCTTCTCTTCTCTTCTTCTATTAGGATGGTACATAAAGTCTCAAGTCTAGTCACTTTTATGAGCCACTTTGTGAACTTCCATGAACCTTTGAGAATAAACTTTGTCCTTTTTCCTTTTAACCTGCCTTTTATCAGTATATTTTATGGGCTCCAATCACTGATTTTAAGTGGGTAAAAGAAGTTTTTTCTACTCTGACAATAACAATGTCAAGAAAACAAATAATTCTATATAAAACTCCAGCTTCTGTTTCTTTATTTTTCTCTCATTTGGCAGTCTATTTCCCAATTGAACATGCTTAAAGAAAGAGACTTAAAAAACATCCTTCTTGACACTTTGCTTGCTTCTTTGTCATCCTAAAATCTGTCATAGCAATAATATCAAGAATTCAA